>NC_090065.1:16108409-16730909 GCF_038355195.1 Osmerus mordax
ACAGCATTCTCACAAATAATAAATATAAATGTGAGAGAACAATGGTTGTGCTCGTCGAAGGCGTGAGCACACCCAATAAACGGACCCATCTGCAACCGATGCAAGCAAGCACACCCTACAATTGTGCCCTCTCTAGTTATTAGTATAAGAGTATAGGGCTTTAAAATGTTTTGGCAGTAATTAAGGTTACAGCTTCAGTACCAAAAAAGATTCAATGTGCAATGCATAATAGATTTTCCTAGACATGAATAATTAGAATATACAAGATGGATCTAAAAATGTCCTGTAATGTACTTTAAAAGTATTTTGACAGTTTTTGCTGTATAATAATAGAAAACGTACATCCTACTCCAGAAGAAATGTATACCATTTTCATACTATTTTCTAAGTATATTTCTTAAGAGTATATCAAAAGTGAACTAAAAGTGTACTATCCATTTTTTAGTACACTTATAGTATACTTTAATATACTTTTTTTGTAAGGGTAGGCTCACAGTTTGTGAAACCAGCTTTTTGGAATACCTCCCAGATCACATTGTATGACTTAAGAAGGATCAGATCATAAACAAAATGTTGTCTTTCTCTTATGCCAGCGGTGGGACATTTATAAAAAATATAGATCCATTACTTGGGTCAGTAGCCCACTTTCACCTTCCCTTTGGAGAAACTCAGCATTTTCCTTAGGGAGCTTCTGAATATGGTAGCAATGGATTTCAAGAGCAGTGTCCACAGAACAGAGAAAACCAATTGAGTCCAGTGTTGCTTCTTTTAGCCTAGCCCTGTTTCTCCCTCCATCTAGTGCCCCACATGAATCCTTCTTTCTTCTCTTGAAATATTCAGACAACTGGAGCCACATCTAGGACTGACTATCACCTCTGACTGAATTTTAACAATTTCTTTGTTTCTACATGTCTGTTACTAATGTATGATTTACTTTGCAATAGAAGCAGACATTCTATTATATAAGCATCAGAAGCTTGTTTGTTCTTCCATCTCTTGTTTCCGCTCTCCAGTTTGTACATCGCGCTGTCAGAAGTTCCTGATCTCTCGTGTCGGTGAGGACTGGATCTTCCTCATCCTCCTGGGTCTGCTCATGGCTCTGGTCAGCTGGGTCATGGACTATGCCATAGCTTTCTGCCAGCAAGGTAGGAGAGAGTGGGAACAATCTTTTAAAAGGAAGAAGACAAGGTTGGTGTGAGAGATGGAGATAAAGTGAGGGAGAAAGACAAGCATCCAGAAGGAGAGGGGAAAAAGAAGGGATGTCTGGATGATGATGATTGCAAAATCAAGTGGTTGGAATTTGTGTTTGGGGAACATAGGTAGGTACTCAAATGTGGTATTTTCTGTGTCTGTGCATGTGTATATGTTTGTGTGTGTGTGTGCAGCACAGAAGTGGATGTACGGAGGGCTGGACAGCAACATGCTTCTCCAGTACCTAGTCTGGGTGACCTACCCTGTGGTGCTCATCACATTCTCAGCAGGATTCACACAGATCCTGGCCCCGCAGGCTGTGGGTAAGGAACACGAACACACACACACTTAATCTGAAGAATACATGTATCCACATTTACAGGCACATTTAGATTACAAGGACTCAAAAGTAATTCTAAAGGTAATGTGTGTGGACTCAAGGCAGTGTATGAATTGACTGTATGGGACATCCATGGGACATGGGACATCCTTGAAATTCTTTGAAACACCCTTATCCTAATTATGTTATAGTGAAAATATTTGCACAATAGGCTAGATCAAACATTTTCTCAAATGTTATCTTGTCTCCTCCATCTCTCTTCTCCTCTCCTGTTTTTTCAGGTTCCGGGATCCCTGAGATGAAGACCATTCTGAGGGGGGTGGTCCTGAAGGAGTATCTGACCTTCAAAACCTTTGTGGCCAAAGTTATTGGCCTCACCTGTGCCCTGGGCAGTGGAATGCCCCTGGGGAAGGAGGTGGGAAACCTATACACTTACGTTTTCCTCCTCAAATTGCAGTGTAAAACCCCTTTGCAGTACACAGCATAGGAAAGGCCACAGATTATTCAGTGTTTCCTCCCAGCTTCCCAGCCCCATGTGGATCCATCTCTCTGTGTTCCTCAGGGCCCCTTTGTCCATGTAGCCAGCTTGTGTGCAGCCCTCCTGAGCAAATTCATGGCTGCTCTGTTTGGGGGCATCTACATGGTAAGCGCCTCCCCTACAGTTGCCTGTTGATGAAACAATTCATAAACACATGGTACACACACATACACACACACTGATACGCACGTTGTCGTAGTTTTTGCTGATCTCCCCTTCCTGCCATCTCCTAGGACATACTCTCACCCCCACTCACCTGTGCATGATCACGGGCCTCCTTTATCCCCCTTCCCCCCTCCTTGGCAGTCTCCCCTGGCTGCCACTCGGTCCCACCAGAAGCAGAGCTGTCTCTGCCAGCAACACCACCCAGAATGCTCAGCAGAACGAGGAGGGGGAGAGAGTGTTGTCAGAGTGACAGAACTCTGGATTAGGGTTATCAGAGTTCATGAGCATTGCAGTCATATCACTCAAACTGTTCGAATCCCTTGCAAATTATATAATAAAGACCAGTTCACCTCCACAGTGTGCTGTATAGTAATTTTCTGTTGGTATGCCAGTGGAATGATACAATAAAGTGGGGTTTTCCCAGAAAGCCCCTGCGGATGTTTATTTCTTGTAATGAACTCATAGATACTCACTCATATTTCTGTCTTTTCACACTTACTGCTTAAGGAAGAGCCCTTTGAGGGGAACAAGGTAGGAGTGTATGTGTCAGGGAGAGCGTTCCAGTGTCTGCCACACGCTCATCTGTATTTGTGACACGTGGTGTAAGAACCATTTCATCTATAATTAGCCTTTTCTGTTCAAATATTTTGTTCTATTCTAATCAAAACATGTTTTATAAACAAAAACAATTACACTACTTCCTTGCATGAATCCATTTTTATCTTACCATGCATACTGTCATGCTGTCCTTATATTGTATCCTACCCATCACTTTATTTGATCAATACATCTATTGTGGACTGTCAATCAACAATACCACTGGCATTCAGACAAATGTCACTCTTCCTTGCTGTGATCCTATCATATTCATCCAAAAGCCTGCGATGACACCAGAAACCTTTTTTAATGCACTGTGGTGCGTACCTTTGTGTGTGTGTTTCTGCGTGCCTGTGTGTGTTTTTTTGTTTACGCATGCCTTTCTCTTCAGAATGAGTTGAGAAACACTGAGATGTTGTCCGCTGCGTGTGCGGTGGGTGTGGGCTGCTGCTTTGCTGCCCCAATTGGAGGTAAGGGAACAGGCTTGGTCACAACGTGTTGACACCACAAAATTAGAGGTCTGTCATTCTGCAAAGTAGTGTGTGTTGCAGGTGTGCTCTTCAGCATTGAGGTCACCTCAACGTTTTTTGCTGTGAGAAACTATTGGAGAGGGTTTTTTGCTGCCACCTTCAGTGCTTTCATCTTCAGGGTGCTTGCAGTTTGGAACCAGGATGAAGGTGTGTTTCATGTGTGTTTGTGTGTTGGCATGTACCAATGTATGCGTTTCTGTTTGTGTTGCTTTTTTGTGTAGGTGTTTGTAGGTGAGCAGTCTTATCTGAATCCCCCCCTTCATTCTCTACCTCTCAGAGACCATCACTGCCCTATTCAAGACCCGCTTCCGTTTGGACTTCCCCTTTGACCTCCAGGAGCTGCCAGCATTTGCCATCCTGGGGTATGTGTTTGTGTGCCTCTGTTTTCCAGCTTGTCCTAAGTTGTGTGTGTCTTCCTGTCTTTGTGATCCTGTATGTGTCCATTTCTGCATTTGTATGTGTACCCCTGTATGTGTGTGTGTGTGTGTGTATAATTCCCATGTGTGTCACAGTTACTCCCCTGTAGTCCCAGGAACTCTGACCATTAGACCAGATGTGAGAGCTCTGTTCTGGGAGGTTCTGGGTTGCAGATGCTAGCAGCTTTGCGTGTAACGCTGTCCCATATGATGGTACTGTTTAGGATCACCTGTGGATTTGGTGGAGCTCTCTTTGTCTACCTGAACAGACATATCGTTGAGTGTATGAGGAAGCAGAAAACCATCAACAAGTTCCTGTTGAGGAAGTGAGTCTCCAGTCTTGACAAACACTCACATACACACAAAGGTTGTATTTTACATGCAGACATTATACACACACACAAAGAGCATACTCTCACACACAAGCATACACAGATATACCCTTACAAAAAAGAAGTATACTTCAAGTTTAATTTTTAAGTATACTTATGTGATAGAGGGAGCTATTTTAATTACTAGCTCCACCCATATCATTCTAGCCGTAATTGGTACCTCCGCCCGTATCAGCCAGTTGTGAAGTATGACCATTCTACAACGCAGTGTAAAACGTGTTGGGCTGTTGATCAAAGATTTTGGCATACGAAGTCGTCAGAGACTTGACTTGGATCTCCATCCATTTCCAAACCTATCTGGGACCGGGTGAAGGAGTGTGGACTGCTCTGCGGGTATGTTACCGCTGCTAGTGGGTAGGTCCATTATATGGTAGTGCCGTGGGGTAACTTATTCGCTTCATTTACAGAAACGTCGGTTGCTGCTTTGCTGCGTTTGTTCCCTGCTCCGTCGATTTTGCTACCACTGGCCTATTATCGTGGGGGGACGAGGCTAGTTTTAACTAGTCTGGCTGGACGAGCTGGTGACCGATACCGGGGCTGTCCTGAGTAGCGTGTATTTGATTTGTGTTATGTGTTTGGTTTTTTATTGATGTGATGCACTGACTAACTTTGAGGGTTTATCCCTGTCTACATCGGGAGGACCTCTTTGGTCTTACGGAGTTTCTCCGCCATTAACATTTGTTGTGTAGTTGCACCCAAGTTTGATTATTTTTGTTTTTATTTGTGTGAAATTTCTGTTTTTTCTTATGGTGTGATGTTTTGGGTTGGACTCTCCAATTAACGTGTTTGCATGTATTTTCTTTTGGTGCGGAAACTAACTCAGACCATGGATGTTTAGCCCAGGCTTTTTAATTGATAACAGTGCATCTTTTAATAGTGTTCCCTTTTCTACTTACTATATAATACATTTTATGTATTTTTGGGAAATCACATCTCTGTGTGTCATTTAGTTGACTGACCCGCAACTTTTCGAACTGGTTATTGTGCTCAGGCACACCCTTCCACATTTAAGTATAAAAAGTATACTATTATCATGGTACCTAAAGTATACTAGCAGTGTACTTATTTAAATACTATTTTTGTACTAAGTAAACTGAAATGGCCCATGTTACGCGCACGCCTAATGGCAGGGTGAAAGGGAGGTTTAGATTCCTTTCTCGGGAGTAACCTTTAAATATAACACTTTAGTGGCGCGGCAGCCTTGCACATGGTGGTGATTGGGAAGGGGAGTGGAACGGTGTCCTGATTGGGGCCCAGGTAATTAAGGGGAGGAGTTTATTATTTTTGAACTCCCGGATGGTGGAAAGACGGGGGGAACCTCAGAGTTGTTGGAAGAGAACGTCACCCTCGATGCCGACCGGTTGTCCCCCTGGGTTTCTATTTCCCCACTCCTGCCGATCCGTCTTTATGTTGCACACGCCGTGCTTAATGTACCGACCATCTATGTAAACTGATCAACTCTACCAACCGCGAGCGAGCTGTCCGCCGAACTGAACGGCGGCTTGGGCTGTCCTGGAGACCGGGGTGGGAGTCTACCTGGCTGGGGTGAGTGTTCCAAGTTTCTCTTGTCCCTCTTCACCTGTCTGGGCCAGCCGCGGTTAGCTGTATCCTCGGTTTCAATCGACTAGCATACCCCCTAGACAACGACGGCCGTAACAGCCCACTTTTTAGGTCATTTAGTACACTTTAAAGTACACTTATAATGTATTTAAAGTTTACTTTTGAATACTGTAAAGTAGCCTGTGTAGTGCACTTTTAGTTTATGAAGTATACTTCCTAAAGTACTTCAAAGTATACCTTTTGAATACTTTACGTCGCCGATCTTGCATCACTTGACGAGAAGGGGGCCCTCGCCAAGTGACACTTATTATTAGCTGAAAGAAGCTAATTCAGTAACAAAGTTTCAATGTGCAATGCATAATATATTTTCCTAGACTGAATAATTAGAATATACAAGATGGATCTAAAAATTGTAACTTGTAATGTACTTTAAAAGTATTTTGAAAATTTTTGCTGTATAATAAAAGAACGTAGCCTACATCCTACTCCAGAAGAAATGTATACAATTTTTTGTTTCAGTATACTTCTTAAAAGTATATCAAAAGTGAACTATCCATTTTTAGTACACTTACAGTTTTTCTCCATTGCTTTGGCTCAATTCTTGAAACAGAAATGACATTCTCGAAGCTCTAAGTGCATTTGGCAAAATAGCCAATATGGTTCAGCACAAATACATAGATCACCTTCAGAAGGTCATATCTCACCCAAAACAGTTAACTCATGCTTCAAAACCAAATCATTTTCTCATATAAATAGTCAGTGCCCCCAAAATGAAAAGTTCCTTCTCGATTGCTTTGGCTCATCTCTCGAGGAAAAAAGAGGACATTCTCAAAGCTTTAAATACATTTGCCAAAATAACCTAGATGGTTCAGCAAAACACCATGGCACACCTGCAAAGGGTCATCTTTCACCTAAAACAGACAACTCATCAGTCAAAACTAAATCCTTTTCTCATACAAATAGTCAGTGCCCCCAAAATGAAAAGTCCCTTTGGCATTGTGTAAACACTGCAGGTCAAAATGATTAGATGTTTTGTCAGTATGGCAGTGGACCTTAAAAATATCCCTCATGTGCGCTGTGCTACAGTTACTGTAGTAGATGTTTTCTTTCCAGAATACTATGCGTCTTCAATCTACCCAGACGCTCCCATGTTACCCCGCTCATCATCTCCCTCCACTGGCTTCCCATCACGGCCCGTGGTACTGACCTTCCAAGTGGTGAATGGGACTGCACCCGACTACATCAAGTCTCTCCTCCAGCCTTACACCCCCACCCGCCACCTATGGTCTTCTTCTGACAACCGTCTGGGGGTCCCACCTCTCAAGAGCGCCCGCTCCAAACCCAAGCTCTTCTCCTGTCTGGCCACCCAATGGTGGAATCACCTCCCCGCCTCCACCTTCAAGAACTATGTTTCTTCCCATTGGCACTTATTTGCTTTTCACAATGTACAGTTAGGTCCAGAAGTATTTGGACATTGACACAATTTTCATCATTTTGGCTCTGTATACCACCACAATGGATTTGAAATGAAACAATCAAGATGTGCTTTAAGTGCAGACTTTCGGCTTTAATTTCAGGGTATTTACATCCAAATCAGATGAACGGTGTAGGAACTACAATACATTTTATATGTGGCCCCCCCTTTTTTTTAAGGGACCAAAAGTAATTGGACAATTGGCTGCTCAGCTGTTCCATGGCCAGGTGTATGTTATTCCCTCATAAAGGGAGTTCGTTATTTCATTGACAAGGAGCAGATAAAAGGTCTAGAGTTCATTTCAAGTATGGTATTTGTGTTTGGAATCTGTTGCTGTCAACTCTCAATATGAAGTCCAAAGAGCTGTCACCATCAGTGAAGCAAGCCATCGTTAGGCTGAAAAATCAAAACAAACCTATCAGAGAGATAGCAAAAACATTAGGTGTGGCCAAATCAACTGTTTGGTACATTCTTAAAAAGAAAGAACGCACTGGTGAGCTCAGCAACACCAAAAGACCCGGAAGACCACGGAAAACAACTGTGGTGGATGACGGAAGAATTCTTTCCCTGGTGAAGAAAAACCCCTTCACAACAGTTGGCCAGATCAAGAACACTCTCCAGGAGGTAGGCGTATCTGTGTCAAAGTCAACAATTAAGAGAAGACTTCACCAGAGTAAATACAGAGGGTTCACCACAAGATGTAAACCATTGGTGAGTCTCAAGAACAGGAAGACCAGATTAGAGTTTGCCAAAAAACATCTAAAAGAGCCTGTACAGTTCTGGAACAACATCCTATGGACAGATGAGACCAAGATCAACTTGTACCAGAATGATGGGAAGAGAAGAGTATGGAGAAGGGAAGGAACTGCTCATGATCCAAAGCATACCACCTCATCAGTGAAGCATGGTGGAGGTAGTGTTATGGCATGGGCATGTATGGCTGCCAATGGAACTGGTTCCCTTGTATTTATCGATGATGTGACTGCTGACAAAAGCAGTAGGATGAATTCAGAAGTGTTTCGGGCAATATTATCTGCTCAGATTCAGCCAAATGCTTCAGAACTCATAGGACGGCGCTTCACAGTGCAGATGGACAATGACCCGAAGCATACTGCGAAAGCAACCAAAGAGTTTTTTAAGGCAAAGAAGTGGAATGTTCTGCAATGGCCAAGTCAATCACCTGACCTAAATCCAATTGAGCATGCATTTCACTTGCTAAAGACAAAACTGAAGGGAAAATGCCCCAAGAACAAGCAGGAACTGAAGACAGTTGCAGTAGAGGCCTGGCAGAGCATCACCAGGGACGAAACCCAGCGTCTGGTATGGGTTCCAGACTTCAGGCTGTCATTGACTGCAAAGGATTTGCAACCAAGTATTAAAAGTGACAATTAGATTTATGATTGTTAGTTTGTCCAATTATTTTTGGTCCCTTAAAAAGGGGGGGGGGGGGGGGGCACATATAAAATGTGTTGTAATTCCTACACCGTTCACCTGATTTGGATGTAAATACCCTGAAATTAAAGCTGAAAGTCTGCACTTAAAGCACATCTTGATTGTTTCATTTCAAATTCATTGTGGTATACAGAGCCAAAATGATAAATTGTCAATGTCCAAATACTTATGGACCTAACTGTATGCTTCATGTTTTGGCTATGGCAATGTTTTTGGGGCTACCTCATTGTTTATGGTCATTGACCTTATGCACTTTTGTAAAGTTCTCTCTTGGAAGTCGCTTTGGATAAAAGCGTCTGCTAAATGAATAAATATAAAATGTAAATGTGTATCAAACAGAAAAGATTACAGTAATTCAAGAGTAGCCTACAAGGTTTCACATCACATATTGCACTCACACTGCTTTGAAAATTGTTACTGTAATTGCCATACATTGTGGTTACTGTAACATGAAATGTGTACAGCACAATAATGTCATACAATAAGCACATCAAAACTAACATTATGTATAACCTACACTACCAACACATACAGTAAGAAAGTAAAGCAAAGCTGGAGTTTCATTAGTTGTCGTCCTCACTCTCCTGCTCATCCTCACGCTCCTTTCTGTCTGGCCACAGATTTCATCGACATCACATCTGATGTTCTCCCTTGCGATGCAACAGGGGAAGAATCATTGTGCATGCCGCAACCATTCCCTACACTGATCTGCTGTGACATCACAAGCGGCATCCATTGCCTGGAGCAGGGACCTCTGGTTTTGAGCCCAATGCTCATAGACCCTCCACCTACATGCAGAAAAAAACTCCTCGATAGGATTGAGGAATGGGGAGTAAGGTGATAAGAGCACCATAAGCATTCTTGGATGGGCAGTGAACCCTGATGAATGGGCCACAGTGGAAGCTTACATTGTCCTACACAATGACAAATGTAAGCAAGTGAGGCCCTACCAAACCCCTCTCATGTAGAGGGATAAGATCGGAGTACAGGTGGTCAAAGAACACCGGGTGCTTCTGGGTATTGTATGGGCCAAGACTGGGAATGTGGGTGACTACACCATTCTCTGAAATCGCAGCACACATGGTGATGTTGCCCCCGAGCTGGCCTGGGACAAGCTCTATATATATTTGATGGAAGCATTTATACTCCCGGATAGCTCCTGTCAGCTAACTAAACTTACTGTGTTATTGGTGATCGGATGTGTCTTGTTTAGTAAAGTTCTAGTTGCACCTGACAATGATTGTAACCAGTTGATCCAAGAGATCCATATTACAGTATATACCATTATGTTTTTCATGGTATTATGTGCCTGAAAGATTGACAGTGGAGTGAACTATTGTGCAGGTGATGATGTACACAAGGAAATTATGCCCATATGTTTTGCAGCGAATAACCACTTAACTGAGAAGCAACAGTCAGTTTAGACCAGCAAGATATATTCAATTACTAATTGGCCTAACTGAAGGCAATTGTACTTAACCATTTCAAAGATGTGCTAAATCATTTGAAATTTGTGCAAACTGTAGGCAATTGCACTTGTCATTTACGAGGATGTGCTAATACAATTGCAATTTGATTAAAGGAATGAAAAATTCCAATCGTTTGTGAACAAGTGCCCAGTGGTTTGCAGGTTTGCACGTGTTGTTTTGAGTGTCATTTCTGTTTCGTGAAATGAGCCAAAGCAATGGGGAAAAACTGTAATATACATTTTTTTTTGTAAGGGTACTTACAGGCACATATAGTATGTTGGTCATACAAACACACTTAATCTGTCCTATCAGTCACAAGTACACCTATTAATGAGCCTACAGTCCATCTCTCCCTGTCAGGCGACTGGTGTACCCGGCCATGGTCACTTTACTGGTGTCCACCCTCACCTTCCCTCCAGGCTTCGGACAGTTCATGGCCGGACAGGTCAGACTGCATCTAATCTTCAGCATATTCTGTTTTATGTACTATGTGTGTACTCTCAAATATGATGCACTTAATATCCCTATACTGTAAGTCAGTGGACAATGTACAGAGTGTATTAAGGATATGTTTTCGTAGAATTGAGTGCAAAATGTTGTTGTGTCCTTGGGCTAGGTACTTTACCCCACTTGCTTCGGGTGAATGTCCCTGTACTTACTGTAAGTCGCTCTGGATAAGAAAGTCTGCTAAATGACTAAATGTAAATGTAAGGGAACCACATCTCAGCTAGCAGGCATGGTGAATCTCAGCCCCGGGCCTTATACTGTGGGTTCATGGTCTGGAGCAGAGTCTTAGGTTGTAGATCCCCCCCCCCCCCCCTCCTAAACTCTCCTTTCCTGTATGTCATCCATCCCTCAGCTGACGCAGCACGAATCACTGGTGGCTTTGTTCGACAACCGCACCTGGTCCCGCCAGGGCATGGCCGAGGAGTTTGACTACATCAGCCACTCCCATGCTTGGAAACACCCGCAGGTCAACGTCTTCATCACACTTATCCTCTTTATCATCATGAAGGTAGGTCTGGTGATTGGCTGTGGATGCCTGCATGTGTGCATGTATGTGTGTATATGCGTGCTTGCGTCTGTTTGACAATACAAGTGCGTAGTTGTTTTAAGTGCAGGGTATGTTGATTTGGGATGTGCATATGCTGTGTGTATTTTATGAGAGCGATTTCTGTCTTTTTAGTTCTGGATGTCTGCTGTGGCTACCACAATGCCAGTGCCATGTGGGGCATTTATGCCAGTTTTCCTCATTGGTAGGTGATGACTTGTACAGTGTGTGAGAAACATATCAATTGGTTTTAACTTACATTTACATTGTCATTTAGCAGACGCTCTTATCCAGAGCGACTTACAGTAAGTATAGGGACATTCCCCCTGAGGCAAGTAGGGTGAAGTGCCTTGCCCAAAGACACAACGTCATTTTGCACAGCCGGGAATCGAACCGGTAACCTTCAGATTACTAGCCCGACTCCCTTACCGCTCAGCCACCTGACTCCCATTTAACTTTCACCAATGAAGCAAGGGTGAACGAAAGGAGCACTCTGTGCCGATATAGAAAATGCTGATCTGCATTTCCAATGAATGTGTGTTGGGCAGGTGCGGCTTTTGGTCGTCTTGTTGGAGAGACCATGGCAGCCATGTTCCCCGATGGCATACATGCAGACGGAAGCGTGTATCCCATTGTTCCTGGCGGTTATGCTGTAGTAGGTGAGTAACTTGCGTGGACCTCATTGCTCTAAAACTTCCCTTTGTAAACCTGAATTGCATCTATTTTGATTCTGACTCATAGGTCAGAATTGTGCTCAATTCCTAACTTTACCTCACCATAACTTCCATCATGGGACTGCATATTGGGTGTGCTTTGCCTTCGGCAACCTTAAGCAATTCAAGACTTGCATGTACAGTAAGTAATGTCACATTAAAGAATGTATTTAAACTCAAGCTTGTGTGGTGCGTCGCTGTCTTCAATGCCACAGCCTAAACTTTGTCAAAAGAAAGTTTTTAATTTCCGTCGCATTCAAACAATCCCCTCAGTGTAGTTTGTCTAGCAACAGCAGCTAGCACTAGGCTACAGTAGCTTGCTCTTAGCACAATTCAGCTTCTCCAGGCAGGGCTCGAGACTGAGACCAAAAAGTCGCTTTTGGCTTTGTTACTGACAATGATCGCTTCCAGCAAACTTTTTTTGAATGAGCCGTTCCCCCTAAATAAATATCAAGCTTATTTATGTGTTTGGGGGCATATTTTCAGTTAGCAGATGGTACTAGTACTGTTTGAATTGCGATTCCATCGGAAAAATACTGCCGGTCACCACGTGGTTAGAATACCTTGTTTCAAAGGTGGTTCAGCTTGTTTATTAAATGGACCCATCTGCAACCGACGCAAGCAAGCACACCCTACAATTTCCCCAGAAATGGTATCCTCTCTAGTTGGGTGTGCTTTGCCTTCGGCAAGAGCACAACCTTTGTTCTCTCACACATATATTTTTATTATTGGGTGTGCTTTCCCTCCGGCAAGGGCACAACCTTTGTTCTCTCACATATATATTATTTTTCTTATTCTTTTTGCCCCCCTAAAACTCAGTCAATATTTGGCCTACATAGACAACCTAGGTGTCAAAAGTGTCGTCTTGGTAGCGATTGAGTTGCTTCTATTGGGATTTACGTTCCGTTGCATGGTTTAAGTGGAAATTACGTTTTTGTGGCGAAAAGTGAGGCTAACGGTGGCTAACTTGCTAGCCAGAGTCAATGACGCTACTTACGTCACTAACGTCACGAAAACTCGCGTGACTACCTCTAGCAGAACATTAGTTTAGCAGCTCGTTAACTTCTGGGAGATAGCTAAACTAACTGCTTTACTGCAAGGCAGCTGCAGAAACGCCACAAGCAAAGAGGCCAGGGTGATAACTATTTACAAATTTTACTTTGTGATATGACACACAATTGTGACGTGTAATGTACAATATAAGCTGATTTTATTAAGGAAGTACATCTACTTTCGGAAACAGTAGTCTACTATGTCACTGAAGTATTAGCATCATGACATTAGCCTCTGTTGCCCGGGCAACACATACTACTATGATGCATCTGTTTTCAATCGTTAAAATAAACATTCCTCACAAATACATTTTCGTTGTAGGATTTATTATGACATTACATTACAAGTAAACGATTTGTGGGTGACATTATCATTACCTGTGGTTTCAAACCAGTGTTGCTCACTGAAATGCTGTAGCCTACGCGAGACACAGCTGTTTAGGAAGTCAAACGGCGACAGAACATGTTCGGCACTCCTTACTTAAATCAAAAATCTATCTAACTACTAACCTTAACTTCATTGCCACAAGCCTAAACTTTGTCAATCTGTTCATGAAAATAATTAATTTCAGCCTAAACCGTACAACGTAACGTTAAATCCAATTCAACCAACGCAATCGCTACCAAGACGAACACAGCAGTACTGTAGTCTAGTACTGTACCGTAGTAGTAGAATTTACCGGGGCAGCTTCTCCACACAGGGCTATATCGCATTTTGCGTTGTTACTGACAATGATCGCTACCAGTGAGCTTTTTATAAATGAGCGATTTTCCACGAAATAAATGTCAAGCTTATTTACGTTTTTGGGGGCATATTTTCAGTTAGCAGATGGTACTGTTTGAATCACGATTCCATCTTCTACTGCCGGGTAACGTCGTAGAATAATCTTCAAATCTTTATTAATGAATGCAATATGAGTAGGCTAAATGCCTGAAAATATCACGAGAAGGGAAAACTTAAAAGGACGTTAAAGTCATAGAGATTAGGTCCATTTTTACACCGGTCTGCCAAATTTATTCGTTTTGATTCAGCTATGAGGCTGCCTCTTGCAGGGGAAATGAGAAGACATCATATTTAATTCAACACTTTACTCGTATTTTCAGTTGTAAACGAGCAGCACAAAAAAATGCTTTTAAATCTATGTAATATTTATAAATAATAAGTATGCATTTTTATATAAAATATACAGAAATATCAGTTGTAAAAATGTCATTAAAAAACGGACCCCTGTGCAACCGACCCAAGCAAGCACACCCTACAATTTCTCCAGAAATTGTATCCTCTCTAGTTATTATTGTTTCTCTTCACACCCCTAAGCCTTTGTCAATATTTGGACTACATAGACAATGTCGATGTCAAAAGTTTCGTCTTGGTAGCGTTTGAGTTGCTTGTGTTTTTGTTTAGGTTCCGTTGCACGGTTTAAATAGAAATTAAGATTTTGTGGCGAAAAGTGAAGCTAACAGTGGCTAACTTGCTAGCCACAGTCAATGACGCTACTTACGTCACTAACGTCACGAAAACTCGCGTGACTACCTCTAGCAGAACATTAGTTTAGCAGCTCGTTAACTTCTGGGAGATAGCCAAGCTAACTGCTTTACTGCAAGGCAGCTGCAGAAACGCCACAAGCAAAGAGGCCAGAGTAATAACTATTTACTAATTTTACTTTATGATATGACACACAATTGATGTGTAATGTACAATATAATACAATATGTTGTAGGATTTATTATGACATTAGATTACAAGTAAACGATTTGTGGGTGAAATTATCATTACCTGTGGTTTCAAACCAGTGTAGCTCACTGCAACGCTGTAGCCTATGCGAGACACTACAAAAACATCTACACAGCTGTTTAGGAAGTCAAACGGCGACAGAACATGTTCGGCACTCCCCTTACTTAAATCAAAAGTCTATCTAACTACTAACCTGAACTTCATTGCCACAGCCTAAACTTTGTCAATCTGTTCATGAAAATAATTAATTTCAGCCTAAACCGTACAACGGAACGTTAAATCCAATTCAACCAATGCAATCGCTACCAAGACGAACACAGCAGTAGTGTAGTACTGTACTGTAGTAGTACAATTTACCGGGGCAGCTTCTCCACACAGGGCTATATCGCATTTTGCGTTGTTACTGACAATGATTGCTACCAGTGAGCTTTGCATGAATGAGCGATTTTCCACTAAATAAATGTCAAGCTTATTTACGTTTTGGGGGGCATATTTTCAGTTAGCAGATGGTACTGTTTGAAGTGCAATTCCATCTTCTACTGCCGGTAACGTCGTAGAATAATCTTAAAAGGGGGTTCTTTAATGAATGAATGCAATATGAGTAGGCTAAATGCCTGAAAATATCACGAGAAGGGAAAAACTTAAAAGGACGTTTAAGTCATAGAGATTAGGTAAATTGTTACACCGGTCTGCCAAATGTATTCGTTTTGATTCAACTATGAGGCTGCCTCTTGCAGGGGAAACTAGAGAGGGTACAATTTCTGGGGAAATTGTAGGGTGTGCTTGCTTGCGTCGGTTGCACAGGGGTCCGTTTTTGAATGACATTTTTACAACTGATTTCTGTATATTTTATATGAAAATGCATACTTATTATTTATAAAGATTAAATAGATTTAAAAGCATTTTTTTTGCTGCTCATTTACAACTGAAAATAAGAGTGAAGTGTAGAATGACGACGTTACCCGGCAGTAGAAGATGGAATCGCGATTCAGACAGTCCCATCTGCTAACTGAAAATATGCCCCCCAAAACGTAAATAAGCTTGACATTTATTTAGTGGAAAATCGCTCATTCATAAAAAGCTCACTGGTAGCGATCATTGTCAGTAACAACGCAAAATGCGATATAGCCCTGTGTGGAGAAGCTGCCCCGGTAAATTGTACTACTACGGTACAGTACTAGACTACTGCTGTGTTCATCTTGGTAGCGATTGCGTTGGTTGAATTGGATTTAACGTTAAGCTGAAATTAATTATTTTCATGAACAGATTGACAACGTTTAGGCTGTGGCAATGAAGTTCAGGTTAGTAGTTAGATAGACTTTTGATTTAAGTAAGGGGAGTACCGAACATGTTCTGTCGCCGTTTGACTTCCTAAACAGCTGTTTAGTGTAGATGTTTTTGTACAGTAGTGTGTCTCGCGTAAGCTACAGTGTTGCAGTGAGCTACACTGGTTTGAAACCACAGGTAATGGTAATTTCACCAACAAATCGTTTTCTAATGTCAGAATAAATCCTACAACGAAAATGTATATGTGAGGAATGTTTATTTTAACGATTGAAAACAGATAACGCTACATCATAGACCACTGTAGTATGTGTTGCCAGGGCAACACAGGCTAATGTCATGATGCTAATACTTCAGTGAAATAGTAGACTACTGTTTCCGAAAGTAGATGTACTTCCTTAATAATATCAGCTTATATTGTACATTACACATCACAATTGTGTGTCATATCACAAAGTAAAATGAGTAAATAGTTATCACCCTGGCCTCTTTTCTTGTGGCGTTTCTGCAGCTGCCTTGCAGTAAAGCTATAGTTATCCTAGCTATCCCCCAAGTTAACAGATGCTAAACGAATGTTCTGGCAAAGGTAGTCACGCGTGTTTTCGTGACGTTAGTGACGCAGTGACGTTAGTAACGTCAGTGACTGTGGCTAGCAAATTAGCCACCGTTAGCTTCACTTTTTGCCACAAAAACTTAATTTAAGCTTAAACCATGCAACGGAACGTAAATAAAAATACAACCAACGCAATCGCTACCAAGACGAACCTTTTGACACCGCCGTTGTGTATGTAGTCCAAATATTGACTGATCCTTAGGGGGGCGAAAATAAATAATAATAAATAAATATATATGTGAGAGAACAAAGGTTGTGCTCTCGCCGAAGGCTTGAGCACACCCAATAAGACATCTATTACATTCTACACTTAACTCGTATTTTCAGTTTTAAATGAGCAAAAAAAAAAAAGGCTTTTAAATCTATGTAATCTTTATAAATAATAAGTATACATTTTTATATAAAATATACAGAAATATCAGTTGTAAAAATGTAATTGGGTGTGCTCACGCCTTCGGCGAGCGCAACCATTGTTCTCTCACATATATCTTATTATTATTATTATTTTCCCACCCCTAAGGATCAGTCAATATTTGGACTACATAGACAACGTCTATGGTCACGATTGCGTTGCTTCTATTGGGATTTACGTTCCGTTGCACGATTTAGGCTGAACTTACGTTTTTGTGGCAAAAAGTGCCTTGTGTCAACAAAGGGTATCAGTGCTAGCCTACGTCACAACGTCAGCACACGTTAGCAACGACGCATGGATACAACATGCATAGATGTGCTGTTGCAGGCTTCCAAGATAGCGGTGTGAGTGCACGCATGCTTTGGAGCTGTCCACCTTCTAACATGCATATTTGTGAAATATAGTTACTTAAAGTATATTATTGGAGGTATGTTAATGCAGAGTTGAGTGAATCGGGTCAACTTATTGGTAGCTTGTATTGTATAGAATTCTCGCCTCTTAACGACACACGTGGGGGAAAAGAAACTTCGGCTAACAGCATCGCAAGCTAGCGTACCACAACTACGGCAGCATGCAGGTACCGACGGAGAATCCGCTTATGAATAACCTACACGACTACTGCATGTCAGATGCACCTGTGATCTCCCTGGGGGAACCAGATCTCACCCCTCTCCCCATAACTCCTTCCTCAACTCCCTCCAAACCTCCTGCACCACAGACAATGAAGTCACAGCGCTCATTGGATCCTGACAGTGAAGGTACTGTGCAGAAAATCTCAGTTGTCTTCAACACGAGAATACACTCTCTGAAAAAAAGTGTGGAGAGAATGATTTCCAACAATACTCTGAAGATTGAGGGGCTGAAGAAGACATTGACTTTGCCTGTGCTGAGTTCTGTGAAGTGAAAGGTAGTGACACACATTGATGACCGAGTTAACGTGGCGGAGAAAAAGGAAAGTCTACTGGAACAATGAATTACTGAACTGGAAAATTATTCGCGACGGTGGAACCTGCGTCTCTACGGTATGTCTGAAAACAAAGACCAGAACGTCCGCCAAGAGGTTATACACATCTGTCAGTCCATACTGCCGGAGCACAAGGCCAAACTCGATGTTATTGACTCAGTGCACCGTCTTGGCCAACCAAAGAAAGATGCCACCAAGCGTTGAGGGATACTTCTACAGTTTGGTGCCCGTATATACCGCGACGCTGTCTTGAAAGCTGCAAGTCCACCTTCCTCCAAAACAACAAGCTACGTTTTGCCGAAGACCTGTCCCCAGCAGTCAGAGAGCGGAGGATGCAGCTGTGAACACTTGTAGCTTAAGCGCGAGAACAAGGGAAAGCTGCTTACTTCGTGGGAGGTCGAGAAATGGTGTGATAAAATGGGCTGAACGATCAAGGAGGTATCTGGTTGAAATTAAATGTGAAATCATTATTAAGTAGTTGATGAAATTGTTGAGTGGAACAGGATGGAGATTATTCACATGACATATCTATGATTAGATATTGTTTTTATCTTCTCCTCTACAGGTGCTGCGGCCCTGTCTGGGGCAGTTACACACACCGTGTCTACGGCTGTCATTGTGTTTGAACTGACCGGTCAGATCTCTCACATCCTTCCTGTGATGATCGCTGTGATCCTGGCCAATGCAGTGGCCCAGTCCCTTCAGCCCTCACTTTACGACTCTATCATCAGGATCAAAAAGCTACCCTACCTCCCTGAGTTGGGCATGGGACACCACGAGTGAGTTTGGATGGACTGATGGATGGGTGGGTTGACGGTTGGGTAGATAGACAGATTTGCATTTACCTGCACAATCTTCCTTTTCCTTTGTCGTTTGCAATTCTTTCTGCCTTCACTTCTCCTATCGCATCCCTCTCATCTCCCTTTACTTTCTTCCTTGTACCTTATTTTTTCTCCTCGCCATCTTGATATTAGGAAGTATAATATTCGTGTTGAGGACATTATGGTTCGGGATGTGCATTACATCACTCTCTCCTCCACCTACCGAGACTTGCAAGAAGTTCTGCGGACTGGACAACTCAAAACACTGGCCTTGGTTGAGTCCACAGGTGAGAGTGAGTATATGTGTGCGTGTGTATACTGTAGTTGGCTGTTTTCCCAGGGTGCATCACTCACTCCATGACATACACCTCCCTCCTCCCCTCTCTACTATAATATCTTTCACTTTCAGCTTATGTCTATGTCCAATTCCCCCTTCCTTTCTCCCCTTATACTGTTTTCTCAACATTTACATTTAGTCATTTGGCAGACGCTCTTATCCAGAGCGACTTACAGTAAATACAGGGACATTGTTGTGACTCTTGCTCTTGACGAAGGCGGTCGCATTTTTCTATCCTCCCCTCCCTGACCTTCCCTGCTTGGCTGTGTCTGTGTCTTGTCTTGTCTCAAGATACTCTCTCATCATCACTCTCCGAAACTAGAAGCATGGAATTAATTAGCTGGTCTCTCAATGCTATTGACACCATCTTCTCGAAGAGAAGGTCGGGTGCGGGGGAACCCAACTGTCCGGACGGGACGTTCGCAGCTGGCTACACGATGGACGCGTGGGAGAATTGGCGTGTCGTGTGTCTAACGGCGCTTTCCGTGGAGGACGTTGAAGACATCTTCATATTCGGAACCATGATTACAGGCTTTCTGCTGTTTGGAATAGGCGCTGGCTTTGTATATCGTAAAATCAAGGAAACGGCTGCAGCCGTCAAAAGCCCCGTTAGGCTGCCCGATATGATTGAAGCGGTGGGCAGAGTTGCTGGAGCTCAGTCTGTGAACTTACAACGCAGCATTGATTACAACAGGGATAAGTTTGCGGCTCTGCAGAGGAAGATGGAGGACTTGGAGACCTTCCTGAAGGGTGGACGCGAAAATTGAGTTGCGGCTACTCGTCAAAACAACTACCCCAATCTTATCCTCTTTCGGCCCCGTAACCAGCACAAGGCCTGGCCAAGGTCGTTGCTGGAAAACAACTCCCCTGGAGAGCGCTGAAGCGAGACTATCTTGCTCCTCCCTTCCCCCCCCCCACCGACATCTGTGGTTTGGTCTCTTCCCGGGTCATGACCAAGGATGTCTCCTGGCCAACACAATCTGCATAGGGAGAACCGGACTGATTGTGGCCTAGGTCGAGGGCGCCAACCCAGACTTACTCACACATTAACTTTCACCTACTACAGATATCACCACCCCCCCACCCCCATCCAACGCCTTCGCCTGCTTGTTTCCCCAGGGTGGCTGGCGGTTCTGTGTCCAGCGCCTACATGGCTGCAGGTCCAGATGCTGCTTGTCTACCCCCCCCCCCCCCCACACTCGTTGCAAGTATCGTGTTTTTGTAAATGTTGTTGTGCTTATGTGCTGAGGTTTTTGTCTGTTCCCACACTGTACTCCTCTAGGAGCATTGTCTGGGTGTTGCCTTTTTCTCTCCTCCTCTCTCCTCATGTTATGCTGTAACTTTCTAGTGGCGCCGAAATTGGCTGCCTAGGTAGGCTCTCCTACCGAAGTAAATTCCTTGTCTGTGCAAACTTTCATGGCGAATAAAAACCCATTCTGATTCTGATTCTCCCCGAGGCAAGTAGGGTGAAGTGCCTTGCCCAAGGACACAACGTCAGTTTGCATGACCGGGAATCGAACTGGCAACCTTCGGATTACTAGCCCACTTGCCTAACCGCTCAGCCACCTGACTCCCTCAACTCTCTCTTCCCTCCTTGTCTACCCCTTTCTTTCCCCTTCTACCCAACTCTCCTTCTTCCCTATTCTCTTACTCTACACTTTTCCCTCCACTTTCCCCTTCCTCTCTTTTTCTCGCCTCTACTCTCCCTCCCACCTTTCCTCCCTCTCTCCTCTAGACTCTATGATTTTGCTGGGTTCTATCGAGCGCTCCCAGCTCCAGTCCCTCCTCTCCCTCCAGTTGGGCCGCCAGCGGCATCTGGAGCGCCTCAGAGAGCTTTCCCAGAACAATGGCACCCATGACCACCTGCCCAGCCTGGGCACTGATACGCCCCCCAGCCCACCTTGCACCCACACCATTGACAACACCCATGCCCGCCAAGGGGTCCGCTTCCTGGTGAGCACCCAACAGGTGTGACGGGTACAGGGGTTGGATTACATAAGACCTACAGAAGACCTTCTATGGACTGTTATAGATTTACCCATAGCATATAGACTTATACATGCCATGCATGCAGATGTTCTATTAATTACTAACCTCTTGGTGGCATTGTTACGATGTTTCTATGTAGATCTCCACAGAAGAATCATCCTTCAGCCCGGCAGTCACCAACTCCCAGCTCCCTCTCAAGTCTGCACTGAAAACAGTGTCTGCCATAAGTGACACTGAGACCCCTGGCAGTAAGCATCCTCTCACATATTGGCACATTTGATGTGTGTATAAATCATATGCACACCAACACTTGACTATTTAATATTATCTCTCAGGTTCTCAGACTCTATCCTGTGTTGAAGCAGAGAAAGAGTTGCTTGAGGTGAGAGAAACTGCCTTCCACACACACACACAAATACATGCTTACATACTTACACCACCTGAGCAGAAAGGAAGTCCCAGGTCCCTGGACTTTTGGGACTCTGCTACCACTCATCCTCAGTGCTGACTACTGTATTTTACGGAAAATAAGCCGCGGCTTGTACTCGGCTTGTGCTTATATTTCGAAGCGGCTTATAGTCCGGTTTTAGAACAAAAAAGTGGCGTTGTCTCAAGATCTCTACAGACCATGCAGCTAATATAAGGCTCAACACTTGAACGGGGGCTTATTTACTTGAAAGAGGAATTATTTACTGTGTCGTCTCAGTTACACTATCAGGGCTTGGAAATACAGTGACTTGCTAAAGTAGGCAAATGGCTAGTAGAACATAACATTTCATAATCATTTCAGTTAATCAAACAGCTGCAAGACCCAGTGAAATGTTATAGGCTAGCTAGCAAAATAACGCTAGCATCGCTAACAACATTACAAATTCAACTTTGGTAGTGTAACCGAGCTCTTTATAAGTTTATTTTAGATATAATTGTATATGATAGTGTGGACAATAAGACACGGACGCAGTCTCTTTTCATAACTTGTATTTTACCACTGCCCTTCTTGACATCGCCATTCGAACAGCCCTCACTGATTTCACGTAATGCTTTCAGCATCAAGCCTACGGTAACTCCCGAGGGACAAAACATCCTTGTCCGTTGTCACATAGAAAGGTCTGCTACAGTATCCTCAGGATTTACAAGCTAGCTAAACTTATATTATATCTAAAATAATTTTGGAGACATAACAATGGATTCTGCCACTAAATGAAGTGGCTGAGTGAACTCAGACTTAATCACAGTCTCCCTGGTCACTCTCTGTTTGAGAATCTTGTCACTTTGACGTTGTGGCAGTGTCGTGGTGGCGCTTCATTATTCTCCCCTTCTACCATTTAAAAAAAGCTTTACCAGTAATTGTCAGCCTTTTCATTGCTGCAACGCAACATTGCTCTAATGATGGTAACTCATCCGTGCTCTCTCTCTCTCTCAAGCAGTAGAAAAGTCTAGCCAATATCTGGCATTGCAATAAGGTGGTTTCAAGGTTGGGCGATAGCACCCCTCTTCGACAAATATTGCAGTAAAGTTTCGCATAGCGTGTCTCCTCTCTCCCCAGCCATAACACAGGCCTGGCTTGTTTCCAGTGGGGGAAGGTTTAATGGTTATTTGGTAGTTCGTCTCCTAATAATACTTAAAGTTATGTTCAGGTTGTGTTAAGATTATGTTATGGTTGTGTTAACGTTGTGATCCCTTCTCTCCCTGGCTGTAAGAGCTCTGCTGGGCCAGTGGCTCCTGAGAGCAGGAGGCCCAAGCCAAAGCGAGTGACGATCTCCATGGCGGTAAGATTGTCTGCCGCATAGACTGTTGCTAAGTAACCGTTGCCTAGTGAACCAGCAAGCTGCAAGTGCCAGATCACATTTGTTGGGCAAGCTATCAACCAAAATATTATACAATGGCTTTCTAGTTTCCTTTGTAGAGAGAAAGATAGAAGAGATCGAGAGTGAGAGAGACGGTAAAGAAAAAGAGAGGGCAGAATTGTGCTCGCATGGCTTTGAGTGTTTCATTCTGTCAGATAGTGATCAAATATTTGATCTATATTGATCCAGTCGTCTAATCTCGTTTCTGATTATCTTTTGGGTTGGAAATGTTGTGAATGTTGTTTGAAGAACATTCAGACATGTTTTGGTTGGTGAAATATTTTCTTTTAAGTTAATGACTTGCAGACCTACTTCATGAAAATGTATTTAACACACTTTGGATTCTGGATGATTCTGAATGTGAAACCCAGTGTTGGTGTGAGAACATTTGTTTGTGTGGTTACACCAGGTGGGTTTGTGTACCAACGTAGTCTTTGTCTGTTTTTAGGACCCACCTGAAGTTGAGGATGACATGACCACAACTGAGGTGAGACGTAAACCCTACTAGGTAACTACATTGTCAGTCAATGTTATATACTTCTATATGTGTCGCTGGGTTCTGGTCAGGCATAAGAAGTCCAGTTTCAACAGGCATCTAAATCCATAAGCAGTTGCTGTTAGTTTTTAAGTTGAAGTAGTTATGTACTTAAACACTATTTTCTACAAACCATTTTGATCAAAAACTGTAGCTGCTGTACCTGTATCTGCAGGCACTCCCACTCCCAAAGGTCTCCATATTTGTGTGTGCTCCCCATAGCAGTGATATAACCATATGCCATGGCCTGTTGTTAGCCATTGCTTGAATATACTGTATAGTCTTTTCATAATACTGTATACAGGAAATACTGTTGATTATCTATTCATTTTGGTCAGAGGACAGTACCACCGACATGTACAATCTTGTCATTGCTACTAGAACTTCAACATTTAACATAACCTTGGAAAATAGAATGTTGGGTTCTGGTGGATGCAGTACACAGACTGGGTGTTGACCTCTTCCATGTGAATGGACCTTTACACTCACTCACACAGATCGCAGAGTGGGAGGAGCAACAGCTAGATGAGCCAGTCGATTTCAAAAACTGTAAGATTGACCCCGCCCCTTTTCAGCTGGTGGAGAGGACGTCTCTCCATAAGGTTGGTGTGTGCGTGTGTCTGTGTGATCAACTGTGTACACATCTATCTACCAGTTTCCTCTTACCTGGAGTGCTATTTATCAATCTAGACTTTTTTGGTGCGCCATTTTTGCCCAGTTTTGGAGATATCAGCCATAGAGACGTCTGCCTTTTTTCAAATTGAATTGAGCTAGTTGGCCCTAGGCTTTGTGGTGCTCAGAGTCCCAGAATGTTTTTTGAAAAACGTACATGGTAAGATGAAATATATATACACACACACACAGTTAGGTCCATAAGTATTTGGACATTGACACAATTTATCATTTTGGCTCTGTATACCACCACGATGGATTTGAAATGAAACAATCAAGATGTGCTTTAAGTGCAGACTTTCAGCTTTAATTTCAGGGTATTTACATCCAAATCAGGTGAACGGTGTAGGAATTACAACACATTTTATATGTGGCCCCCCCCCTTTTTAAGGGACCAAAAATAATTGGACAAACTAACATAATCATAAATCTAATTGTCACTTTTAATACTTGGTTGCAAATCCTTTGCAGTCAATGACAGCCTGAAGTCTGGAACCCATAGACATCACCAGACGCTGGGTTTCGTCCCTGGTGATGCTCTGCCAGGCCTCTACTGCAACTGTCTTCAGTTCCTGCTTGTTCTTGGGGCATTTTCCCTTCAGTTTTGTCTTTAGCAAGTGAAATGCATGCTCAATTGGATTTAGGTCAGGTGATTGACTTGGCCATTGCAGAACATTCCACTTCTTTGCCTTAAAAAACTCTTTGGTTGCTTTCGCAGTATGCTTCGGATCATTGTCCATCTGCACTGTGAAGCGCCGTCCTATGAGTTCTGAAGCATTTGGCTGAATCTGAGCAGATAATATTGCCCGAAACACTTCAGAATTCATCCTACTGCTTTTGTCAGCAGTCACATCATCGATAAATACAAGGGAACCAGTTCCATTGGCAGCCATACATGCCCACGCCATAACACTACCTCCACCATGCTTCACTGATGAGGTGGTATGCTTTGGATCATGAGCAGTTCCTTCCCTTCTCCATACTCTTCTCTTCCCATCATTCTGGTACAAGTTGATCTTGGTCTCATCTGTCCATAGGATGTTGTTCCAGAACTGTACAGGCTCTTTTAGATGTTTTTTGGCAAACTCTAATCTGGTCTTCCTGTTTTTGAGACTCACCAATGGTTTACATCTTGTGGTGAACCCTCTGTATTTACTCTGGTGAAGTCTTCTCTTAATTGTTGACTTTGACACAGATACGCCTACCTCCTGGAGAGTGTTCTTGATCTGGCCAACTGTTGTGAAGGGGTTTTTCTTCACCAGGGAAAGAATTCTTCCGTCATCCACCACAGTTGTTTTCCGTGGTCTTCCGGGTCTTTTGGTGTTGCTGAGCTCACCAGTGCGTTCTTTCTTTTTAAGAATGTACCAAACAGTTGATTTGGCCACACCTAATGTTTTTGCTATCTCTCTGATAGGTTTGTTTTGATTTTTCAGCCTAACGATGGGTTGCTTCACTGATGTGACAGCTCTTTGGACTTCACATTGAGAGTTGACAGCAACAGATTGCAAACACAAATACCATACTTGAAATGAACTCTAGACCTTTTATCTGCTCCTTGTCAATGAAATAACGAACTCCCTTTATGAGGGAATAACATACACCTGGCCATGGAACAGCTGAGCAGCCAATTGTCCAATTACTTTTGGTCCCTTAAAAAGGGGGGGGCCACATATAAAATGTATTGTAATTCCTACACCGTTCACCTGATTTGGATGTAAATACCCTGTAGCGGGGTTTGCTCGTTTAAGATTAGCAATACTTAATTTAATAATAAAGTATGTAGTTCTTGGGGGCACCACCTCTTATTGTTAAAGGGATAGAGGAAACCTTATTGAATAATATTGAAATAATAGCCTTCGTAATAATCAGTCTAATCTTAAGTAGTGAATTCTATGAAAGTAGAGCAGATCAGAGAACGTGAGTGATACGCGAGTATTATACACAATGATTTATTTAGGAGAATGTAATTATAGCTAGAGAGGGTACAATTTCTGGGGAAATTGTAGGGTGTGCTTGCTTGCGTCGGTTGCACAGGGGTCCGTTTTTGAATGACATTTTTACAACTGATTTCTGTATATTTTATATGAAAATGCATACTTATTATTTATAAAGATTAAATAGATTTAAAGGAATTTTTTTTTGCTGCTCATTTACAACTGAAAATACGAGTGAAGTGTAGAATGAAATAGATGTCTTCTCATTTCCCCTGCAAGAGGCAGCCTCATCGTTGAATCAAAACGAATAAATTTGGCAGACCGGTGTAAAAATGGACCTAATCTCTATGACTTAAACGTCATTTTAAGTTTTTCCCTTCTCGTGATATTTTCAGGCATGTAGCCTACTCATTGCATTCATTCATTAATAAAGAACCCCCTTTGAAGATTATTCTGCGACGTTACCCGGCAGTAGAAGATGGAATCGCGATTCAGACAGTCCCATCTGCTAACTGAAAATATGCCCCCCAAAACGTAAATAAGCTTGACATTTATTTAGTGGAAAATCGCTCATTCATAAAAAGCTCACTGGTAGCGATCATTGTCAGTAACAACGCAAAATGCGATATAGCCCTGTGTGGAGAAGCTGCCCCGGTAAATTGTACTACTACGGTACAGTACTAGTAGAATACTGCTGTGTTCGTCTTGGTAGCGATTGCGTTGGTTGAATTGGATTTAACGTTCCGTTGTACGGTTTAGGCTGAAATTAATTATTTTCATGAACAGATTGGCAACTTTTAGGCTGTGGCAATGAAGTTCAGCTTAGTAGTTAGATAGACTTTTGATTAAGTAAGGGGAGTGCCGAACATGTTCTGTCGCCGTTTGACTTCCTACAGCTGTGTAGATGTTTTTGTAGTGTCTCGCGTAGGCTACAGCATTGCAGTGAGCAACACTGGTTTGAAACCACAGGTAATGATAATTTCACCCACAAATCGTTTACTTGTAATGTAATGTCATAATAAATCCTACAACGAAAATGTATTTGTGAGGAATGTTTATTTTAAAGATTGAAAACAGATGAATCATAGACCACTGTAGTATGTGTTGCCCGGGCAACAGAGGCTAATGTCATGATGCTAATGCATCCGATATCTTCACTGTGTTTTCCATGAGGGCGGTTGAGTCCTCTTTGCTTTTCTGAACCCCCTGCATTTCTTCTTTTAGGTCTCCCAGTTCCGTAGCCAGTTCCTTGTTCTCCTGTTGCAGTGTCTCCTGGATTTCTAGTTCAGTTTCTTTCGCCTTGAGGGCATCCCTGAGGGTTGTTTCCTGTTCCATTAGCTGTTGTCTAGCTCTATCCAGTTCTCCAGTCAGGTCACTGGTTTCTTGTTCCATTAGCTCCCGTCGGTCTTGTTCCTTTTCTTTTTCTTTAAGGGCATCTTTGAGGGTTATTTCCTGTTCCATTAGCTGCGTTTCCTGTTCCGTTAGCTGTTTTCTAGCTCTATCTAGTTCTTTAGTCAGGTCGCTGGTTTCCTGTTCCAGCCGTCCCTGGTTTTGTCGTTCTCTTTCTTTTTCTTGTTTTGCATTTTCTTGATCTTGGAGAGCTTGCTCCCATTGTGTTTTGACATCTGCAATTGATAACCTGAGTTGTGCAGCATAGTTTAGACCGAGGCTGGATATGCATTTGATGGTTTGGTCTTTGTTCAATACTTGGCCCACATTTTGTGCGACCACTTCCAGGGTTTTCCTGTTGACCTCTTCGAAAGGTAGTCCGGTCAGAGTTTCCACATATCCTGGGTTTTCTTTCCTGGATAGGTAGACCATCAGTTTCTCAGCTTCCGTGAGGTGAGACATGTTTGGTTCGGCTACTGGAAGTTATTAACACAATGCTATTGTGATAATGTTGATAGGCACTTTAGTTTTGTAGTGGTTCTTTTTTTTTTTTTTTTTATATATATATATATATATATTTTTTTTTTTTCCTTTTTATGTTTACCAAATTAATATTAAAATTAAAAGAAGTTAATATTCAAAGATTAACAATCAAAAACTGAGATTAATATTCAGAAATTAAAATTAATATTAAAGTCACCATCCAGGATCAAAGATTCAAATAAATTATTTATTCTTTTAGGCCTATATTAAATCTTAATTTCAGTAATCTTGTTATATTATCTATAAACGATTAGAGAATTTAGATTGAGTAGCTGTTGATTTGTTTTAGCCTAAACTGGACTGAGAAAGTACAATGTATTTAAATACTATAGCACATTAAGTTAGCCGGTTTAGCTTGTAGAATCAAACAGATAATGAACTAAATTGTTGCTGCATCTATAATGTAGCTTTAAATTGGGCAAGGGTTTTACATTCACCTCGAATTGAATGCAAAACAGTGAAGCTTCTTTTCGAAAAGCTAGTTTATCAATTTAGGAATTGTTTAACAATATTGTGGCAGTACAGGCTGCGTTGTTCGGCTACTTCCAAACAAAAGTCCTTTTGGACTGATCGCAGATAGAGTGGGCAAACTAAAAATAATACACTTTACGTTTAATTATTTATTAGCGATTGTTGTTAAAGTTGGATATTGATGAGGGGTAAATAGAATTACAGTTCAGTATGGTCAACAGCGCCGATATTCTGACAACTTCCACTTTTAAGTGCGCGGAATGAAAATCAAATTACAGGTCTTTGTTGACGAAAGGTAACTATTTCCGGTTCAGCAACAATAAAGGTCCTTAAATAAGCAGCTTCTCCTGTCTCAATAATTATTTTACTGTTACTTTACTGATTCTAGAAGTTGAGTGTTTACATTAATGTTGAATTACATGCAAACAAAGTGAAGCTTTTTCCGAAAAGCTAGGTTAATCAATTTACCAATTGTTTAACAAGGTAGAAGCATATAGCTTAATGTAGAGAACTGCGTAGTCTCCTTCAAAATCAAAGTCCTTTTGGACTGATCAATGTCTGTTATGTTCCTCTAACTAGACAATGGCAACTTATCAGTTGCTTGGTTGATTTACTCAACCCAAATGGCCAACACTACTATAATACACCTTTCCGAAGCGTGTATGGTACAAGCATTGTACCATATAAGTAGTGGTTATGACTCGTTATAAGGTTCTTATGCCTTCTCTTGGAAGCGCTGCCTTGTAGATTTAACAAAATGAAATGAGACGGGTCGCAGTGTCACTGCGCACGCGCGTACCTCCGCTCAAGTCTAGCTTTTCCGAAGCTAGTTAGTTACAACACACAGCCAATTGTTCACGACAAAGCCAATTCACTCAGTACACAGCACGGTATTCAAACAGTGTTTAAACCCGTAGCTATCTGGGGGAATAGTTAAATACAACGGAACGTTAATTTAACCAATAGGGTGGGAGGGTGGGTTTCAGACGGAAAATGTATCTCCGTTATAGATCGCTCATTTCAATCTGTTTCAAAGCCTCGCACGGGGCTCCAATATGTAGCGGGGTTTGCTCGTTTAAGATTAGCAATACTTAATTTAATAATAAAGTATGTAGTTCTTGGGGGCACCACCTCTTATTGTTAAAGGGATAGAGGAAACCTTATTGAATAATATTGAAATAATAGCCTTCGTAATAATCAGTCTAATCTTAAGTAGTGAATTCTATGAAAGTAGAGCAGATCAGAGAACGTGAGTGATACGCGAGTATTATACACAATGATTTATTTAGGAATCATTATTAATTATAATGAACAAATACCAGATAAGTTATGGGTTAGTCAGAGTAGTACAGTGGCTGGATGCAAATGAGGGCGAGCAACACAATGGCTGTGTAGAGCGCGTGTGAAGGGGGGAGGGAGAGAGAGAGGGACAGGTAGGCCTTTGGGGTAACAATGGACGAGCAAGGGTAACTGACTTAACAAGGGTTAAGTTAACTCATTTGTAAAATACAATCAAACATCAACAATTTAATCACAACATGCCAATATGTCACAAGTAAGAAATATTGCAAATCGTAGTTACTTTTGTCGGTTTGAAGAAGGAGTCAAAGGTTCGTTATGTCCAACGAATAGAAAGCGGAATCTCTCGTCAAAGTTCCGGGCGCTCAGTGAATGTGCCAATCGAGAGGAATAGGTTAAAGAGTGACGCGTTCACCTCAGTTTAATCCTACGAACAAGCGAGGGTGATTGTACGTTTGGGGGTTTTATACTCCAAAGAACAAGGGGGGGGGTCCCCGTGAAGGTGACCTCTTTCATTGGTCAGTTTCCCCCCACCTGGGCATCGTCCTGAGATCTGCCTAGGTGTGAAGTAGATGTACCTTTTGAGTTCCGTTATTTCAACTGTCCATGGAATGCTTAAACTTCAGAATATAACAATACAACATTCATAAATGGTTTTGTTAGTATGGTATAATCATTTTGATATCAAGATTGGCTGACTTAACTATACTTGAAGGGAAGTTATAATCAAACCTCAATTAAACAATGTTCTAAGTAAATGAGAAAAACACACATTATAACACATCAACTACTGTCATTGAAATAGTGTCCATGAGCCATGTAGTCCTTGAGAATATGTTTGTAAATCCACATAAGAAAGTTCTTCCTTATAAATCCTTTGTCTGATACTGTGGGCCGTGTGGCCTCTGTTTCTGACCCCATGCTGGGCCAGAAGCTTTGAAGCTTCTCCTCTGGGAGAAGGCCAAAGGGGAAAGACCCTCTCCTTGTCGGGGGTAGGAGAAGGTGTGATGGTACCATGCTTTGTCTGTGGACTGTGCTACAACCCTGAAATTAAAGCTGAAAGTCTGCACTTAAAGCACATCTTGATTGTTTCATTTCAAATCCATTGTGGTGGTATACAGAGCCAAAATTATGAAAATTGTGTCAATGTCCAAATACTTATGGACCTAACTGTGTGTGTGTATATATATATATATATATATATATATATGTGTGTGTGTGTGTATTTTTGCGTGTACTGTCCCTTTAACCTGTCACATGATGGATGACAACAATCAATCAATATATCGCTATTGCTCTATGGGTCAATATCACCAAACGGTGCCTTTGGTGTCCTCATCAGAATCACTCAATCAGCATGAAAATGTAGCAGACTAATGAAATTCTGAGGTATTATTATAAATGACCAAACATTTACACACATAAGTACAATAATTAGCCTCTTGAAATGTTTCCTTCATTTTATACAGTTTTTTTTCATTGGATGTACGTGATTTTGGCATGTCCCACTCACTGCTCTGCTAACTACAGTATGTGTAATAAGTGTTTAAATGAGACTAAATTTAAAAAAAAATTATATAGTTGTATTGTCCACAACAGGTTACTTGATAAAATGAGTCATTTTGATCATGTATATTCTATTTTCATAATCATATTGAACATTTTGCGTGTGTCCCTGAAATTGCTGTCCACCCTGTCATTATGGGGTAAATGCCCCTTTAAGAAACCAACTGATGTACTCAGTGACATCACTACCATAATTTTGTCTTTCTTCAATCAAGGCTGAAACAGTGGCTTGTTGCAGAGTAAGTATTTACACTTATATTTCTTAATTTTCATCATATTATGTGTGTAGTCGGATGTTGTCAAGCTTAACATGTCTACTCTGTCATAGTGAAATATCAATTAATATAAAAACTTTTAAGAAATTCAAAATATATTTGTTAAACAGTAAACTGTTACCTTGCTAACTGAATCATGTTGCTAACTGAAGGTCCACCATGTGCTCATTAAATGCTAACATTAGCCAAAAATGTCCACCCTGTCAGTGTCCACCCGGTCAGAAAGCCTTCCATGACAGGGTGGACATGGTTCGTGACAGGAAGGACATGCAAATAGTTTATGCCACATGCTGATAAATGTGGGTAATAGCTGTTGTAATATGTATATTACAACCCTTTAACAGCACATAAAGTGTGTAGGGAACATTTTGAATTGTCTTTTAGAAAGAAATGAGCTCAGGAGCTGAGATAGCAAGGAGATATCGGGAACGTCGTGATGCTGACCCGGACAGAAGAAGAATTTACCTTGAGAAAGAGAGGGACAAATGGAATAGAGACAGAGAGACTGGAAAGAAGAAGGGTGTCAGTGAGCTCAGTGAGAGAGAGAAGCGGGCAAAAAGAAAGCCAGAGGCCAAAAGTCAAGCGAGAGCCAGAAACGGGGCCAGTGCTTTGCTACAGTCAGAGACACCACCCAACTCCCCTGCAGCTCCTGAAACTCCTGAAAATTAGCCTCAGCCAGGGCACTCCAGGTTAGATCATTTGAAGTTTAGCTGATGCGTTATTAGAAAGTTTAGATTTATTTGAAGGACATTTATCAACTGTTTATGTCCCCATAAAATAACATATTGATAACTAATTCGTTAAAATCCTTACAAATATTTTGTTTCAGGCAATGGCATCAAGGGGAAAGCATTCGAAGGAGTTCGAAGACAAAACTGAGAAAACAGATAGAAATATTGGAGGCACAGCTCGCAAAAGAGAACCAAAACCGGGAAATATAAGAAGGGGTTCCATAGGACCAAGAAAGAAAGTGCGTCCAAATCACCACGTTCAAAAGTCAATTCTTTGTTGGGACGTCAAAAAGTGAATTCACCCATCAAAAGAGCTCTTCTTTTTCATACATCCCTGATTGAAGACATTAGAAATAAATATAAAAATGCTTAAACAAACAGGGAGAAGCAGTTGATAGCAAACGTACTCAGTGGAAACATTCTAAAGAAATACAAGCTCCAAAAGCATGCCCAGACTGCTTTTGGCTACTCTAAGAAGAGAGCAAAGTATTCTGTGGATCTTTCCTACCGTGGGAGGAGGTGCGTCAGTCAAAATGAGATCAAGAAGAACGTCACATCGTTTTTTCTTCGAGATGATGTTAGTCGAATGACAACTGCCCGCAAACAGACGGTCACACGGCTGAAGAAAAAGATGCAGAAGAGGTTGCTTACCGATACAATGAAAAACTTGCATCGGAGGTTTCTCTCTGAGCACATTGGCCATGTGTCATACACCTCCTTTTGCCGTCTCAGACCCTTTTGGGTGGTAACCCCCTCTTCCTCTGACCGTGACACATGTCTCTGCAAAAAACATGAGAACTTGCAATTCATGGCCAATGCCTTGCAGAGCCAAGGGTTTCTGTCCTCAAGAAACATTGAGGAAATGTCTGAAGCAACCATGTGCGACCCGAAATCCAAGGTCTGTGCTTACGGTGAGTGCAGTGAATGCCTCCTAACTTGTCACCCAATGCTGAAAACTCCTGGGGAAGAGAACATTTGTTTATCTCAGTGGATGACAGAGAAGATCACGAAGGATGAGAAGGTGTCAACAATTACAGTGAAAAGGGAGACGACAACAACGGAGCATGACCTTAACAAAGATTTCCAGGAGAGGCTTCTCCATTTTAGGCGCCATGTCTTCAACATTAAATGGCAGTTTAATGCCTACAGGGAGCTCAGGAGGAGCCTGAAGCACAACGAGTCCCTCTTGCATATAGATTTCAGCGAAAATTACACATGCAAGTACGGCGAAGAAATACAATCTGTGCATTTTGGAGGCTCACACCAGCAGGCCAGTTTGCACACTGGAGTGCTCTACACCGCTGGTGAACAAGCGCCTTCTGCTCCATATCACCCTCCAGAAGACACGATCCTGTGGCCATCTGGGCCCACCTTGATCCAGTTCTGAAGGTAGTGAGAGAATGACACCCTCAAGTCAGCAAGCATCATTTTTTCAGCGACGGTCCTGCAACGCAGTATCGACAGAAGGGAAATTTCTTCTACCTCTCAACGGAACCCTACAAGTATGGCTTCAAAGAAATAACGTGGAATTTCTTTGAGGCTAGTCATGGGAAGGGGGCACCAGACGGCGTGGGTGGGGCCCTCAAGAGGTCAGCATACCGGATTGTGGCCCATGACAAGCTAAAAAGCCTGGACACATCTGTAGAGCTGTTCTTCGTCCAAGAGAGGGATATTGAATCAAAGACTGAGGTAAAAGCTATAGGTCCCTGTCCCCCCTCTCCCATCCAGATTACAGACAAACTTTGTCAAATCTGATCCTTTCATGTCTTAAGGTTAAGTAAAGTGTATTAATGTTTGATTCCCCCCCCCCCCCCCTCCCCCACTATAAGTACCTGCAATAGCTGCCGTAAAAGGCACTATGAGAATCCACCAAGCTATCAGTCTGACACCCGGCCAGATGAAATACAGAGACATTTCATGTCTGTGTAAAAGGGAGGAAGGTGTTTTAGACTGCCTTCAAGAGGTCACTCTAGCGGATGTTCCTGTTTCATCTGATGAGTCCCCAGCATGTGGAAAGACATATAGCTCTAGGAGACCAGAAATGATTGAGGTAAAGCACATTGGACAGTGGTGCGTTGTTAATTACGACAATGAAGCATACCCAGGTGTCATCATGGATGCAGAAGGGCACAGTGTGCAAGTTAAGTGTATGCACCGCAATGGCATTAACAAGTTCCATTGGCCAAGTCTCCGGGAGGATATCTGTTGGTACCATGACTGGCAGATACTTTGCCTAATATCAGAACCACAGGCTCTGAACAAGCGCTCTGTACAGATTGAAGCGTCTGACTGGAAGTATGTGGAACAGCAACTGCAGAATTGAGCCATGTCTCTGCAGAAAGTGATCTCTCTGTAACATGCCATTTTCAATGTTTTAATGTTCAACCGTTCTCCACTTTTTTCTTCTTGTTCTACTGTTGAATATTTGACTTTCACTGTGCAAAATGATGTACAGAGTTTAACACTAGAAAGCCACATTATTGGCTCAAATTAAGGAATCTTTATTCAGTGGCCGCATGCAGGTAGAGTGGATCAAAACCAGTCTGTCCAACTGGTTTTTTTACATCACGTATTGCATTTATGAGGCCAATTTAATGGCATTTCACAACATGTCCACCCTGTCATGCCCAAGGTCCACCCTGTCATGTCATTGTCCACCCTGTCATTTTCATGTTTTATGAAAATAAACAAATTATTTTCACAAGTTAGCAAAGCCTTTTGTGTGATTCCTTTATAAACAAATGAGGGCCAATTAGTATTGTTTGAAAGTTTGACCAGATATCTTTGTTATTAGATTTTATTTAGAAAAGAAAGTGCAACTCTTGCAGATTTTATAGAGAAACAAATGGTTTGCCATAATTTCATTATTAACCAAATACTTTTTCCATTAACTAAAATATACTGTTGAGAAAGGGACTAAATATCTTTCTGCAAATGTACATTTTATAATCACTGTAATTACAATGTATTTACTCTACTTTGAATTTGTCCATGACAGGGTGGACATATTTTGCCATTTGCATGTACATTGTCTGTTTGCAGTTAATTTATAAAGTGTTGGAGCTTGACCAACATGCATTTCTAACAGCATAACATCTATTTAATAAAATGAATATGAAGTTCAATGGAAAATCTCCACTTTTTGGGGGGAAATGTGAAAGTCTCAAAGGCACCTTATGGTGATATTGACCCCTATGCTAGTGTCCTATTTAGAAAGGAGTTGTTCTGTCCCTGTGAAGCTTGATAATTGATATATCCCGTGTTATCTCACCCCTCTTACTTTTAGAATCAGAATGGGTTTTTATTCACCATGAAAGTTTGCACAGACAAGGAATTTACTTTGGCCGAAAGATACCGAGGCAGCCATTATCGGCACCATAGATATATATAAAGACTAGATGTCTTACGGTGGAGTCTAGAACGTCCGCACATGGCGTCCATCTTGCTACAGTCAACTCGCTCACCCATAACATCGTACACGTAGCATCAACGCAATGTTATGGGTTAGCGAGTTGACTGTAGCAAGATGGCCGCCATGTGCGGACGTTCGACTCCGTTGTCCGGCAACGCGGACGAGACATCTACCCTTTATATATATCTATGATCGACACCCCCTTGAAAATTTCAGCAGAAACATTGAGGAGAGGAGAGAAAAAGTCAACCCCCAGACTATGCTCCTAGAGGAGTACAGTGTGGGAACAGGAAAAAACACCTCAGCACATAGGCACATACATTGTACAACATTACAGAACTCATGACATGCAAAGGGGGTGGGAATCCAGCGCAAACAAGCAGCATCTGGACTAGGGATGGGGATCGTTAATTTTTATCGATATCGATACCATTTTCTAGACTGCTTAACGATCCAAGTCTTTATCGATACCACTATCGATACTTTTCTGGGGTGAGCTTGAGCTAACCACCATCTAAATGAATGAAATGGCAAACGTTAAAAATATAGCAGCACCCACACAACCCACGCCACACTTTATGTAAACAAGATTACAGAACAACATTTATAACAATAACTTAAGTAAAACAGATGTCAAATAGAACAAGGGGAATGTGTTGCTCTCAGGAGGAGTCTGGATAAAAGGAGCACATATTGGCACAATATGTGCCAATATTTGCTCGACATTGACAATCCGTCATTGTTCAAGACTTTATGAAAAGTTTAACACGTTTCAACAAAATACACCTGATATAGCAGTCACCGCAATCCACAGGTGTCTGTGGGAGGGGGGAAGGGAAAGACTACAAGAGAGTCTCACTGCAGCGCTCTCCAGGGGAGTTGTTGTTCCAGCAACAGCCTTGGCCAAGGCCTGTGCTGGTTACGGGGCCGAAAGCAGATAAGATTTGGGTTGTTGTTTGGTCGAGTAGCCGCATTCAATTTCCACGTCTACACATTATGGTCTCCAAATCAGTCCACTTTCCTTTGCAGAGCCGCTAACTTCTCCATGATGTTATCCATATTGCGTTGTAAAGTCACAGTCTGAGCGCCAACAGCTCTGCCCATCGCATCAATCATGTCGGGCAGCCTTAGGGGGCTTTTGACAGCTGTAGCCGTTTCATCAATTTTCCGATATACCAGGGCAGCGCCCAATCCAATCAGCAGAAAGCCTGTAATCATGGTTCCGAATAGGTAGATGTCTTCCACGTCCTCCACGAAAAGCACCGCTATACATACGACACGCCACTTCTCCCACACGTCCATAGAGTAGCCAGCTGCGAACGTCCCGTCAGGACAGTTAGGTTCCCCCGAACCCAAGCTTCTCTTCGAGAAGATGGTGTCAATTGCGTTGAGAGACCAGCTAATCAAAAGAAAGAGTCACAGTCACAAAGTCACAAATCCTGTGATTTGTGCTCCTCATTCTATCCTCAACTCTCGAATACTCTCAATCTGTTTATTCCTTTGCTTTCTTCCTAGACTCACACCATCTTCTCTCTCCTGGGTCTGGACCATGCCTATGTAACCAGTACCGGACGCCTTGTGGGAGTGGTTTCCCTTAAAGAGGTGTGGGCTCAACACACATTTACATACACACACACACAGAAAATACATATTCATGTGTACAATATATGCATTTAGGGTACATAACAAGCTTAGCAGCTTTGCAGCAAGAGGAAGTGCATGTCCTTCTTCTTGATAGATTAGTTTCATAAATGTAATTTAGAACTATTCTGACAGATAAACTAAAATAAGATGTAGATTATAGCAACAAAAACTGTGAATGCAGTTGGGCGCACTGATTGTTTTAATATTAGTTGTAATCATTATAGATGCCCTCAGTACAATGGATCAACATTTATGAAGCCAACCAAGCAATCACCTGTGCTTTCAGCACAGGTGATTGCTGATTCATTTCCCATGGTAACAGTTGTTCATTACAGGTCCTGAAAAAAAGATAATCGTGTTTGCACTCCCTTTCTGTTTTGTCAAATGCAGTGTGGGGTTAATCACTCCCCTCTCTCACACTCACAACCACACTTTTCTCCAATGCCTACTTTCTGTCTAACTTTATTCTCCATTTTCCATCTTCTCTCTCCCCATCATCCACCTATTCCCTCTCTTTCTCTTTCCCCTTCCTCCAGTTGCGTAAAGCCATTGAGGGTTCAGTAACAGTGACTGGAGTGAAAGTGCGCCCCCCTCTGGCCAGTTTCCGTGACAGTGGGACCAGCACTAGTGTCTCTGAGGTGACAGAACTTCACAAGCTATGGAACCGCCACCGGGGGCTCTCGTTGCCACGGGAACATACACCGCCTGACATGGAGAGCCAACCTGAGATCGCTTATGAAGAGTGTCCAGTCAACTTTAAGGACCAATCTGATCTGAGGTTTGAAAACACTGGTGATATCACAGACCCAACATCTGACATGGTCCTCCAGGGTAGCCCCTCCCTCACAGAGGACCAGTCAGAATGTACTTTTGAGTGCAGCCTCTCCCACACTGATGAGTCTGAACTGGCCTGTGACTATGAGCCCACCCACAAGCTCACTGAACCTGACCAACCAGAGCCACAAAAAGAAGCTGGAACTCCCCCTGAGAGCAAGGATCAAATGGACCAATCAGCTCTCCAGTGTGAGAAAAGTTCCCCCCATATTGAGGATTAATTGCAATGAGATCAATAATGACAGCAAAGGGATCCATAGGAGAAGCTACATGATTGTAGATAAAGTTCATATATCCTTAAAGGTCACTTTCACCTCAGACTTTCAGTCTTTATATGTGTATCCATAATGTTGTGTGTGTACTGTGTCTTTGAGAAAAAGTGTAAGAGAGTGGATGTGACATCTTGCTTTGTAAGAAAAGCCTATGTGTTTGAGTGTGCGTGAGAGAGAGAGGGAGACTCAGTGCCACCTTTCCCATGCATCCATCTGGTCCTGACACTTAATCTCAGTTTGGTTCCTAAAGCCTTAAACAAGAGAAGAGAAAAAGTGAAGAGGGAGGTTAAAAGAGAGATAGAACAAACAAACTAATCAAGGCAGCTGATTATAGTCTTACCCCTGGGACACACTGGCTGCGAAGCACCCGGAAGCGTCACGATCGGCTACGACTGGCGCAAGGCTGTTCACACCAGATGTTAGTGATGGAGTCAGGTGGTTGAGCGGTTAGGGAATCGGGCTGGTAATCTGAAGGTTGCCAGTTCGATTCCCGGTAGTGCAAATGACGTTGTGTCCTTGGCAAGGCACTTCACCCTACTTGCCTCGGCGGAATGTCCTGTAAGTCCCTCTGGATAAGAGCGTCTGCTAAATGTAAATGTAAAAATGTAGTGATGGGCATTCCGTCTCTTTTTCGTGAGCCGGCTCGTTTGACTCCCAAACGGGTCTTTAAAAAATAAATGTTTTGACTGACTTTAACTTTGATAGGTCTGAAAACAATTGTAAATATAGCTGCAAGGCTGCAATTGCGGATTCCTCCAAACATTGCGAACCATTGAAAAATTTATATTCTTCACAAATTGTCACTGTATAGAAAAATCCATGCTGCAGACTTACCAATGGGATACCAAATCTGAAATGCAATACCATCAAGATCCACAAGGGCCTTTGCTTCAAGCCAAGGAATGAGTGGGGGCTTGGTCAGCCCACGATCTCCTGAAATGTTGTGTGTGCGTCTCGCCAAGCTCGCACGTGTGTCAAGGGACTCTGGCCCCTTGTGTGTGTGAGAATTTGGAGCATGCGCGGTGAGGAGCAGAGAGACTAGCTGCATGCTTGGCAGAATTAACTAAGCATGCATATTTGAAATATTCACAATAAATCTACTTTTGATCTTACATTAAACTTTTTCTCAGATTTGTGTACTAAACATTCTCAAGAGTCTTCATATGAACTTGTGATTGAATCAGAGTATCACTTTTTGATTGGCGGACGTGTAAAGCATTATTTTAGCGTTAGCGATAAATTCAAATTGCTTTATATCAATCGTTTTGGAGATATTAAGTTTGCTTTGCACATGGTAACATGTTGTAGTGTCATCCTCGTGACATACCAAGTTTGGTGTTGATATCTCAAAGATTTGCTGAGATATGATCTAACTTCCTGTTTGGTTGCTTTGCTGTAGATTTTGATTGGCTGTACCGGACAAACGGTTTTGAAAATCAAAAACCTTTGTTTACAGTGAGGTTGCTCTGACGATGATGTGTGCCAATTCTGGGGAAGATTGAAGAAAAATTGTAGGAGGAGTAGGCTTTCAAAGGTTTTTGATAAAACAGGAAATGGCGGAAAATCTACACAACCGGAAATTGACGTCATAGGTCGTGTTGAACTCGTCTTGATCCAGGGAATCCAACGGTACCTCATTTTTGAAAATCGGTCATACGGTTCAAAAGTTACGTGTGTAAACACAAGTCCAACTTTGACCAGTTGGTGGCGCTAGAGTGCTCCAATGGGTGACATGAAAATTGGTGAATATAAAGAGGGGACTGTGCTTAATGTGTGACACATTTCACAACGTTTTATCATATAGTTCTAGGGGCTGCCATAGACTCCAATGGGAGAGGAAGATGATTAATAATAATAATAAATATAGCTGCAAGCAGCAATGGAGGGGCCAAGCAGTCCAGAGCAGGACATGGCCTCCATAGCACTTGTGCAACAATGAAGTCACAACAACCTGTTGCACTCATGCAACACACCAAGTTTGGTTGAAATATATGTTTGCGTTCAAGAGTACTGAGAGTTATTTTTCTGGTATAACACTGCAGGCCTCCTCTGCTCCTCATGGGAACGATGGAACCCAAGTTTGGTGACAATCGCGCAAATGGTTGCTGAGATATGCTCTTGCGCCTCGTTTGGCGGCTTCGCCACCGCTTTTGATCGTCTCTACCGAACAAACGTTTATGAAAATTGAAAATTCATTTGATTGCTTTTGTGAAACTGGGTCTAAAGATCATCTTTGCCAAATTTGGTAAACATTGGACAAAAATTGGGGCGTGCAAAAGGTTTTTACACTTTTCCATGAAATCCAAAATGGCGGCCACGTCCGTTCGAATTTTATGAAAAGTTATTAATAGTCAGGCTTGATATCTCACAAGACATCATCAGACAAAGAAATAACTTTATTAAGGTAAACACTTCAACAGTTATTAGCCAAAACACGTTTATGCTTCCGGCCACGCCCCCTTTTAGTCACATGACACAATCTTTGGAGGACATCCTCAGAATAAGGTTCCGAGGCGGTGTACCAAATTTAGTTTCACTGCCTCAAACAACTGCTGACAACAACTGACTTCACTTCCTGTTTGGTGGCTTTTCTGCTGATTCTGATTGGCTGTCACGGACAAACGGTTGTGGGGATCAAAATGCTCAACCATAACTTTTGTGCGGCTTGGTCTGAAGAGCATATCTGGTCATTTTGAAGAAGATTTGACAAAGATTGTAGGAGGAGTAGGCTTTCAAAGGTTTTTGATAAAACCGGAAATTGACCCCATAGGGTGTGTTGAACTCGTCTTGGTCCAGGGAATCCAATGGTACCTCATTTTTGAAAATGGGTCATACGGTTCAAAAGTTGCGTGTGTAAAAACAAGTCCAACTTTGTGGCGCTAGAGTGCCCAAGTATGGGACATGAAACTTTGTGAATTGGACCAGGGGACTGTCCCTAATGAGTTTGCCAAATTTCACAACTTTCGACCAAGCGCTTCTAGGGCCTGCCATAGACACCCAGTCCTAAGAATAATAATAATAAATATAGCTGCAAGCAGCAATGGCGGATTCCTCCTAAGATTGCGAACCATTGAAAAATGTATATTCTTCACAAATTGTCACTGTATAGAAACATCCATGCTGTAGACTTACCAATGGGATACCAAATCTGAAATGCAATACCATCAAGATACACAAGGGCTTTTATTTCAAGCCAAGGAGTGAAGGGAGGGGGCTTGGTGAGCCTACCCATTCCAGAAAGCCTGTATCTTTGTGTATGAGGGTGTGGCCTGTAGCGTCACTTATGGGTGATATTGGGCCATTTGTGGTGTGGTAGTTACTCTTGGCCTATACTATCAATGTTTCAGGATTTTGAGAACTTTTTACCATTGCATACAAAATCGGAAATGCAATACCATCAAGCTTGCGCGTGGACCAACAAGATTATATTAACTAAGAAACAATAACATTACAAACATCTAACTGAACGAACACAACAACTGAAATCCCTTGCGTAGCTGTTGTTTTTTTACATGCCGCACTGCATGCTGGGTACCCAAGAGCGCTGACGCTGATTAGCTGTGCTCCGACTGCGTGATATGACGAGATGCTAGTGGCGCGCTAAGGTCTCAGAGTCTCCTGCCCGAGTTCAAGTTCTGCCCGATTAGCAAGCTATTTTTACTAATGTTTTGTTAGCAATTGAATGGTAATGCAAAATAGCTAAAAACAATGTTAGTTAGCTTGGCTAAACTGGTTTTCATAGCAACAGAAATCAACAAATCAGATCAGTCGAACTTTATTCAGAAATGGGGGGATGGCGGGAACATTAAAGGTGTAGGTACAGTAAAAGTGAAATGGAACGCGTCTTTCTGCCTTGAAGCTGCGTGCGCATCAACAAGACCCCATCTATATGTAAAGATAACATCCAAGCTAACAATTTCGCCAAATCTGACTGCAGCTTTGTATACCATATGTACCATGTTATGGTTGTTTGAGTTAAACAACTTGCTAAATGAATTAAATGTCTGTTAAATGTCAAATGCAACTATAAATGTATAAAAGAGAGAGTTCCAATCAAATCTGAATTTGTTTTAAACCTAGAGGTTTAAAAGGCTACCTTTGCCAAAACTGACATGCACCAACTCAGAGAACTGAGTTTCAACATCCATTTACACATTTAGTCTCTATTTGTTACTCTACTCGTTACTCTACTCTTAAGGCATGTTTAACTTAATGTCTGCACCTCTCTGGGGGGTGGGGGCTTCACAGGGTGTGTACAGGTATAAACAGGTAAGACCTTTTAATACCACTTCCCAATGAAATTAAAGACCAAACTTACGATGGAAATACAAATCAAAAGTGGAAATATACAGTAATCTTTCCAAGTAAACACTGATGTCTGTTCAATATGAACAGTATGGTAAATTGTACAATTGTAAATATCCTTTGGACCTCTTTTGCAATTGGGCCTTGATACAATCTAACGTAAAATCTAATATTTTCTGGCCATTCTGCAGTTTGTGGGGACTTTCAGCACACTTTTCCCATTTCCTGTATTCTGCATTATTACACTTTTTCTTTGAAACGTTCATGTAGGCCCATACTATAGCAGTTACGGATATACATAGAGGAAACTCGGAGGAGAGTGAATTTGAGATAATGGTAGTGGGAGGATGTTTTTCTCTTTCTCTTTTTCGCCAGTCCTATGAAACATATCTGGGCACCACTGCTTTTGCCTGTTAGTGTTTGCAATGCTGGGAAGAAAACTACACTTTTTATTTGATTATACGTTGCCCTGGAATAAACGCTGCACCAAAAATGAACATTGTGTAATAAATGGCACCCTCGATTAAACGCCTCCCCCCAAAAATCAGAAAACGGTTATTTAATTGGTTTAAATTAAAACTTTATTGGGTGTGCTTTGCCTTCGGCAAGGGCACAACCTTTGTTCTCTCACATATATATTATTATATTTTTTTAAATATTTTTTTTGCCCCCCTAAAACTCAGTCAATAAAAAAAAAGTTTCGTCTTGGTAGCGATTGAGTTGCTTCTATTGGGATTTACGTTCCGTTGCATGGTTTAGGCTCAAGTTAAGTTTTTGTGGCAAAAAGTGAAGCTAACGGTGGCTAATTTGCTAGCCACAGCCACTGACGTTACTAACGTAACTACGTCACTAACGTCACGAAAACGCGTGACTACCTGTAGCAGAACATTCGTTTCGCATCTGTTAACTTGGGGGATAGCTAGGCTAACTATAGCTTTACTGCAAGGCAGCTGCAGAAACGCCACAAGCAAAGAGGCCAGGGTGATAACTATTTACTCATTTTACTTTGTGATGTGAAACACCATTGTGAAATGTAATGTAAAATATTAGCTGATATTATTAAGGAAGTAGGCCCACATCTACTTTCGGAAACGGTAGTCTACTATTTCACTGAAGCATTAGCATGACATTAGCCTCTGTTGCCCGGGCAACACATACTACAGTGGTCTATGATGCATCTGCTTTCAATCGTTAAAATAAACATTCCTCACAAATAAATTTTCGTTGTAGGATTTATTATGACATTACATTACAAGTAAACGATTTGTTGGTGAAATTATCATTACCTGTGGTTTCAAACCAGTGTTGCTCACTGCAACGCTGTAGCCTACGCGAGACACACTACATAAACATCTACACAGCTGTTTAGGAAGTCAAACGGCGACAGAACATGTTCGGCACTCACCTTATCAAAAGTCTATCTAACTACTAACCTGAACTTCATTGCCACAGCCTAAACTTTGTCAATCTGTTCATGAAAATAATTAATTTCAGCCTAAATCCAATTCAACCAACGCAATCTCTACCAAGAAGAACACAGCAGTAGTCTAGTACTATACCGTAATACTACTACGGTAGTAGTACAATTTACCGGGGCAACTTCTCCACACAGGGCTATATCGCATTTTGCGTTGTTACTGACAATGATCGCTACCAGTGAGCTTTTTATGAATGAGTGATTTTCCACTAAATAAATGTCAAGCTTATTTACCTTTTTGGGGGCATATTTTCAGTTAGCAGATGGTACTGTTTGAATCACGATTCCATCTTCTACTGCCCGGTAACGTCGTAGAATAATCTTCAAAGGGGGTTCTTTATTCATGAATGAATGCAATATGAGTAGGCTAAATGCCTGAAAATATCACGAGAAGGGAAAAACTTAAAAGGACGTTTAAGTCATAGAGATTAGGTCAATTTTTTACTCCGGCCTGCCAAATGTATTCGTTTTGATTCAGCTATGAGGCTGCCTCTTGCAGGGGAAATGAGAAGACATCTATTTCATTCTACACTTCACTCGTATTTTGAGTTGTAAATGAGCAGCAAAAAAAATATGCTTTTAAATCTATGTAATCTTTATAAATAATAAGTATGCATTTTTATATAAAATATACAGAAATATCAGTTGTAAAAATGTCATTAAAAAACGGACCCCTGTGCAACCGACGCAAGCAAGCACACCCTACAATTTCCCCAGAAATAGTACCCTCTCTAGTTACACAAGTAATTCACAAGTGTAGTGTACATAATTCCCATGAAGCACTGGCAGGCACAAGTGTCTTACTTGCTACAGGTTTATTTGAAGCTTCTTCTCCAAATCCAACGTTAAAACTAAACTCACGCTGTAATGAGAAAATAAAGACCACATTAGCTTAATATGAACATACAATGACATGTGCAGCATGTAAATAACGTTCAGTAAAATACAGACACAAAACAACATACTTTGTTTGCTGGATGCTGTAGTGTACACAAGGGAATAGAGGTTTCCTTAGATTGCTAACAACCTCTATAACAACCTTAAACTTATCACTTAGAGTGAATGTGCATAAAGCTCCAGGACCTGACAACATCCCTGGCTGTGTTCTCAAGGCCTGTGCACTGACATCTTTAACCTCTCCCTGTCGCAGTATGTCGTCCCCAATAGCTTCAAGGGGCCCACCATCATCCCAGTCCCTAAGAAACCATCAGTGAGCTGTCTCAATGAGTACCCTGTTGTACTCACTTCTGTTTTCAATGCTTTGAGAGGTTAGTCAAAGACCACATTACATCCTGCCTGTCACCTGCATTAGACCTACTCCAGTTTGCATATAGGCCAAACAGGTCTACAGATGATGCTGTAGCTTTGGCCTTGAACACTGCTCTCTTTCACCTGGATCAGAACAACATATACGTGCGGATGCTCTTCATCGACTTCAGCTCCACCTTCAACACCATAGTACCATCCAGGCTCATCATGAAACTACAGGACCTGAACATCAGTCCTTCCATGTGCAGCTGGATATTGAACTTCTTGACAGACAGGCCACAGGCAGTACGGCTAGGTAACATCACCTCAACCAGTCTAACACTCAGCACTGGTGCCCCACAGGGTTGTGTGTTAAGCCCACTGTTGTACTCTCTGTTCACCTATGATTGTGCAGCCACTAACAGCTCCAACACCATCATTAAGTTTGCTGATGACACCACCATTATCGGCTGCATCAAGAATGGTGATGAGTCTGCCTACAGAGCAGAGGTGGCAACAATGACATCCTGGTGTCAGCATAACAGCCTGTTGCTTAATGTAGCAAAAACCAAGGAGTTGATAGTGGACTACAGGCGGCTGCAGGGAGAACATGCACCCATTCACATCGAGGGCACAGCTGTGGAGAGAGTCAAAAGTTTCAGATTTTTTGGTATCAACTTCAGCGAGGATCTGAGCTGGACCACCATATTGGTGTGGTTACAAGGACAGCGAAACAGAGGCTCTTTTTTCTGCGGTGACAGCGGACATTTGGCACGGACTGAACTATACTGACCAATTTTTACCACTGGACCATTGAAAGCATACTGACTAGTGGCATTACAACATGGTTTGGCAACAGCACTGCCCAGGACAGGAAGACACTACAAGAGTGGTCAAATCTGCACAGCGTATTACAAGGACTGCATTCAGGACCTTTACAGCCAGCACTGCAGGAGAAAGGCCAAGTGAATCATTTTTTGACCCTAGTCATCCCTGCCACAGTCTTTTCTCCCTCCTGCCTTCTGGAAGGCGATAGAAGAGCATAAGGACTTGTACCAGCAGATACAGGGATCGTTTTTACCCACATGCCATCTGGATGCTGAAATGTCCTTGAAATATCTTTTTGCACTACAATTTTTCTTATTTTTTCTACCCTTTTTCTCCATTCTCCAGTATTTTTTTATTTTTATTCTCTAAGTTGAACAGACATTGAGCACAAAGAATCGCATTACTTATAAATGATGTTTATGAGTATATGATAATAAACTTGAACTTGAAACTTTTATCAGAGCATTAAATTGTCTGTGCTTCGCTTGTTGTTAGGTTGTCGACTCTCTCACTCATGAGCGTCCCAAAAGGCCTTCAAAATAAAGTCACGTAATAATACTGAATACAATTATATAATTGTTGGAATGCTGCTTCAGCATTCCAAGTATTGTTCTTTTAATCTTTATTCAACTTCTTCTATTTCTTCCAAGACACCTTTCAGCGCCTTCAAATCTTCAGCTATAAAAACCGTTCAGCTATCGCTCTTCATGCTTCATTTTTGGATCAATAGATGTGCTGGTCGTAGACAGTTGTCTGTTGAATCCAACAGACGTACACATTTGGTCAGAGCCCCACAAAAGCGAGACAAAGTCCAACTCTCGCCCCATAGAGACCAATGCAAATCTGGTGACAAAATCGTCAGAGAAAGCAAAAAAAACAAGATTTTGAAACTGCCGGTAGAGTCGTATTTCTGACCGCACAGAAATATAAAGGACATCTCTGGTTTCGGCAGAGTCTTGGGTCTCGGAAATATCCTTATTTTTTGGATTGAACGTTTAGTTTTGCGTCTAGGTTAACTTGTTTGAGGTGTGGATTCTAGCTACATTTCTGTTATTTTCTCCCCTCAGCGCGTTAGCAATCATAGCTGCACCATCACCGTGGCAACGACAGACACGCACCACTCAGTCTCACGCAGGTGATTGGTATTAGCTGATTAGTGGAGTCACAAGACAGTTTGATAGTATTTCAACCTAATACAATTTACAAGAGGTGACTCTGCAGGTGCTGCTAATATCTCCTTTACTACTATTGCTAATGGAACTGTTTTATTCTACTACGCCACTGAGTGCGTTTACTTGACCATGAGAAACCCGATTACTAGCAATTGTCGGTTTATGCCATACGATTACTCCGTTTACATGTGTAATTAGTTATGCGATTACTCATAAGCGCGTCTACATGATTCTTTTTATTAATCGTTGTATGCTCCACGGACAAAACTTGCACCATCATCCTTCAGCAACAAAGTGTCGCAGTGTCTTCCTGTGTCGGCCCTACTGCTGTATGTTTAATACAATCAGCACATTGAATCTTACTAAGAAAGCCGAGTAAACTCACTCAATGCACACATCTGCTACTGCTATACTATCCCAACTATAATTTCAGCTGTTAAGACTATAATAGTATTTTTATGACTAGCTAGCCTAGGCCTACTTCTTCTTCTGTTTAACAGTTCAGCTTTCAGCTTCTCCCGCATTGTATTTCAGCTCTTAGCGTTGTTAGATGATGCAGTTCAGTTTCCACACTGCCTCTTTTGTGTGACTCACACATTTTTGACATTCATTTCAGCTTGCGGGTATTTTCTCATTTCTGTATTTTCTGCAATTTAAGAAAAATAATTTCATCTTTCAGCATTCCAACGCATTTTCAGCAGGAAATGCCTTTCTAGTTCAAAATTAAGAGATTACTTGAAAAAAATATATACATTATTGTAATGCAATTGCGACAATTGCATTCAGGCCTATAGATATAGTTAAACATATTGTGTACAATATAGCGAGGTAGCTGACTTAACCATTCCTGAATGTGCATTTCATCAACACCAAGTTTGCGTGCTACAGATCTGTTGCTGGTGGTGAGTGCTTTCTGCACAGCTTTCTGTTTAAAAGCTAAAGTGTAAGAATGTTTCGGCATGCTGCGTCAGATTTGTACACAAAGTAGACACACGCGCGGCATACATTTTACACTGGGCTTTTGTTTGACCTTGTCTATTCTGTGTTTGTCTATGGCCGCACTGCAGCTACAATTCACTGAATCTCTCTTACTAATTAAACGTTGCCCTTGAATAAACGCCACCATCGAATAAACGCTGCACCACAAATGATCATTGTGTAATAAACGCTGCAGCGTTTAATCAAAGGAACATGGTATATGACAGCAATATTGTTTAATGTAACTGGCCTTTCTAACATTATAAGTGGCCCCAGCATTGCCCCTTATGGTCTAGGTGCATTGCAAATGAAGACAAGAGCCTTTTCTTGAGGTTGTCAAATGTCCCATGCAAAGTCACTCAAAACACGGGTTCGATTCCAGATTCTGGCAAGAGTATTTACCTTTAAACTGGTCAATATATACACATCTGACAAAAGACCAGGGGGGTGTTCCATCAACGTCGATTAAGGAAAAGCTAGACTTATCTCGCCAAGTCTCACTTACTTTAGCGAGAGTTCCGTTCCATTAAGGTGGCTTATTTTAGTTCTAGCTACGTAACCAAGGTAACTTATACTTCGGAACTAGCCTGATCCGTGTCAGGCTAAAAGTCAAGCTAAACTAAAATGTGTTGCAAATTATTTCAAACAGGCGGAAACAGAATCTCAAAAGACAGTTCCGTCGAGTAAATTCCTGCGCGTAAACCACTTTAGTCCGTAAATTCAGACTTTTTGAAGGGCAGACATTAATGATTTAGCTACATGTTTACTTAATCTCCAAAAAATATATTAATTTAAATAAACAAGTTAAGAAATAATGTCACTTTTGTTTTCAAAAGCCATTGGTTAATTGACATAAAATAAGGACTTAGAAACTAAGCAGAGCGTCTAGACAAGTTACAATCAATTATGGCGTATCCGTTCTTTGACAACCCTGTGGTGGATGAAGGTGCTCAGATTATACAAAGAGCGTTTATCCCACCAGCCCCAAGGGTCTTCAGAGACAGAAGTAATGGTTCCCTGACCAGTATCTGTGGAAGAAGTATAGGTTCAGCAGGCCCAGCATAGTTTATCTAGATAAATGTAATTGTCATTCTTTAAAAAAAAAAAAATACATAAATATATATATATGAAATAACACTTTAGCAACTCTTAAGGATGGCAATGAACACATAAGAACAGCCTACCATCCTTTGTAAAAAGTAATAGAAAGGAGAGTAGACTATAATAGTAGAAAGGAGGGTAGTAGACTGCAGTCTATGTAGGTAGGCCTAGACTATGTAGTCTGCTGGAATCACACACAAGGAAGCAAACCCACTGTAGCCAAGCTTTGACACTGTTCAGTCTGTCTGCATCTGTCTATGTATTTGCATGTGGGACATTCTTGAACGGGCAACTATGCCAGGAAATATGAAGGGTATACCTTGCTCCAAAGCAGTACCTGAATATTATCATCAGTTTTTCAGGTAATCTTGAAACACAAAGAATCAAGGAGGACTTTTTATTCAATTGTATAAAGTATTTTCATTGTTTAAAGTAGCCTATATGTTGACAAGCCTGTATATTACCTCTCCTCTGGCTTCCCCAATATTATAGGTGCAATATACTGTCCCCATGGACATATATATGGCAATATACTGTATCCAGGCCCATTGGAAGACTCAGGGGGTGACTGCCTGGTGCCCCCATGGTTGAAAGCGTTTCTAAAATGCCCAGAGTGGCAAAAATTAGACCAAGTGCCCTACTGTCTGCCATTCACATTGTGAAATATGCTTGAGTGCACAGGATGCCCCATGCAATAAATGACAGTGTGCCCTCTATAAATGTAAAAAGAGTTCCTTTATAGTATAGAAAATGTGATGCAGTACCCTATAAGGTGCCCTTACAATGGCCTAAATTGGACTGTTCCCATGCCCTTACTTCCAATGGAAAAAGGTGCTGTTATGAAGTGCCCTTTATGCTGCCCCTACATGACAGTGTCCCAAATGTTGCCCTTTCCAAAGAAGACAATTAGATTCTGTGCCCAACAGTCTCCCCTAATGTTCCCAGTAGGGCATGCTTTCCCAAAGTGAGGCTGTGACAACACTTGGCACAGCCACAGTCTGTCACTGTCCAAGCCCCCTCTGGATCTGTGGAGGCAGACTATGTTAATTGGAAATACTCGTAATATAATAATGATAGTCATGCTGAGCAATTTTAAACGACTGTTCTGCCAAACAAAGTGTGCAGTTTGGGTCACCTTCTGATCTAAAAAGTCAGTGCTGGATCTGTGCAATACTAGTCATTTCAGTGAATCCCAATTTAAGTCATGGTTATCTTTCCCTTTTATCTTAAAGCTCAGCATTTAGCCTATCAGGTAATAAATGTGTGTGGCAAAGTTATTTTGAAGTAATTTTTTATTTTGTTCAAGATGTGAAGACAAAAACATTATTAGCCCACATCAAGTGCAATTAACCATGGCCTTCTTCAGTGTTTTGAATTTTATCCTACAATTTTCAATTGCTGCCACGTTCTTTTTTGGGCTATTATTCTCAATCTCCTGTTGAGAATATCGACCATAGGCTAGCCTGCCAGAACGGTTTCAGACAGCTCATCAAATTACGCTAATTATCAGTAAGCCTAAATGCATATATATATATATATATATATATATATATATATATGTTAAGTACATTTGGTAGGTCTACAATTTACGCATTTTAACGGTCGTAATGGTTTGACAAGTTGTCTCCCTTGCCATGTTAATTGCGGCAACATTGCCCTTTTAGGGAACAAAAAAACTCAAAAAATCTATTTGAAACAACACACCTCTGCTGCTTTACGCTATACTTTTTGCGACATAACTCCTCTTTTCGACGATCGCCTGATCTGGGCTGCACAGTCTAAACTTTTGAGGTCTAGCTTGAATTAGCGTTGCCTGTTAGTGGAACGGAACGTTAGTGGAACGGCTTGAGGCTTAAGTCTAAGTTGACGTTTACCTAAGTGAGACTTATTCGTGTTAGCGCGACTTGCGTTAGCGACGTTGATGGAACACCCCCCAGCTCGAACTTTGCCTGTAAACAGTGATTCTGACTGTCAGAGACCTTTAAATAGCCTGACTTACTGAAATTGGCAAAACTAGCCTGGCTAACGTAGGTCGCTTTCTCAGGGCATATGACGAATGAAACAGGCTTGCCTTGAAAAATCAGATATACTGGCTATCTTTAGCAGGCCCTTGTCTACAAAAAGCAGTCCTCCCTGATGTTTTTGGAGTAGAATTAAGTGAAATACTAAATTGTTTACACACTGCCAGTGGGCGAGCCGAGCCTGACTCTGAGGCTAACGTCAAAACAATGTACCCCCGGGACGCAGTATCACTCCAATTGCAAGTCCACAAAACACAAAAATAATCGGAGCATCTGGCTAAAAGCACAATTCCCACATCTCCTAAAGGCTTCCCTCCTCGACCCTTTTCGTGTAGACGTAACTGTAAAATGGTGAACTTATGAACATGATGCGACCAAAGCATGGCTGCCGCCTAAGCGCCTATGCGGTCTCCCTGCCGCATAGGCTTATTACAAAGACTTTCACGCCCAAATCAAAATTCTGAGCCGACAGGTCTGTGGGGAATTGCTTTTCTCCTAAAGTCTGCCCTCCTCGACCTTTTTCATGAACAATTCACCGAGATGCAAAATGATTCACTCATTAAAAACACAGAGGAAAAAAGCTAGAGCTACAGTAGCTACTTTTCGAGTTCGGTTTTACGTCACTTCAGAATCACGATCTAAAAGGTCTAAAAGTGCTAAAACCTAGGGATGGGACGTATGGCACTGACGCATCGATGCTTGTGTTGCAAAACCAATACGCACAGTTTCGAAAAAGTGTTTTGGAGCTTGTATCAAATTACGAAACCACGTGATAGATGACGTTCAATGCTTCAAACGTCACGAACTGGTTCGAAGTTTTGCCGCTCTTCTGAACCAGAGCCATAGAAGGAACGAAGCCACTGCTTCTTGTTAAAGACAAATCTCACATCGCCAGAGAAGCAGCACCAGGCATCGCTCGAGTTTCTTCCATCAGTCATTATTATTTAGCCAAATCCGTATTGTATAATTATAAATTCGTGCACTTGAGTGTTGTGTTATTTTATTGAAATGAAACGTAACATGATAGGACTAGGTAGGTCTATACAGTGCACAGAAAACAAATGTTGATGATTCGTCAACATTGTCAACAGTAATAATAATTAGTAAAAGTAAAGTCTCCCCCAGTTCACAATTGGCCTACATATCACAAATGTTAAGAATAAGAAAATATCAGTGTAATCTAGTTTAATTTAAATAAAAACCGTATCGTATAAAGTCCGTCCACCCGCATCGATAAGTAACGGCTTTTTCGGTGGTGTAGCTGGTTAAAGCGTTGTACGACAACGTATTGATTATGAGAGTCTGTATACCCGAGTTCGCGCCTCAGTGCCGCAAATCTCTGAAGATATTCTTTAACTTTTACTGTGAGAAAATGACATAATTCTAACGGCCTACAGATGTATCACAACATTTTTATGTGTGAGCACTAATATCAGATAAAAATGAACACATGTAGCCTTAATTAAAATATTAAATAATGTAGGGTAGTCTACCGTCAGAGACAACCACTACGCCTCATTCAGCCAATTTAAACGGCGGCTATATGACGCTGTTCATTTTCAATGCGCCGATAGTTCGGCTGTTTGGGCCGGCACAATCCGGAAGAAACCACCAAAGCTTCACAAGGCATCGTTCGCCCATCCCTACTAAAACCTTCACCATAATTCAAGAGTAGTGTACTTTCACAAACCCAATCATTAATTCTAGCTTAAAATGTGTAAAAATAGGACTTACCGAAAGTGGCTGCCTCCAACACGGCTATCACGCGATTCCAGTTGAAAACAACAATGGCCGCCGAAAAAGAATTTATATTCAACGGCGAGCTGTGATTGGAAGCTAAATGAAACGGCCTAAAAAACGAGGGTGGGGGCTTGGTAGGCACTCAATTTCAAGAAAGCATGTGTGTGTGTCAAGGGAAGGCTGAGTGTGTGAGAATTTGGAGCACGCGCGGGGAGCAATTAGCCAAGTAGGCATGTTTCAAATATTCACTAAAAATCGACTTTTCATCTTACAGTCAACTTTTTATCAGATTTGTATACTAAACATTCTCAAGAGTCTTCATATGAACTTGTGATTGGATCAGAGTATCAGTTTTTGGCCGGCGGATGTGTAAAGCATTATTTTAGCGTTAGCGATAAATTTGATTTGCTTTATATCAATCATTTTCAGAGGTATGAAGTTGCCTTTGCACATGGTAACATGTTATAGTGTCTTCCACGTGACATACCAAGTTTGGTGTTGATATCTCAAAGATTTTCTGAGATTTGACCAAACGTCCTGTTTGGTTGCTTTGTTGCAGATTTTGATTGGCTCTACCGGACAAACGGTTTTAAAAATCTGAAATCCCTACAATAACTTTTGTGAGGCTCAGTCCGGAGATCATCTATGGCAATTTTGAAGAAAATTCGACCAAAAATGTAGGAGTAGCGAAAAAACGCGTTTCCTTACTCTTTATTGTACAGAAAAATCCAATATGGCGGCCGTTATAGCTTCTAGAGGCTTTTTTGTTCCTCATGAGAAATAAGGCATAAGTAATGAATTTCTGAATTTTGGGACTTATGGCCTGCAAATGGCATCAATTTGAAAATTGACATATTGGGGCGTGGCCTGTAGCGCCACCTATTGTCTCACATGGCCCATGTTTGGTATGGTAGTTACTAATGGTCTGCAGTTTCAACATGCCAAATTTCACAACTTTTTACGGTACTGGTCTAGGGGCTGCCATTGACTCCCATGGGTAAAAAATAATAATAATAATAAATATAGCTGCAAGCAGCAATGGCAGATTCCTCCTATCATTGCGAACCATTGAAAAATGTATATTCTTCACAAATTGCCACTGTATAGAAACATCCATGCTGTAGACTTACCAATGGGATACCAAATCTGAAATGCAATACCATCAAGATCCACAAGGGCTTTTATTTCAAGCCAAGGAGTGAAGGGAGGGGGCTTGGTGAGCCTACCCATTCCAGAAAGCCTGTATCTTTGTGTATGAGGGTGTGGCCTGTAGCGTCACTTATGGGTGATATTGGGCCATTTGTGGTGTGGTAGTTACTCTTGGCCTATACTATCAATGTTTCAGGATTTGGATAACTTTTTACCTTGCAATGCAATACCATCAAGATCCACATGGGCCTTTGCTAAAGACCAAGCAATGAGTGGGGGTTTGGTCAGCCCACAATTGCCTGAAATGTTGTGTATGCATCTCGCCAAGCTTGCGCGTGTCAAGGGAAAGGCTGAGTGTGTGAGAATGTGGAGCGCGCGCGCTGAGGAGCAGGGGAGACATTTCATTGGAAATTTCCTTAACAATTAGTCAAGCATGCATTTTTCAAATATCAACTTTTCATTTTACAGTCAACTTTTTCTGAGATTTGTGTACTAAACATTCTCAAGAGTCTTCATGAACTTGTGATTGAATCAGAGTATCAGTTTTTGGCCGGCGGATGTGTAAAGCATTATTTTAGCGTTAGCGATATATTCGATTTGCTTTATATCAATCATTTTTGGAGGTATGAATTTGGCTTTGCACATGGTAACATACAACATGTTACCATGTGCAAAGCCAAATTCTACCATGCCTTCCACCGATATACCAACTTTGGTGTTGATATCTCAAAGATTTGCTGAGATTTGACCCAAATTCCTGTTTGGTTGCTTTGTTGCCAATTTTGATTGGCTGTACCGGACAAACGGTTTTGAAAATCAAATATATAAATAATTATAAATATTACAAATATATAAATTGTAGGAGTAGGCTTTCAAAGGTTTTTCATAAAACCGGAAATGGCGGAAAATCTATATAACCGGAAAGTGACGTCATAAGCGAGTTGAACTCGTCTTGATCCAGGGAATCCAATGGTATCCAATCCAATTTTTGAAAATCAGTCATACGGTTCAAAAGTTGCGTGTGTAAACACAAGTCCAACTTTGACCTATTGGTGGCGCTAGAGTGGTCTAATGGGATACATGAAACTTTGTGTAGGTAAAGAAGGAACTGTCCTTAATGAGTGTGCCAAATTTCACAAAAAGTTATCCAAGGGTTCTAGGGGCTGCCATTGACTCCCATGGAACTAGAATAATAATAATAATAAAACTAACAATAACAATAGGTTTCCTCCTTACGGAGGAATCCTAATAAAACTAACAATAACAATAGGTTTCCTCCTTACGGAGGAATCCTAATAATAAAACTAACAATAACTAGGGACTAGTTAGACTAACTAGAGAGGGTACAATTTCTGGGGAAATTGTAGGGTGTGCTTGCTTGCGTCGGTTGCACAGGGGTCAGTTTTTTATATTTTTTATATTTCTGTATATTTTATATAAAAATGCATAGGGCCTACTTATTATTTATAAAGATTACATAGATTTAAAAGCATCTTTTTTTTGCTGCTCATTTACAACTCGAGTGAAGTGTAGAATGAAATAGATGTTTTCTCATTTCCCCTGCAAGAGGCAGCCTCATAGCTGAATCAAAACGAATACATTTGGCAGACCGGTGTAAAAATTGACCTAATCTTTATGACTTAAACGTCCTTTTAAGTTTTTCCCTTTTCGTGATATTTTCAGGAATTTAGCCTACTCATATTGCATTCATTCATCAATAAAGAACCCCCTTTGAAGATTATTCTACGACGTTACCGGCAGTAGAAGATGGAATCGCGATTCAAACAGTACCATCTGCTAACTGAAAATATGCCCCCAAAAACGTAAAATAAGCTTGACATTTATTTAGTGGAAAATCGCTCATTCATAAAAAGCTCACTGGTAGCGATTATTGTCAGTAACAACGCAAAATGCGATATAGCCCTGTGTGGAGAAGCTGCCCCGGTAAATTGTACTACTACAGTACACTAGACTACTACTGTGTTCGTCTTGGTAGCGATTGCGTTGGTGGAATTGGATTTAACGTTCCGTTGTACGGTTTAGGCTGAAATTAATTATTTTCATGAACAGATTGACAGTTTAGGCTGTGGCAATGAAGTTCAGGTTAGTAGTCAGATAGTTTCACCTATTGAAAGACTTTTGATTTAAGTAAGGGGAGTGCCGAACATGTTCTGTCGCCGTTTGACTTCCTAAACAGCTGTGTAGATGTTTTTGTAGTGTGTCTCGCGTAGGCTATAGCGTTGCAGTGAGCAACACTGGTTTGAAACCACAGGTAATGATAATTTCACCAACAAATCGTTTACTTGTAATGTAATGTCATAATAAATCCTACAACGAAAATGTATGTAAGGAATGTTTATTTTAACGATTGAAAACAGATGCATTATAGACCACTGTAGTATGTGTTGCCCGGGCAACAGAGGCTAATCTGTCATGATGCTAATGCTTCAGTGAAATATTAGACTATCGTTTCCGAAAGTAGATGTGGGCCTACTTCCTTAATAATATCAGCTAATATTGTACATTACATTTCACAATCGTGTTTCGCATCACAAAGTAAAATGAGTAAATAGTTATCACCCTGGCCTCTTTGCTTGTGGCATTTCTGCAGCTGCCTTGCAGTAAAGCTATAGTTAGCCTAGCTATCCCCCAAGTTAACAGATGCGAAACGAATGTTCTGCCAAAGGTAGTCACGCGTGTTTTCGTGACGTTAGTGACGTTATTAACGTCAGTGACTGTGGCTAGCAAATTAGCCACCGTCACCTAGGTTGTCTATGTAGTCCAAATATTGACTGAGACTTAGGGGGGCAAAAATAAATAATAAAAATAGTATATATATGTGAGAGAACAAAGGTTGTGCCCTTGCCGAAGGAAAAGCACACCCAATAACAATAGGTTTCCTCCTTACGGAGGAATCCTAATAAGAAAAGGTAGAAACACTTAAGTGGCTTTGCCGCTTTGCGGCTTGGCCACCAAATATAGCTGCATAGTCCCTATACCAAGTTTGGTTTGAATCCATCAAAGATTTGCTGAGATACGACCCAACTTCCTGTTTGAAGGCTTAACTGCACATTTCGATTGGCTGTAACGGGCAAACGGTTTCGAAAATCAAAAAAACATGTAATGGGCATTGTGAGGCTTGGTCTGAAGATACTATCTGCAGAATTTGGTGAAGATTGGACAACATTTGTAGGAGGAGTAGAGAAAACGTGTTGTTTCTGTCATTCAAAATGGCGGCCGCATCAATTCGGCTGTTATCACAAATTATCATGTGTCACACATGGGATGTCCCAAGATATCATGAGACAAAGGAATCACTTAATAAAGGCAAACAAATCAGCAGTTATTGGCCAAAACACATTTTTGGTTCCTGCGGCCACGCCCAGTGATCACATGACACCAAATTGATTGGACATCCTCAGAAGAGGGTTCCGAGTCATCCTACCAAGTTTGGTGTTGATTTCTCAAGGATTTGCTGAGATATGACCAAACTTCCTGTTTCAGAATCTGAATCACAATTCGGTTTATTCGCCATGTATGTTATACAAACACGGAATTTACTGTGGCAGGGAGGTGCAAAACACTAAACATATACAGATCTTAAATTAAGTAAAATTACAAAAGTTTAACTATTTCTAAGAACTAAACAATCTAAGAATACAACAATTTAAATATAAAATAAAATATATATAAAAATAAGAATAGAATGAGCAGCGTGAATGGTCAATATAGTGCCATTGGATACTGAGATAAAGTGGCTTATGCATACTGAATTGCCATTAGATGGACTTATAATAGTTAAATAAGTGAGTGAATGTCAATGGGAGTCCTTGGCCTTGTTGAAGAGGCCAGTAGCAGATGGAAAGAAACTGTTCTTATGGCATGAGGTTTTGGTCCTGATGGACCGCAGCCTTCTGCCAGAGGGGAGTAGCTGGAACAGGGAGTGGCCAGGGTGGGAGGGGTCGGCCACAATCTTCCTCGCTCGCCTTAGGGTCCTTGAGGTGTGCAGGTCCTCGAGGGTAGGCAGATTGCAGCCGATCACCTTCTCAGCAGTGCGGATGATACGCTACAGTCTGCTCTTGTCCTTGGCAGTGGAAGCAGCGTACCAGATGGTGATGGAAGAGGTGAGGATGGACTCAATGATGGCTGTGTAGAAGTGCACCATCATTGTCTTTGGCAGGTTGAATTTCTTCAGCTGCCGTAGGAAGTACATCCTCTGTTGTGCTTTCTTGGTGAGGGAACTGATGTTCAGTTCCCACTTGAGATCCTGGGAGAGGATGGTGCCCAGGAAACGGAAGGACTCCACAGTGTTGACTGGGGAGTCGCACAGGGTGATGGGGGTGAGTGGGGCTGTATTCTTCCTGAAGTCCACAACCATCTCCACTGTCTTAAGAGCATTGAGCTCTAAGTTGTTCTGGCTGCACCAGGTCACCAGGTTGTCAGCTTCCCACTTATAATCAGACTCGTCCCCGTCAGAGATGAGCCCAATGATGGTGGTGTCGTCCGCAAACTTCAGAAGTTTGACAGACGGATGACTGGAGGTGCAACTGTTGGTGTACAGGGAGAAGAGCATAGGGGAAAGGATGCAGCCCTGAGGAGATCCGGTGCTGATGGACCGGGAGTCAGAGACTTGTGTTCCCAGCTTAACGCACTGCTTCCTGTCAGACAGGAAGTCTTTGATCCACCTGCAGGTAGAATCAGGCACATTCTCTCTCACTTGGGGTTCTCTCTCAGTATGTCTGCAGGCGTGTGTGTTGTGTGCAAATAAAAAAAAAATTATATAGCGTGAATATAGATAGGTAAGTAGTAGGGGTGGAACGGTACATGTATTCATTCTTTTCATTTCATGTGTGCATGAAATTACACAGAGAATACACGGTATAAAAATAAATAAAACTTGCCTGCAAATTAATTAATGTAATGCGGAACTACTGTTAGATACTCGTGTTCTTTCGGGACATCTAATCTGTAGCTCTGAAGCTCTGATTGGCGCCGCCGTGAGTCAGAGATAGGCTAGCTAGCAGCACTAAGGACGAGTATGGCGAATGGTGGCAACCCACGAGAAATAGAGGACCCGCCGGCCATTTTAAGATTGCAACTTTGGGAAAACTTTGGTTTCCCATTCAGTTACAGTAGTACAGGCGAGAGAGTGGTGGATAAGACGAGTACTGTGTGTCGGCGTGGTTCAGCAGTTGTTGGCAGTGACGTGCAGTCTGGGTAGGCTTGTATTTGTATTTTTCCTGTTTATTCTTGTGATTTATATATGCAATATGTTTGTTATTGCAATTGTTTAGACGTTACGATGACGAATGTAGCAGTTACGCATAATCAAGTACAAAAAACATTGTAGAATAAGCAGTGCTTTTACTGTCCGTTCACTTTGGACGACAAATGAAAAACTCACTTGCGCACTTCGATCCTGTATTCTTCAACATGTACAGTAGGCTACCAGTCAAAAGTTTGGACACATTTTCCCATTTAAGTGCCTAGCCTCTTACTGACATCACCGCACGTCACTGGTTGTGGGGTATGTGACTGGAAATACATCTAACGCATATAATTCATCTGGCGTGTGCTAAATCAGGGGTTCTCAAACCTTTTGGGGCCAGGGACCCCTTACAGGGAAGAACATTTTCCAAGGACCCCTTGGAAAATATAATATTATTAATAATATATTATTTTGCGGACCCCACTGGCACTTTGAGAATCGCTGTGCTAAATTACTAAAAATATCCGACGCCATCACCCAGGTGTGCCAATCACTGAAACGAGACAAAATATTTTTTTCTCCCTACAGTGCTTAACCAGCCATTAGATTTACATTTAGTCATTTAGCAGACGCTCTTATCCAGAGCAATTTACAGTAAGTACAGGGACATTCCCCCCGAGGCAAGTAGGGTGAAGTGCCTTGCCCAAGGACACAACGTCATTTTGCACGGCTGGGAATCGAACTGGCAACCTTCAGATTAGTAGCCCGACTCCCTCACCGCTCAGCCACCTGACTCCTGATACACATACAAATAGGGCCAAATTAATTACTGACGCAATCGGAATTTACATGTCATCTTCAATGCGCCGTATTCACTGGTAGAGGAACCTGGTTTGTTTTGCTTTTCCCTCCGTTTTACCGAACTCGTACCGAACCGTGATGTCTGAACCGCGGTATGAACCGAACCGTGACTTCAGTGTACCGTTCCACCCCTAGTAAGTAGCTACGTGGTCCTACAAAGTAATATTTAATATATTATAAAGTTTACAACTTTACAAATGTTCACCGTAGTCTACAATTAATGTAGTAAAATCTTAATAACATGTTTTTTTATTCAAATATATCAACTAATATGGTGTATTTTATTATCAGCTGCCGAAACGATAGCTGCAGAGCGTGAGCCAATCGCGGCGCTTCGCAGTGCCACGCAGCCTGTGTGGCCGGTCCAATTTTATAACATAGGCGCCGAAAGAAAAAAGGCGGCGCTTCGCAGCTAATCGCGGCGCTTCACAGCCAGTGTGTCCCAGGCATTACACTCAGTCCCTCAATGGTAATCAACAGGGTTCATATAGGGTTAGTGAAGCACATTGTAATTATCATGTATGTAACATGAACGTACAGCACATGTAGCTGAGTTCGGTTAAATTATGAGGGGTGCCATCACCACCACTGATGATTATTGTTTATATTTTACAATTTGGCTAATGCAAATGTATGAATTGCCACTGTTTTGCATATTTTTCCGTGTGAAGACTGTGTTGAACATTTTTGGCATGGCCTGGAGTGTCAAGGACATTGCCAAGGACAACAGAGGAGGCTTAATATAAAATCTCCAGACTTGTACAAAACACATAGGACATGCACACACGTTCACACACCACAAACTGCTATAGACACAAGCTCCACTACATACTACACAAACAGTACTACTCTAAACGCATTCGCACTTACTCTGCCTGGCCTCAAAAGCAGTGTTTATAACTAGAGTACACAAACTTTGAAGCACAGATTACTCCAAATCCTAAAATGTGTGTTTTTGCTAAGGATTCCATTGAACATGTAACATCTGTTCAGTAACCTCTTAGCCTTGTCCACACAGTTTTGAGACATATTTCCATCTTATGTGTAGTCACCATAATATCAGTGAAAATAATTGTTCAATAATTGATTGTTGTCTTTTGTATGCTGATAGAATGTGAAGTAGGCTAGTGCTCGTCATATAAGATAGTGTACGATGAGTCTAATGTAGAGTGTTCAAGCCAACTTGCAGTGCATTTAGTTAAGCAATAAGTCTGTATTATCTCCCTTTATATGGCCCTGGCCTGTAAATGTTTTGTACATATGAAAATACATGAAAAATATCTACACACTTGCTATGTACATAGAAGGATTATGCATTTGAAAACAGCCATTGTTATTTTTCAGAGAACATTACAATAGATTTTTGTTTTTGTTCATCAGTGAATAATAAAATTTCAGCAGACTTTAGCCTTGTTGCCACGTGTGTGAGATTGACAAAAAGTCCTTGAGTATTTAGTTTTAATTTTAAAGTCATATTTATTTCGGAACACTCAGTAGCCAACATACATCCACAACATGACAAGGCATCCCATTAGGTGACAGCAGGGGTGAGAGGGAGCTCTGACAAGCAGTGGTTGTAGAGTAGATTGGTGTTTGGCAGTGAGAAGTCATACCAAACACATACACTTACACACGCAGATGTGACAGTGGTCAAACAGGGGACTGACAAACACTTTTGACGAAGATTGCTTGGTTCTTTAATTCCTGTTCATGCACAAATATAAACAGTTGGCATACACAGCATCGTTGACAGGCAAACTTCTTCTGTCTCATTTCATACAACACATTAATCACATAGCCTACAAATAAAACAGTACACAAACAATGCACATATTTCACACATATAACACACTATTGGAGCAACATACCTGTTCATGCACAAATATAAACAGTTGGCATACACAGCATCTGCACAAGTAAATAAAATGACAAAATACATCAGTATGACAGCACGGTTAGCTAGCTAACAGAACGTGAGGAATGGGAAATTCCCAGCTAACCAGCTAGCTAATCAGTGTATAATGATGAACCTTGTGGTATACAAAAATACACATTGACAAAACTGCTTTACAAACGACACAAACATACTAATCATATAAAATACATGTAATATGTCGAAGTTAACGACTTTTTCAACTCCGTTACACAGACAGCTGACAAACCTGCTGCAAAATAGGCCTCCTGTTCTCCCTCTGTAAGGTGGCAGTAGGAGCTAAAATGGTAGTGTAGGTGGTCCCGGGCAGGGTCAGACGTTTTGGGCCAACCCTTCCACTCTATAAGGTGAGCGACCCTGCCCTGAGCCAGTAATGTTGACTTAGTCACATGTTCCTTCTCTGCCTGTGAAATACCTATAGATAGAGGAAGGAGCCATGTGGTCAGGGTTAGACTTTATCTTAAGTGTGTGTGTTTCCGCATACTACCATATAAGGATGATCTAGCCAGAGCAGAAAACTAATGGATGCCAACAGTTTTCCTGGAATCTGATGATTTTCTTAAGTTCAGGATCATTTCACTGTCTGCTACTGTAACCTGCAAGAAAACAGTCACAGATCACATAATACATATTCTATTTCTAATGTAGAATAATTGTATTATTTAAGAGTTATGGACTACACTTCAAAAAGGATACAAAAAAGATTGTGCACCTTGGCACCTGACAGTAAGTTCATAAAGAAAACAACACAAGTCCTTATAAGTCCTTTCTCCACAGCGATTGTGCATGGATACCAAAACGTCTATAGTCTAGATTGACTTTAGTCTAAAGTCTAAACAAGTCTAAAGACATTATAGTCTATTGCATCATGTAGTACCCCCATCGATACTCTCTTTGACATAGAAGACAGCACCAACATATGAGGTGAATGTCCCCACACCTGCGCGTATTGTCGTCTACTTCTTTCTCCACCCCGCAATGACAACCATATCTTGGACATGTCACTGAGCAAGCGGGCATGTCTACAGACAGCAGTGAGCAGGAAACAAGTAAACTCTACTCTGCACTGCTGTGACGGCATGTGCTAAATCCATGGTAAGGAGATGAAACCTAATAATATGGTTAGAGGGAGGGCATCCACGAGACCAGACAAACATATGGCTTGAGTCTGCTGCATAGGCTGGCTCAAGCCCCGGGCTAAAAAGCTTGAAGACCCATACCGCTGGCGGTAGATCCCTATTAGATAAATAGTATCTGTAGGGTACTGCGGGAGTCCACCGAGGACGGCCGACGAGGCGGATCACCTCTTCTGATAAGCATCACCCTATTTGTATTCTAATCCACCTAGAACATATTCATAGCTAGCATGTGTTTCTTCAGCATTCCCGTTCATTACACTACTCGTAGACGTAGATATATCACAAAGTGTATACGGTCAACTTCTAACCTTCACTACCTATCCAGATCTTCTCCACCTGCCCTCTCTCTTTCTATAGGGCTCTGGAACTGCCAGTCTGCTGTGGCAGACTGGCAGACTTCATCCCAGCGTTTGCATCTCATGCTTCTCTTCATGCCCTGGCGCTGACAGAGACATGGATCCGCCCTGAGAACACTGCAACTCCAGCTGCTCTCTCCGTCAACCACTCCTTCACTCACTCACCCCGCTCAACCGGGCAGGGTGGTGGGACAGGGTTGCTTTTTTCCCCACATGTTAAATACACATCCACACCACTCCCTGTTACTGCCAAATCATTTGAACACCATTATGCGATGCTAACTGATCCTATCAAAGCATGCTTAATTGTTCTTTATCGCCCACCAGGCCCGCTAGCCGACTTTGTGGAGGAGCTGGACATGCTCCTCAGCGTCCTCCCGGATGATGGAACCCCCCTGATAGTCCTTGGGGACTTCAACATCCACCTCCAAGGAACTCAGGCCATCGACTTCTTGTCTCTCCTGACCTCCTTCGACCTGACGCTACTGAGCACACCGGCGACCCACAAGGCAGGCAAACAGCTAGACCTCATCCTGACACGTAACTGTATCACTGACTTAACCTCTGTAACCCCACTGCATATTTCTGATCACTACTTTATCCAATTCTCTATCTCTCTCCCTCCAACTCCTTCTACCTCCCCTCCCCTTGTAACTTTCCGGCGCAACCTCCGCTCCCTATCCCCCCCCCATTTCTCCTCTATTGTAACATCCTCCCTCCCCCCCATTGACGAGTTCTCGTCCCACCCCACTAACACTGCCACCGACACCTTGTTAACCACTTTAACTGCATCACTTGACTCTCTCTGTCCCCTGTCAACCAGGCCTGCATGATCTTCTCCCTCCTGCCCGTGGCTTACGGATGTTATTCGTGAAGAACGGTCCACCCTTCGGGCAGTCGAGAGGAGATGGCGCAAGTCCAAAGGCGGTCTGGACCTTGATAAGTATCACTCCCTCCTCAAATCCTTCTCTTCTCACATAACTGGTGCTAAAACCCTCTACTTTCTGAACAAAATTAACTCTGCTTCAAGACGCACTTAAAAGGCTCAAGACGCACTTGTTCCGGGAGTACAACGGTACTTAGGAACGGTTCGCTTGACCCGATGTTAGTTTCCTCAAGGATCACAATGACTCTTGCTTAGAGACTTGTTGCTCTTGTGGTTAGTGGTAACTGATTTAAATTTTTGGTTCTCGCTGTGATATATTGTTTTATTACTGTTGCTTGCTTTTTCCCACAGGTACACTTGCACTTATAGCTGTTCATGTTGTTTGGTTGTGACTTGTTTAACTACATGCTCTTATGGTTCTTCCCTTTGGCACTTACTTTGGTTGTTCACAATGTGTGCTTCATGTTTTGGCTACTCGCGATGTTTTTTGGCTATCTTGTTGTTATGATCAGTGACCTATGCACTTTGTAAAGCTCTCTCTTGGAAGTCGCTTTGGATAAAAGTGTCTGCTAAATGAATAAATGTAAATGTAAACCCCCACAAACTTTTCTCTACCTTCTCCACCCTTCTTAACCCACCTCCCCCACCCCCTCCCTCCACCCTGACAGCAGACGACTTCTCCTCCTTCTTTGAGAAAAAAGTCGCCGACATTAGCAGTCGGTTCCCTAAACCCACCTTTCCTACCCTCTCACCCTCCATGACTGACCCAACTAAATGTCTAAACTCTTTTTCTCCCCTGTCTGAGGCAGAGATCTCTGACCTCATTCTCTCTCATCGCCCCACCTCCTGTCCCCTTGATCCTATACCCTCCCCTCTCTTTCAAACCATCTCCCCCTCCATCATAACCTTTCTTCTCCATGTCCTAAACTCCTCTCTCACCTCTGGCACCTTCCCCTCTGCCTTCAAACAGGCTAGAGTTACCCCTCTACTCAAAAAACCCTCCCTTAACCCTGCCGTTCTCCAGAACTACAGACCAGTATCACTGTTACCCTTCTTTTCAAAAACAATTGAACGTGCTGTATCTAACCAACTGTCTAACTTTCTCTCTCAGAACAACCTGCTTGACCCCAACCAATCGGGCTTCAAGACTGGCCACTCCACAGAGACTGCCCTCCTTTCAGTCACCACTGCCCTCCAGTCTGCCAGAGCGGCTTCCAGGTCATCCGTTATCATTCTGCTGGACCTTTCTGCAGCGTTTGATACGGTTAACCACCAGATCCTGCTCGCCAGACTTTCTGAGATGGGCATCACTGGCACTGCACTCCAGTGGATCTCATCCTACCTGTCGGGAAGATCCTACCAGGTTTCCTGGGGAGGCAAACTGTCAGGCCCTCGCCAGCTCTCCACTGGTGTCCCACAGGGCTCCGTCCTTGGACCCCTCCTCTTCTCTCTGTACACCACCTCACTTGGACCAATCATCACCTCCCATGGCTTCTCCTACCACTGCTACGCTGACGACACGCAGCTGTACCTGTCGTTCCCCCCGACCGATCCGGGGATCTCAGCTAGGATTGAGGCCTTCCTCATAGACATCTCCGCCTGGATGACCGAGCACCACCTCCAGCTGAACCTCGCCAAAACAGAACTTCTCATCATCCCGGCTATACCCTCCATCTCCCACGATCTCTCAATCACCCTGGGATCTGCGACAGTGACCCCTTCATCCTCTGCCAGGAACCTTGGGGTTACCATGGACAACGAGCTCTCCCTCACGGCCCACATTGCTGCGGTCTCCCGGTCGTGTAGATTCACCCTCTACAACATCCGGAAGATCAGGAGATACCTGTCTGAGCACTCCACCCAGCTGCTAGTCCAAGCACTCGTCCTCTCCAAGTTGGACTATTGCAACTCGCTGCTCGCTGGTCTCCCAGCATGTGCAACCCGCCCTCTTCAGAGGATTCAGAACGCAGCGGCCCGCCTGGTCTGCAATCTACCCAGACGCTCCCATGTTACCCCGCTCCTCATCTCTCTCCACTGGCTACCTATCATGGCCCGTATCAGATTCAAGACCCTGGTATTGACCTTCCGAGCAGTGAACGGGACTGCACCCGTCTACATCAAGTCTCTCCTGCAGCCTTACACCCCCACCCGTCACCTACGGTCTTCTTCAGACAACCGCCTGGTGGTCCCACCGCTCAAGACCGCCCGGTCCCAACACAAGCTCTTCTCCTGTCTGGCCCCCCAGTGGTGGAATCAACTCCCCACCTCCATCAGAGACACTGACTGTCTCTCCACCTTCAAGAAAAGGCTCAAGACGCACTTGTTCCGGGAGTACAACGGTACTTAGGAACGGTTCGCTTGACCCGATGTTAGTTTCCTCAAGGATCACAATGACTCTTGCTTAGAGACTTGTTGCTCTTGTGGTTAGTGGTAACTGACTGAAATTTTTGTACTCGCTGTGATATATTGTTTTTATTATTGTTGCTTGCTTTTTTCCACAGGTACACTTGCACTTATAGCGGTTCATGTTGTTTAATTGTAACTTGTTTAACTACATGCTCTTATGGTTCTTCCCTTTGGCACTTATTTTGGTTGGTCACAATGTGTGCTTCATGTTTTGGCTACTCGCAATGTTTTGTGGCTATCTTGTTGTTATGATCAGTGACCTATGCACTTTGTAAAGCTCTCTCTTGGAAGTCGCTTTGGATAAAAGCGTCTGCTAAATGAATAAATGTAAATGTAAATGTACTCGTAAGACTGGAAACTGTCAATGAGGTGTAAAGTAAATGGCACTCAGAAGCTACATTTCTATCTTAGTCAGTGGTGTAGTGGTGTCTGTAGGCCTATACTGTGAATTTCTAGATCTCACCACAGGGGTGGGGTGGGAGACGTAACATAATTGGGCCTAGCAGGAATTAGTAAGCATATGAACACCTCATCGGGCATCATCCCGCTAACACCATGGTTACTTGCCAAAGAAAAAAAAGTAAGAACATTATATTGTAATGCATTTTGCCATAAAGCCAGCTCAGATATTTCTAGTCCACTCAGCTCATAGAACCCTTTGGCTCAGCTACGAGCCAGAATGCGAACGTTATGCTAGCCATTATACTTTGCCAGACCAAGGTATAAAGACGCTTAACTATCAGGATTGATCAAGTACCCGTGTCACGGCGAGTGGTGTGGTAGGACCCAAATGCAGGAGAGTCGGCAGGCGTTGTCAATCAAAGGGGTTTATTTTTTGAAACAGGAATACAGACAGGGTTCTCACTTAACAAGGGTAATGACAAAACAAAGACTGGACACAAAACAGGAACCTAAATACACAGACCCAAACAAGACACAGGTGGACACAATGAAACTAACGAGACTGAAACCACTGAACGAGACAGGTGAAGACAATAGGGCAGGGTAAAACCAAAACAACAGGGGGGCACGGCTGTGGACGTGACACACTGCTGTGGTTGTACCAATAACAACATTAAAGTTACTTGTCCAAGTCACTGTGCGTTACTATTTTGTCATTAATAGTAAAATATATATTTGATTTCTTCTTGCGTCTCTGGGAGTGAAGTCATGTAGCCTATGCAACAATTCAGTCACGTTTTCAGCATGAGGGTCACGTCATGTGTATATACATAGACCTACCACTCCCTCCCAGTGACTATGAGTCACCACTTTCCTCAAGCCCCTTTGCTCCGGTGCCATCTCGATTTGATTATATGTGACAAATAAGGTTAATAAACTATTACATGAACAAATGCAACGAACCGCAACTAAATCCATGTTTTTTTTCTCAAAGTAATGGTTCGCAAATGATCTCAGATTTACTGTACTATGGGCGTTTTTTATGGTTAGTTTTTTCCCCCAAGTAGGCCTACGACTTGAGTCGTTTTTCCAAGTGCGTTCTTAGGTCAACATTTCAAAAGAAACTCTTGTCTATAAATCAACATTACACAACATTCATCGGCTAAATTACAGTGGAGATGTTTGGAGACAATTGAAGTACCACGCAGCTACACAAACAACAATGGAGGAGGAGAGAGAGATGCGCATTTTCGAGTTGGAAATACACAGTGATGCCGGTAACTCTAATCTGACCACCTAATCTAACGCGTTACTTTTAAAATCAAGTAATCTGTAAAGTAACTAAGTTACTTTTTAAATGAGTAATCAGTAATCAGATTACTTTTTCAAAGTAACTGTGGCAACACTGAACACCACACACTATGGGAGCAAAAAGGTTAAATCTAGGATGTTTTTGTCCTCATGTTTGTGGTCTCTCACATTTTGGAAATCTGAAAATATTGAAAAGACGCTTGAGAATTTGGCTGCAGGATGATAACATAGGCTACACCATATTGTAGCGTTACGGGGAAAACAGACAAAACTCGGGACAAAAGAGGCAGAGACCACATTCGGGTTGATAGCTCAATGAGCCCAGATGTATTTCCTCGTGCGGACGCGACAGCTACCCCGGGCTTGAGATGTCCACCAAAACAATAACCAGGTTAGTGAGACCCGTTTCAGACTAAAACCCAACTGTCTGCCTACCCGATCAGGTTCAAAGAGACTCCTCCATACCCTTCCTCTCACCTCCTCCCACCCCCTTCAACCTTTCCACCAATACCCAAACCAGGCCAGACATCTCCGCCAATTAACCAATAAACTCGAACTTGTGTAAACCAACCCCCCCAACTCTATTCCTCAGTCCCACCCCCCAAGGTTCTACAACCCAGCGTTACAATATTATATGATATATTTGGATAAACAAATATGTTATTAAGATTTTACTATGATAGTTGTAGGCTATAGCCTATCACTTAACACCCAACTTCACTACGCTGGTAACAAACGGCCAACCATGTGTGTTAGAGCCAGAATGGGTTATGTTTATTGTTATTATTTATAGTTATGGAATATTAGGATAAAGTGAAATTAAGTGTTTTGCATGTTTCATAAGTTAATTGAATAATATTTTGTTGGTATTTGGACTTGCTTGTGTACTGTTAAGCAATGTGGAGGTGCGAAATTGCGTTGGCCACGGCCCACTTTGATAGGTGACAGCAGCACCTGACCTAGTAGAGCTAATTAAAGCAGTCAAGACGCGTCACTCATCAGACCAGTTGGCCAGGCATGCAGCCAAAAGTTTTTTTGACCGCAGCAAGCGCTATGTTTGGAACAATGGAAATCGTTTGATCCACTGCTGTTTCGCACCTCCAGGTTGATCGAACCATCTCAATTCAAGGTACAAAATTCATGTTCATCTTTACTGCAATAAATCCCCTGTTATCAACCACGAACCATCCGACAATCGATACGGTGCTTAAAGCGCGTCGACCCAAGGCTAGACTAGGAAATTGGCTTTACAATGTGTTTACCCCCATAAAAACTATATCCGATCAATTCTCAAAATGTAAACATTTTAAAATAAAAATCCTGATTGATGATTGTCTTGACTGTCAATACAATCATCAATCTTAAACAGTGTGTTTAAGAGCGAGATAAACAAGCTGGCATACACTCAAGCAGAAGATGCACCAAAACCTTCAATCACAAACCAGCGGAGACATGACGACTGAGGTAATCATCGAAGTTCAGTAACATAGGCCTACATGGGGGACCCAAGATAGACTTATATAAAAGTAGACACAGCAAGGCTTCTCTTTCAAGATGGGGTTGTAAGACTGAGTGTCAAACCTGCCCCCACCTCTCATATGCTAAAGTCTGGAGTTTCTGGACGGTCTCAACTTGATGGCCCTCACACCCCATTCAAGATGTGGTCTGATTGGTTGTCCTTGTGTATAAAGGGAATTATAATGCATTGTTCTGTGGATTCTTCATCTCCTGAGACCTTCTCCTCAGTTCTCCCTTGTCCTACTGTCATACTCTTGCTTTCTCTCTGATTTACAATGATCATGGTAGAGTAGGTAAGATTTAAAGCCTTCATTTTGTAACATGTTTGCCTTGTAATTGATTTCATTAATTTGCAATGTTATTAAATGCGTATTTCATTTAACCATACTTTGACCATTCTTGCTCTGATTTAACCCATAGTCAAATAACTGTAATTGGGTGTGCTCAAGCCTTCGGCGAGAGCACAACCTTTGTTCTCTCACATATATATTTATTTATTGTGAGAATGCTGTTAAGCATTCTCACTATTATTTTCCTGTTTCTCTTTATTGTGAGAATGCTGTTAAGCATTCTCACTATTGTTTTCCTGTTTCTCTTTATTATTATTATTATTGTGAGAATGCTGTTAAGCATTCTCACTATTGCTTTCCTGTTTCTCTTTATTATTATTATTATTATTATTATTAATATATCAACTTCTTAGTTCTTCCGCCATTTTTTGGCCTTTAACTAGTTCTGCATACTTTCACCGATTCCTACAATTTTGGTATCAAAACGTTCAGCTCCTTCAGGAGATGTTGGCTATGACTTTTGGTATTTCTCACTTTTATACTTTTTAAGACATTAAGGTTTTTGTGCAAATTATTCTCCCATTAAAAGTAATGGTAAATCCTTTCAAATCATTAAAAAGCTTCCTCCTCTTTCAAACGTAACTACTTCAGCATACTTTCAGCTAGAGACACCATTCAACCTTTAAAATGTTCACAAGACATTCAGCTATTCCCAAATGATTCAGCTTTTTCAAATATTCAGCCAATTTTGAATTATGACAGTTTGAAATACATTAAAATGTTTGCTCCTTCATGATTTTTATGAATGAGCATCAAGCAGAGTGGCACACTGCTGGCTGCTCTTTTTCTGATATTCAACTAAATTGTCAAACAAATTCCTCTACCGTTCATATAGTTTAATGTACAGAAACAAGTTATACCTTAAAATGTAGGAAACATTGTCCTCTTTCAGCCAATGTAACTACTAAAGAGCTCACGTTGACAGATTTTCAGCTATGAACCTTGAAGCGAGAGCAGCCTTTCAAATTCTCTCACTAACTTTAATGGAGAGGTGGGTAAAATCCGTCAGAGAAAGCAAGAAGGAAGACGATTTAGAAACTGCCGGTAGAGACATATTTCTGACCGCACATACATATAAAGGACATCTCTAGTTTCGGCAGAGTCTTGGGTCTCGGAAAATATCCTCATTTTATTGATTGGACGTGTAGTTTTGCGTCTAGGTCAACTTGTTTGAGGTGTGGATGCTAGGTAAATGTTCGTTTTTCTCTCTGCCTAGCTCGTTAGCGATCACAGCTGCTCCATCGCCGTGGCAACCAAACAAACACGCACCAGGAAAGCAAAAGGAACACGTTTTTGAAACTGCAGGTAGAGTCGTATTTCTGACTGCACAGACATATAAACAATATCTCTGGTTTCGGCAGAGTCTTGGGTCTCGGAAAATATCCTTATATTTTGGATTGGACGTACAGTTTTGCGTCTAGGTTATCTTGTTTGAGGTGTGGATTCTAGCTACATTTCTCTTATTCTCTGCCCTCAGAGCGTTAGCAATCATAGCTGCACCATCACCGTAACGACAGACACGCACCACTCAGTCTCTCACACAGGTGATTGGTACGTTTACTTGACCATGAGAAACCCGATTACTAGTAATTGTCGGTTTATACCAATAATACGATTACTCAGTTTACATGTGTAATTAGTTATGCGATTACTCAATAAACGCGTCTACATGATTCTTTTTTATTAATCGTTGTATGCTCCACGGCCAAAACTTGCACCATCATCCTTCTGCAACAAAGTGTTGCCGTGTCTTCCTGTATCAGCTCTACTGCTGTATGTTTCATTCCATCAACACATTGAATCCTACTAAGAAAGCCGAGTAAACACACTCAATGGTATACATCTGCTACTGCTATTACTATCCCAACTATAATTGGGTGTGCTTTGCCTTCGGCAAGGGCACAACCTTTGTTCTCTCACATATATATTATTATTATTATTCTTTTTGCCCCCCTAAAACTCAGTCAATATTTGGCCTACATAGACAAAGTAGGTGTCAAAAGTTTCGTCTTGGTAGCGATTGAGTTGCTTCTATTGGAATTTACGTTCCGTTGCATGGTTTAGGCTGAAGTTAAGTTTTTGTGGCGAAAAGTGAAGCTAACGGTGGCTAATTTGCTAGCCATAGTCACTGACGTTACTAACGTCACTACGTCACTAACGTCACGAAAACACGCGTGACTACCTTTGGCAGAACATTCGTTTCGCATCTGTTAACTTGGGGGATAGCTAGGCTAACTATAGCTTTACTGCAAGGCAGCTGCAGAAACGCCACAAGAAAAGAGGCCAGGGTGGTAACTATTTACTCATTTTACTTTGTGATATGACACACAATTGTGATGTGTAATGTACAATATAAGCTGATATTATTAAGGAAGTACATCTACTTTCGGAAACAGTAGTCTACTATTTCACTGAAGTATTAGCATCATGACATTAGCCTGTGTTGCCCGGGCAACACATACTACAGTGGTCTATGATGTAGCGTTATCTGTTTTCAATCGTTAAAATAAACATTCCTCACATATACATTTTCGTTGTAGGATTTATTCTGACATTAGTAAACGATTTGTTGGTGAAATTACCATTACCTGTCGTTTCAAACCAGTGTAGCTCACTGCAACGCTGTAGCTTACGCGAGACACACTACAAAAACATCTACACTACACAGCTGTTTAGGAAGTCAAACAGCGACAGAACATGTTCGGCACTCTCCTTACTTAAATCAAAAGTCTATCTAACTACTAACCTGAACTTCATTGCCACAGCCTAAACGTTGTCAATCTGTTCATGAAAATAATTAATTTCAGCCTAAACCGTACAACGGAACGTTAAATCCAATTCAACCAACGCAATCGCTACCAAGACGAACACAGCAGTAGTCTAGTACTGTACCGTAGTAGTACAATTTACCGGGGCAGCTTCTCCACACAGGGCTATATCGCATTTTGCGTTGTTACTGACAATGGTCGCTACCAGTGAGCTTTTTATGAATGAGCGATTTTCCACTAAATAAATGTCAAGCTTATTTACGTTTTGGGGGGCATATTTTCAGTTAGCAGATGGTACTGTTTGAATCGCGATTCAATCTTCTACTGCCGGTAACGTCGTAGAATAATCTTCAAAGGGGGTTCTTTATTCATGAATGAATGCAATGAGTAGGCTAAATGCTTGAAAATATCACGAGAAGGGAAAAACTTAAAAGGACGTTTAAGTCATAGAGATTAGGTCAATTTTTACACCGGTCTGCCAAATTTATTCGTTTTGATTCAACGATGAGGTTGCCTCTTGCAGGGGAAATGAGAAGACATCTATTTCATTCTACACTTCACTCGTATTTTCAGTTGTAAATGAGCAGCAAAAAAAATAGGCTTTTAAATCTATGTAATCTTTATAAATAATAAGTATGCATTTTTATATAACATATACAGAAATATCAGTTGTAAAAATGTCATTCAAAAACAGACCCCTGTGCAACCGACGCAAGCAAGCACACCCTACAATTTCCCCAGAAATTGTACCCTCTCTAGTTGGGTGTGCTTTGCCTTCGGCAAGGGCACAACCTTTGTTCTCTCACATATATATTTATTATTATTTATTTTCGCCCCCCTAAGGATCAGTCAATATTTGGACTACATACACAACGGCGATGTCAAAAGGTTCGTCTTGGTAGCGATTGAGTTGCTTCTATTGGGATTTACGTTCCGTTGCATGGTTTAAGTGGAAATTAAGTTTTTGTGGCAAAAAGTGAAGCTAACGGTGGCTAACTTGATAGCCACAGTCAATGACGCTACTTACGTCACCAACGTCACGAAAACTCGCGTGACTACCTCTAGCAGAACATTAGTTTAGCAGCTCGTTAACTTCTGGGAGATAGCTAAGCTAACTGCTTTACTGCAAGGCAGCTGCAGAAACGCCACAAGGAAAGAGGCCAGGGTGATAACTATTTACTAATTTTACTTTGTGATATGACACACAATTGTGACGTGTAATGTACAATATAAGCTGATATTATTAAGGAAGTACATCCACTTTCGGAAACAGTAGTCTACTATGTCACTGAAGTATTAGCATCATGACATTAGCCTCTGTTGCCCGGGCAACACATACTACAGTGGTCTATGATGCATCTGTTTTCAATAGTTAAAATAAACATTCCTCATAAATACATTTTCGTTGTAGGATTTATTATGACATTACATTACAAGTAAACGATTTGTGGGTGAAATTATCATTACCTGTTTCAAACCAGTGTAGCTCACTGCAACGCTGTAGCTTACGCGACACACACTACAAAAACATCTAGCTACAGTACACAGCTGTTTAGGAAGTCAAACGGCGACAGAAAATGTTCAGCACTCCCCTTACTTAAATCAAAAGTCTAACTACTAACCTGAACTTCATTGCCACAGCCTAAACGTTGTCAATCTGTTCATGAAAATAAATAATTTCAGCCTAAACCGTACAACGGAACGTTAAATCCAATTCAACCAAAGCAATCGCTACCAAGACGAACACAGCAGTAGTCTACTACTGTACTGTAGTAGTACAATTTACCGGGGCAGCTTCTCCACACAGGGTTATATCGCATTTTGCGTTGTTACTGACAATGATCGCTACCAGTGAGCTTTTTATGAATGAGCGATTTTCCACTAAATAAATGTCAATCTTATTTACGTTTTGGGGGGCATATTTTCAGTTAGCAGATGGGACTGTCTGAATCGCGATTCCATCTGAGATAGCTACTGCCGGTAACGTCATTGTTAGAATAAGCTTCAAAGGGGGTTATTTATTAATGAATGAATGCAATATGAGTAGGCTAAATGCCTGAAAATATCACGAGAAGGGAAAAACTTAAAATGACGTTTAAGTCATAGAGATTAGATCCATGTTTACACCGGTCTGCCAAATGTATTTGTTTTGATTCAACTATGAGGCTGCTGATCACCATTCCCTCTTGCAGGGGAAATGAGAAAACAACTATTTCATTCTATTCTTCACTCTTAGTATTTGAGTTGTAAATGAGCAGAAAAAAATATGCTTTTAAATCTATTTAATCTTTATAAATAATAAGTAGGCTATGCATTTTTTATATAAAATATACAGAAATATCAGTTGTAAAAATGTAATTAAAAAACAGACCCCTCTGCAACCGACGCAAGCAAGCACACCCTACAATTTCCCCAGAAATTATACCCTCTAGTTCTATTTGTGAACCATTATTTGGTTCATGCTAATACACTGTTCAGTTTCCCATCTTCCTTTAAACCATAGAGGAATTTGTTTTGGTTGTTTGGCCAATATTTAACCCCCTACACTTTTGGTGACCCCGACTGGAGACTCTCCAGTCGGGGTCCATGATTACAGGCTTTCTGCTGATTGGATTGGGCGCTGACCTGGTATATCGGAAAATTGATGAAACGGCTACAGCTGTCAGGCGCTCAGACTGTGACTTTACAACGCAATATGGATAACATCATGGAGAAGTTAGCGGCTCTGCAAAGGAAAGTGGACCGATTTGGAGACCATAATGTGTAGACGTGGAACATTGAATTAAAAAATGCATAGCCTACTCGACCAAACAACAACCCCAATCTTATCTGCTTTCGGCCCCGTAACCAGCACAGGCCTTGGCCAAGGCCGTTGCTGGAACAACAACTCCCCTGGAGAGCGCTGCAGTGAGACTCTCTTGTAGTCTTTCCCTTCCCCCCTCCCACAGACACCTGTGGATTGCGGTCTCTGTCTGGGTCGCGACCAAGGATGTCTCCATGGCAATACAATCTGCGAACTGTCAATCTGACCGATTGTGGCCTAGGCGAAGGCGTCAGCCCAGGCCTACTAATACACTAACTTTCACCTACTACAGATATGCAGTCACCCCCCCACCCCCATCCAACGCCTTCGCCTGCGTTCCCCCAGTGTGGCAGGCGGGTCTGTGGCAGGTGGGTCTGTGACCAGCGCCTTTTACGGCCGCAGGTCCAGATGCTGCTTGTTTGCGCTGGCTTCCCACGCCCTTTGCATGTCATGAGTTCTGTAATGTTGTACAATGTATGTGCTGAGGTGTTTTTTCCTGTTCCCACACTGTACTCCTCTAGGAGCATAGTCTGGGGGTTGACTTTTTCTCTCCTCTCCATGTTTCTGCTGAAATTTTCAAGGGGGCGCCGATAATGGCTGCTTCGGTTGGTATCTTTCGGCCAAAGTAAATTCCTTGTCTGTGCAAACTTTCATGGCGAATAAAAACCCATTCTGATATGTTGTGAGCAATTCAGTTACAGTTTGGTATACCGGCGTCTCAAACCATGGTGCAGTGAGTAAGCATTTACCAATGTACTTTAATTGTGTTCCGCCTGGTTCTGTTGGTAGAAGCCTATTACTAGTTTCTGATATTAGCTCCTGCATGAAATGAACAAAAATGAAATGGGAAACTGAAGTTAACAATTATTGAAGTTAACTATTATTATATGTTAACTATTATATTGTTAACTGAAGTTAACAATATTCCTGTTCATTACACTACTCGTAGACGTAGATATATCACAAAGTATATACGGTCAACTTCTAACCTTCACTACCTATCCAGATCTTCTCCACCTGCCCTCTCTCTTTCTATAGGGCTCTGGAACTGCCAGTCTGCTGTGAACAAGGCAGACTTCATCCCAGCGTTTGCATCTCATGCTTCTCTTCATGCCCTGGCGCTGACAGAGACATGGATCCGCCCTGAGAACACTGCAACTCCAGCTGCTCTCTCCGTCAACCACTCCTTCACTCACTCACCCCGCTCAACCGGGCAGGGTGGTGGGACAGGGTTGCTTTTTTCCCCACATATTAAATACACATCCACACCACTCCCTGTTACTGCCAAATCATCTGAACACCATTATGCGATGCTAACTGATCCTATCAAAGCATGCTTAATTGTTCTTTATCGCCCACCAGGCCTGCTAGCCCACTTTGTGGAGGAGCTGGACATGCTCCTCAGCGTCCTCCCGGATGATGGGACCCCCCTGATAGTCCTTGGGGACTTCAACATCCACCTCCAAGGAACGCAGGCCGTCGACTTCTTGTCTCTCCTGACCTCCTTTAACCTGACGCTGCTGAGCACACCGGCGACCCACAAGGCAGGCAAACAGCTAGACCTCATCCTGACACGTAACTGTATCACCGACTTAACCTCTGTAACCCCACTGCATATTTCTGATCACTACTTTATCCAATTCTCTATCTCTCTCCCTCCAACTCCTTCTACCTCCCCTCCCCTTGTAACTTTCCGGCGCAACCTCCGCTCCCTATCCCCCTCCCATTTCTCCTCTATTGTAACATCCTCCCTCCCCCCCATTGACGAGTTCTCGTCCCACCCCACTAACACTGCCACAGACACCTTGTTAACCACTTTAACTGCATCACTTGACTCTCTCTGTCCCCTGTCAACCAGGCCTGCACGATCTTCTCCCTCCTGCCCGTGGCTTACGGATGTTATTCGTGAAGAACGGTCCACCCTTCGGGCAGCTGAGAGGAGATGGCGCAAGTCCAAAGGCGGTCTGGACCTTGATAAGTATCACTCCCTCCTCAAATCCTTCTCTTCTCACATAACTGGTGCTAAAACCCTCTACTTTCTGAACAAAATTAACTAACGCTTCAAACCCCCACAAACTTTTTTCTACCTTCTCCACCCTTCTCAACCCACCTCCCCCACCCCCTCCCTCCACCCTGACAGCAGACGACTTCTCCTCCTTCTTTGAGAAAAAAGTCGCCGATATTAGCAGTCGGTTCCCTAAACCCACCTTTCCTACACTCTCACCCTCCATGACTGACCCAACTAAATGTCTAAACTCTTTTTCTCCCCTGTCTGAGGCTGAGATCTCTGACCTCATTCTCTCTCATCGCCCCACCTCCTGTCCCCTTGATCCTATCCCCTCCCCTCTCTTTCAAACCATCTCCCCCTCCATCATAACTTTTCTTCTCCATGTCCTAAACTCCTCTCTTACCTCTGGCACCTTCCCCTCTGCCTTCAAACAGGCTAAAGATACCCCTCTACTCAAAAAACGTGTGCTCGCCAGCCAGATACTGAGTGTGGAGCATGAAAATCATGGATCACTGCTACTCTACAATCAGCAAAGCATACCATGCGGTCCCCCGAGCAGCACTGGGTCACTCTGACCACGCCATGGTCCATCTGATTCCTGCATACAGGCAGAAGCTGCTGTGAGGACATCAAAACAGTGGACCAGTGAAGCTATGGAGGATCTGCGGGCGTGCTTGGACTGCACTGACTGGGACATGTTCACGACTGCTACCAATAGTCTGGATGAGCTCACAGAGGCTGTACATCATACATCAGCTTCTGTGAGGACTGCTGTATACCAACACGTACCAGGGTAAGCTACAACAACGACAAACCCTTTACAGCTAAACTCAGAAGGTTGAGGTCAGAGAAAGAGGCCGCGTTTAGGAGTGGGGACAAAGACAGTTTCAAGGAGTCGAAGAACAGGTTTAGCAAGGCGGTGAGGGAGGCTAAACGACTGTACTCAGAGAGACTAAAACACCAATTCTCTGCGAACGACTCTGCTTCTGTCTGGAGAGGGCTCAGGCAGATTACCAACTACAAGCCCCCCACTCCACTAATGACTCCCGCCTGGCCAACGACCTGAATGAGTTCTACTGCAGATTTGAAAGACAATTGGACAGTCCTGAACTACCCCTTTCCACCCAGGAGGCCTCCCACCTCCCCCCCTCTACAGTGACGACTCTCTCCATTCAGGAGGGTGAAGTTAACAGACTTTTCAAGAGGCAGAATCCCCGCAAAGCAGCTGGGCCGGACTCTGTCTCTCCAGCCACCCTCAAGCACTGCGCTGACCAGCTGTCTCCGGTGTTTACCTACATCATTAACACCTCCCTTGAGACATGCCATGTGCCAGCCTGTCTCAAGTCCTCCACCATCATCCCTGTGCCCAAAAAGCCAAGGCCAACAGGACACAATGACTACAGACCCGTCGCCCTGACCTCTGTGGTAATGAAGTCTTTCGAGCGCCTGGTGCTGGCACACCTTAAATCCATCACTGACCCTCTACTGGACCCCCTGCAGTTTGCCTACAGAGCCAACAGGTCTGTGGACAATGCAGTTAACATGGCCCTCCACTTCACCCTACAGCACCTGGACTCCCCAGCATCCTATGCCAGGATCCTGTTTGTGGACTTCAGCTCTGCCTTCAATACCATCATCCCCGCCCTGCTTCTGGACAAGCTCTCCCAGCTGAACGTGCCTGATTCCACCTGCAGGTGGATCACAGACTTCCTGTCTGACAGGAAGCAGTGCATTAAGCTGGGTCTCTGACTCCCGGTCCATCAGCACCGGATCACCTCAGGGCTGCGTCCTTTCTCCTCAACTCTTCTCCCTGTACACCAACAGCTGCACCTCCAGTCATCTGTTCGTCAAACTCCTGAAGTTTGCGGACGACACCACCCTTATTGGGCTCATCTCTGGTGGAGACGAGTCTGATTATAGGTGGGAAGCGGCCAACCTGGTGACCTGGTGCAGCCAGAACAACTTAGAGCTCAATGCTCTTAAGACAGTGGAGATGGTTGTGGACTTCAGGAGGAACACAGCCCCACTCACCCCCATCACCCTGTGTGACTCCCCAGTCAACACTGTGGAGTCCTTCCGCTTCCTGGGCATTATCCTCTCCCAGGACCTCAGGTCCTGGCATAGGATAGTGAACTGAACATCAGCTCCCTCATCAAGCAAGCACAACAGAGGATGTACTTCCTTCAGCAGCTGAAGAAGTTCAACCTGCCAAGGACAATGATGGTGCACTTCTACTCAGCCATCATTGAGTCCATCCTCACCTCCTCCATCACCGTCTGGTACGCTGCTGCCACTGCCAAGGACAAGAGCAGACTGCAGCGTATCATCCGCACTGCTGAGAAGGTGATCGGCTGCAATCTGCCTACCCGCGAGTACCTGCCCACCTCGAGGACCCTGAGGCGAGCGAGGAAGATTGTGGCCGACTTCTCCCACCCTGGACACTCCCTGTTTCAGTCACACCCCTCCGGCAGAAGGCTGCGGTCTATCAGGACCAATACCTAACGCCACAAAAACAGTTTCTTCCCTTCCGCTGTTGGCCTCTTCAACAAGGCCAAGGGACCACACTGACTCAAATGACTTCCTGTTTAAAACACACTGCTTTTTGCACTGCATTAAAAAATTGTATCTTGTACATTTGTTTTTTTGTATTTTTATATTGTAATTTACGGCGATTTATATTTTATTTTATTGTATATTTAATTATATTCTAATCCCACTTAGTACTGCTAGTTTATGTACCCTTAGTATAGATAGTCCACATATTTAAATTTTAGGTCCCTATATGTTTATTGTATGCACCTTCCTGCCAAAGCAAATTCCTTGTCAGTGCAAACTTTCATGGCGAATAAATCCAATTCTGATTCAGATCATTAGGCTACAGTGTCTTGGTAACGGGTGAAAAATATTAGATTTGAACTGAACTTCCATTCAGTGATAAGACTGCAGATGCATTGATTACAGAGAAGTTTAAAGAATTATAATAGACACTTTTGTAAGTCCAACGGTAATATCTGTAGGTTGCCACCTACACTCAGAAGCCAATGCTACTTAGAAACCCTTTTAAAATCAAACACTCTAAAAGTAAGGTTATGCAATTTAATTTGATGTCTTTAATTAATTCAAATATGCCTTATGTGTTACAGTGTGTGGTGGCGTAGGACCCAAACGCAGGAGAGTAGCCAGACATTGCCTCAAACAAAGGGTTTATTCTTTTAATTGGGAAACAGACAGGGTCAGTAGCGGTCCTAGTACATATGGCGCCCTAGGCAAGATTTATCAACAGCACCCCCTCTTCATGCTGCCCTAGGTGGCTGCCTATGTCGCCCATAGAAAGGACCGGCACTGGACAGGGTACTACAAGGGTAAGGACAAGACAAAGACTGGGCACAAAACAGGAACCTAAAATACACAGAACCAAACAAGACACAGGTGAAGACAATGGCAGACACGGACACAGTAGGGCAGGGCAAAACCAAAAACGGAGTCACGTTTGACATTATGCCTGCCCAAAGGTGGGTGACTGTATTATCCTAGGCTCCATGTACTGTTTGAACTGTACATGGGTTGTGTGTATGGGCAGTCTCAGGGTTATGTCACAGATGTTGGCCTCTGGGAACACCCTTGGTGCTGGGGGAGGACCAGGGGGACAGGGAGACTACTGGTGCTGGGGGAGGACCAGGGAGAGGCAGAAGAATTGAATATCCAATACAGTGCCAATACACACATCTGTATAAGCCTTCGTGAGGTATGTAGCCAACCAGGGCTTGTTTAATGCTGTCATAACTTGATTCATAGGAAGATTAGATAACTTCAGGAAGTGACAAGCCACGGTAATAAGGATAACAATGTATTTATTTAATAAAAAGTGCTTACAAAGAAATGGTTGGTAAATTAGAAGTGTATGGAATGGGTGTGGAATCAGTGCAAGTGTAGAGAATCATTACACACTAAAAAGCAAACTGTGATGATGTTCCTGCTAGTAATGGAGAGACCCAGCTTGTTAGGGCACAGCTTATTAAGGACCAAGGCACAGATCACAGGTGTGCCCCTGCAGCAATCACAGCTCCTCCACCTGCCTGCCATCCTGCAACAGAACCAAAGACAAAACAGAAGACAATGGAGAGGAGACCCAAACAATGCACATAGAGCCAACAATCTAACATGGTTTATGCCATCATAAGAACAGGCATAACCTCCCGATCACTACAAGTCATTCAGGTAATGGTAATGTCCTATTGACTCATACAGCTGTGAACAATATCCTTTCTGAAGTAGACATGGCAAGTGTTTGCTGACCATGGCAGTGTTTAACAGTGTTCAACTCAAGTCAAAAGCAGTAGGCCTACATCTTACACAGCAGAAAGACAAATATTTATTGACGAGATTTAGCCATTAGATTCAGAGTTTTGAGACTTTCATTCTTTTATTGCTTTAAAGTGCTTTTCAGCTCCTGAATAGCGTTTTCAATGCATTTACAATGTTTGGCATTGTATGAGTTCACATTGCATGCCTTTGACTTAGATTTCAGCCTAAAACATGCCACACTGACTCAAATCAACTGTAAATCACTTAATCCATGCTACTGACAAGATTTAGACATAGATTCCGAGTTTTGAGACTTTCATTCTTTTATTGCTTTAAAGTGCTTTTCAGCTCCTGAATAGCGTTTTCAAGGCATTTACAATGTTTGGCATTGTACTAGTTCACATTACATGCCTTTGACTTATATTTCAGTCTAAAACAGGCCACACTGACTCAAATCAACTGTAAATCACCTAATCCATGGTATTGACGAGATTTAGCCATTAGATTCAGAGGTTTGAGACGTTCACTCTTTTATTGCTTTAAAGTGCTTTTCAGCTCCTGAATAGTGTTTTCAATGCATTTACAATGTTTGCCATTGTACGAGTTCACATTGCATGCCTTTGACTTAGATTTCAGCCTAAAACAGGCCACACTGATTAAAATCAACTGTAAATCACTTAATCCATGCTACTGACAAGATTTAGAAATAAATTCCGAGTTTTGAGAATTTCATTCTTTTATTGCTTTAAAGTGCTTTTCAGCTCCTGAATAGTGTTTTCAATGCATTTACAATGTTTGCCATTGTACGAGTTCACATTGCATGCCTTAAAGGACTTAGATTTCAGCCTAAAACAGGCCACACTGACTCAAATCAACTGTAAATCACCTAATCCATGGTATTGACGAGATTTAGCCATTAGATTCAGAGGTTTGAGACTTTCACTCTTTTATTGCTTTAAAGTGCTTTTCAGCTCCTGAATAGCGTTTTCAAGGCATTTACAATGTTTGGCATTGTACTAGTTCACATTACATGACTGACTTAGATTTCAGCCTAAAACGGGCCACACTGACACAAATCAACTGTAAATCACTTAATCCATGCTACTGACAAGATTTTGATATAGATTTCCGAGTTTTGAGACTTTCATTCCTTTATTGCTTTAAAGTGCTTTTCAGCTCCTGAATAGTGTTTTCAAGGCATTTACAATGTTTGGCATTGACTAGTTCACATTACATGACTTTGACTTAGATTTCAGCCTAAAACAGTCCACACTGACTCAAATCAACTGTAAATCACCTACATGGTACTGACAAGATTTAGCCATTACATTCCGAGTTTTGAGACTTTCATTTTTTTATTGCTGTAAAGTGCTTTTCAGCTCCTGAATAGTGTTTTCAAGGCATTTAAAATGTTTGGCATTGTACTAGTTTACATTACATGACTTTGACTTAGATTTCAGCCTAAAACAGTCCACACTGACACAAATCAACTGTAAATCACTTAATCCATGCTACTGACAAGATTTAGATATAGATTCCGAGTTTTGAGAATTTCATTCTTGTATTGCTTTAAAGTGCTTTTCAGCTCCTGAATAGTTTTCAAGGCATTTACAATGTTTGGCATTGTACTAGTTCACATTACATGACTTTGACTTATATTTCAGATTAAAACATGCTGCACTGACTCAAATCAACTGTAAATCACCTAATCCATGGTATTGACGAGATTTAGCCATTAGATTCAGAGGTTTGAGACTTTTACTCTTGTATTGCTTTAAAGTGCTTTTCAGCTCCTGAATAGCGTTTTCAAGGCATTTACAATGTTTGGCATTGTACTAGTTCACATTACATGCCTTTGACTTATATTTCAGTCTAAAACAGGCCACACTGACTCAAATCAACTGTAAATCACTTAATCCATGCTACTGACAAGATTTAGAAATAAATTCCGAGTTTTGAGACTTTCATTTTTTTATTGCTGTAAAGTGCTTTTCAGCTCCTGAATAGTGTTTTCAAGGCATTTACAATGTTTGGCATTGTACTAGTTCACATTACATGCCTTTGATTTATATTTCAGTCTTAAACAGGCCACACTGACTCAAATCAACTGTAAATCACTTAATCCATGCTACTGACAAGATTTAGATATAGATTCCGAGTTTTGAGACTTTCATTCTTGTATTGCTTTAAAGTGCTTTTCAGCTCCTGAATAGTGTTTTCAATGCATTTACAATGTTTGCCATTGTACGAGTTCACATTGCATGCCTTTGACTTAGATTTCAGCCTAAAACAGGCCACACTGATTAAAATCAACTGTAAATCACTTAATCCATGCTACTGACAAGATTTAGAAATAAATTCCGAGTTTTGAGAATTTCATTCTTTTATTGCTTTAAAGTGCTTTTCAGCTCCTGAATAGTGTTTTCAATGCATTTACAATGTTTGCCATTGTACGAGTTCACATTGCATGCCTTAAAGGACTTAGATTTCAGCCTAAAACAGGCCACACTGACTCAAATCAACTGTAAATCACCTAATCCATGGTATTGACGAGATTTAGCCATTAGATTCAGAGGTTTGAGACTTTCACTCTTTTATTGCTTTAAAGTGCTTTTCAGCTCCTGAATAGCGTTTTCAAGGCATTTACAATGTTTGGCATTGTACTAGTTCACATTACATGACTGACTTAGATTTCAGCCTAAAACGGGCCACACTGACACAAATCAACTGTAAATCACTTAATCCATGCTACTGACAAGATTTTGATATAGATTTCCGAGTTTTGAGACTTTCATTCCTTTATTGCTTTAAAGTGCTTTTCAGCTCCTGAATAGTGTTTTCAAGGCATTTACAATGTTTGGCATTGACTAGTTCACATTACATGACTTTGACTTAGATTTCAGCCTAAAACAGTCCACACTGACTCAAATCAACTGTAAATCACCTACATGGTACTGACAAGATTTAGCCATTACATTCCGAGTTTTGAGACTTTCATTTTTTTATTGCTGTAAAGTGCTTTTCAGCTCCTGAATAGTGTTTTCAAGGCATTTAAAATGTTTGGCATTGTACTAGTTTACATTACATGACTTTGACTTAGATTTCAGCCTAAAACAGTCCACACTGACACAAATCAACTGTAAATCACTTAATCCATGCTACTGACAAGATTTAGATATAGATTCCGAGTTTTGAGAATTTCATTCTTGTATTGCTTTAAAGTGCTTTTCAGCTCCTGAATAGTTTTCAAGGCATTTACAATGTTTGGCATTGTACTAGTTCACATTACATGACTTTGACTTATATTTCAGATTAAAACATGCTGCACTGACTCAAATCAACTGTAAATCACCTAATCCATGGTATTGACGAGATTTAGCCATTAGATTCAGAGGTTTGAGACTTTTACTCTTGTATTGCTTTAAAGTGCTTTTCAGCTCCTGAATAGCGTTTTCAAGGCATTTACAATGTTTGGCATTGTACTAGTTCACATTACATGCCTTTGACTTATATTTCAGTCTAAAACAGGCCACACTGACTCAAATCAACTGTAAATCACTTAATCCATGCTACTGACAAGATTTAGAAATAAATTCCGAGTTTTGAGACTTTCATTTTTTTATTGCTGTAAAGTGCTTTTCAGCTCCTGAATAGTGTTTTCAAGGCATTTACAATGTTTGGCATTGTACTAGTTCACATTACATGCCTTTGATTTATATTTCAGTCTTAAACAGGCCACACTGACTCAAATCAACTGTAAATCACTTAATCCATGCTACTGACAAGATTTAGATATAGATTCCGAGTTTTGAGACTTTCATTCTTGTATTGCTTTAAAGTGCTTTTCAGCTCCTGAATAGTTTTCAAGGCATTTACAATGTTTGGCATTGTACTAGTTCACATTACATGACTTTGACTTATATTTCAGTCTAAAACATGCTGCTCTGACTCAAATCAACTGTAAATCACCTAATCCATGGTATTGACGAGATTTAGCCATTAGATTCAGAGGTTTGAGACGTTCACTCTTTTATTGCTTTAAAGTGCTTTTCAGCTCCTGAATAGTGTTTTCAATGCATTTACAACGTTTGCCATTGTACGAGTTCACATTGCATGCCTTTGACTTAGATTTCAGCCTAAAACAGGCCACACTGATAAAAATCAACTGTAAATCACCTAATCCATGGTATTGACGAGATTTAGCCATTAGATTCAGAGGTTTGAGACTTTCACTCTTTTATTGCTTTAAAGTGCTTTTCAGCTCCTGAAAAGCGTTTTCAAGGCATTTACAATGTTTGGCATTGTACTAGTTCACATTACATGACTGACTTAGATTTCAGCCTAAAACGGGCCGCACTGACACAAATCAACTGTAAATCACTTAATCCATGCTACTGACAAGATTTTGATATAGATTTCCGAGTTTTGAGACTTTCATTCTTTTATTGCTTTAAAGTGCTTTTCAGCTCCTGAATAGTGTTTTCAAGGCATTTACAATGTTTGGCATTGACTAGTTCACATTACATGACTTTGACTTATATTTCAGTCTAAAAGATGCTGCACTGACTCAAATCAACTGTAAATCACCTAATCCATGGTATTGACGAGATTTAGCCATTAGATTCAGAGGTTTGAGACTTTCATTTTTTTATTGCTGTAAAGTGCTTTTCAGCTCCTGAATAGTGTTTTCAAGGCATTTACAATGTTTGGCATTGTACTAGTTCACATTACATGACTTTGACTTAGATTTCAGCCTAAAACAGTCCACACTGACACAAATCAACTGTAAATCACTTAATCCATGCTACTGACAAGATTTAGATATAGATTCCGAGTTTTGAGACTTTCATTCTTGTATTGCTTTAAAGTGCTTTTCAGCTCCTTAATAGCGTTTTCAATGCATTTACAATGTTTGGCATTGTACGATTTCACATTACATGACTTTGACTTAGATTTCAGCCTAAAACAGTCCACACTGACTCAAATCAACTGTAAATCACCTACATGGTACTGACAAGATTTAGCCATTACATTCCGAGTTTTGAGACTTTCATTTTTTTATTGCTGTAAAGTGCTTTTCAGCTCCTGAATAGTGTTTTCAAGGCATTTACAATGTTTGGCATTGTACTAGTTCACATTACATGCCTTTGACTTATATTTCAGTCTAAAACATGCTGCACTGACTCAAATAAACTGTAAATCACCTAATCCATGGTATTGACGAGATTTAGCCATTAGATTCAGAGTTTTGAGAATTTCATTCTTTTATTGCTTTAAAGTGCTTTTCAGCTCCTGAATAGTGTTTTCAAGGCATTTAAAATGTTTGGCATTGTACTAGTTCACATTGCATGACTTTGACTTCAGCCTAAAACAGTCCACACTGACTCAAATCAATTGTAAATCACCTACATGGTACTGACAAGATTTAGCCATTACATTCCGAGTTTTGAGACTTTCATTCTTTTATTGCTTTAAAGTGCTTTTCAGCTCCTGAATAGTGTTTTCAAGGCATTTACAATGTTTGGCATTGTACGATTTCACATTACATGACTTTGACTTAGATTTCAGCCTAAAACAGGCCACACTGATAAAAATCAACTGTAAATCACCTAATCCATGGTATTGACGAGATTTAGCCATTAGATTCAGAGGTTTGAGACTTTCACTCTTTTATTGCTTTAAAGTGCTTTTCAGCTCCTGAAAAGCGTTTTCAAGGCATTTACAATGTTTGGCATTGTACTAGTTCACATTACATGACTGACTTAGATTTCAGCCTAAAACGGGCCGCACTGACACAAATCAACTGTAAATCACTTAATCCATGCTACTGACAAGATTTTGATATAGATTTCCGAGTTTTGAGACTTTCATTCTTTTATTGCTTTAAAGTGCTTTTCAGCTCCTGAATAGTGTTTTCAAGGCATTTACAATGTTTGGCATTGACTAGTTCACATTACATGACTTTGACTTATATTTCAGTCTAAAAGATGCTGCACTGACTCAAATCAACTGTAAATCACCTAATCCATGGTATTGACGAGATTTAGCCATTAGATTCAGAGGTTTGAGACTTTCATTTTTTTATTGCTGTAAAGTGCTTTTCAGCTCCTGAATAGTGTTTTCAAGGCATTTACAATGTTTGGCATTGTACTAGTTCACATTACATGACTTTGACTTAGATTTCAGCCTAAAACAGTCCACACTGACACAAATCAACTGTAAATCACTTAATCCATGCTACTGACAAGATTTAGATATAGATTCCGAGTTTTGAGACTTTCATTCTTGTATTGCTTTAAAGTGCTTTTCAGCTCCTTAATAGCGTTTTCAATGCATTTACAATGTTTGGCATTGTACGATTTCACATTACATGACTTTGACTTAGATTTCAGCCTAAAACAGTCCACACTGACTCAAATCAACTGTAAATCACCTACATGGTACTGACAAGATTTAGCCATTACATTCCGAGTTTTGAGACTTTCATTTTTTTATTGCTGTAAAGTGCTTTTCAGCTCCTGAATAGTGTTTTCAAGGCATTTACAATGTTTGGCATTGTACTAGTTCACATTACATGCCTTTGACTTATATTTCAGTCTAAAACATGCTGCACTGACTCAAATAAACTGTAAATCACCTAATCCATGGTATTGACGAGATTTAGCCATTAGATTCAGAGTTTTGAGAATTTCATTCTTTTATTGCTTTAAAGTGCTTTTCAGCTCCTGAATAGTGTTTTCAAGGCATTTAAAATGTTTGGCATTGTACTAGTTCACATTGCATGACTTTGACTTCAGCCTAAAACAGTCCACACTGACTCAAATCAATTGTAAATCACCTACATGGTACTGACAAGATTTAGCCATTACATTCCGAGTTTTGAGACTTTCATTCTTTTATTGCTTTAAAGTGCTTTTCAGCTCCTGAATAGTGTTTTCAAGGCATTTACAATGTTTGGCATTGTACGATTTCACATTACATGACTTTGACTTAGATTTCAGCCTAAAACAGTCCACACTGACTCAAATCAATTGTAAATCACCTACATGGTACTGACAAGATTTAGCCATTACATTCCGAGTTTTGAGACTTTCATTTTTTTATTGCTGTAAAGTGCTTTTCAGCTCCTGAATAGTGTTTTCAAGGCATTTACAATGTTTGGCATTGTACTAGTTCACATTACATGACTTTGACTTAGATTTCAGCCTAAAACAGGCCACACTGACTCAAATCAACTGTAAATCACTTAATCCATGCTACTGACAAGATTTAGAAATAAATTCCGAGTTTTGAGACTTTCATTTTTTTATTGCTTTAAAGTGCTTTTCAGCTCCTTAATAGCGTTTTCAATGCATTTACAATGTTTGGCATTGTACGATTTCACATTACATGACTTTGACTTAGATTTCAGCCTAAAACAGTCCACACTGACTCAAATCAACTGTGAATCACCTACATGGTACTGACAAGATTTAGCCATTACATTCCGAGTTTTGAGACTTTCATTTTTTTATTGCTGTAAAGTGCTTTTCAGCTCCTGAATAGTGTTTTCAAGGCATTTAAAATGTTTGGCATTGTACTAGTTCACATTGCATGACTTTGACTTCAGCCTAAAACAGTCCACACTGACTCAAATCAATTGTAAATCACCTACATGGTACTGACAAGATTTAGCCATTACATTCCGAGTTTTGAGACTTTCATTTTTTTATTGCTGTAAAGTGCTTTTCAGCTCCTGAATAGTGTTTTCAAGGCATTTACAATGTTTGGCATTGTACTAGTTCACATTACATGACTTTGACTTATATTTCAGTCTAAAACATGCTGCACTGACTCAAATCAACTGTAAATCACCTAATCCATGGTATTGACGAGATTTAGCCATTAGATTCAGAGGTTTGAGACTTTTACTCTTTTATTGCTTTAAAGTGCTTTTCAGCTCCTGAATAGCGTTTTCAAGGCATTTACAATGTTTGGCATTGTACTAGTTCACATTACATGCCTTTGACTTAGATTTCAGCCTAAAACGGGCCACACTGACACAAATCAACTGTAAATCACTTAATCCATGCTACTGACAAGATTTAGACATAGATTCCGAGTTTTGAGACTTTCATTCTTTTATTGCTTTAAAGTGCTTTTCAGCTCCTGAATAGCGTTTTCAAGGCATTTACAATGTTTGGCATTGTATGATTTCACATTACATGACTTTGACTTAGATTTCAGCCTAAAACAGTCCACACTGACTTAAATCAACTGTAAATCACCTACATGGTACTGACAAGATTTAGCCATTACATTCCGAGTTTTGAGACTTTCATTTTTTTATTGCTGTAAAGTGCTTTTCAGCTCCTGAATAGTGTTTTCAAGGCATTTACAATGTTTGGCATTGTACTAGTTCACATTACATGCCTTTGACTTATATTTCAGTCTAAAACATGCTGCACTGACTCAAATAAACTGTAAATCACCTAATCCATGGTATTGACGAGATTTAGCCATTAGATTCAGAGTTTTGAGAATTTCATTCTTTTATTGCTTTAAAGTGCTTTTCAGCTCCTGAATAGTGTTTTCAAGGCATTTACAATGTTTGGCATTGTACGATTTCACATTACATGACTTTGACTTAGATTTCAGCCTAAAACAGTCCACACTGACTCAAATCAATTGTAAATCACCTACATGGTACTGACAAGATTTAGCCATTACATTCCGAGTTTTGAGACTTTCATTTTTTTATTGCTGTAAAGTGCTTTTCAGCTCCTGAATAGTGTTTTCAAGGCATTTACAATGTTTGGCATTGTACTAGTTCACATTACATGACTTTGACTTAGATTTCAGCCTAAAACAGGCCACACTGACTCAAATCAACTGTAAATCACTTAATCCATGCTACTGACAAGATTTAGATATAGATTCCGAGTTTTGAGACTTTCATTTTTTTATTGCTGTAAAGTGCTTTTCAGCTCCTTAATAGCGTTTTCAATGCATTTACAATGTTTGGCATTGTACGATTTCACATTACATGACTTTGACTTAGATTTCAGCCTAAAACAGTCCACACTGACTCAAATCAACTGTGAATCACCTACATGGTACTGACAAGATTTAGCCATTACATTCCGAGTTTTGAGACTTTCATTTTTTTATTGCTGTAAAGTGCTTTTCAGCTCCTGAATAGTGTTTTCAAGGCATTTAAAATGTTTGGCATTGTACTAGTTCACATTGCATGACTTTGACTTCAGCCTAAAACAGTCCACACTGACTCAAATCAATTGTAAATCACCTACATGGTACTGACAAGATTTAGCCATTACATTCCGAGTTTTGAGACTTTCATTTTTTTATTGCTGTAAAGTGCTTTTCAGCTCCTGAATAGTGTTTTCAAGGCATTTACAATGTTTGGCATTGTACTAGTTCACATTACATGACTTTGACTTAGATTTCAGCCTAAAACAGTCCACACTGACTCAAATCAACTGTAAATCACCTACATGGTACTGACAAGATTTAGCCATTACATTCCGAGTTTTGAGACTTTCATTTTTTTATTGCCGTAAAGTGCTTTTCAGCTCAATAGTGTTTTCAAGGCATTTAAAATGTTTGGCATTGTACTAGTTCACATTGCATGACTTTGACTTAGATTTCAGCCTAAAACAGTCCACACTGACTCAAATCAATTGTAAATCACCTACATGGTACTGACAAGATTTAGCCATTACATTCCGAGTTTTGAGACTTTCATTTTTTTATTGCTGTAAAGTGCTTTTCAGCTCCTGAATAGTGTTTTCAAGGCATTTACAATGTTTGGCATTGTACTAGTTCACATTACATGCCTTTGATTTATATTTCAGTCAAAAACAGGCCACACTGACTCAAATCAACTGTAAATCACTTAATCCATGCTACTGACAAGATTTAGAAATAAATTCCGAGTTTTGAGAATTTCATTCTTTTATTGCTTTAAAGTGCTTTTCAGCTCCTGAATAGTGTTTTCAAGGCATTTACAATGTTTGGCATTGTACTAGTTCACATTACATGACTTTGACTTATATTTCAGTCTAAAACATGCTGCACTGACTCAAATCAACTGTAAATCACCTAATCCATGGTATTGACGAGATTTAGCCATTAGATTCAGAGGTTTGAGACTTTTACTCTTTTATTGCTTTAAAGTGCTTTTCAGCTCCTGAATAGCGTTTTCAAGGCATTTACAATGTTTGGCATTGTACTAGTTCACATTACATGCCTTTGACTTAGATTTCAGCCTAAAACGGGCCACACTGACACAAATCAACTGTAAATCACTTAATCCATGCTACTGACAAGATTTAGACATAGATTCCGAGTTTTGAGACTTTCATTCTTTTATTGCTTTAAAGTGCTTTTCAGCTCCTGAATAGCGTTTTCAAGGCATTTACAATGTTTGGCATTGTACTAGTTCACATTACATGACTTTGACTTATATTTCAGTCTAAAACATGCTGCACTGACTCAAATCAACTGTAAAACACTTAATCCATGCTACTGACAAGATTTAGATATAGATTCCGAGTTTTGAGACTTTCATTCTTGTATTGCTTTAAAGTGCTTTTCAGCTCCTTAATAGCGTTTTCAATGCATTTACAATGTTTGGCATTGTACGATTTCACATTACATGACTTTGACTTAGATTTCAGCCTAAAACAGTCCACACTGACTCAAATCAACTGTAAATCACCTACATGGTACTGACAAGATTTAGCCATTACATTCCGAGTTTTGAGACTTTCATTTTTTTATTGCTGTAAAGTGCTTTTCAGCTCCTGAATAGTGTTTTCAAGGCATTTACAATGTTTGGCATTGTACTAGTTCACATTACATGCCTTTGACTTATATTTCAGTCTAAAACATGCTGCACTGACTCAAATAAACTGTAAATCACCTAATCCATGGTATTGACGAGATTTAGCCATTAGATTCAGAGTTTTGAGAATTTCATTCTTTTATTGCTTTAAAGTGCTTTTCAGCTCCTGAATAGCGTTTTCAAGGCATTTACAATGTTTGGCATTGTACTAGTTCACATTACATGCCTTTGACTTATATTTCAGTCTAAAACAGGCCACACTGACTCAAATCAACTGTAAATCACCTAATCCATGGTATTGACGAGATTTAGCCGTTAGATTCAGAGGTTTGAGACGTTCACTCTTTTATTGCTTTAAAGTGCTTTTCAGCTCCTTAATAGCGTTTTCAATGCATTTACAATGTTTGGCATTGTACGATTTCACATTACATGACTTTGACTTAGATTTCAACCTAAAACAGTCCACACTGACTCAAATCAACTGTAAATCACCTACATGGTACTGACAAGATTTAGCCATTAGATTCAGAGTTTTGAGACTTTCATTTTTTTATTGCTGTAAAGTGCTTTTCAGCTCAATAGTGTTTTCAAGGCATTTAAAATGTTTGGCATTGTACTAGTTCACATTACATGACTTTGACTTATATTTCAGTCTAAAACATGCTGCACTGACTCAAATCCACTGTAAATCACTTAATCCATGCTACTGACAAGATTTAGATATAGATTCCGAGTTTTGAGACTTTGATTCTTGTATTGCTTTAAAGTGCTTTTCAGCTCCTGAATAGCGTTTTCAAGGCATTTACAATGTTTGGCATTGTACTAGTTCACATTACATGCCTTTGATTTATATTTCAGTCAAAAACAGGCCACACTGACTCAAATCAACTGTAAATCACTTAATCCATGCTACTGACAAGATTTAGAAATAAATTCCGAGTTTTGAGAATTTCATTCTTTTATTGCTTTAAAGTGCTTTTCAGCTCCTGAATAGTGTTTTCAAGGCATTTAAAATGTTTGGCATTGTACTAGTTCACATTACATGACTTTGACTTATATTTCAGTCTAAAACATGCTGCACTGACTCAAATCCACTGTAAATCACTTAATCCATGCTACTGACAAGATTTAGATATAGATTCCGAGTTTTGAGACTTTGATTCTTGTATTGCTTTAAAGTGCTTTTCAGCTCCTGAATAGCGTTTTCAAGGCATTTACAATGTTTGGCATTGTACTAGTTCACATTACATGACGTTGACTTATATTTCAGTCTAAAACATGCTGCACTGACTCAAATCAACTGTAAAACACTTAATCCATGCTACTGACAAGATTTAGATATAGATTCCGAGTTTTGAGACTTTCATTCTTGTATTGCTTTAAAGTGCTTTTCAGCTCCTTAATAGCGTTTTCAATGCATTTACAATGTTTGGCATTGTACGATTTCACATTACATGACTTTGACTTAGATTTCAGCCTAAAACAGTCCACACTGACTCAAATCAACTGTAAATCACCTACATGGTACTGACAAGATTTAGCCATTACATTCCGAGTTTTGAGACTTTCATTTTTTTATTGCCGTAAAGTGCTTTTCAGCTCAATAGTGTTTTCAAGGCATTTAAAATGTTTGGCATTGTACTAGTTCACATTGCATGACTTTGACTTAGATTTCAGCCTAAAACAGTCCACACTGACTCAAATCAATTGTAAATCACCTACATGGTACTGACAAGATTTAGCCATTACATTCCGAGTTTTGAGACTTTCATTTTTTTATTGCTGTAAAGTGCTTTTCAGCTCCTGAATAGTGTTTTCAAGGCATTTACAATGTTTGGCATTGTACTAGTTCACATTACATGACTTTGACTTATATTTCAGTCTAAAACATGCTGCACTGACTCAAATCCACTGTAAATCACTTAATCCATGCTACTGACAAGATTTAGATATAGATTCCGAGTTTTGAGACTTTGATTCTTGTATTGCTTTAAAGTGCTTTTCAGCTCCTCAATAGCGTTTTCAATGCATTTACAATGTTTGGCATTGTACGATTTCACATTACATGACTTTGACTTAGATTTCAGCCTAAAACAGTCCACACTGACTCAAATCAACTGTAAATCACCTACATGGTACTGACAAGATTTAGCCATTACATTCCGAAATTTGAGACTTTCATTTTTTTATTGCTGTAAAGTGCTTTTCAGCTCCTGAATAGTGTTTTCAAGGCATTTACAATGTTTGGCATTGTACTAGTTCACATTACATGACTTTGACTTATATTTCAGTCTAAAACATGCTGCACTGACTCAAATAAACTGTAAATCACCTAATCCATGGTATTGACGAGATTTAGCCATTAGATTCAGAGGTTTGAGACTTTCATTTTTTTATTGCTGTAAAGTGCTTTTCAGCTCCTGAATAGTGTTTTCAAGGCATTTACAATGTTTGGCATTGTACTAGTTCACATTACATGACTTTGACTTAGATTTCAACCTAAAACAGTCCACACTGACTCAAATCAACTGTAAATCACCTACATGGTACTGACAAGATTTAGCCATTACATTCCGAGTTTTGAGACTTTCATTTTTTTATTGCCGTAAAGTGCTTTTCAGCTCAATAGTGTTTTCAAGGCATTTACAATGTTTGGCATTGTACTAGTTCACATTACATGACTTTGACTTATATTTCAGTCTAAAACATGCTGCACTGACTCAAATCCACTGTAAATCACTTAATCCATGCTACTGACAAGATTTAGATATAGATTCCGAGTTTTGAGACTTTGATTCTTGTATTGCTTTAAAGTGCTTTTCAGCTCCTTAATAGCGTTTTCAAGGCATTTACAATGTTTGGCATTGTACTAGTTCACATTACATGCCTTTGACTTATATTTCAGTCTAAAACAGGCCACACTGACTCAAATCAACTGTAAATCACCTAATCCATGGTATTGACGAGATTTAGCCGTTAGATTCAGAGGTTTGAGACGTTCACTCTTTTATTGCTTTAAAGTGCTTTTCAGCTCCTTAATAGCGTTTTCAATGCATTTACAATGTTTGGCATTGTACGATTTCACATTACATGACTTTGACTTAGATTTCAACCTAAAACAGTCCACACTGACTCAAATCAACTGTAAATCACCTACATGGTACTGACAAGATTTAGCCATTACATTCCGAGTTTTGAGACTTTCATTTTTTTATTGCCGTAAAGTGCTTTTCAGCTCAATAGTGTTTTCAAGGCATTTAAAATGTTTGGCATTGTACTAGTTCACATTGCATGACTTTGACTTAGATTTCAGCCTAAAACAGTCCACACTGACTCAAATCAATTGTAAATCACCTACATGGTACTGACAAGATTTAGCCATTACATTCCGAGTTTTGAGACTTTCATTTTTTTATTGCTGTAAAGTGCTTTTCAGCTCCTGAATAGTGTTTTCAAGGCATTTACAATGTTTGGCATTGTACTAGTTCACATTACATGACTTTGACTTATATTTCAGTCTAAAACATGCTGCACTGACTCAAATCCACTGTAAATCACTTAATCCATGCTACTGACAAGATTTAGATATAGATTCCGAGTTTTGAGACTTTGATTCTTGTATTGCTTTAAAGTGCTTTTCAGCTCCTTAATAGCGTTTTCAATGCATTTACAATGTTTGGCATTGTACGATTTCACATTACATGACTTTGACTTAGATTTCAGCCTAAAACAGTCCACACTGACTCAAATCAACTGTAAATCACCTACATGGTACTGACAAGATTTAGCCATTAGATTCAGAGTTTTGAGACTTTCATTTTTTTATTGCTGTAAAGTGCTTTTCAGCTCAATAGTGTTTTCAAGGCATTTAAAATGTTTGGCATTGTACTAGTTCACATTACATGACTTTGACTTATATTTCAGTCTAAAACATGCTGCACTGACTCAAATCCACTGTAAATCACCTACATGGTACTGACAAGATTTAGCCATTACATTCCGAGTTTTGAGACTTTCATTTTTTTATTGCTGTAAAGTGCTTTTCAGCTCCTGAATAGTGTTTTCAAGGCATTTACAATGTTTGGCATTGTACTAGTTCACATTACATGACTTTGACTTATATTTCAGTCTAAAACATGCTGCACTGACTCAAATCCACTGTAAATCACTTAATCCATGCTACTGACAAGATTTAGATATAGATTCCGAGTTTTGAGACTTTGATTCTTGTATTGCTTTAAAGTGCTTTTCAGCTCCTTAATAGCGTTTTCAATGCATTTACAATGTTTGGCATTGTACGATTTCACATTACATGACTTTGACTTAGATTTCAGCCTAAAACAGTCCACACTGACTCAAATCAACTGTAAATCACCTACATGGTACTGACAAGATTTAGCCATTAGATTCAGAGTTTTGAGACTTTCATTTTTTTATTGCTGTAAAGTGCTTTTCAGCTCAATAGTGTTTTCAAGGCATTTAAAATGTTTGGCATTGTACTAGTTCACATTACATGACTTTGACTTATATTTCAGTCTAAAACATGCTGCACTGACTCAAATCCACTGTAAATCACTTAATCCATGCTACTGACAAGATTTAGATATAGATTCCGAGTTTTGAGACTTTGATTCTTGTATTGCTTTAAAGTGCTTTTCAGCTCCTGAATAGCGTTTTCAAGGCATTTACAATGTTTGGCATTGTACTAGTTCACATTACATGATGTTGACTTATATTTCAGTCTAAAACATGCTGCACTGACTCAAATCAACTGTAAAACACTTAATCCATGCTACTGACAAGATTTAGATATAGATTCCGAGTTTTGAGACTTTCATTCTTGTATTGCTTTAAAGTGCTTTTCAGCTCCTTAATAGCGTTTTCAATGCATTTACAATGTTTGGCATTGTACGATTTCACATTACATGACTTTGACTTAGATTTCAGCCTAAAACAGTCCACACTGACTCAAATCAACTGTAAATCACCTACATGGTACTGACAAGATTTAGCCATTACATTCCGAGTTTTGAGACTTTCATTTTTTTATTGCCGTAAAGTGCTTTTCAGCTCAATAGTGTTTTCAAGGCATTTAAAATGTTTGGCATTGTACTAGTTCACATTGCATGACTTTGACTTAGATTTCAGCCTAAAACAGTCCACACTGACTCAAATCAATTGTAAATCACCTACATGGTACTGACAAGATTTAGCCATTACATTCCGAGTTTTGAGACTTTCATTTTTTTATTGCTGTAAAGTGCTTTTCAGCTCCTGAATAGTGTTTTCAAGGCATTTACAATGTTTGGCATTGTACTAGTTCACATTACATGACTTTGACTTATATTTCAGTCTAAAACATGCTGCACTGACTCAAATCCACTGTAAATCACTTAATCCATGCTACTGACAAGATTTAGATATAGATTCCGAGTTTTGAGACTTTGATTCTTGTATTGCTTTAAAGTGCTTTTCAGCTCCTTAATAGCGTTTTCAAGGCATTTACAATGTTTGGCATTGTACTAGTTCACATTACATGCATTTGACTTATATTTCAGTCTAAAACAGGCCACACTGACTCAAATCAACTGTAAATCACCTAATCCATGGTATTGACGAGATTTAGCCGTTAGATTCAGAGGTTTGAGACGTTCACTCTTTTATTGCTTTAAAGTGCTTTTCAGCTCCTTAATAGCGTTTTCAATGCATTTACAATGTTTGGCATTGTACGATTTCACATTACATGACTTTGACTTAGATTTCAACCTAAAACAGTCCACACTGACTCAAATCAACTGTAAATCACCTACATGGTACTGACAAGATTTAGCCATTAGATTCAGAGTTTTGAGACTTTCATTTTTTTATTGCTGTAAAGTGCTTTTCAGCTCAATAGTGTTTTCAAGGCATTTAAAATGTTTGGCATTGTACTAGTTCACATTACATGACTTTGACTTATATTTCAGTCTAAAACATGCTGCACTGACTCAAATCCACTGTAAATCACTTAATCCATGCTACTGACAAGATTTAGATATAGATTCCGAGTTTTGAGACTTTGATTCTTGTATTGCTTTAAAGTGCTTTTCAGCTCCTGAATAGCGTTTTCAAGGCATTTACAATGTTTGGCATTGTACTAGTTCACATTACATGACGTTGACTTATATTTCAGTCTAAAACATGCTGCACTGACTCAAATCAACTGTAAAACACTTAATCCATGCTACTGACAAGATTTAGATATAGATTCCGAGTTTTGAGACTTTCATTCTTGTATTGCTTTAAAGTGCTTTTCAGCTCCTTAATAGCGTTTTCAATGCATTTACAATGTTTGGCATTGTACGATTTCACATTACATGACTTTGACTTAGATTTCAGCCTAAAACAGTCCACACTGACTCAAATCAACTGTAAATCACCTACATGGTACTGACAAGATTTAGCCATTACATTCCGAGTTTTGAGACTTTCATTTTTTTATTGCTGTAAAGTGCTTTTCAGCTCCTGAATAGTGTTTTCAAGGCATTTACAATGTTTGGCATTGTACTAGTTCACATTACATGACTTTGACTTATATTTCAGTCTAAAACATGCTGCACTGACTCAAATCCACTGTAAATCACTTAATCCATGCTACTGACAAGATTTAGATATAGATTCCGAGTTTTGAGACTTTGATTCTTGTATTGCTTTAAAGTGCTTTTCAGCTCCTCAATAGCGTTTTCAATGCATTTACAATGTTTGGCATTGTACGATTTCACATTACATGACTTTGACTTAGATTTCAGCCTAAAACAGTCCACACTGACTCAAATCAACTGTAAATCACCTACATGGTACTGACAAGATTTAGCCATTAGATTCAGAGTTTTGAGACTTTCATTTTTTTATTGCTGTAAAGTGCTTTTCAGCTCAATAGTGTTTTCAAGGCATTTAAAATGTTTGGCATTGTACTAGTTCACATTACATGACTTTGACTTATATTTCAGTCTAAAACATGCTGCACTGACTCAAATCCACTGTAAATCACTTAATCCATGCTACTGACAGATTTAGATATAGATTCCGAGTTTTGAGACTTTGATTCTTGTATTGCTTTAAAGTGCTTTTCAGCTCCTGAATAGCGTTTTCAAGGCATTTACAATGTTTGGCATTGTACTAGTTCACATTACATGACGTTGACTTATATTTCAGTCTAAAACATGCTGCACTGACTCAAATCAACTGTAAAACACAATCCATGCTACTGACAAGATTTAGATATAGATTCCGAGTTTTGAGACTTTCATTCTTGTATTGCTTTAAAGTGCTTTTCAGCTCCTTAATAGCGTTTTCAATGCATTTACAATGTTTGGCATTGTACGATTTCACATTACATGACTTTGACTTAGATTTCAGCCTAAAACAGTCCACACTGACTCAAATCAACTGTAAATCACCTACATGGTACTGACAAGATTTAGCCATTACATTCCGAGTTTTGAGACTTTCATTTTTTTATTGCCGTAAAGTGCTTTTCAGCTCAATAGTGTTTTCAAGGCATTTAAAATGTTTGGCATTGTACTAGTTCACATTGCATGACTTTGACTTAGATTTCAGCCTAAAACAGTCCACACTGACTCAAATCAATTGTAAATCACCTACATGGTACTGACAAGATTTAGCCATTACATTCCGAGTTTTGAGACTTTCATTTTTTTATTGCTGTAAAGTGCTTTTCAGCTCCTGAATAGTGTTTTCAAGGCATTTACAATGTTTGGCATTGTACTAGTTCACATTACATGACTTTGACTTATATTTCAGTCTAAAACATGCTGCACTGACTCAAATCCACTGTAAATCACTTAATCCATGCTACTGACAAGATTTAGATATAGATTCCGAGTTTTGAGACTTTGATTCTTGTATTGCTTTAAAGTGCTTTTCAGCTCCTCAATAGCGTTTTCAATGCATTTACAATGTTTGGCATTGTACGATTTCACATTACATGACTTTGACTTAGATTTCAGCCTAAAACAGTCCACACTGACTCAAATCAACTGTAAATCACCTACATGGTACTGACAAGATTTAGCCATTAGATTCAGAGTTTTGAGACTTTCATTTTTTTATTGCTGTAAAGTGCTTTTCAGCTCAATAGTGTTTTCAAGGCATTTAAAATGTTTGGCATTGTACTAGTTCACATTACATGACTTTGACTTATATTTCAGTCTAAAACATGCTGCACTGACTCAAATCCACTGTAAATCACTTAATCCATGCTACTGACAGATTTAGATATAGATTCCGAGTTTTGAGACTTTGATTCTTGTATTGCTTTAAAGTGCTTTTCAGCTCCTGAATAGCGTTTTCAAGGCATTTACAATGTTTGGCATTGTACTAGTTCACATTACATGACGTTGACTTATATTTCAGTCTAAAACATGCTGCACTGACTCAAATCAACTGTAAAACACAATCCATGCTACTGACAAGATTTAGATATAGATTCCGAGTTTTGAGACTTTCATTCTTGTATTGCTTTAAAGTGCTTTTCAGCTCCTTAATAGCGTTTTCAATGCATTTACAATGTTTGGCATTGTACGATTTCACATTACATGACTTTGACTTAGATTTCAGCCTAAAACAGTCCACACTGACTCAAATCAACTGTAAATCACCTACATGGTACTGACAAGATTTAGCCATTACATTCCGAGTTTTGAGACTTTCATTTTTTTATTGCCGTAAAGTGCTTTTCAGCTCAATAGTGTTTTCAAGGCATTTAAAATGTTTGGCATTGTACTAGTTCACATTGCATGACTTTGACTTAGATTTCAGCCTAAAACAGTCCACACTGACTCAAATCAATTGTAAATCACCTACATGGTACTGACAAGATTTAGCCATTACATTCCGAGTTTTGAGACTTTCATTTTTTTATTGCTGTAAAGTGCTTTTCAGCTCCTGAATAGTGTTTTCAAGGCATTTACAATGTTTGGCATTGTACTAGTTCACATTACATGACTTTGACTTATATTTCAGTCTAAAACATGCTGCACTGACTCAAATCCACTGTAAATCACTTAATCCATGCTACTGACAAGATTTAGATATAGATTCCGAGTTTTGAGACTTTGATTCTTGTATTGCTTTAAAGTGCTTTTCAGCTCCTTAATAGCGTTTTCAATGCATTTACAATGTTTGGCATTGTACGATTTCACATTACATGACTTTGACTTAGATTTCAGCCTAAAACAGTCCACACTGACTCAAATCAACTGTAAATCACCTACATGGTACTGACAAGATTTAGCCATTAGATTCAGAGTTTTGAGACTTTCATTTTTTTATTGCTGTAAAGTGCTTTTCAGCTCAATAGTGTTTTCAAGGCATTTAAAATGTTTGGCATTGTACTAGTTCACATTACATGACTTTGACTTATATTTCAGTCTAAAACATGCTGCACTGACTCAAATCCACTGTAAATCACTTAATCCATGCTACTGACAAGATTTAGATATAGATTCCGAGTTTTGAGACTTTGATTCTTGTATTGCTTTAAAGTGCTTTTCAGCTCCTGAATAGCGTTTTCAAGGCATTTACAATGTTTGGCATTGTACTAGTTCACATTACATGATGTTGACTTATATTTCAGTCTAAAACATGCTGCACTGACTCAAATCAACTGTAAAACACTTAATCCATGCTACTGACAAGATTTAGATATAGATTCTGAGTTTTGAGACTTTGATTCTTGTATTGCTTTAAAGTGCTTTTCAGCTCCTTAATAGCGTTTTCAATGCATTTACAATGTTTGGCATTGTACGATTTCACATTACATGACTTTGACTTAGATTTCAGCCTAAAACAGTCCACACTGACTCAAATCAACTGTAAATCACCTACATGGTACTGACAAGATTTAGCCATTACATTCCGAGTTTTGAGACTTTCATTTTTTTATTGCCGTAAAGTGCTTTTCAGCTCAATAGTGTTTTCAAGGCATTTAAAATGTTTGGCATTGTACTAGTTCACATTGCATGACTTTGACTTAGATTTCAGCCTAAAACAGTCCACACTGACTCAAATCAATTGTAAATCACCTACATGGTACTGACAAGATTTAGCCATTACATTCCGAGTTTTGAGACTTTCATTTTTTTATTGCTGTAAAGTGCTTTTCAGCTCCTGAATAGTGTTTTCAAGGCATTTACAATGTTTGGCATTGTACTAGTTCACATTACATGACTTTGACTTATATTTCAGTCTAAAACATGCTGCACTGACTCAAATCCACTGTAAATCACTTAATCCATGCTACTGACAAGATTTAGATATAGATTCTGAGTTTTGAGACTTTGATTCTTGTATTGCTTTAAAGTGCTTTTCAGCTCCTTAATAGCGTTTTCAATGCATTTACAATGTTTGGCATTGTACGATTTCACATTACATGACTTTGACTTAGATTTCAGCCTAAAACAGTCCACACTGACTCAAATCAACTGTAAATCACCTACATGGTACTGACAAGATTTAGCCATTACATTCCGAGTTTTGAGACTTTCATTTTTTTATTGCTGTAAAGTGCTTTTCAGCTCCTGAATAGTGTTTTCAAGGCATTTACAATGTTTGGCATTGTACTAGTTCACATTACATGACTTTGACTTAGATTTCAGCCTAAAACAGTCCACACTGACACAAATCAACTGTAAATCACTTAATCCATGCTACTGACAAGATTTAGATATAGATTCCGAGTTTTGAGACTTTCATTCTTGTATTGCTTTAAAGTCCTTTTCAGCTCCTGAATAGTTTTCAAGGCATTTACAATGTTTGGCATTGTACTAGTTCACATTACATGACTTTGACTTATATTTCAGTCTAAAATATGCTGCACTGACTCAAATCAACTGTAAATCACCTAATCCATGGTATTGACGAGATTTAGCCATTAGATTCAGAGGTTTGAGACTTTTACTCTTTTATTGCTTTAAAGTGCTTTTCAGCTCCTGAATAGCGTTTTCAAGGCATTTACAATGTTTGGCATTGTACTAGTTCACAATACATGCCTTTGACTTATATTTCAGCCTAAAACGGGCCACACTGACACAAATCCACTGTAAATCACCTACATGGTACTGACAAGATTTAGCCATTACATTCCGAGTTTTGAGACTTTCATTTTTTTATTGCTGTAAAGTGCTTTTCAGCCCCTGAATAGTGTTTTCAAGGCATTTACAATGTTTGGCATTGTACTAGTTCACATTACATGACTTTGACTTATATTTCAGTCTAAAACAGGCCACACTGACTCAAATCAACTGTAAATCACCTAATCCATGATATTGACGAGATTTAGCCATTAGATTCAGAGGTTTGAGACGTTCACTCTTTTATTGCTTTAAAGTGCTTTGACTTTCAAGGCATTTACAATGTTTGACATTGTACTAGTTCACTTTACATGACTTTGACTTAGATTTCAGCCTAAAACAGCCTAAAACACTTAAATATACTCATACCCTCCCCTGCTTTTTTCAAGATGAAGATAGTCTATAGAAACCATTGCAAATGGTGCAGTAGCTGGTACATGACACATTGGAGCTCTACTTTGCACTGTAGGCTTTTTCTGGATGTTACATTTTTCTGGATGTTACACACTTTAGTAATGAAAAACTCAATATCTTTGTGCATGTTAGGCCAGTAGAATCTACTTCTAGCTAAGTTCAAAACCCGTTCTACCCCTAAGTGACCCATTTCACAGTGAAGGTATTTGTACACAAGTTCTTTGTATGTCTCTGAAGCACAATTTGAGAGTATATCACAGCTTTGCGCATCAATAACCATCATCAGAAATACAAAGTCTGTTCCACTCATGTAGCAGTTGTTTTACCTTAGCATCCTTGTTTGCAGGTGTTTTGTCAGACTTGTCTCCTGCTTCCTTCAGGCTGATGACAAAAGCTATAGCAGAGTCCTGCAACGCTCAGTTGCAGGACTCTGCTATAGCTTGGTAACACCTGCAAACAAGGATGCTTGGGAAACCCATCTGTGTCCCGTGGCATTTAGTTTGGCTGTACTTAAAACATAGGTTACAGGATTGTTATCACTATAGACTGTCACTGAGGGGGCATAAAACAAGTAGTCTCTAAAGCGCTCTGTAACGGCCCACTTGAGCACTAAGAACTCAAGTTTCCCTGAATGCAGCCTGTAGTTTTTCTCGCTGGTGTCAGTGTCCGTGAGCCGTACCCAATCACTCTGAGTTTACCTTCCTGTCTATGGTACAAAACAGCACAAAGCCCTTCCTCAGACACATCTATGTGCAATATGAATGGATCTTCAAATCTGGCGTAAGCTATCCAATAGGTGGATTGGTTAAAACAGATAGTTTAGAGCTTTTTGGTGAGTTTCAGTCCAGGTGATTTTCTGAGTGGGTGCGAGCTGTCCTGCCTTGCCTGACCGTACTTGTGGTTGTGAGCCTGAGTGGTAAGCTGACAACAATTCATACAAACACTTTGCATGTCTTGAAAAATCCTGAACATAACTTATGTAATACCCTAAAAACCCAAAAAGTTTGCAGAGTTCGGCGGGGCATTTTTAACTGCTTGTACTACTTCATTGTCCATTTTGTACCCTTCAGAGGAAACGATTTTGCCTACATAGCGCACTTCGTTTTTGAACAAGTCACATTTATCGGGTCGCAGTTTTATTGACGGTTGAGGACAGATATCAAATCCTCATTATGTTGTTCATCCGACTGTACACTAAGACATCATCTAATTATGGAGTGCATATTTTGTCTCTAAGTCCTTCCAGGCTCTCCTCCATGCTGCGCTGAAAAGCTGAGGGCGCATTAGTGAGACCGAATGGAATCCTGTTCCACTCGTACAGCCCCCAAGGCGTTGTGAAGGCTGTGTATTTCTTTGAATCCTCACTGATTTCACCTTGATGATACGCTTTGCCTTGGTCAAGCACACTAAACCTCATGTTGCCACCAAGTCCATCAAGTATCTCCTGGATACGTGGTATAGGGTGTCTGTCTGGAATTGTCTTTTTGTTAAGGCCCCTATAATCGATACAAAGGCTTCCATCTTGTTTCCTTACGCACACCACAGGCGAGGCATAAGGTGAAGTTGATTTGCGAATAAAACCTTTAATCAACAAGTCCTGGACGTGTATCTTCACTTCATCATATAGTGCACGAGGGCACTATATCTCACTATATATATCCCTGTAGCCAAAGCCTACTGCATCGTAGGCTTTGGCTACAGGGATCTCATCATTAAGTTTAATGTCAATCTTTTATTTTTTAATGTAGCCTATGTCCTCTTTGCGCTAGGCAAATGCACCCGACTCCTCCCTAAGCATCTCCATGACCACATCTTGTTGTTCTGGGGTGAGGTGACTCAAGTTGACAGGTGGGTCACAAGGCTTCTCAGGTGGGTTAGGCGGACATTGAGAGTTAACAGCTACAACTGAGCAAACCTGAATTTGGTCAAGATTGACTGGATAGCAGTGTGTCACTCTCTCAATGCTACCTAAAAATGTCTTTGCTGGCAAAACTATGTCACGCTGTGTAGTGTTAGAGACATAAAACTTTGCTTTTTTGGAAGTGCCTGATACGTTTAACAACTGACAGTTCAACTTTAACCCTTCATCTAAGGATAAGTTTTCATCTGGCTCAAAAAGCATTTCAGTTTTTACTCTTAGATCTGTTTTAATAGGACAGCTAATACAGTGTATTTGTCCACTTGGCACAATAACAGCTGTGCGCCCTGTTCTGACTGGGTAAGTAAGTAAGTAAGTAAGTAAGACTTTATTTATATAGCACTTTTCATACAAGAATTGCAGCTCAAAGTGCTTTACATAAAATCAACAAAAATAATAATAAGTGTTGATCTAAAACGTTTAACAAACCAAACTAGCCGCACTCTATCTGCGGTCTCTCGAATCCATCTTAGATCCGAGCTGCCACTTGCAGTTTCTAATACAAAAACATGACAAGGGGGTAGACAGGACGAGCATAACATGAGGAGAGAGGAGGAGAGAAAAAGGCAACACCCAGACAATGCTCCTAGAGGAGTACAGTGTGGGAACAGACAAAAACCTCATCACATAAGCACAACATCATTTACAAAAACACTTGGGGAAACAAGCATGCAAAGGCGTTGGATGGGGGTGGGGGGGTGGTGATATCTGTAGTAGGTGAAAGTTAATGTGTGAGTAGGTCTGGGTTGGCGCCCTCGACCTAGGCCACAATCAGTCCGATTCTCCCTATGCAGATTGTGTTGGCCAGGAGACATCCTTGGTCATGACCCGGCAGAGACCATGCCACAGATGTCGGTGGGGGGGGGGGGGGGGGGGGGGAGGAGCAAGATAGTCTCGCTTCAGCGCTCTCCAGGGGAGTTGTTTTCCAGCGACGGCCTTGGCCAAGGCCTGTGTTGGTTACGGGGCCGAAAGTGGATAAAATTGGGGTAGTTGTTTTGACGAGTGACAGTTTCACTAGTACCTGTATGGATAAGGTTCAAAAGTGCTTCTGCTTTTCCCGCCCCATCTTTTAGTGAGCTTCTGATTAAAGTTACTCTGTCACTAGACTCAGTAGGGTCGCGTTTTATCAGTTCTTCAATAGCATTAAACCCTATTATAAGCTTTTGCATAATGTCACAACCTACTAGGAATTGGAACTAAGACATCATTTTCAGCTGCAGCTTTCCCTTTTGGATCGCAAAGGCTAAGGCCAACTTCCACCCAGCCCTGAAAAGGGATTTCAGATCCGTTTAGAGCTCTCAGGTCTAAAAGTTCATCATCACTTAGTAGTTCACAAATGGGATGGACTTTTAAATCAGGTAAGTTGATTGATTTCCATGACTCACTCATTATTGAAACTTGGGCTCCTGTGTCCCATAGAGCTTGAGTTTTAAACTTGTCCATTTTGCACCCAACTAGACACCTTTTTCCTACCAGCTGCGCAATTTTTTTGAGTGTAGCACTAGGGTTAAAATCCAGAACTCAACTGAACTTAGTCACTCCGTTTATGAAGAGACGGACAAACACTTTCTTCATCAATTGGCGTTGTCGAGCAGCAGGATTACAGAACCAGATCCAGGAGAGACCCACGGCAGCACCAGTATAAAGCAGAACCCGTGGTGCACAAAACTAAATGGTAAGGGGATCCTTTTCCAAAACCCCATTCACGGACTGCTTTATGCTTGGTGCGCCTGCTGTCCCTCTGCGATGCTAGTAACGTAAACAATTTAAGAACCTTTTATTGTGACGTTCAGTTGGGAGCCTGGTCTTAGCAGACCAGAGTCTGCTAGGCCTCAACAGGAAGAAGATAATATTAGAGTTTTGGTTTAGTAAATTTGGGTCATTAATTGACTTGCTATTTTTACTTTGTCTTTTTTTCAGAGTTTGCCAACTCTGACCAAGACAACTACATGATATTGTAGTTCTTTTTATTCTTCAATATTGTGACCGTTTTACAGTGCTATGAGATTGTGCGACTGTTTAGTAGTGCTATGTGATTTTGTGACTATATTCTAAAGTGCTGTGTGATTCTTGCTGCAGTAAATCATAAGAGTTGGCTACATAGTGTACCGTTATGAGATTTGTTACAGATACTTTGTATTCAGATACATTGTAATTCAGTATGGGTAATTTAGCTTCCACTACGAGAACGATAGAGACGTTGTTACCTGCGAACAGTCCAGCCAGATATATGTTTGAGCTACATGGAATTCAAGCAGTGTCAAGCATTGAGAAATGGCATGCGTGGACTAATCATGAGGGAACGTTTGACGTAAAAATATTGGAGAGTCTAAAAGCAGTTTTGAAAGACAAGGAAACAAGTGGGAAGTGTAAACAATTTGTCAGCTGGCCAATGTTTCTGATATGGTTAACTGAAGCTACGAAACGACGTGGCATTGTCTATCTTGAGAAAATACGGTCAGATCAAGCTAAAACTGATTCTGATAGAGAAGCTAGGAATGAGCCAATGCGTCTTGAGAGACAGAGACAAGATTAACAGAAAAGTGAGCTAGAACGTTTTGAGCAAGACAAAAAGAGGCTGCTAGAATTGAACTAGAGCAGTTTGAGAGACAGAGCGTCCAGGAGTCATTGTTAAAACGTGATCAGATTGTTGCTATAGCTGGGGCTATGCAGAGGAGAGCCAGAGATAGGGAAAATGCAGTGTTTGTGGAAGCAGCGGGTCAGGTGCAACCAGCACAGAACCTACAAGAGAAGGTTGAGGTTCATACCACAGAAAATATGCTTGGTGAGGTTAGTCAGGAAGGCCTAAGAACAGAAGAAGCACTACTGAGCTGAGGGAGCTAGGAAAGGGATTTCCTGACATGAGAGGACTCAGCAACATTTCTAAGAGATTTGCAAATAGTTATCAATGCCATACATACTTTTATTGATTTGAATCAAGGGTTAGAGGTTGCACTCCAGCCCGGTGTGTTGAGAAATAGATTCCTGATGGTGTTTAATGGCAGTAATGCCGAAGGGGTGTTGTTTGACTGGAGCAAAGTGTATGATTGCAAACAGAGAAAAGATGAGGATCCTACAGATTATCTGGAAAGACTTACTAGGATTTTTGAAAAACATTCTGGTTTTACAGCAGCTGCATCCCCATGCCACTTTGTTATGTGTTCATATGTGGATTGCTTCCTGAACTCCAGGTAGAAGTTAAGAAACAGGTTCTACATTGGGAGAACAAAACTGTTGATATGATTATGGATTATGTCAAACATAATTGTACATTGATGCAGGAGAATGCAGAAAAGAAAGTTGAGAAATTAATGACATTGCAAATGAATGTCTTACAGAAAGAAAATAATATGTTTAAGGCAGGCAGCAAGGGGAGTAAGAGATAGACAGGGATATGTGCATACTCTGTAAACAGATACGCCACAGGGCAGGTTATTGTCACAGTACATAGAAATAGTAATCAGTACCCTTCAGTCATATACTCCATACTACTGCACTCAACCCCTCCCGTTTTCTTCAGAACGAAGAGCTTGCTGTGGCCTGCTCAAGGACACTCAGACAGTAAACAGCCACCATCAAAATAATAATAATCAAGAATAGGGGAGGCAGAGAGCTCCTCTTTTTCAAGTAAGACACAGAGCTACTAGGTTAGCTAGTTCAACAGTACACAGTACCCAAATCAATGAGATGATAGTGGTAGTTTCTAGGACTCCTGTGGACACAACTGTCAGTTAGCTCTTATGGGTGGATAGATGGATCTTTGAAAGATGAACATGTATTTCTTTCAACTATGTAAAAGTAAGTAACAAGTAAATCTGTTGGAAAGGAATTTGTTGTGCAAACTGAACCGAAATGAAATGCACTACTGACTTTTTCTTATCTATTCCTTAGGATAAAGAACACTTGGCCTAGCAATCCCATACACATCCCCCAGCAGTGGAATGCAGAGATTTTAGCGACCGCAGATGTGGCCTTGCTAGAAGCTGGGCCTGAGCTACTGTGGTCCACACACACTAATCAGATTGGGCGCATTAAGAATGCTACCCAAGTTGTTATTATCATTGATACAACTCTTGAGAACCGTATCTCAGTATGCTAGTAATAGAGAAGTAGGGAAAGGTATTGTCCCAGTTATTGATGCTTTGTTGAAACAAGGAGTCATAGGTAGATTTAAGGTCAATTTGATCCTTTAAGGCTAATAAAATACTTGGAAGTTTATTATGGGTTTATCAGCAGGTAATGCCTGTGTTATACATCCTGTTGTGCCTAACCCTGTTACGATACTTAGCAAGTAACCTTGTTACTTTCTTGCTCTGTGAATGACTATTGTTTGCTTTCTTCTCTGTTCCCATTGCAGAAGAGGCCCAGTATCTGCTTGCATTCACGTTTCGCCAGGTCCACTATACATTTCAGTTCTATCACAGGGGTACACCGAATCACCTACGTTGTTTAGTCAAGCATTACGAGAGGACCTCCAGGATGTCACTTTAGCACCCGGCTCTACTCTGGTGCAGTATATTGATTACCTTTTTGATATGTTCTAAGAATCTTGCCTCCTGCCAACAGGACACTATTGCTGTATTACATGCACTGGCTGAGAAGGGCCACGAGGCCTTAAAGGCAAAACTGCAGTTATGGTCTGAGGAGGTCAAGTATCTGGGCCATACACTCAAAGGTACAGAGCGACTATTTGACTCCTGATAGAGTGGAGGCCATCCGATCCCATCTGATACCGAAGCCTAGAACACCAAAACAACTCAAAGCTTTTCTAGGTTCAGCCGGGTATTGTCGTCAGTGGATCCTTGATTATGCTGTCTTGGCTAGACCTCTCCTCGATTTAATGAAGGGCCAGACTGATACTCATTTGTTCTGGAACATTGAAGCTGATAAATCATTTGTATCTCTCAAGCAGGCTTTGGCCCAGGCGCCAGCTCTCGGTCTTCCAGACTACAGCAAGCCATTCACACTGTACTGCCACGAGGCCAAAGGGTTTGCCCAGGGTGTACTGACCCAGGAGCATGGTAATCTTAGGAGGCCTATCGCCTATGTGAGTTCTTCTTTAGATACTGTGGCAGCAGGTTTCCCCCCGTGCTTACGAGCAGTCTGTGCTGCGGCAACATGTGTGGAAGCAACTACAGATATAGTGCTGGGGTCGCCCTTGGCAGTGATGGTTCCTCACGCAGTAAGTGCTCTTCTGTTACGCACCAAAACTCAACACCTGTCAGCCACCAGAGCCACAAAGTATGAATTGATTTTGTTGACTCAAAGTAACATTACGATCCATAGATGCTCCCCATTGAATCCAGCTTCATTGTTGCCCACCCCTGATAATGGTGAACCACATGACTGTGAGATGGTTGTCGATAAAGTGCTAACCAGACCTGATTTGTTTGACAAACCTATGGATAATGCTGAACTTGTGTTGTACGTAGGTGGATCTTCGTCCCGAGCATGGGATGGCTCCCTAAACTCCGGATATGCGGTCTGCACGGACAGTGAGACATTCGAATCTGGTAAACTATCTCCACAATGCACTGCACAGCAGGCAGAGTTGTTTGCGTTGACAAGGGCATGTTGGGGAAAAGGATCTGATAACAGAGAGTATGGTTTTACAGATGAACCAAACAAGGAAAGGTATGTGTTTCTTTTAAAATGCACGTTTAAAGCTGAAAACTTTAGTTGAATTGTAACTGTATTAAGTTTTGTGTTGGGCTTTTCTCTTTTGAACAGAGATCTTAGTGGGACTTTTATTTTGGTTTGAATTGTAACTGTATTATTTCTATTCTCTTACTGTCGGATGAGTGCTGTAGACAACATTCACAGAGGTAGCATACTGTATAAATCTTAGAAATTACCTGTACACATATACCTTGCCACTGTCAAAGGTAATGCTTGTCATACAAACTTGTCATTTTTAAGATTTTGAAAGACTTTATGATAAATTTTTCTCCCCAGCCAAATTCAAAGAAATATGCGCCGGAGGGATGGGTTACACCTTCTTGCCCAAACCACCCAATCGCATCCAACCCGATGCTAACAGGCCTGTCCGGGAGCATGTGATCACCCCACAGGAGCCTGTGGTCCAGCGCCTGCCCTTCCCTGAGAAGCCAGTGGAGGCCCTAAGTGTCACACAGAGACAGCTGCCTGGTGCCTGGTGAGTCTATGTCCCGTTTCTGAACACTGAAAACCCCCCAGGACTGAACTTGTTGACGCCATGGATGGCAACAGAGCTGTGGAGGCTTTGGGGGCTGGGACCAGGTTCCTAGCCCAGTACGCCATCTCATGAAAATGCTCTCTCTAACTCTCTGTGACACGGAAACTCAAATGTGACAATTCGGAGGAAACTACAGGAATAATAAGTAATGTGAATAATGTTTAGATTTACACTTTTATAACATGTCAAACATTTATTTTCAGCAGGACCATACACACAAAACCTTCCTAAGACTCAGTCTCTCCTAGGGCCTGTTAAAAATGTAGGCCAGGTGTTTGTTCTTGACCAACCTGAAAGAGGCCAATGCCAGTGTGCTGAAAAAACCCCAGGACTGAACTTGTGGACGTCATGGATGGCAACAGAGCTGTGGAGGCTTTGGGGGCTGGGACCAGGTTCCTAGCCCAGTACGCCATCTCATGAAAATGCTCTCTCTAACTCTCTGTGACACGAAAACTCAAATGTGACCATTCGGAGGAAACTACAGGAATAATAAGTAATGTGAATATTGTTTAGAGTTACACTTTTATAACATGTCAAACATCTATTTTCAGCAGGACCATACACACAAAACCTTCCTAAGACTCAGTCTCTCTAGGGCCTGTTAAAAATGTAGGCCAGGTGTTTGTTCTTGACCAAGCTAAAAGAGGCCAATGCCAGTGTGCTGAAAAACCCCCAGGACTGAACTTGTGGACGTCATGGATGGCAACAGAGCTGTGGAGGCTTTGGGGGCTGGGACCAGGTTCCTAGCCCAGTACGCCATCTCATGAAAATGCTCTCTCTAACTCTCTGTGACACGGAAACTCAAATGTGACAATTCGGAGGAAACTACAGGAATAATAAGTAATGTGAATATTGTTTAGATTTACACTTTTATAACATGTCAAACATTTATTTTCAGCAGGACCATACACACAAGCCCTTCCTACGACTCAGTCTCTCCTAGGGCCTGTTAAAAATGTAGGCCAGGTGTTTGTTCTTGACCAACCTAAAAGAGGCCAATGCCAGTGTGCTGAAAAAACCCCAGGACTGAACTTGTGGACGTCATGGATGGCAACAGAGCTGTGGAGGCTTTGGGGGCTGGGACCAGGTTCCTAGCCCAGTACGCCATCTCATGAAAATGCTCTCTCTAACTCTCTGTGACACGGAAACTCAAATGTGACAATTCGGAGCAAGCTACGTGAATAATAAGTAATGTGAATATTGTTTAGATTTACACTTTTATAACATGTCAAACAGTTATTTTCAGCAGGACCATACACACAAGCCCTTCCTACGACTCAGTCTCTCCTAGGGTCTGTTAAAAATGTAGGCCAGGTGTTTGTTCTTGACCAACCTAAAAGAGGCCAATGCCAGTGTGCTGAAAAACCCCCAGGACTGAACTTGTGGACGTCATGGATGGCAACAGAGCTGTGGAGGCTTTGGGGGCTGGGACCAGGTTCCTAGCCCAGTACGCCATCTCATGAAAATGCTCTCTCTAACTCTCTGTGACACGGAAACTCAAATGTGACAATTCGGAGGAAACTACAGGAATAATAAGTAATGTGAATATTGTTTAGATTTATACTTTTATAACATGTCAAACATTTATTTTCAGCAGGACCATACACACAAGCCCTTCCTACGACTCAGTCTCTCCTAGGGCCTGTTAAAAATGTAGGCCAGGTGTTTGTTCTTGACCAACCTAAAAGAGGCCAATGCCAGTGTGCTGGAAAACCTCCAGGACTGAACTTGTGGACGTCATGGATGGCAACAGAGCTGTGGAGGCTTTGGGGGCTGGGACCAGGTTCCTAGCCCAGTACGCCATCTCATGAAAATGCTCTCTCTAACTCTCTGTGACACGGAAACTCAAATGTGACAATTCGGAGGAAACTACGGGAATAATAAGTAATGTGAATATTGTTTAGATTTACACTTTTATAACATGCCAAACATTTATTTTCAGCAGGACCATACACACAAGCCCCTCCTACGACTCAGTCTCTCCTAGGGCCTGTTAAAAATGTAGGCCAGGTGTTTGTTCTTGACCAACCTAAAAGAGGCCAATGCCAGTGTGCTGAAAAACCCCAGGACTGAACTTGTGGACTTCATGGATGGCAACAGAGCTGTGGAGGCTTTGGGGGCTGGGACCAGGTTCCTAGCTCAGTACGTCATCTCATGAAAATGCTCTCTCTAACTCTCTGTGACACGGAAACTTAAATGTGACAATTCGGAGGAAACTACAGGAATAATAAGTAATTAGTAACCTAACGGTGTCAACGTCCGCCTTATGTCCAAAGTCTCTCTCTCTCTCTCTCTCTCTCTCTCTCTCTCTATGGTCAAGGGCTGAAACCTAACCGTGTCAACGTCCGCCTTATGTCCAAAGTCTCTCTCTCTCTCTCTCTGCGATCAAGGGCTGAAACCTAACGGTGTCAACGTCCGCCTTATGTCCAAACTCTCTCTCTCTCTCTCTCTCTCATAAAAATGCTCTCTCTAACTTTCTGTGACACAGAAACTCAAATGTGACAATTCGGAGGAAACTACACGAACACTTAAGGTAATGTAAATATTGTTTAGATTGTGTTACTTGATAAATATAACCTTAATAAAGAGCATGAAAAAATTTGTTGGACTGGAATTACCTATGTGCTCAATAAGTCTCTTATTTATCCTACTGATGTGAAAGTAGCAAGTCAACGACGTCAGCTTTCAAATACAAGTCCAAGACTGAGCATCTCAAAGGACTGTAGAATGAATACAGGAATGAAGGACAGTTAAATAGTATCACAATATGGGATGTTTTACTCTCACTAGAAATGTCAGGTGGTGACAATGAACAAAGCTTTGCAAGCACAGAAAGAAGACGTTGCATTCATGGTGCTTTGTAGCTTTTATTTAGTCTTTAGATTGGGCTTCTAGAAATGGCCTTGATGTTACTCCTATTTCCTCATTCAAAGTTGCCTTGCACTATGCACCTTGGTAACATTGTGACATCTGACCGTGCCATCACAGACAATGTTACAATCATCATCATTCATAGATACATATTTCTATCCTGGACATGACCAAATTCCATGTTCTCATGATCTAATATAGCAGGGTATAGAGTAAACACTGTTCATTATATTCAGAACATTCAAAACAGTTACTTGGACAGGCAACATCTCCTTTTTGATGAGGATGGTGAAGAGGAGAAGCAGGAGGAAGAAACAACGAAGATGTAAACACCAGGCCCCTGTGAAAAGAGGATAAGTGACTCCTGTCTGGTCAAGTGGAAGTCTACCAGAAACCCAAATGCTGATGAATCCCATGTAAACAAAGGAAAATATGTGAGATATACTGATGTTTAGCACAAATAAATTATGCATCACTGCATATTGTACTATGTATAATCATGTATGTGACAAATAATAAAATCTTGAAATCATCCAAAAAGCAGTATTCATCTTTACTTGTCTTTATTCAGATGATTTATGTCATGTAAGACAGGTCAAAAGTCTATCACTTGGGCTGGTTTTTCAACAGAAAACCTTTGAAATCAGACAAAGACATCTAGAATCACCATCAGAATGAGTACAGCCAGCTTGAAATGATATGACAGCATAGGGTAGTTCTAACAAGGCCTTCTCTGCTCACGGTGGAGTCTGTAAAAGTTGAAATTAGCTGGTTCTGACACCTTGCCAAATGCACACTCTGACCATTCAGACTTTGACTGACCTCCAAACATCCCCCTGAGGGAATTGACCAATGATAGCTCTGAACATCTAACCGTTTAAGGGCCGCCTTCTGACTGTCATATCAGAACCGCCTCCTGACTGGTTGGATATAACCGATAACTGCTAGGCTACACAGTCTGTCGACAGGACACTGTCTACACTTTACTGGCTGCATGGTTGAGGAAGTTGAGCAATGACATCTCTGAACATCTGACAGGACACCGGCTACACTTTACTGGCTGCATGGTTGAGGAAGTTGAGCAATGATATCTCTGAACATCTGACAGGACACTGGCTACACTTTACTGGCTGCATAGTTGAGGAAGTTGAGCAATGATATCTGTGAACATCTGACCGGACACTGTCTACACTTTACTGGCTGCATAGTTGAGGAAGTTGAGCAATGATCTCTGTGAACATCTGACCGGACACTGTCTACACTTTACTGGCTGTATGGTTGAGGAAGTTGAGCAATGGTAGCTCTGAACATCTGACCGGACACTGACTACACTTTACTGGTTGCCTAGTTGAGGAAGTTGAACAATGATATCTCTGAACATCTGACAGGACACTGGCTACACTTTACTGGCTACATGGTTGAGGAAGTTGAGCAATGGTAACTCTGAACAGCTGACCGTTTGAGGGTTGGACCTCCTGACTGGTTGGATATAACCCTGACTCGATACTTGCTAGGCTACACAGTCTGTCTGTCGACCGGACACGGTCTACATTTTACTGGCTGCATAGGTAGTATATCCTATATATCACAATTGGACACTCTTATTTTCACCATGTTTACAGATGTGTGACACGACACGGGACGACTGAAATTTAGCAGTGTGAAGGTAAGAACGTTATTTTCCCGTCATTATCTTTCTGTAAGATGTTTAAAAAGTCTCTCCAATTGTAATAAAAGGTAGGTTTGTAGCTACCGACAGATCCTTGAAAGTTCACAAGGTAACCATAACATTCATTTATGTTAACCTCGGGCACCCCGACATCTGGAGAAAGTGTGACATTGAAGTAATAAACGGCGCCTGAAGGATGACAGTGAAGCTTTAATCTGTCAGAACTCAACATGTGTGCAACTGCAGCAGATTGATTAAATAAGAGACACAGTATACAACAACAGGGGTTGATCTGCAGACCCTCTTCAGTTTTAGTTCTGCTGGCCACAAACTTGTGGTAAGAATCAGGTGAAATTAAGGAAGTTAGAGGCTTAGAATTGTTCTGAAAGTTGACTAAAAGACCTTTACACGAACGTTGGTTAATACACAGTGGTAGGTCATGATCGTTCAACATGTCAATCAGCAAGGCTTTATTGTACACATTACGAGCAATATTTCTGCCTGGTATAGCTCGTTCAGCAAATGAGGCCATCAGAGGACGTGGATTCTTGGCCAGAAGTTCCATCACGGGCAATACAGGCGTGCAGCTGGTACACATTGAATTCTGTTCACTGTCGCTCTTACACGTGCAGACTTGAGAGTTGAAACATTCATGGAACAGGATTCGAATCTCAGACGTTGACAGATGTCTTCTCTGGGTAACCTTGCTAAAAACCTGCGATCTAATCAAATCCCTGTAATCTGTAATCCTCTCCTCTGAATACGTTACACTGATGTCTGGCTCCTCCCGTGATTTATTAGACCAGGACCACAAGTTGCGTGTTTGACGTCTTGAGCAGTGATCCAATCTTCTGGAACACTTTGAACATGAAGAATCCTGCTTTTGACGTTCGGAAGAGCATCTAGAGCACATCCAAATGCAACACACTTTCTCCATGAAGCCTTCGAAGCAGGCACAGGCTGTGCAGACAAATCCTTGTAGGGTTGAACGTTTTGTAAAGTGGGGCTCAGTTAAGTACCATTCCGGGTTGTTTGTGAAGCATGTTGTACATACTCTAATGTTACACTGACAGCGAAGTTTAAGACCTGACCTTCGTTGGTCCTTGTTGCTTTTAACCAGCGTGACTAAGCAAACGATACATTTGGAACCAGAAAGTTTAAGATGTTTACCATTGAATTTCCCAGCGTTCCTATAGTTGACTGTGGACACTCTCCTGTATAAGTTTGTTGATTTTCGGACAGATTTCACCAGTGTGACTTTTCGTTTTTTGTCACAATCTTCCAGCAGACCCTCCGGAACTTTACCGGTGAAAAAGGGATTGTCTCCAATGGAACCGACAGATCTATGCTGCAGGCGGTTCAAAGCCTTAACGTTGGAGCCTGTCCCTGTGATAGAAGACATGGTATATGTCACTGGAGCTGAAGGTGTTTGTTTGAGGGATATAACAGAAGAAATGTTCATCCCTTGTCCCGATCACAGATTTAATTTTAAACAAACTGTCAATGTTGCTCAATTACGCTTCAATGAATAAGCAGTGTTCTTGCAAGTCATATCATTCCTCTGGAAATAGAAAGAAAATGTTGGCAGGAACTAAACGTTCTCCTAATGTAGACACCCACCCTGAAACCGTTAATGGTAAACCTCCAATCAAAGGATTGGTAGGCGTGGAGAAGACCACTTCCGGGTGTAACAGTCGAGACCTGCAGAGTCACAAAAGTGTCAAAGACAAATCCAAGCCTCTACCTCTGTGGGGCTACGAAATTGACAACCTGGTGACAGCGTACTGTTGGATTATGCTAAATAGAAGCCTCTATTACCCCAAATGTAGCAACGCTGTAATTGTGTATCAACTGAAACGGTCTACAAGCCTGCCACCTGGTCTGTACGTATACAGGACTCATCTGGCTCACTTTGGATGCACAGCTGAAAGACCCTTGAAGGTAGTGGATCAGTTCAACTTTGGCAGCCATTCAAACGACTTCGGAAAGGGGGATGAACTACCCAGCTCGATTGCCATCGACATGTTCCCAGGTCATGACAACATCAGCGTTGTTTACAAGATCAAACGACCGCTTCAAATTCCTATACCCGAATATGGCGACAGGCTGTATGGAGAGGCTAGAGCCATGGGGATAGTCGACCCGAGTATGCCCGGACAAGGATGCGCGTATCACAATGTAGCCATGCGGACAAAAGACACGTGTGTCATAGATCTACGATGGAAGGGGTTCAACACTAAAACGGCATGCATCAAAGCCATCCCTAGATTGAAAGGACTGCAGGCTGTAGTGTGGTCCAACCACAATGTAAACTGTCAGGATGTAGAGTGTGCTGTATTGCAGTGGACCTTTGGTTTGTTAAACGAACTACCGATAGAAGTGCAGATGATAGACTATAGCCAGGAAACGCTTGGAGTCATGTATATGCTGCTGGAGATGAATACATTTCCCGGAGTTCTACCTGAGCCCCCTAGTTGGAATGCATCGTTCTTCATACACGCACACTTTATTGGAGATTTTAGGTTGGCAACAAATGCGATCGGTGACATCACAGGCCATAGAAGTAGAATAGGCTCACCGTGTCTAAACATGACGACTTTAACTGTATGGTACATCTTGCCTGATTTGAAACACCGTACACCTTTGACTGCGGCGTCAGACATGAGTGTGACTTGGTGGTCACAGAAGAATTCAAAACATCATTTCGAGATTGGACTTTTAAACAAGATGGAAGCAGCTGCCAAGGACTGGCTGTCCAGTTCACTCTGTACTACGATGCCAACACGATGCAATACAAGACCATCATATCACACACAGTCATGGCCAACGACAACGCATTGACATTTTTCAAACTCTGAATGAGGTAACATTTATCATGTAGGTATGTTACACCGCTACAATACACAATATACTGTGGGGACCAAGGGTGTAGCCAAGAGCGAACAGCACATAACTACTCTAAAGCACGGTTTGTTGTATGAAATAACAGGCGTTTATTAAAATAAATGACCCACAAAATACCAAAAAATAAATACGATTCTACCTCGGTCGAGGGAATGTTCTGGCCTAGTCCGGCAGGGTTGTCTGGACCCACTCTTCACTGAAATACACAGTAGGAGTTGGTTAGATTACAGTCATAAATATGTGTTTACAAGTGCAGCTCCTACTCACTTCTCGTGGTTGTTTATTATTTTATTGTTGATTTTTTTCTGCTATTGTTTTATAGTGTCTACAATGGATCACCAGGACGAGGTGGTCAAGTGGAAACTCGCAGCCTCGGCTCTCCACAGGGGAGCTCTCAACAATTGTGAAAAGTTCAAATTTACACAGGATGCCATCAACTATTTGTGTAGCTACCAAGAAGGGCAACACAAAGCTGTGCACCCTGGAACTGTCACACGTCAACATCGCGACTACCACTACCACTCTGACAATTTACCCGGCTTTGTGGGACTTAGTAACTTTTTCTGGAATGGAATAGCTAATTGTTGCGTACTGTGCAAGTATGTGAGGATGACACAGACCGGCGTGTTTACGCATAAGATGTCAGATAATGTCAACCCTGAGATTATCCCAGATGGAGAACTGAACTTGCGTCGCTTGGAACATCTGGCAGTTATGCACACGCCTTACTTTGTCATGTTGTTCCTAGACCTTGTGGAAAATAAACGCTACGGCTTTCACAAAAATGACAATACTAGACATTGTATTGCCAACTATGTGTTTGAACAACTCACAGAAGACGGAGAGACTTTCGGAGAGGAGGAAGATTCTTTCAGATTTCTTAAATTATGGTGGAGATTTCAAGACAGACGAACTTCTAGGGAACTGAACATCTCTATCCCTTCATATCTCGAGTTGCACATGCTTGGAAATGTATGGAACTCCAGGATGGACACGTTTGCTAACAGGAAACCTGAACCACTTTACAACTTCCTGGCGACAAGTTGTCTCTGTCATGACATGGCATCCAACTGCTCAGTGGCTTACTCCGGCTTACTCCGGCTGTGACAGTGACAGTTACCTGTAATGAGCACAGTGTCCAACGGACAAGTGTCTACATTCTCATTGAGAGTTTTGGTCCCTAGTTTGCACATAGAAGACATTCTGCATTCAGTTGTCAGGGCGTGCAATACGAGGCGAACTCTGGGCCGTGACACCTATTGTAGCAGCATGTCGGAACCCAGGCTTGATTGTCTAGCTTTGGAAGACGTGGACCATTCGAAGGCTGTGATGGTGCACGTCGTGACGACTCTGAATTCTAGATGGCAAACTTTAAACTTTTGGATGATTAGCATGCAAGGTAAACCTCTAGATTGTCAACTGAGTTCTAATATCAACAGGGTTTTTCTGGGGGTAATGGGCTCTCTTAGAGGTTTATGTCTGCTAGACAAGAGACCTCCACGATACCTGTATGCAGAGACACCGTGTCGAGAGTCTACACTTGCCACAGCATTCTTTGTCAACAGTGAAACTGGAGAAGTTCTATCATTGTTGACATTTGTATCAGTGCCCAGAATGTACAGGTCTTCTAATATTGACAAGGACGAGGATGATTTCCGCATGGCTTGTTCCAATCTGGCACTGTCTACGTTGCACGCAAATGCGACTGACGAGTATTTCTATACCAAACGAAAGGAGTGGAAAACATTATGGCAAGACATGGGGGGGCTTCTCAACATCTGAACGTTCAGGAGTCTCTGGAGGTGTCGCGATCTACACTACAGATAACTGTTGGTGGGAGAAGGCCTCTGCGATTGTTATAATACAAAGCTTTTGCAAAACTGGTTTGCTTGATAACGATATGTGGCATGCATTGGGACAAAAAGGAGTCGGATTAACAGACATCAGCGGTCTAGATTCATCTCACGTTTGGTTAGGTGAGCAATCTAGAACATTTGAAGCTCTGCAAAATAAGCTGCTAGCTTTGGGCTTCAGATCTCCCCTACGTGTCAGTGTTATAGAAGCGCTGACGGACAGTGAAGCTTCTAGCATTTGAGGGATATACCAGGGCTTCACTACACCTAACCCCGAGTTGTACCAGGGGTTGAGTAACGCACTGACAATTGCTAAAACAGCAGCTTTGTCACATTACACCCCAGTGGTAAGTTCCAGAAAATTGTCCAGCGGTACTATGGGATATCAACATGGACACAAACACACTAATAACAGGCTCAGCCGTGAGATGTCAGATGCCACCACCTTTGAAAACGCTGTGAAACTCTTAAGAGAGTTTAGCATATTGTTGGATGAGAAACTGCGCCGCAGCTCATCATCCTCCTCTCCGGCGGTTGTTAAACCTATGGAGGAGGTTTATCTAGACGCTGCAAATTCTCAGAAAACCACCAACCCTTTAAATTGCAATACATTGACTGTTAGTACGCCTCACACAGACATCTTCACAAACTTGTACTTACCTCCAACTTCAACATTTGAAGTGACATTTGAGAATGTAAAAGTCAGAAGACACTCGATAACAGAAGTGACCAATAAGGACATGAGGGCATCCAGCATGCGGAATGAACACATTGTGGGTTCTGAGAGTTTTGCCACCCCTGTCACATTGTCTGCAGCTATTCCTTTCAACGGTACCACAAACAACTTTCATACCACCACTTTGATGAATAACACATCCGATTCTGTGGAAGTAACTAACATAAAATTTGACCGTTTGAAAGAACTATCCTACATGAACTATCCTCTGGTACTTGATAGGATTATAACAGAGAGTTCAAGTGCTGAGATAAGGGATAATCCCACCAAACAGACTCCGTCACAATCCGATGAGTCTCGATCCCAGATTCAATTAGACCAGAATAGTTCCAGACAAGACCTACATGGCCATAGCAGACCTGATCCGTGTCAGATGTCACAACCTTTAGAGGTGGAACATCAACAGACTTCAGAATTGACTCGAAAAAGGGAGACTACACCCCAGGAAAGGGAGCTTTTGAATTGTAACAGACGTTGGAGATCTGTAGGTTTTGACACAAGAAACCTGGTGGAAAATGGATATACACCATACCAACAATGACATATCTCACATGTGACAGTATCACCAACTCTAGGAGGAAGGATGTTAGAATACCATCAACCCCCGAATCTACTGAACCCATAAGTGATCTTTGTGCAAGGTTGTCTGTGCCGCCGCAGTGTGGGAATTGGATGAGACCGAATGCTATACCACCCGTGATAGCCGTAATACGTAGAGATCCCCATGATCGAACGTTGAACTGGAAGAATGGAGTGGAATCTACTACATGCAGAAGTAGCACCCTGTGTTACCCCAAAGGGCTGGTATACAAAACACGGACGCCTTCCAGTACACTGAACTGTGAAACAATGCCGCAGACCTATCAAACTGTGAATCTAGGGAGACCTCCACATAACGGCTTTAAACACGTCAAGCTGATCATCAAAGAATTTCCAACAAGGGAAAATGCATTATTAAAAAACCTCCTGCATATAAAAAGTCAATCAACACTGTATCTTGGTGCAGTATGTACCATCCCCAACATTGACGGCTTGTTGGCTCACAGGATTTTCACTGAAGACGGACAACTTTTGAGAGTTATCTTAGAATATGCACACCTCCCTCCAGGTACATCCATTTGTAGCCAGGACGTTCACATTACAGTTGTCGGAGACCCCGTTTCTAAACACTCCATTGTCGGGAGTGTTTGTTGGTGAGGCAGTTGGTGAATGGAACCTAGGTTGTGCCAATGGAATACACGTTATCCAAGAGGCCGAGAAGTTCACGCTGGCATATCATGTCACACAATGCCTTCTACGAGTACAGATCTTATCTTTTAAAGTTCTAGGTTTCACTATGAAGTTCATACAACCTGCAAGGATATGGAAATGGCACGATGGATTTAGAGTTGACTTGGTCGGTTGCCTGGTTGATATGTTCTACAAGTGGACAGACCAGGATGTGGTGAGGGGAGCCACAGAAGGTTTGTCTACCATCTACATGACGCTGCAACAGCTGGGATTGTTCAACTATTTGCCAGCTGTGGTGAAAAATAAACTGTCAAAACTACACGACCCAGTTTCAAGCACAGCAAGCCAAAGAGGGAAAACATCACCTCATTCTGAGCATTTCGAGACCCCGTCCAACAATGACGATGTTCGTTTACTCTATAGTGTCTACAATCAATGTGCATTCACAAAGGAATGTATATCGGTTGACAGTAGTTGGGAGACTCTACTAGGCTCTCATCAATACGAAGATGTCAGGTTGCAAACTTGCGGTATGATACTGCAGCCCTATGGACCCTTCAACATACAGCTACAGAACCAAGGTTTCAGGTGGAACACAGCCATTGTAGTTGAGCCTGTTCTCAGTGTAACCCCAAATCTTGCTCAGTCATTACATGTCTTCAAGGGTAGGGGCCATACCCCGGGTTTCAGTTGAACCCTCAGTCGCTAACCAACAAACATCGGGAAGATTATCAACCGACAGCGAGATGGAGATGAGCACTAATACAATCGAGCCTGTTCTCAGTGTAACGCCAGTCGCTAACCAACAAACATCGGGAAGATTATCAACCTACAACGAGATGGAGATGAGCACTGATACAAACGAGCCTGTTCTCAGTGAAACCCAAAACCTTGCTCAGTCATTACATGTCTTCACGGGTAGTGATGTACCTAGGGTTTCAGTCGTACCCCCAGTCGCTGACCACCAAACGTCGGGAAGCATCTCATACTACAACGAGATGGAGGTGAACACTGTGGGGGCCATCCTACAGCTTTCTACGGCTTTTTATTTATTAGATCAAAACCTGTGTTTTGAGTGGCACAAAGACAATACAGGTGAGCCTGTTACAATTCAGACTCACCTACCACATGTTTTGGACACCAGTTTACTCTCGCTCTTGATGAATGAATCTTATGAAATGGTCACTGACAACGGCTATAGTAACAACTGTCCACCTCCAACCGTAGCCGATGCCGTTGTAGGACATGTCTAACGTCTATCATCCGAATGGCACTAGTGGTAACACAGCCCTAGCTCATATTACAATGTCTATTGACATACAATAATATACATTATATAGTGTAGCACACGGAGATACATTTGTAGACGTCGCCTTTACTGTATGCCATTTTGAATATGCTATAAGTGTTCTTTGTTGTTTTTACACAGCATTTCTTTTGTAGATTGATAACCTTTGTTATGACACATGTCGTTGTGAAGATGCATGCTTTTGACAACTTTTTTTTTATCACTGTAGTCACATGTTTGGTGTCACATGTTTTGGATATAATAAAAAAAAACCTTATTGTATATGTCTCAACGGGCTTTATTACGTTTCACACTCAAAGTAAATAAATACATGAAGAGTCACTAAAACAATGGTTCAACAGGTTCATAATGGTTGGATTTAATAAGGAAATGAGCAACATCCGGATTGTAGATGGGGAACGAGTATTCAGTGATCACCTCTGACGGCTTACCATGAGCGTGGAGCATAAAGGTCAGTTCTTCAACGCTTATCCACCTGTTAGATTGCATGAGAAGATTATTAAGATCAGCTGCTGTTGTAGTTTTATGCAACTGCAGGTACACTCGGATCCCCTCGTCACTGAGATTTGTTTGCATGTAGTCGACAGTTTTATCAACCAACTTTTTACGAAGCTCGTAGTTGGAGTCGGCGTCTAAATTCAATAGTACAGCTACCGTGTGAAATCCACAATAGCCATCTGATGGCACCTTTTTCACCTTCAGATTGTTGAGTCTAACATAAGCTGCTAATGTTCCGACGTGATGGCAGTTGGAGGTAGACTTCTCCAGAGGCAACGGAATGGACAAAGTTTGTGCAATCACACACCAGACACCGTCATTGTAGCAGATTGAACCGGGGGCCCATAATTCATTGTAATACTGGTTGCTGATATAATAGGTGTAACCATTGATATTCAACTCCACGTTTACACGGAACATGCCACCTACAATTGCTGTCATGGGCAGAAAATCACATTCTTCATGACACAGACCTTTGTAGATAGCCTTTATGTCATTACAGACTCCAAACAACAGCGGGTTGTCGAGATTGAAACTTTTAACTACTAGGTGTATCATCACGGCAAGAGCAGCAGGTGTAGAGGGTAGTCCGGCTTCGATGAACTCGGGTGAGGCGGCTGTAGTTGATACCTGGCTACTCACCTGATACGTGAAAAGCACCCACAGTGCCTCTATGAGTGTGGCGTAGTGAGTTTTACACCCTCTCGTGTCCATCACAGCTGGTTTCTTTGCGTAGACGGTGGAGGCGATGTTTGTCATACAAGGGATTGACACGGTCGGTGCTGACACTCGTTTAGTGTTATGGTGCGCATTGTCAAGTTTTGTCTTAGTTAGAAATGTGTTATCTTTGCAAAATCCTAGCTTGTCTATATGATCTACCTGTAGCCCCTGACATATATAACGGTAGTTGCTATTGGCCACGTGTTCAGGTTCAGGTGTCGAGGGTGACTCGTCTTCGCTTGTCGGATTGTCATGGTTGAGTTGAATGGAGTCGCCTGTCGTTGACTTCATCGTCTCATCTGACAGCCTATTGCTGTCAGTATCTAAACTGTGATATGTTTCGTACGGTTCATCCTTGATTGTTTGACGTAATAAATCCTCGACCCCGACATTATCTTGGTCGGTATCGAAAACCCAGAGTGATTTGCACCACGGGTCAAAACAATTGTCAAGTCCGTGCAGAGCCTGGGCAATTGGTCTACTGTGACATTTAGTTGACGTGCCCTTGATACTACTATGAAGTCCTTGTGCTATATTGCCAAGATATGCGAAAGGAACTTTGCTGTGTTCGACGTACGACTCATTTCCACACTCTTTGGCAAACCACATGTCTCGAAACTCTATTGCAGTCTTGACGCTGCTAGGATTCAGGTTCAGCCTTTTCATGTAAGGTAACTGTACCAAAAACTCTGGGCCGTATAGCTCTGCTATGTGTAGGATAGATGATTTGTAAAGCTTGTACTACTTCTTTACCATCGAAGAATTCAATATAAGTCGACCCTTCTTTCGCCTGCCCTAGTTTCAGAGATGCACATAGGTGTTTGTCAGCATCCGAACCTGTGTAACACACTTTCTTCTTCAAGATGGGTTGCGTGTGCACAGCTGTCGCGTACACCAACATGTAGCACGCCGCAAAGTACAACAACCCAGCTGAAGTAATGTAGACATCGACATCGTTGTTGTCAGATTTTTCGCCGCTAAACACCCGTAGTCCGCAAGCGGCAAAGGTTAAAGCTATGGTGGAGTTCACCAGTTGGTCAGGTGTACTATCACCCCTTCCCGCGAAGCACGGTAAAACTCAGTTTCGAAGGATATCTATCATAAGGTTACTTTCTGATTTGCTTATAATATTGAAACCAACTAGAGTTTTCAAAGGAGCCGTGAAGTAGTTCATGTAATGGCCATAGCTGACTTTGACAACTCCCCGAGTGCTCATGGGTGTGAAACATTCTAACACTTCTGACGTCACGCGTCTCCACGCTCTTGCCAGCAACTAGAGTATGTAGACAGGGCTTGGTGACACGGGGAGAGCTAGTGCTTTGAACAATTGGTAACACGCCCTGGTGGAGTTGACAAATACAGGCCATATTAGGCCTGAGAACTTGTTAGTGTTAGGTGTCGTCAATGTGAGTTGGTCAAGGGCCAGAGCTGACACTCTAGGGAAACATGACACAAGAGCTTGTACAATAGTGTCTACCTCTTGGGCCCTGGCTTCCATGGTGTCAGACGCTTCAGTGAGGACATCAACAGAGATCAAGATGTTGAAATCCTCCTTGCTTCTAATCGGATAAACGACAGGGTTTTCCTTAGATGTAAACCCGTCGTTCCGCATTAAAACTTCTAGTATCTCAGAGTTAGGAAGACAGTGACATTTCTGTTTGTTTTCGTCTGTGGTATCACTCAGAGTTTCAGACCAGACTGACAGATGATCATTGGCGAACATAACAACAAGAGCCTCTAAATCAGACAGGGATCCTTTAACCTTTTCATTGTCCTGTTAAATTTGCCTGAAAACGCCTAAACAGCATACCCAAAGTAAATTGGAAGCTGTTCTTGAACCATTTGGAGTACATGCATGTAAATGATCTCTTTTGAAAGCTGACACTCTGAAGTTATGTCCCCTGTTGTCAGGACCCCTGTCAGTCCTACTAGTGTTGAGTAATAGAAGCTTGAACACAAGGAAAGTGAACATTTCCATTTCCGCCTAGATTTTGTTTTGAAAACAGAGGCCTGAAGAGGCCTAGAGGTGGTAGGTATTAGCTGGAAGACTAAATTGGACCACAGGTTGAAGCCTTACCCAATTCAAATCACAAGTCAAACATAATACCACAATATATTCATATTTGACACATGTTTTTATAAGAGTACATCCAGGCATTTTCTAAAAGGGCCTTTTGGAGACTCCAAAATGACCCTTTGTAACCAAGGTCAAATACTCAGGATAAAAGGTATTATTTTTCATAATTGTTATCTCTAATGAAAGGTGGTACTTATAACTATCATATATAATAGTTAAATCCCTAATTAGTATTACTGAAACACAAAAATTGAAGCATGAACACATTGGAGTGCTTTATCTGATTCCCAGGATTGGCGCACAAAGAAAACTGATTCTGTCAACCATATTGCGCAATCGACTCTTATTTTGAAGGCTCCACAGACGCATACAAATGAGGTATTGGCATTTTCAGCTAGCTGTCAGCTACAAGGCTAACGAGCTAATTTCAGAGCCAGTCGAAGCCAGTTCGAGAAATTAGTTTAGAACGAGTGTGGGGGGGGGGGGGGGGGGCAGGACGCACAGACCTAGTTGGCTTTAGAGGGCTGTCAACGTCAAACAAGGTGTCAATCAAAAGGGGAGGGTTCAACGGACATTTTGATGCCTTCATATCGTAAATACTCCGTTGCTAACCGGAGAAGAGAACACATTTATGTGAACAAGTTGTTTCTTCCGTCGGCTAAGTTGCATAATGAAACAAAGGATAATGGCTATTCATGAATGTAAAACATTGTATTTGGACGAATTACTTTACATGGTTAGATACTTTGAACCCTTGGGAATGTACGCAGATCAAGTTTTGATGTGTTGTTTGCATACCTGGACGACACAGAACCTTTGAGGGTAAGTAGAGACGTTTGGCTTTGTAAACAACACCAAAGTGGTGACTGGACAAAGACGTTGACTAAACTTGTTGTTGTGACTCGATCTTGAAATGGTTTACATATCTACAAGCACAAGAATTGTAGCTTTCCAATGATGTATAACATGTGTAGTAGTCAATTTTTTTTATTTATTAACATTTAGTGCGTAGTAACAGGGGGGGGTAGGGGGCAGTGTTTTCGGGCCTGCGGGCGGGCCGGGACGAAAAACAGGTTAACCTTGTAATCCTGGAAACCCACGGTGTGTAGCATGATAGACTTAGTCCAAACGGCTATCAATTTTCCAGCGTCGTAGCCCTGTAGCTCATGGTTGTGATACAGAAGCCAGCATAGTTGAACTACAGCTTCGTTTCGTACCAGCCAATCATGCTGCTTTGAAGCCTCTACAGTGGTGCATTCCATTAGAAACACGCAAGATGTCAAAAGTAGACTCTTACAGCCAACACATTCGATCTCGGTAATGCGTTTTTCTGAGCATCGCACTGCCTCCACAGCGGACCAAGGGGTATAGCCACACCATCTCATCTTATCCAAGATGGATGTTATACTTTGCGACTATGAACGCGGCTGCTTTTGTCAGGACACTTTCTGTGGAGAGTGAATACCATGCGACGGTTTCTGGTCACAGTGACACTCTCCCAATTGTAAAACTCCTGAGCCCATCCGAGTTTCAACTCGTTGTTAGTTTCCCCGAATTTCTTCCGTTCTTTGATCCAGTCCAAACGTAGGATTACGTGGAGTATTGGTGCGAGCATGGCGTCGCAGGCAAATGGTCCAAACAGTTCTAAAGCTTCGCTTATGTTATTTTTCTTCAACAGCCACTTGTTTGCCAAATACAACAACCCATCGTCATTCTTTTGTTCAATGACTATTCTGTTTAGTTCTGGCAAATGCATGCATAGCACCCCAGCAAGCCTCAACCTCGAGACCGACTTTACACACTCTGACATTTCAGATAGCCATGTGCCGTTAGGGGAGACATCCCGCATGTGTATCGCACCTTGGAGAGCTATAATGTCTCGATCTCGATCTACATAACGCAGGAGGGTTTCAGACGTGGTAAATTGACAATCTGTCCAAACCGACTCGCTGGTCATATCCAATGCTTCTATATAAGGTACCATACGCCCGGATAGCGCTACATCAAGGGGGATAATAGGTGTACTGTATTTGAGGGTAGATGATAGGTATGTCACCCCTTTCTGGATCTGGCAATTGTGGCAGAGTAGACATGACTCGTAATGGTCTTCTTCAGTATTCTCATCAACCTTCGTATACAACAGGTAATCACAATCCGAATCCATAGTGCAGACACATCATCCGCAACATGTATGCTCTATATTAGTAGCTGCACACTCCATATATTACCAGATAAAGGACAAGGTTTGTCAGTACAGAGGCTTCAGCTCTGCTAACCGACACTGAGTCATGGAATCTCTGAGCTGGGATTGAGTCTGATCCACCTGCAGCTGAAGACAGCCCTCATTCATTGTTAGCTTTCTCACTTGGGAAACCAACATAGACCTCTCGTAGAGTAAAGTTTTCACCGACATCTCTCCCACCCCGACTAGAGCCTCCAACACTGTGAGATCACTGCGGATATCAAAATACAAGTCGGTCATTTGTGCATCCCAAGTCCACTTCTGTGAAGTACAATCTAGTTGATTACGAATGTCCTCTATTGCTGCATTGACCACCCCATTGCGTTTGTCAAAATCCGTAGGTGCTGAGGATAAATTGCTGTTTATGATCTTCAGCGCATCAGCGCAAGCTTTTCCTACAACCCTAGGGGTGACATTACCCACCTTATGTAGCATGCGAGCCACGTAGGCTTTTGCCTCAGACCAAGGCTCCCCGTGACTTAAACCCGGCCTGTCGCAAGTCAAGGTTATAAATTCCATCACTGTGATATCTCCTGATACTTTGGAACGCATATCTATCCACACTTCTATATATCGAACGTAGAGATTAATGTAGTGATGGAGGATAATCCTGAGTGTCTCGCTATCCGTATTACATATGTTTAAGGCGTCGTGTATCGAAACGATGGTGTGATCACACTTAGCATCTTTTGTATCAGTTTGTTTTTGGACAGCGTCCCTCACTTGTTTCTTTGCTGCCAGACGAACCATCTCCTGCACAAGGTTGTTGCGCCCTAATGCAGCCTGTACCATGTAGTGGAGATGGTCATCACTTGAATCGATTCTAAGTTCGGGATACCGCTCTAGGACTTTCTTGAACCCAGTCATAAGCTCAGATACCGTATTTGTGTAACTACTCAAGACACGTCTGTAGTTCTCAGCTGCAGACTTGCAATGTGTATCGTATGCCTCACATCGCATGCATTTACCATCAAAACCGGTCGTTTTTACATGACGGCCTCGTACTGGTGTCTTATCGCCATCTGTGTCTCCGTACGTCCACTTTCGGGATCTCCCTAATGGAAGGCTACCCTGGTCATCTTTGGAATGTCCAATGTCATCGTGGTGGTAATAATAATAATCATCGTCGTAGTCCACGTCAGGATGAAGTATTGACATACTCTCTTCGCTGTCACTGGTTTCGAAATGTATGACTTCAAGTGGAGTTTTAGGTGTCTCCTCGTATGAATCCTCCGAACTCATAACAATGTCATGACGATTGTGACCACTCTTCCTTTCGCATTCAAATTCAACCGACCCCTCTTGCATTGATTCCACGGTGCTCCCCTTGAAACTATGTATGTGACAAGCTGGGTCTGCGTTCTCATATGACATCACATCATCGTTTAATCCTTTGTCGTATTCCAAGAAGATATTTTCAATCACCTTCGTCATAGTAGTCGACAAGGAGAGAGAATGATCAAACGCGGAGTCTCTCTTCCAGAGAGAAAGAGGGGTTGTGAGGCTGACCATCGTCTCAATAAAAGCCTGCTAGTTTGTCAGGGACGAAACTCTCACTTGACAATGGCGTCCAACTGGTATAACCTACAATTGCTTCACGTGTGATAAATACATCTTCTACATCTACACTTGCCTCAGATTGGGAAAGCTCCATCTCAATGAGGAAGAACGCTCTTCCTTATTCGGAAACCGCTGTGATGTATTCGCCCAATTACATCCGAAATGGTTAGTGAAGTTTGTAGTGAGGTGCAGGGTGATTTACCAAGAGAAACTGAAAAGTTATCTTTCTTTCTCACCCCTCAGGATATCAAATGAAGTATACAGAGTGAGGACAGACGATGCCACTTTCACAACGGTCGATGGTAGAGGTTGTGTGGTGCAAATCGAAAATTTCTTAGACCCCTCTCTACCTAGGAAACTGTTGGTTGGAGATGAAGCGTTTGCAGTTTTTCAGGACACACTAGCCGTCTTCTCTGACATGGCTTTCAGGATACAAGTAGGTGGAAAACGAAAATATCTTTCACTGACGACCTGTCGAGTCTCAGACTCCAATGACAACTTGGCCGATTTGTGTTTAAAAAGGCAGACATGTTACACCGTCAAGGAACTTGACATTCGAGGCTTGAAAGTGGGTTTGGGTTGTATCTACACAACGGACGGTTTATCGCTATACAGATTGGTTACCTCGTGGAAGACAGATATATGTTTGATATTTGACGAAGGTTGTCGAGTGGAGATAGTCCGCACGCTGTGCGCTCTGGTTATGGGTGACTGCAAGTTGGGAGTGGACTTCAAACTGAAATGTGTTCTACCCGATGGAGGTAAAGGCTTAGATCTGAGAGAATTGGACCCTCTGGAACCGGGCTGTGTGGTGGGAGATATCCCTGTACCCCCGGAGATTAAGCATGATCATCTAGGGAATGAAGACTACGACATCCCCAGCGGATGTGACAGCGAAGGCTTAGTGTCTCTAGGAGACATGACCAGGGTCCCCTCAGGGTTCTCCATTCTTACCGAGAACAAGAATGTGATAGTCTTGCGACATATTAAGAGACGCTGTGGTAATAGTACCCAAAAGTAGGGCTTCTATACCAAATGACTACCCGGGGGCATTTCATCTGCAGGATAGTAAGACATCTCCTCCGAGTGGGTATCTAACCGAATGGTTCCCCTGTGGTTACTCTATTTTTAGAGTCGAAAGGGGTCTCCCCGGCATCCCTCCTACCGTGATATACTGCAACGCCAACAGAGATGAGGAAGATGGATACCCACGAAATGACATTTCGGCTGGCCAAGTGCCAACACTGCACGTTATCAAAAGCTCCAAATATCACAGGGTCCTACCGAGAGGCTTCAGGTCAAGCAGTCACATATTTAGTCAATCAGTATGCCTGCTACCTGGGAGAATGGAAATTGTAGCCCCTGGGATGCTAAGTTTCCCAGGATGCGTTGCTATCATGTACGCCTTCTATGTCTTTAAGTGGCTAAGCGTAGAGGACTCTGATGTTCACAAGACCCCTCTCCTGCTTTCGTTCATGACAACCCTGAAACTGAGAGAGGCTCAGACTATGATCCTGTCCTATCTATGTCTGACTGAATCATTTGTCACATTAGATAAGAGCTGTTTCAGGCTGATGGTGAAATCCCATTCGGTTCTAACAGAACTCAGAAAGATCGTATCAGCCAATCCAAAAGTACACCCAGGCCTCGCAGCCTTGGATTTTTCAACCGGAGAGAAGGTAATGTACGAGGAGCTGGAAGATGAGATATTGCGAATCCGAGAGGGTTTAGTCAGTGAAGAGAGAAAGGAGACAGGAGCTGGAAGATGAGATATTGCGAATCCGAGAGGGTTTAGTCAGTGAAGAGAGAAAGGAGACAGACAGAGCCGACTCGAATGGACGAGAGGCTGAGTATGGTGGGTGGAGGGGTGGTAACCGAACAGGACGTGAGGGTCGTGGTTCTGATTGTGTATCAGACGATGACACATTCCAAGAAGATCTAATCATAGAGAATGTGTCAAAATGTATCCGCACTGTTCACGGACAGGGAACTGGACACATGGTCCTATTTGGCCGCGGAGGCTGTGGGTCGAGTTTCAAATGGATCACTGTCGGGATGCGGACAGTGGGGTTGGTCGACCTGAAAATTCTAAGAGCTTGCGGTGTGTTTCACTCCAAGCACGGCTACAGTAGAGCTTTATTGAAAATGCCTAACACATATGGCGTTATACCTGAACCCCGCTGGTTAGGACAGCCTACGTTGCTTACGGACGACTTGTGTATATCGGGTGAGAGACAAAGAGTTTTACCAGAGTCCTTGCTCTGCAGCAGTGAATGTGTCTTTCAACTCAATTACTCCCCCCAGACTATGAAGATGCAAACTTCTACAGTTGACACTGAGAAGAGTGTAATCTTAGAAATGTCTAGGCTAGAACAAGCGGTGTGTAGCGAGGACGCTAGAGGTTACGAGGAACATAAACTCATCCGTCTCTTCAAGACCTGTCGCAGGAAGGAACAACACTGTCTATTTGAAGTGACGATTGATGATATCTCAACTGGACACATCGGATGTGAAGAACCTATGTACAAGAGAAATTGGCTTAGCCTACAAAGGCGGAAGATGGACTCGTCAGTTGTCACATCGACCATAGGAGATGGGGAGTTTTTTCCGTCTATCAATATAGCGAAAGAATCAGATTTGGAGGAGAGTGAAGACGACATGCTATCCTACCCCTTGGCGGAATACAATCTCCACCTCTTGATTAAACCTTACCCTAATCGAAACTCCATGATTAGAGCTGATAGGAGCCAGGGTGAATGTGGCTCCGTCTATGAGGCGTGTTTAGATGAAGCTGTGCTGCTGGGACATTGTGCCAGGGTTTCTGCCACACAGGGTAGTGAAAAGAACTTTGACGTAAGCGTCTGTCTTACATGGTTCTACAGATGCGTACACCCCTGTGTACCAGACATGACCGTGGGAGATGTTATGCTTGACTACGAGTTCACCCTGCAAGGCAGAGGTAAGTTGTCGCCCGTCTATGCTCTTCTTAGCCATTTGGCAGAAAGCTGCAGGATCAACTCCTTCCCCGTCTGCAAGTTGATCACCCTCAGTAGACATAGAGGCTCATCAGTGTGGAGGAGGGGTGCAGACGTACCCTTCCACTCTCAAAAGATGAGGATAAATACGATAGGTGCCTTCCTATGTGCTCAAGATCACAGGTTGTCACCTTTGATGGCGAGGTGTTGCAACCCAAAGCCTCTACAGGGCTCTGAATTCTGGAACGGTTGTACATTGTTGCCTCGTGGAGATGAAGAAGAACTCATTTTGCGCGCATATTCTATTACACTCGGTCCCGTATTTTGAATTCGAGAAGGTAAATTATTTCCCCGAGTAAGGTTAGGACCAGTCTGGGGGATTGGACACTTATGCGGTTAGCTAGCAAGTCCCACGATGTCAACCGTTACCCGGGTACCACAGTGATAGACGGTTACACTATAGCTTTTGCTTCAGAATCTCCTCTCTTCTACCTGAGGAAGAATGGACCTTTGTTGCAGAAGCTGGAGTCTGTAGCGGTAGTCATAGATAACAGCTCATCATATAGAACAAATGTGTTGAAGAAAGAAGATCCCGAATGGCCAGATCCCGATCCAATAGATGCCCAAAAACACATTAAGTGTAAACATAAGAGCGTTGTAATTGACCAGATGTTCATGCGCACCGGATACAGGGACCCATTAGAAGGATACAATGTGAACATGAGATCTTGGAACAGCCTGATAGCTACTAGATGGATGTTCAAAAAGTCCCCCGTTGGAACGTCTACTTATCGGGATTGGGAGCTAGACTACCCCATCTCCGACAGCCTGATTGTAATAGGAGGGGGGTCTTCCAACATTGATACTGTAAAGTGGCTTTGTGATGCTCCTCCTGGCAGGTTTTATTTGGAGAAGAACAATCGTGGAAACAAACAAGAAACTCTTGCAGGTCTCAGATGTCTGGAGATTGACTCTAGGAGAGCTCGAATCAAAGATCCTAAAGTGTGGAGAGGATTTGACTCATTGTGCTCTCGTGTGCTGACATGTCCTACTGAAAAGGTTTGGACCAGAGGTCTTTGTAAGGTGGTCAACAAAGGACTGAATACCTTCAGACGTGATACTATTGTGCCAATAGCTAATTTGATTTTAATAGTGCAATCTGGAGAATGGCGACTCAGAGTTTTCTCATAGTCACAGTAAACAAATTCGAGACTGTACGAGATGTTCTGATGGAAAACTGGTACCTAGGAGAGAGAGATTTTGGTGCACGATTAACTACAATAAGTCATTTGCTAGATGTTATGAAAGTCAAATTGTGAGCAATGTTAAAAATAAAGATGACTCGTCTAACATAGATTCCTGGAACGCTACCACAAACGAAGAGGGCATTTTTGGTCAGGTTGAGGAATGTAAAATCGTAGATGGAGAAATTGAAGAAGAGGATCATGTCGAAGCTGACCCGACGAAGCCTGAGGCAGTGAAGCCTGAGTCCGGGGCGCACAAGGCCGTGAGACCCAAAGCCGTAGCACCTAAGGTTGTGGTGCCCAAGGCCGGGAGACCTAAGGCCGTAGCGCCCAAGGCCTTAAGGCCTAAGACCGTGACGCCCAAGGTCGTGGCGCCCAAGGCCGTGAAGCGGACGCTAGTGGGAGATAGTGATGCATGAATCGTCGGATGTGATAGGGGGTAGGGTTCGTAATATGGTCATCGGATCGCTTTCACTAGTTGACAGATTATCCCCTTATGTTTATCCCAGCCGCCCGAAAATTACAATTGTTGTCTATGAGGGCAGAGAAGAGATGTTGAAGCTGGCTCGTGAGCTCAGCCACTGTATCATTGTGACAACTGGCACTACATCATACACATTCGGGGAGTTACCTCACAACCTAGAGAGCGAGGCAGGCTTACCATGGACCGGGAGCGACAAGTTTACCAGTGACTACATCCTACCCGAGAAGTTTATTGCTGACACCGGTGTATCCACATTTAGTCAACTGACGAAACTTTGGCCTTCCGTCTCAAATAGAACCGATGTGAAACATCCAGCCTGCTCACGAGATCCCAGATGGGTAGGACTCATGATGTGTCTGGCGGAATGGAGCGGTCAGAAACAAATCGCAGATGCAGTAGCTCCAGGGGCGTTGGAGGCTCTGACATCGAGTATCGTGAAGGTCAAGAAATTATACTGAGAACGAGTGACCTTTACAATTTAGCCTGCAGAGCGAGGTTGCTAGGAGAGACTGACTCGCGACTACAGGATTTTATAGACTCGTTTGAAGAACCTAAACGGTCTTCCTTGACACCCAAAGACCCTTCTAATCAACAGGTGAATGAATACACAGTGTGGCTCACGGTCCGAGGCATACAAAAGGGAGACCGTATAGTTACTAACCCAAACCAACCACTAACACTGTCTGAAGCGGTTGATGTATACTCCAAGCTGAGCAGAGAATTTATCACATGTTCCCACGAAGAGTCGATGAATACATTGGATTCTCTGAAGGATTTCCTTTCACTCATGCTTCGTTATCCCATAATGCCGAAGCTGGCTATGGACACCAAGGAGTGTCCGGAGTGTTACTTTGAAACAGAGATAACTATCGACACATGGGAGGAAGTTAAGAGTAAGATTTTCTGCTACCATTTCACACTCAGACATGAGAATTTCCCCTTTGGGCAAACCCACACTCACGATAATGAGGACGACCCCCGTCATTTCAACATTGACGACAACTGTGAAATGTCAACAGCCAGACCTTGCGGTCGCGTGTTCATAACGGATACAACGAATGACAATTGCGATGAGCGTGAGAGTCTGAAACCTATCAAGTTCCTCCACCAATTGGAGTCTCTCAAAAGACGGGACGAGATAATCAAACAGAAGACGTTAGGTAGAGAAATGTTCCACCGGGTCAAATCATATAGTCACACTCTGGAGGAGCTAGAGGCCCCTAGGTATCTTAGCTCGTATCCCCTAAGTTTACTCTATCAATTTTACGGGTCTCTGAATATGAGTCGCAGAAGAGCCCAGTTCCTAGCTGAGCCATATCCTGCCGCAGAGGGTGACACACTCCAGGCTCGAATGAAAATCGAACATCTTAGAATGAGCCTAATGGCCACAGCTTCCACCGGAGACAACAACGAGTTGATGTCTTATATGTGCATGGCGGTGATAGGTCCCATCCGTAGATATAAACAAAGATACAACTTCATAGTTGAGAGAGTTGTGTTATTCAAGCATTTAATAGCATCAGGCTTTCCTATAGAGACAGCGTGGAGTCTGTTGAAAACCATAACCTTCTCCAAGAGAGTCTCTCTGATCTCCTTACCATTGGACAAGGGGGTTGTGCTACAGTAAAAAAAAAACATCCAACCTACCATATACAACAGAAAGATTGCTTCTCTCATATGGTTGTTCTCACACATCACTGCATATTGCACCCTTCGACAGCTGAATCCTGGATACGTGCACATGGGCTACTCGCCCAATGACATATCCTTTGAAGGTATCTTCATATTCGACAATGATCACGTCGGCTTCAGGTTGTCTACGACACCCGAGTCATCAGGTAGAACCGACATCGGATCTACAAGAGGAGAAGCAGCCTCGGCTTACATGCCATTCTCACAAGTTTTGGAACTGCTTGCACTGCGAGATAGCGTTCAAGAAAGACTTTGTCGATAGAGTCGCCAAAGCCGGCCCTGAAAAATCATATGATGCATTGGTGCAGTTCGGTAACGGCCCTATAACTAGTATGGTCAACATGCAATGGAAACGTGAAGCTCTGGAAACCCACAACGCTGAGCGTGTAAAATGCGCTCCTGTCAATCGTGAAAAGTTACTCAGTGAATATGTGGCAAGGAGGCAGAGTCGGCAGAAGGTCTACTCTAGGCACCAATGCAAGTCTAAGGCTGCAATTAAGTGGAAAAGGCCTATTTGCATGCAAAAGAAGAAGAAGGGGACATCCGCAAAAACACCCAAATAAAGAATGTCCCAAGTATCAACTGTTGCAGTTTTAACTGACTACCATGTCTAAATAAACTTGTAGTTCATAATTTGTGTAAGTGAACAATTCAATTGATTGTATTTTGTACTTTATTAACTGTTGACATATGCAGTAATTAACAGAGGGACATACCATCATATGATTGATCGTTTACTGTACAGTCATAATATACACACATTATCAAACAATATGAACAGCATAGCAGACTCGTCGTTAAACTCAGAAAATATGGCACTTCCTTTTTGTAGCTAGAGGTGTTACTGACACATCACCTTCTCTGCTAGTCTACCCTCGTGCAATTCATACGTCTCTGTGGTGCAAGGGGTTTTTCTTTTCCTTGTGAGTGTTCGATCCTTCTTTAGGTCTAGAGATGTCTTCAGTTGAGTCTCTGGTTGGTTTCTAACGCCACACCAACATAAGTTCTCTGAGAGATCTCGGGAAGTCTGAATGCTAGCCATCGGCTGTTTTTTTCCCCTCATGTGTGCCCGATCCTTCTTTAGGTCTAGAGATGTCTTCAGTTGAGTCTCTGGTTGGTCATCGGAGAGGTCTTGGGAAGTCTGAATGTGAGCCAACGAGGTCTGCTTCACAGAACAACTCGCATCTGAAATGTATTTTTCCAATGTAACCGTGACAATAACAGGTAGGAAATTGTCAAGATTGTTGTTTGACAGCACACGTTTGATAAAATATGGCTGGTTCACGTGCAGATGGATACAAGTTGAGAGTGTGAACCACTTGCTGTGTTTAGTGAGAGTCTTATCAAAGCACATAATCACCAATGTCCTGGTGTTAAATAGGTCTCCCAGTATGCGATGCTTTAAATATGGGAAAAAACATAACGTTAACATGACTACCATTGTATAGAAGTCAACTCTCTTGGCGTGTTTGTCATTGTATTTACCTGAAAGTCTCTTCATGAAGAGGTTGATCTTTTTGTCACAAGAGCTGAACAGTGTAGATACGGCCACAGCGCTTTTCGTAACAGCATCCTTTACAACCGAAGGCATCACTATACTGTAACCTAGTTCAGGATTGGTATTAAACGCTATCACCTCAGCCAGCTCAAATATCCTTGTCATCCAGGAGAAGGAGGTGTTACTTGATGAGGTGTTCAATCGCTGACTCTCCTCGGTGATGCGATATTGCATACCGAATTCTTCTGTTAGCACTGTTGAGAATAACGCAATCATAACAGGCAGGCTAGCTTTGACTATAAGGGCATGCCCGTCGACGTCCGAGGAAGAGATAGTTGGTTCGTATTTGTTCCCACCGTAACCAAGTACAATAGAATCCGATCTGTCGGACATGTAGTATGGACCTCGGAACTCCAATAGAGGTTTCTGAAAAACAAGCAGCGCCGCGACGGGACATGGTGACTCTGGAGAATATCTGTGACATGGGGTCCGCGTGGTCATGTTTCCTACCAAAAAACAACTATAACCCGAGCACACGTGCTTGCTGCAGTGGGTTTGGCAGATGTACCCGTGAATGTGATCTCTGAACGAGCATCCATTATCAACGCAGTAGCTCACCCATTGAGGATCATCTATTAACTGTATATGAAAATGGTTCATGGCGGATCAGCTGATACAGAGACCCGGCTGCTGTTCCTATATTTCTATATCTTTGCTTTTCCGTATTTTCCGTCTTTTAACTTTCTGATATTGCACCTTCCTCCAGCTCGCTGTTGTGTGAGTGTGACCCATGAAATAAATATTCTGATTGTGAAAAGAATACAATCTTGGCTAACCCTTTTATTTGATGGCTTCCCAGGCTAGCAGAGGACAGAGTGCCGATCTCATTCTAGTGGACGAAGTAGGCTTTGTGAATTCTAAGGTGCTGCTGGCCGTGCTACCGAACATAGCATACAGAGGACGAAAACAAGTGCACATCACAAGTCATGTCAACAACACACCGTGGCTCAACAAAGTGGTGGATATACGTAGGGAGGATGGGCTTCCACGTAGTGTCACAGGGCTTCAAGTGTAGGTATCACGAGAAGGAACCAGGTCTAACATGCTCCTGTCTTGGAGTATACTGTCCCAATCATATAACAGTAGACAACCACCTGAAGCAACTAATGAACATGGTAACACCAAGGGGATTCGAAAGTGAAGTCACAGGCAGTAGCAGTACATCGTCTGCCGACACGAAGACCGACAGGACCACCCCCTTTGAACCGTCAATCATAAACAAATTCCTGTCGAATAACAGCTACACTCTGGAATATATGACTCGGGCCTCCGTGGAGAGAGTCTAAATCTGCCTCGACCCGACCTTTGGAGGGGGTTCTAGGTCCTGTGCGGGGGTCTGCTGTGCTGTAGAATTGAAAGGTGGCAATCTAGTGGTGAGTTTTCCGTTTCAGTTGATCCTACGACCGACACCAGCAGGTCACTAAATAGGTATCCGTAATCCAAGGGTCTGTGTGATTGACTGCTATGTAGTCTATTTGATGGCGGGGTTAGGCCCAATAGGGTGACGATGTAAGAACTTATACGAGCCTCATCCTGGATTGTCAACGTGGTCTCTGTGTCAGCCACGAAACAAGAAATCAGGTCAACTGCCTGAGCCCAGGTGCCGCATGTACACTTGGAGTCCGACAGTCTCACCATCCATCCTGTAACCGCTAGAGATATGATGACACGAAGAGAACTTCTACCTCGTTTAGATTCTTTGATGGCAGACATATATTTCAGGGCGCCGCTGCGGATGGTATCAGCAGATGCAAACGTTGCTAATACCATGTTCTCGTAGTCCTTCCATTTGCAACTCGAAATACATTTGTTTACGAAGTATTCCGGGACACGATTGCCTATTGCAAGTGTTATAACACTCAATAAGTTGCAAGGAACATCAAAAGATGCACATTCTACGTTTTCACAGAGTCTTCCTTTTGTGTAAACGGAGATCAAGGCGTCGATCATGAGTATCCTAGCAGACGAGAAGGAGACAAGTCTACTGTAAAGGGTTCTGAGCTGTCCACAATCCATGGTAGAGTAGAAAAGAATGTTGCGTTGGAATGTAGTGTATACTATCATAAATTCGTAATCCGATAGGAGGTAGTCCCATGGAGCAGTCATCAGTCTTTCAACTGCCTCTCGAGCAGCTTTACAAGCAGGACATGACATGATGATTATCTACTTAGTTGTATTACACCAATCTATAACGCTAACACTGCTTAATGTATTATTCTCACACAATATTCCCTCTCTCCCTCACAGGTTATGGGTTTGGAGGAGTTGGAGATACGCGATTTGGATCAAGTTACTAGAGTCTACGCTGCTCTGCTAAGCAGTCACATTAGATTACTGAAACTCATGATGCCGAGAGTGATATGGAAAGGATTACCCGCGGTGATGGTAGTTGAACGAAATACCTACGTCAACGCCTCATTCGAGGTCAAATGTCTGATGGAGCAGTCACTCGTGCGATCCGGTTTCAAATTACAGTTCTATAAGAAGTGGTCACCAGACAACAACAAGTTCATGTTAGGGAAGTACGTTGGTGCCAATACTAAACGTGCTATGGTTCACAGTACAGTCTCTGCAATAACTAGACAAACTCTGTATTACTGCGACACCATAATGTCCTTGGGGTGGGCAGTGATACACGAGGCTACCAAGAAAGCTCGGATGCTGGAGTCTACCATTGGAACTTCCAAGGGTAACGGTTCTAGCAACAAGATGGGTTCCAATAGGGACATATTCATGTATAGGCGTTCACGAAAAGGCGTCAACCTCGCCACTGATGTAACAGCAAGTGTATTGGAGACGTGTGACATTATGTCTTTACCAGATAATAGGCTCACTGACCAGTTACATGCCCAGCAAGGAAAACTTTTATTGGGGAAATTGAGAGAAGAAATGTCAATGGTCACCATCACAGAGTCTACAAAATCTACTACGGTGACAACAGGGGGTAAAAGGTCTGTGAACGGAGAATACACCAGAGATGACATGTTGTCAGCATTCTTACTTCTGTGTCACACCAGAGATGAGATATCCAGCGGTGACCCGTTCATTAAATTATGTGGCAAGGTATATGACGTAACAGTGAAGTGACATCTATATAGATTTACATCAGCATACCGGTGTTGTGTGATCTGACTTAATAAAAAATACACAGCTGTAGACATGATATCAACTGTCTTTATTATGAGCAAGTACGGTTTACATACATGTATTTGTTTACCCAGCCACACATCGAATGTCTATTATAAGCCATATGTAAGTGGTGGGGGTTATTCATAAGCGGAAAGTCATAAACTCAATCTTCTTCGTCTTCAGAGTCTATAAACACAACCCCCTTTGGTTTGCAGTTGACAGAGATATTTCCACTTGGTCTAAACCAACCAAACATTGTATCATATTCTAAGCCTTTGCTACGTCGATACGCAACGTCGTCTGGGTGGTAATAAATGAGAGCTGGATCAGCGTCTGAGGAGTATCCCGAATCGTCGATGTCATAGCTGTCCTCGAAGTCGTCGCTGTCCTCGTTGTCATCACTATCCTCTTTCGCATCAGAATCTCCCTCAGCGCTCATCACGTTGTATTTGTTTCCTATACAGCTGTTATATTCGTAGGACATTCGAAAATGCCGATCATCAGTATTGACGGCGTCACTGTTGGTCTGTGGGTCTGTTGATGACGTGACTGGGGTTGCGGTAGAATTCATGGCACCAAAATTGGATTTATCACCTACAGAATAGCTGTAGTTTCTATCTAATTACGAGTCAGGTTTCTTTCGTTTAATAGCCTCAGATCAGAACTCGATTGGATACCTTGAATGTAGTCCTTCTGTAATCAGATACTGGATGCTTTTCGCCTTTGGCACACTATATAGTATTTTTGGTAAGACATTAGGGTTTCCGTCTGAGTATAAACCTACGGTTGGAGAATGTAGGAACCTCTGGTCTGACAGCTGAGGAGTCCCGTTGGATTAACCGTGCTTCTGAAAATTGAAGCAGCAATTCTCTCCAAGTTTGGATTGATAAGTGTCCACAACCATATCAGATGGGACAGCCGGAGTACGGTATGAGAAGTCTGGGCTTCCGGATCGTGTAGTGACACTATTCTGCTGCAAATGTTGTTCATTATTCTGCAGTCTGGACATCTCACTATCTTGGAGAGTCCGATGACCGGTCGCATTCAACTTGTTAGGTTTGTTCCCTACAAGTTCGTTATGGTCACATATAAATTGTTCAGTGACACCCATAGCCCGTAGAGCGTTTACTGGCATATTGTAAAACACCCAAAATGGCATCCCTTCGAATTTATGACGTTGATTATTATGCCTATAATTATACAAGAATGTTTCGATACTAAGGTCAATATCTATCCCTCCAGATGTAGGCGGTCAAGTGTATGATGTAGAAAAGACAGTTGCTTGTTTGTCCGGTTAGTCTTTAGACAAAATTTAGATTTAGTAGATAGCTAATAACACTTAATATTCGGTTCTATTCAGGGTCTTACTGCACTGTTCTATTTTGTTGTCAGGTTCTTACTGCACTGGTCACTCTCTCCTTGTCTTTCTTTATACCAGAATCAGAATCAGAATCAGAAAGGGATTTATTCGCCATGAAAGTTTGCACAGACAAGGAATTTGCTTTGGCAGGAAGGTGCATACAATAAACATATACCTAAAATTTAAATATGTGGACTAACTATACTAAGGGTACATAAACTAGCAGTACTAAGTGGGATAAATATAAGTTGCCGTAAATTACAATATAAAAATACAAAAATACAAATATTACAAAAAATACAAATGTACAAGATACCATGTTGTGGTGCAGTGCAAAAGCAGTGTGTTTTAAGCAATAAGTCATTTGAGTCAGTGTGGTCCCTTGGCCTTGTTGAAGAGGCCAACAGCGGAAGGGAAGAAACTGTTTTTGTGGCGTGAGGTATTGGTCCTGATGGACCGCAGCCTTCTGCCGGAGGGGAGTGACTGAACTACAGTCCTGATGTCTGACGTATATACGGAGCCAGTTGTCCAACTGGCACCTTTTGTCTTGACATCAAATCAGTGTGGCTCCAACGGTGGATTCAATCTGACGAGATTGTACAACTGTGGTGTTTTCGGACAACCCCCCCGTGGTTATGGCATAGCCATAAATAAGGCTAATATAATAGACATTCTTGTAAACCAGTTACTTCTCAAGTTCAATGAAAATTGCAACTCTGAATAGTCCTCTTCCACCAACCACTGAGCACCTGGAAGCACTACCCTCTCTCTTAAGTCATTAGACGTAGTGTTGTCCGCGACGAAGCTGAAATAAGCAGCGTAAAAGGGCTGTAGTTGGAGGAGTAACTCTCTACCGTTCCGTATCTCGTTGCTGTTGATATCATTCTCATTCACCCAAATTGAGTCTAGTGAGAGGACCTTCTCATCCCCTTCCGTGTTGATCGGGAGGGGGTAATTTGGGGGGTTGTAGAACCTACCTTTACTCAAACTTGCTGCCTCTCCGCATATTTTAATCAGGTTACTGTGGGCCGAATTGGAGACGCGTATTGTATGTCCACACAGGTCAGGGTTGGTAGTCCACAGTGACAACGCCACGCGTAGATTCTGTTGTCTTAGGTTGCGAAACTTGATGTCTTCAGAGAGTCGATCTACATGTACCAGTTGTCCAGTTGTGGTCAACCAGAATGCTTTCACGTCTTGGTTGTAGGCTGTCTTGTCCTGTCTGTACAGCTCTGGTTGTTCACTTGTCATCATTTTACGGTTGAATCCTATTGATTCTCTATCGGTTAACGAGCGTGGTCTATTTACCAAGTCACTGGTGTTACACCGTGGCACCCCTGAGAAAAGCCAACAGTATCGAAAGTGAATCTTCATCGGTAACGTAAACTCCATCACTGTAGCTTGTGAAGGGCCGGCTCGCTCCTTATCAGTGTGACACATTGAAAGGCTATCTGTGATGCATTCACTGGGACATAGTACGACATCGTCGTCTTCGTTGGAAGTCCAGATGAGTCCTGGTTGTAACACATCTACGGGGTCGAGATTCCAACATCGAACGTTGTCCATGAACCCAGATGACACCTTGTGGTTGCTCAGTGAGTTGGTGATAGATCCCGTAGACAATTCTCAGTCTATACCTATTGGGATAGCTGTCGACTGCGTTAGAATGAGGCTATCTGAAGACGACATTAACACAGAAAGACAGCATATTGATAATGCTAGAATAACCGAGTACAATCGCCTGATAAAAGACCGTCTAGCACAAGCCACATTGATAAAGAATCTGGGACTGGATGGTGCCAAGGCTAGGATGCGTGAGCTACGACTTCATGATATGTCGCTGAAGGACAAGTCTGTCTCTATCATGTATCGTTTTAAATGTCTAATAGAGAGGGTGTTTGAATACTTTCGAACTAAAACTATGAAGATGGAACCTTTTCAGGTCAAACTCAGGTCGGGTGTGGTGTTGGGTGTCACAATGAACCAATTTGGTGATGCCCTCTACAAGTATAAGCATGCTCTTCTAGACCAACTGTGCTTGGCCCCTCTGGGTTCTGAGAACTACAACTACGTAAACCCTGCTCTCGGACACGCTTACCAGGTGGAGAAAGGCTTCTCTCGCTACGCCAACCCTTATACCCTATGTAAAATCCCGAGGCAGTGCGGAAAAACCATGATGATGAGGTTATTACTAGCGGCAGTGTTGCTACACTTGGACATCAACGTGATGGTGCAGGCTCAAAATAAACACATGTGCACCACCTTGAGAGTGGGGGTTGAAAACGTTATGTTGGAACTGCAACAAATGCCATCCTTTAAAGACGTGGAGAAACCCCATCAGCATCTGTGGTAACCCAGAAAATAGAACCTACAAATTCAGCCCAGGTTACAAAGGATCGTCCTTTGCACATTTCTTGTCTTCCAGTAACGACGTGAGTAAATGTCTACAGCTTACTCTGGTAATGTTATCCGACGTATCTGTTTCCATACTTTTCTATCCTTTCTGCACCGGGTCTTGTATGATATTGGTAACATCTACGACACCCTGTATGGTCTCCCATCCCTCATGTAAGTATATTGTCTGTCCGTATATTCTAACGTGTTGATTTCTCCTAATGTTAACAAAAGCGTCTATCTAACACATTGAAACGTCCAACAGAAGGTGAGTTGACAAATTGTGTCACTAGTTTAAGTTGAAGCCTTGTAGCTCATTTTATTCCATACATGCATTAGCATACATTGGTAATGATCTGTGAAACAAAGTCATATTTTAATGGTAACTCACACAAGGAAGAGGACAAAACGTTGATAAAGCAGCCATGGCCGAAGATTTCTGCCAACCTACAATATACGAAAATATAATCTTCAAGAATGGGAAATATGTAGCCACCTAGTGATGGACCCGGGAGCCTCTTCGTGTCCAACACATCAAAGTTTGATATTGTATCCCTAATAATAATGGGAAATATTTTAATCAACATTCTTATTAAAAATGCTACGTTACCAAAGTTCTACCTTAACCCCGCCTCCCTCAACCTCTGTGAGCATCTCAGCTATATCTAGCCCGCTGAGACCATTTGCTAACCAGTGAGAAGTGTACGAGTGTGGTCTCCTGTCAATATTCACTTAGTGATCTCTGACAACTCGTCCGAGCTAAGTTAATTCAAGTCTATATTCCCATCAACCTCTATCGTCCTGTGTCTTTGGTGACATCGTATAACGGCGTATAACTTGAAGATGTCTACATTGAAACGGAAGCATGTTGCCTCAAGTGATGACGGGTCATCTTCAAAACCTCCTGTGAATTTATACTTTACTCGAGGGCACTGCGAAGATGAGTGGCACATGTGGAATATATCATACTGTGAACTAACACTGCAAGTAGGAGAAATTGTGCATGCCTACATAATATCGTCGGACTTTGATTATACAATTCTTCTCACCACTTCTGTACTTGTGAATCTCACAATCCCGGCATCTGAGGAAATTACCTGCCTACTGGGTTGTGACATAAGATTTGAAGGCGATTGTTCTGAACACGTGATACATCTGCAATCGGCGGCTACTCAGGGTGATTTTGTTGACATATGTATGTCAAAGGGTGTCAAGTTTGTAAAATTTTTGCAGCATCATATACAAAGGTCTCATGATGCGGAATTTGAGCTCGGTTCACAAGTACACTCACTTTTTGTTCAGACAGTACGCGAGATGCTCAGCAGACGCTACGACATCATGCATCATTATCCTTTATATAACCGCGCTCTCAGTCTTTACTACTCCAGTAAGGTTAGCTTGGAGCCCCCACTACTTAAAGATATGATATGTACGGGAGGACTACTGGATCTAAGTGCTGCCGAGCATCACTCCCTACATGGGATCATATTGGAAGGAAAGGATCACATCTCGTTTACAAAGTGGAACTATGCTGATAATACTGAAAATCGACACAAAGAGCAGCGTGAACCACAAGAGTTCGAGGTAATAGATGCATCATCAATAAATCGCGACAGAGACACAATAGACTACCGTGAAAGGAATGTCGGCTCAGCCAAAAGACACAGTGTCAACGGGTCGACGTGCCCAATGTCACCTTATCCGAGGGAAGAAATGCGTGACATCTTCACTGTCAACACGTTCGAAACTTTCAACAACCTCTCGGGAACTCTAACGGCTAGACCGACCGCTTTCCCTTACATCTTCACACTACACAAGTGCCGATCTGACTTTTGATAATTTGGTCAACTATTGTATAAAGCACACCCGTGAGTCTATGGCTATTCTACCACCACGTGAAAACTGGGGCTGCGTCAACCCTGTGATGCTTATGGAAGATCCGGTTGACCCTGTGACTGGTAGGACGATGCGTCGCTACACGGTCACTTCCAGAGGGCACTTGAGTACAATGGTGTCAAACCATAGTTTCTGCTACAACGAGGTGTTTTTACCCGGTAGACCTGTGAGCAGATTGAACCTCGACTTGGACCTCAAGTGTTGTCAGAAATGTAGCATGAAATTCGCTACCAAGGCAGATCGCTCTACCAAGTATAAAGTGGCCAACGCTTTGACGAAGAGTTTGGTATTTGTTATACTTGAGTCTTTGCTGAAGATTGCAAAAGTGAAAAACGAAGAGTTGCACAGTGACCTGTCCATCAAAGAGCTGGTCAAGGCTGTGGGTAAAATCGCTGTGTATATCAGGGCTTCATCTGTCAAATCAAAGCTGAGTGAGAATGCTCTGGTATCTATCGGTAGAACTTTGCAGTTTTGAGGGTATAGAGGCTTACAGGCCTTTACTAGATGAGATGGAGAAGGTCTCTGTCAATTACGTTCTACTGTCTTACCCAGCTGACGCTAGATCTTGCGGACTCTGTGACTTGGGAGATGAGCTGAAAACAGACGGTTGTGACAATGTAGGCTCAAGGTGTTTGAAGCTCAACTCTCATCGTGCTCATAACAGATGTTCGTCCATAGACAAGGCACCATACTCGTTCAGGAAGTCTGTACGACTCCCCAACTGTTATAAGGAGTGTTCAAGTTTCGAGTATGTGGACATGTTTAACACTCATGACATCGAAGACCCCGGGTTTTGATAACCCGCTATCCCTTTCCGTTGGACTTTCCTCCAATCCAATACTTGTTGATGTGACATCACTAGGAATCCGCTTTCAAGGTGTTTTGAAAGCTAGAGGGGGTTCCCACACATCTGTCATCTCCAGACTTGACGAAGCGCCTGATCAATCTCGGGTGGAAACCGAAGCTCGGAGACTTTCGCTGCTGTGGGGTGTGAACGTGACTGTCAATAAGAGCGGCTCTGGATTTTTTTATGTACAGGCTAATGAGAAATCTACTACGTATCCTTGTCCTATACATAAAAGAGTACATTCCAAGTCTAAGTTGAGCGCGCTGGTCTTTGCTACACAAACCAAGCCAAAATGTTTTGTAGCTTAACACACACGTTTTGTTTGCATAAACATAAATTAAACAACACCTGTTGCAATGTCTCCTTGGTTCAATGTTATTGTCATTTACCAATATGATCTTTGGTGCGGATACTACAGACATTTCTTAAGGTATATTACATGTAAAAAACTAAAATACACAACATTCATGCCATTCTTCAAGTCCTTAGTCGGGTCAACACTGGTTCCTGGTGTATGGGGTCGACGCCTTGTCTCATAATATTCTGCTCTGCTCTCGTGATAGAATATCGTTTCATCAAATCGGCGGGGTAAGCGTGTATCGGATCCAAGGTTAACGCTTATGGTGTGATTGTCTTCATACTCATAAAGCCTGTGTGACACCCATCTTTTCCATAACATACTAGAGTCTGGGGTTGCCACAAAGTACTGCAAGTAAGCTGTGGTATTTATAGTTTTTTTTGTTTTAACCAGAGTCTTCAAGCTCCACATTTCTGGGTGACTTAGTGCGTGCCCTGGCATTGTTGTAGTTTTCACAAGGTGGTCCAGCGCATATAACATTTGGAGCCGACGTTGGTCAATCCTTAACATGATTCCCGTTTCGGATGTCTACAATGATATCAGCCCTGTGGTGACCGTCCGATTCTAGTCTTATTTCGGTCCAGTCGACATCGTCGAAGGACTTGTGAATACTGCTGCTTTCTTTCAAATTAACTGATTCGTTATCAACTGATGAACATGCGTGATAATGATGCTGCTCTCCGTGCCATTCCTTATAACTGCCTTGCGTGTGTTAGGTTGTATGGCCAGCCTGAGACGAAATAATATAGTTGACATGGGGAATCTACGCAACTGTCGGGACGATGTAGACTACTGCTCTGTGGTTCCCTTTGCTCTTGTTAGCTGCACGGACACTAAAGCCGGACTGTGTCGCTACCGGTGTCCTCTGGGTCAACCCTATGTGCAGTACAGGGCTATAGGAAGACACAAATGTGCTGCTGTATGCCCTTTTGGGTATTTTGTCGGGATTTTTCACGGCGAAGAGACTTGTAGGTTGCACAATTTCTTCTGTCCTGAAGGCAAAAATGTGATACTGCCTGGTACGTCCTGGCATGACACTATTTGTGGAGATCTGGATGATTACAACATACCGACCCTTCTAACTAGTGTAAAGTCCACCCCGCTTCTTGACACGTTGAATGAGCTGACTGTACGCTGGGTGCGCGATATACCGGGTTATGTAGTCCAAGATCTGTGTAGAGAGATGACTATTCCTGCCAATGTGACCTCTTGCTTCTTAAAGTTTGAAGAAATGTTACATGGTATGAGGTCTCCAGCTGAATTGTTGTACTACAGACTTAACAAGCTTTTGTTTTACGATATATCCAAGCAACTCTACGATATCGTAGTGAAACCGTTTGCTGCTACTACAGCTATACAGCCCGACGTATCCATACATTTCCTACAATCCAATACGTTGTGGGTAAGGAGAATATGACAGCCTTCAGGATGGTTGTTACAGTCACATGACTGGGGCTGAATATCGCGCAAAGGTATTTGTGCCAGTACAAATCGCCGTAGCCTTCAGGGAGCCCTTTCGGGACACCTGTGCTCACAACAGAGGAAGACCTGTGGCTTTCCAGTGAAGGAGTCACGACAAGTCTTCTCACGCTCCCCTTTCCACAAGGGGCATTGGGGATGTCGTCAAATCTTGACAGTATGCACTTGATATCGAAAACTGTGGAGTGTATCAGAGGTTCCAGTTCTTGTATGGAGTTGGGAGACTACGCAGATAACAATTGGCCCCAAGGAGGCACAGGTTACCCAATCGCAATCTCAAGCTCTGTGGATAAAAACAATCAAATTGTGGTTAAAATGATAATCAATGTCAACCACGGTGCGATATGCATCAAGATTCCATGTGACACTAAACCGTTTTCACTGGGATCGGAGCAGCCTGTTTTTCCTCTACCCATGCTAGGGTATTACGTACACATAGAACAGCCTTGGATTTCCAAAGTGAAAAGGTACATGTTAAACGTGGAACCGCTCATTGCTCGTATAACACAACCCCTGATGTTACTCTATTGCCCTGACATTGATCGTAGTCCAGTTGGTCACCTACACTAGTCAGATGCCTACCACCAAAAAAGCTTTGACTGTGTAAGTGAAATGGACGAGTATCTAAGGGATGCGAGGGGTGTCTTCTTCCAATTTACATCGTTGATGAAAGGGAACAGGAATACATCAGAGTTGACAGTGAAGCGTGTAGAGACAGTTGCGACACGTACATCTGCGTTGTGTCTGATCTCTACTGTACTTGCTGTACTAATCAACATTACTTTAATTTTAATGCTGTGCTACACGTGTAAGGGGGGTAGGTTTAACCTACATCGATATAGGAAACTTCAATGATGACCGACCACATCGTAATCTCTGTCAGATCTGTGTACTCGCTACTGCTACCTCTGTGTCTTAATCTTTACTCTGTGTCTAGTCGAGACTCACTGTCGAGTGCAATGGTCAACGAAGCCCTGAGGCAGGGTGAAGGTTCGTCATCGTCTTTGCTTAGAAATGGTAACGCGTCTCCTGACTCCCTGGAGCACAGGGTTATACTCCACCCAGGTAGATGGAAGATACGCACATCGGATACATCGAGTGTGTACTTTGTGTACAATTTCATTTTAGGCTTCAATTGGACTGAGCTTGAAGTCGACTACCCTGAGTGTTCTCAGGTGGCCTGCAGAGGCTTACCTGACTCTCAAAGGTTGCGACGAATTGTGTTTTTCCGACACTTGGCGCGACGCGACTGTAACGTTGACAACGGCTACACTCGAGTACAATAGGGCAATGTCAGTGCTTGATGCGGCCTTCAACGACCTTGCTGCTCTCATGAACACGCAAATAATCCATCAACATTGGAGTGCATCGGACCCCGTATCCAAACTATTGTCACACCATGGTAAGGTCTCATCTTCAGATCATCATGTTGTGGACGTGATGCAATACTACAAGACGTTGATTGACGAAGCCCTGGGGAATGTAGTGAAGCATTTCCCGGGAGCAAAGTTGTCAGAGACATTTGAGGATGTAAACCCTCACTCCTCTCTCAATGCGGAATCTCCCTTAGACAGTCAGTTGATGTCCGGGTTGAAAGGTACGAGTAGGTTCAATATATTGCTTGACACTTGGAAAAGCGGAGCCTTTAAATTAGCCATCCAGCTCAACGCCGTCACGTTTGCTTTCCATTTCCTTTTCATGAACTACCCCTTCCCGTCATGAACTACCCCTTCCCTCATGAACTACCCCTTCCCACCCAGGAGGCATCCCACCTCCCCCCCTCTACAGTGACGACTCTCTCCATTCAGGAGGGTGAAGTTAACAGACTTTTCAAGAGGCAGAATCCCCGCAAAGCAGCTGGGCCGGACTCTGTCTCTCCAGCCACCCTCAAGCACTGCGCTGACCAGCTGGCTCCGGTGTTTACCTACATCTTTAACACCTCCCTTGAGACATGCCATGTCTCAAGTCCTCCACCATCATCCCTGTGCCCAAAAAGCCAAGGCCAACAGGACATAATGACTACAGACCCGTCGCCCTGACCTCTGTGGTAATGAAGTCTTTCGAGCGCCTGGTGCTGGCACACCTTAAATCCATCACTGACCCTCTACTGGACCCCCTGCAGTTTGCCTACAGAGCCAACAGGTCTGTGGACGATGCAGTTAACATGGCCCTCCACTTCACCCTACAGCACCTGGACTCCCCAGCATCCTATGCCAGGATCCTGTTTGTGGACTTCAGCTCTGCCTTCAATACCATCATCCCCGCCCTGCTTCAGGACAAGCTCTCCCAGCTGAACGTGCCTGATTCCACCTGCAGGTGGATCACAGACTTCCTGTCTGACAGGAAGCAGTGCGTTAAGCTGGGAACGCAAGTCTCCGACTCCCGGTCCATCAGCACCGGATCACCTCAGGGCTGCGTCCTTTCTCCTCTGCTCTTCTCCCTGTACACCAACAGTTGCACCTCCAGTCATCCGTCCGTCAAACTCCTGAAGTTTGCGGACGACACCACCCTTATTGGGCTCATCTCTGGTGGAGACGAGTCTGATTATAGGTGGGAAGCGGCCAACCTGGTGACCTGGTGCAGCCAGAACAACTTAGAGCTCAATGCTCTTAAGACAGTGGAGATGGTTGTGGACTTCAGGAGGAACACAGCCCCACTCACCCCCAACACCCTGTGTGACTCCCCAGTCAACACTGTGGAGTCCTTCCGCTTCCTGGGCACTATCCTCTCCCAGGACCTCAAGTGGGAACTGAACATCAGCTCCCTCATCAAGAAAGCACAACAGAGGATGTACTTCCTTCGGCAGCTGAAGAAGTTCAACCTGCCAAAGACAATGATGGTGCACTTCTACTCAGCCATCATTGAGTCCATCCTCACCTCCTCCATCACCGTCTGGTACGCTGCTGCCACTGCCAAGGACAAGAGCAGACTGCAGCGTATCATCCGTACTGCTGAGAAGGTGAATGGCTGCAATCTGCCTACCCTCAAGGACCTGGACACCTCGAGGACCCTGATGCGAGCGAGGAAGATTGTGGCCGACTCCTTCCACCCTGGACACTCCCTGTTTCAGTCACTCCCCTCCGGCAGAAGGCTGCGGTCTATCAGGACCAATACCTCACGCCACAAAAACAGTTTCTTCCCTTCCGCTGTTGGCCTCTTCAACAAGGCCAAGGGACCACACTGACTCAAGTGACTTCTTGCTTAAAACACTCTGCTTTTGCACTGCACCACAACATGGTATCTTGTACATTTGTATTTTTTGTAATATTTGTATTTTTTTATTTTTATACTGTAATTTACGGCAACTTATATTTTCTTGTATATTTAATTCTATTCTAATCCCACTTAGTACTGCTAGTTTATGTACCCTTAGTATAGTTAGTCCACATATTCAAATTTTAGGTATATGTTTATTGTATGCACCTTCCTGCCAAAGCAAATTCCTTGTCTGTGCAAACTTTCATGGCGAATAAATCCCTTTCTGATTCCCTTTCTGATTCATAGAGCCCACCAGCGCTTGATATCCTGTGCGCAAGGTGTGCAGAGGGCTGATCTGACCGGATGCGAACCTGGTTTCATTGAGGAGTTTTACATCGACATTCCTGTGGCCAGTCGGTCTCAGTCATCTTCTAGGCTTGTGATGGTTTTCAAGAGGGATATTTGGAATCCGGTTGTACTCTCACGTTGGTATATGCCCTTCATCGACACTTAAAAAGGTAACAGAACCTGTTGGCTAGATAGGCCCATGGTGAGTGACACCCAGTTTAACTACAGGGTACCCATCTGCGACTCGAGAGGAGTATGTGAACCATTGGAAGTCGACGATGAGACAATGTCAGCATGTGAAGTTAATGAGAATGGAGAGTTGAGTATGGCGTGTCCTGTTGTATGTGACCGCCCATGCTTCGGTCCTATCTGCTACCAGTCTCAATCAGAAACGTACACACTAAAGACCGCGTCGAGTGAAGCACGTGTTGCCAACGGGTCACACTATATGAGTCTGATCAGGGTAACTACGAATCCTAGGATATTGTCAAAGGTACATTCTCTGTCAGAGGTCGATATAAACGCATCTCTCGTTACACTTCGGAACCACTCCCTTCGGGCTTCTGAGTTACTACAGCGAGGGGAGACAATGTTACAGAAAATAATCACCATGGATGCGACCGCTCGGAAGTACGTTGCCGAAATGTCAGCTGAGACAGCCGCTCAAGAGCAGGGCGTTAAATGTCTCGACTGTGAGAGCATGATAGGCCGTAGTCAGTTCATGGCAGCCCTTTCAGTCACCCTATCCGCTCTAACATGTCCTTTATTAATCATTCTGGTCATAAAACTGAAGATTTCTAGAGAAAATCAAGGTGTACGTGTGAGGACAAAGGGGAGCATTGTGGAGAACTTTATATGACCAACTGACCACCCGTTCATAAAATTAAGACTGATGGTTGATGCACGTTGTCATAGTCAACCAAGTTGGCTACATCAATGAACGTAATGTTGGTTAGCCAACATGGTAGTAGGCTGTGTGTCTTTTGAAGCCTCATGCGTCATCTATGTATCATCCGCATCTTCCTGGACTCGGTGTATTAAAGTATATGTGTCATCGTATCTTACCGGCTTAGCGCTTCTGATAAATCATGGCCTTTTCAACTACACTATTGCGATATCTACTTGTTACAATATCGACTGTCACTAGTCTGTATGCTGAGGGACGACTTAAACCCTCTAATACACAGGCACCGGACACCCATTTGCAACTTACCAGTATGCCCGGTGACATTGACGTTGCGGGTCTCGTCAAACCTGAGGATGATGCCATTACAGTCACAATTGTGGGAACTTCAGTGTCGACAAGTATGGATAATACCAGAGAAGCGACTTGTGAAACTTCTACACATCTAAGCCCCATCACAGTTCCCAAGATTGGAGGTTTTTACTCTATACCTCCTCAGAAACTTGTTTGTCTAACTTCCAGATGGTATCTGGCCGAAGTGGACAATGTAACGTTTGGGCTTTATCGTCTCAACAAACGTGGTGAGGTTTCTGAATACAAGGTTGTCCTGAATGCGCCATCAGTGGGCAATGTTATCCACATCACCAACCTCAGCACTCTAATTATCCACGACGAAGCATGTAATCACACTGCAATCTACCAATGTAAGAGGTTCACCAATATCTCCAAACTTCACAATTGCATCGTCTCCAATTGCACTTTCAAGAACAAATTGCTCAGGCCATACAGTACAGAAGCTGGGGTTCCTTCAAACGCTGTAACCAGGCTGACGTTCTGGAGTTTCACACTTGCTACAGGACCTATACTGGGCTTAACCCTCCTGTTGTGTTCATTTCTTGTTCACTACTTTTGTGTTCCCAGACAAAAGTGACCGCCCAATTATAGCTGACTATAATTCCATAATAATCCATATATGATCAGCTAATGTTGTGTTAGATCTTTTTAGCAACTTAAGTTTTATGTATTAACACTGCTCACATCAAACGCCTTTTCTAGTACAGATATCACATACAATCGTCACTTATAGATTTACAACAGGAACAGTCAGGAAACATATGATGGCTTCCGTTAAAACTTCGGTTAGACCGCTGAAAGCTGCACCGTTGATCCCCGAACGTAAGAGATATGTATACAAGCCATTGTTGATGACCGCGACAGTCCAGGATGTCGTCAAGTTTGCACAGTCTAACAGAGTGAAGATATACGTCCCTCAAACTTCCTACGCTACTGCTAAACTAGTTCAGACGCTTTGTTCTGTTAAAGAGTCAGGCTTATGGAACCGCACTTGCGAGAGAGCCCTGGTCGAACACCTCCCTTTGAGAGAGCACCATGGTGCTTTCCTGTCACATAACATGTTTGTGACCATGATTGGTGCTGTAGTTGCCAGAGCTTTAGAACAAGCAACTAGTGGACATGAAGACACTCTGGACCTATTAGCCGATCGGTATTATGTGAGGAGTTAAGTATCGCGTGTCACGACTCTAGTAAGACCAGCGCAATGGAAGCAGTCGCATACTCGGGTCGTACATATCGAGAAAGACACCCTGGTTGACAGCAAAAAGAAACGGCCTCTCCTCAACCGACACTATGGAGGCCGGACTGAAGATGAAATAAAGGCCTCTACAATCGAAAAATTCTACATTGACCCAAATGCTCTCACGACACCCATGGCAAACTTTGGTTTCAAGCACCATTATGAGAATAATCCCCATCACCCTGAGCATTTCCCCAATGGTGAGATGGCTGATGTCAATTTAGTCGAAGCGATCGTGGACGGGTTGGCTTGTACATTCGAAAGAAACAAGACTCATACTGATGTGAACTTGTGGCTTAACATTTACTACGTTGACAGGTTCAGTGGTCATAACAAAGAACTTGCCCAAAACATTATACAGGCTCTTAAAATCTATATAACCGATGCAGATTACAAAATCCTAGAGACCTTCCGAATGTCCATTTTTTCTATAATCGGAGAATACATCCCGTTTACAGCGTGTTGCAATTGTAATCCCGACCAAGCTAAAACATCTCCTACCGCATGATTTAGCATCATGTTTTCAACAAAACGATTTGTGTGAAATGTTTTCTCTGAGCTGTCTAACCTTCGAAGGTGTGTTATTTGAGTCTGATATGTATCACATACTTGGAAAAGGTCTCTGTGTTTTCCTTAGGGTTGTTTCACCGTCACAGTTAGTGTCAGTATATATTGTATGTATTGTTTGAGCTCAATTGTTACTGGTTTAATAAACAACTTTGTTGTACAACATAATTCCGCTTCCTGATCCTACGTCAACCTCAACTTTCATTTGCAGGATGTTTTGAACCATAGTTGTATGACGAGCCATGATCATTGGATAACTACAGAATGTTCGGAACATTGACCCATGGTTAGATGATTGAGCGTGGTCTGAGGAAGAGAGGATTGGGTTTGGTTGGTTATTCAAACCTCGGTTGGAAGTTTGAGGGTGTATATATATACATGATATATTATCACTGAAAGGAGGTTGTGTGACAGATAACAATTCAAAGTACATTCAACATCAAGATTCTTCAGACTCTGAAATGGGACCCCCCAATCGAGATTCGCTTCAAGAACATTCCTCTTCTATAACTGTATCATATTACCCACATAGCAAATCCCGGAGAAAGCAGAAACTGGTAACTCTCGAGACGTTCGAGGGTGAGGATGACTGTCATCCATTTACCCCCCCGTATCCCCACGTATTCAAATTCCCCAAACTTGACTTCGGTATGTCAGAAATGGGCAAGGTTGAACTGGAGGTAGCTTTAACTGACCAATTTAAATTGCATACTAAAAACTTTGCAAACGAAACCGGAATTGATCACCCTAACCCACAGGAGTTAACCTGTGATGCCATCACAGACTACCAGAAACATCGACTGGCGTCAGTCAGTTGGTTTGTTAGTACCATGTCTTTTAATGTTTTTGACACAGAGAACCGAAGGTCTACTCTTTTACAGGCTGTGAATGTCATGGACAGATATATAACTACATGTGTCGACCTTGGTGAGGACCTGATTCAGCTGTTGAAAAATATCAGTAACATCCGAGCAGCATGCCTATCGCTTTCAATCAAGATGTATTCTGTTAACACGGTTTTGGACATGGATCACTTGAACCGATGGAATACCGGGGTAAAAAAGGCAGACGTTGTGGGCTCTTCAAATGAGACGGACGGTGCAAACGTCAACGTCTACAGCTCCACAGATGTAAAGAGCATGTGTGATGCTGAAATTCATATAATTACATTTACATTTATTCATTTAGCAGACGCTTTTATCCAAAGCGACTTCCAAGAGAGAGCTTTACAAAGTGCATAGGTCACTGATCATAACAACAAGATAGCCAAAAAACATCGCGAGTAGCCAAAACATGAAGCACACATTGTGAACAACCAAAGTAAGTGCCAAAGGGAAGAACCATAAGAGCATGTAGTTAAACAAGTTACAATTAAACAACATGAACAGCTATAAGTGCAAGTGTACCTGTGGAAAAAAAGCAAGCAACAGTAATAAAACAATATATCACAGCGAGAACAAAATTTTTAAATCAGTTACCACTAACCACAAGAGCAACAAGTCTCTAAGCAAGAGTCATTGTGATCCTTGAGGAAACTAACATCGGGTCAAGCGAACCGTTCCTAAGTACCGTTGTACTCCCGGAACAAGTGCGTCTTGAGCCTTTTCTTGAAGGTGGAGAGACCAGTCAGTGTCTCTGATGGAGGTGGGGAGTTGATTCCACCACTGGGGGGCCAAACAGGAGACATTGCTTATTCAAAAGTGTAATCTTGACTGAAATGTGTTGAACGTCAAATCGGACGCTGCCACGGGGGTTGGACTCATTGTCGATGACGATTCTCCTCCATCTGACATGTTTGTCAGTCGCTAGAGGTTGATACGATCCGGACCAGTCGATTAAATATGTGGTTAAAGTTAGGTGTGTCATAAGTCTGACCTGAGGCAGGGGAATTATTGAAGTTTTTGTTCATTGACACAAATTCGATCCATTACAGAGACACGCTGGGGTAAGGCGTGAGTAGTGTTGGTGAGTGTGACGTCTCATAGCACTGGATTGGAGGACTAAAATGCTCAGACTTTTAGTCGACTGAAACTTGACTAAACTAACCCTAACCCTACAGAGTATGAACGTGAAACCAATAAAAACTAAAATGACAGCTTGACACAAAGACTAGACTAAAACTAAAATTAAAACAGGCCGCCAAAAGGCATGAAGGGTCTTATCTTGTCACCGAGTCGATCCTTTTCGAGGGAGACGCCAGGGGTAAGGCGTGAGGGTTCTCATCTTGACACCCAGTTGATCCTTGACAGAGACACGCTGACCTGAGCCTGATGAAGGCGTGAGGGTTCTTATTTTGACACCCAGTCGGTCCTTGACAGAGACATGCTGACCTGAGCCTGACGAAGGCGCGAGGGTTCTTATCTTGACACCCAGTCGATCCTTGACAGAGACACACTCTTTAGAGTTAGGTGTAGACAACATCTGGCCTGAGCCCGAAGAAGACGTGAGGCTTGTTGTCTTGACACCCTGTTTACAGTTAGATGTAGACAACATCTGACCTTAGCCGGGGACAGGTGTGAGAATTGTTGTGTTGACACCCTGTCGACCAGTCAGGGAAAGGTTTTCGATGTTTAACGCTAAGGTATCAACCTCCAAGGATCTCCCTGTTCCTGGAGTTTGTGACGTGAATCCCTGTTGATCCACCGTGTATTTCTGCATCAACATCATTCGTAGCGTATCACAAAGCTTCCGATGTTGGTCAGCGAACGTTTCTCCGTATTTAACCTTCGCCTCTTTGTAGGGGATTGCTAGAAATCTGTCGAATGTGATAGGATTCTGATGTTGTTTAACAAAGGTTTCTGTGTATTCAACCATCGCCTGTTTGTGGGGTATTGTAAGAAAACTGTCAAATTTGAAGTTCTCGAATGTATCCTCACGGTGACGTTTGTCCGAACTCTGTAGATAAGACTGTGCAGCCATAACTTAATGATGTTGGTAGTGTACACAACGTAGTTTGAGACTTGTTAATATAATACAAACTATATTGTGATCTCTAGACTTTATCCATTTTGAACCTTGCTAAGGTTGGAGATTCCAACCACTGTATGGTAGTCAAACACGATTGGACAATTCGACATTGTGGTAGATGACGTCAGTCATGTTGGGGCGGGGGTTGATAGGTCGCACGCATGGTTGGACTTGATGTTGCGATGTATCGTATGCACACTTGCACCTTTCCATTAAACCTAAGGACCAGACTGCGCCCAAACTTAGATGACTACAAATGTCACCATCTTCAAATGGGCTGATAATGAAGAATATTAAACAAAAACACTATGTGAACCAAATCCAAGTCTAAGGTGTAATCTTTTGATCCACACCAAAACTTCAACAGATTCCATCCACGAAGCGGACTCGAACCTCTTTACAATGGTTTACAACAGTGATAATTTTAATAACTACTGGTGGATTGACACCAACCAAGATTGGCTCAAGATCACCTTCATAGCGGCTCCTCTGATGATGGTTATAGGCTTGATGGTCGTCACCTACAGAATATGTAGTCAACGGTCCTCACCCATTTACAAACCGTCATCGACTGCACAGCGTTCACTTTCTTACAATTCTGTGTACAATCCTACAACATGCGCCTTTGAAGATTGTGAACTTTGACGTTCCTGTGAACAACCAGTCGCATATGTTGGACAGAGATTCTTGCCAATAACAAAAAATCTAATGTACTGATGTACTGGGCTGAACCGACCTGATCAACTCAATCCTCTATACGTGGCATTGGAAAAGCGTCTGGTTTGGTGACCCTATTAACCTTATGGTAGCTTAGGTTTACGGTTTTGTTTTCATCCAGATTATTATTCCGAGTGCTCTGGCATGATAACTGATTACTGTTGAATATAACTCAAGTGCAAATTTAGTCCGAAAGATGTCTTCGTCAAGTCTAGTGCCGGTGTTTGCGCTGACAATGACGTTGTACATTGTTGAAATGGCCTCGGCTGAAACGCTGTGTGGTGGAGAGTTAGTGGACGTACTTCAGTTCGTCTGTAAAGATAGAGGATTCCATTTCAGTAGACCTGGTAGGGCCAGCAATAGGCGCTCTCAGAACCAAGGGATTGTGGAGGAGTGCTGCTTCCGCGGCTGCGACCTCAACCTCTTGGAGCAGTACTGTGCTAAGTCCGAGAGATACGTGTCAGCCTCCTCTCTGCAGGTCATACCTGTGATGCTCGTTCTCAAACAAGAGGTACTCAAGAAACATCATGTGTCCTCCAACTACAAGTACATCAACTGGCAGCGGAAGGCGGCCCAGCGCCTTCGGAGGATCGTCCCCTCCATACTGCGGACCAGGAAGTTCCGGTTGCAGGGGGATCAACGGAATAACAATAATTTGTTACAAAAGATAATGAGAAAGAAATACGTAACAACAACAAGAGCCAAAACCCAACCGTCTGCAATGGGTAAAGGGTCTCTCCTTGGGGACTGGAAAGGAGTGCTTATAAAGACCACAGAGCCACACAAGGCCCAGGGGTAGCTCTTAAGGTCCAATGATCCACCACTTCAAACATGAAACCTGTAAAAGGGAACATGGCCAGCAAGACGGAACATACACCTAGTCGAGTGGAGGTCACAACACTTATACGTTTAGTATCATGCCATGAGTCATTTTGTAATTCATAATAATAAACTCTTGAAATCCACTTGTTGCACATGTTACATTATTCGCCATCTCCCTGCAATACAATATGGTCTGTTCTAATCACATCTACCATGTGGGTGTTTTTATTATCTTCACTATGTGTGAGTTGGGAGAAACTGGGACCTACACATGTACCATCCGATTTATGTATAAACACAGGGTTGGACGGATGAGCGATTGGGTTGACAGTTAGTTTTGCCAGGTTGTATATGTAAGAACCATCAATTTTGACAGATATCAGGTAGTAGAATGTCAGGTTTTGGCGTCTATGTACAATTATAGCGTAACAACATCTTGTATGGTCTTTACCGTACGACTCTTGTACACCCTGTGGACTCCAACATATAAGAAGGCCACATTTCAATCTGTCGGAAATTCGTTTCATCTCTGAGCAATGACACATGTTTGGTTTAATTTCAGAGATGGCATTGAATTCTTGTTCTCTGGCTTGTAAAATGCTTAGTAAAGTATGAATGGGGTTCTGGTGTCCCAGGTGGACAAGCTTGATACCCCCCTCAACGTTCAGGTGCCCTACAACATTCAGGGGGATCGGTATCCTGAGGGTGGTATCTTCTGACCCATCACCGGCGAACTTGAAAATCTCTCTATGACCACTGCCGTCTTGATCGAAATTTACATTCTCCGGGTGTGATAGGACTTGCCATTGTGTTTCACATTTTACATCCTTTAACTTGGGGTCACGAGCGGACGTGGTTTCTACTTCTGAGTCTCGTTTCATGTTAGAATCGCAGTCTTGCTTTTTAAAAGGTTGTTCCATTTTGGTAACTTCTGAAGATTGTAAGATTGTCAATTTTCTCTTAACAGCGATTTTGATTAATCTTCGTTTACACAGTGAAACCCCTACTTCCATGGGTAAAGGCTGCTGATGCAGAGTGTATACAATGTTGTGTATATGATTCTCATAGTCGTAGAAAAAATGACCTGTAGTGTTAGAGACACACATAGCTTGTTGTATGTCATCATCAGAATACGTCTTGACCACTTGAATACATCTCTCCTGAATGAACGTACTAAGTCTTTCAAGGGATGCCTCTTTCAGAAGTTTGATTTCATCTAGCATGCTTGTGATATTACACTTAAGTGTGTCAAAACCGAAACACTGTTGTATTGCAGCCAATTTAATGTTAGCTAGTTGAAAATCATTGTCCCTAGTTGCTAGCTTGATGTTAATGTCTTCATGGAAAGCAATGGAATGTGAAAGCTCATTGATTTCAATTTGCTGCCTAGCCAACTTGTCTTCCAGTGAACTTCTTTCAAGCTTGAAATTGTCTAAGATTTCAACTTGGCCACTACTGAGCTCTTCTATTGTGGTCTCTAGGGACGATATTGTCTCTATAAAGGCGTCATTGGACTGTGTCAGACTCTCAATTTGAGCATTAAATTCAGATTTTGTTTCTGAATGTTGAGAAAGCTCCTTGATTTGCTCCTGGATTTTGCGATTTGCAAATTGCTGCTTAGCCAACTTGTCTTCCAGTGAACTCCTTTCAAGCTTAAAAGCATCTAAGATTTTAACTTGGCCACTTCTGAGCTCTTCTATAGTAGTCTTTTGTAACGATATTGTCTCTAGTAAGGTGTCGTTGGACTGTGTTAGTCTCTCGATTTGAGCATTACATTTTGCTTTTGTTTTTGAATGTTGAGAAAGCTCCTTGATTTGCTCCTCGATTTGCTCCTGGATTTTGCAATTTGCAAATGGTTGCTTAGTCAACTTGTCTTCCATTGAACTCCTTTCAAGCTTAAAAGCATCTAAGATTTTAACTTGGCCACTTCTGAGCTCTTCTAGTCTTTTGTAACGATATTGTCTCTAGAAAGGTGTCGTTGGACTGTGTCAGACTCTCGATTTGAGCATTAAATTCTGCTTTTGTTTCTAAATGTTGTTTACGAGTTTTCTCACTTGTCGAGTCTTTCTTGGCTAGTTGAGTTGTCAACGCGTCACGTTGCACACTCCACTCCATCTTCTCTGCTGTGTGAGCATTTACTATTGTACTCCTGTCCCTAGTGAGGTCATTGTATAACTCTCGATACTTGTTAAAACTCTCTTGTAATTCACTGAAACGAGTGTGTCTTTCGATGCGCTGTGTATTGTGTTCTACATCACAACACTTTGACAGCGCCTCCTTTTGTTGCATGATAGTCCGAGTACGGTCCAGACAACTAGATATGTCCTTACAGTCGTCTTGTAAACGGTCGATTTCCTTCCTAGCGGATGTCAACTCGTTCTGCTGTTTTACATATTCATTTCTCACAAGGATAAGTTTGTCATTGCGTTGCTTCAACATTGAACTGAGAGTATGTCCTATATCAAGTACAGTGTCCCAGTGTATCTTGAGGGACTTCATGATGTGACTGGGAGATGACAGGGAATCTCCGCCAGACGCCAACGTGTCAACGAGTGTTTGCAGATTGTCGAAAGTGTTACAGATCGCATCTTCATTCTCGGGGGATTCCAATAAATCATTAACAATAGTCACAAGTTGATGTTCGTGATCTCCCTTTACAATACTCACAATGTATTTCAGCGCTTGATCCGCTTGTTTAACATGGTCTGCGGTTTGTATAAAACTAGTCTCTCTAAATGTATCTCGTAGACTTTTACCCAGTCTACGGATAATAAGATCGTAACAACCACACAATTCCATAGCCACACCGAAGCCTATTGCGTCGCAAGCTTTCGTTTTTTCAAACGCTTCAAACCACTTAGCCAAGTCTCCGAAATTCGTCTCAAGCGCATCGACTGCTATTAAGGTTTCTTCAAGGGAAATTATTGTGCGGGGTTGCACAGTCAGGGCTGTTGACATGTCAGATTCCGTGTTAGATGGTGAGGATTCCACCTCGGTAGCCGAAGGGAATAGTTTTGATATGATACCGAAGAGCATTACACGAGAATCGCTTCCAGTATTCAATTGAAGTTGATGATCTACTGCTCTCTTCTCCGTTGTCTTGTGATGTTGTAAGGTAGCGGTCCCAGAACCTGTGTCGGTTGAGACCGCTGAGGGTTTGCCTGTCAGCCGTGCAGCCGATACTCTCGCGGCGTCTCTGTCGACATTCCTTTTGCCACAACCACCAGCCTGGGTCAGTTTCTTCTTCGACTGCTTCACTTTTGGTCTTGCGCTTCTTTCGCTGTTGTTTTTGTTGGTCTTCGTGTTCTGTAAACATTGAGATGCTTTTCCTTGATGTGAAGCTTTCTTGTGGGCATGCTTGTTCTCTTTCTTGTCCCCAGTAACAACTTGAGCCGTGCTCCCACCACAAGGCGATCGGGTTCGGTTTTGGTCTTTTGTTAGACAGGGTGAACAATGGCGAGCTGGGTATTTGGAGCTCCTTCTGTCCTTGACTTTGGTCGACTTCCCACGCTCTACACTTGTCGACTTCCCATTTTTCCTCACCGCTTGCACTGTAGACCCTACGGTGATTGAGGCAGTATCTATATTCCCAGTCTGCCCGACCTCGGATGTTTTGGAGGTCCGGCGGTGGGGTTTCTGATCTTCTTTCAATCCATCCATTGTCGGTGTATCGAGAGATTGTAGCACACAGTGTAGTGCAGATCCCACCGAGGAGCAATCTGTCTATTTGCGACACAGCTGGAACTCTCCGGGGTTCAGGCTCGCACACCGCGGGTGATATTCGATAATCGTACCCACACCGTTGACACAATTCAGCCTTATATTGATCACGCGATAGTAGATGCTGGTCAACTCTCCATGTTGCGTTAAGTTTACCCAACTCTTGACACCAACGGTCCAGGGATCCGCAACACAAGGATGTAAGTATCACTGCCTCATAGGGAGCGTGTATAACGTCTTTGATAATCTTTCCTCCTAAACACCTAGTCACCTCTAAATTCATCCATGTGAGCCTCACACGCAACCATTGAGGGGAGGACGGAACTGGTAAGAGGTGAGTGTGATGGTTAACACTTTGCCGTGAGAGACTAGACATGTCGGAATCCTGCTGCCACAATACACAAGTCCCCCACAGAGCGCATTGCGGATCAGGTATTGTAAGGACGCCGTGCTCACTCTGGCGGTGTAACCTATCGAGGGTTAGCCTACTCTGCTCATACAAGACTTTGAAGGCAAGCGGAGCTCCGAGTGTTGATAGTGTCTCGCTTACCAATTGTGAAGCAAGAGTATCCCTTTCTGCAGAGTCTAAGCTACATGATGTAGCAGCCAAGACGGTGTGGACATGACGGTTCATGCTGGCGTATATTCTTGATACCAACATCTCGGGTTGATGACCTGAAATGGTGTCCCCTGTGAAAGTGTATGTCTTGTAGTGCCCTACCGTATCGGAGGGTGTGATCATTTTCACCCAGGCTAACGGTGCTCTGGCTAAAACACTGATTCGTTTAACCTTGTGGCCTTTGGAATCAATGTACGTATTGGAAAAGTGTTTGGCTGTAACAAGACCGTAGTTGTCTCCACTGTGGGCGTATACAGCCCTGAGAAGGATATAACATGTATTGGGAAGAACGTCTCCTTTCTGGCAGGGTTCCATCGTCAGCCGTTCAGCCCTGTAAGTGTGTAAGCCGGTGTATAATAGAAAGACTAAAACGCAGAGTTGGTTTCTGGATAATAGTTTTATTTTAGTGTTACAAATAAATGAGACAAATAAATGAGACAACTGTGTATATTGTAACATGCTCCAACACCACATGAAATACTAGAAAGTCACTACGGGTCACTGGTAACTTTATCTGCAACACATGACTATGTAATCAATAGTCTTCAATGACAACTTTAAACTTCTCTGCGATCATGGCGGCCGATATAACATGGCAGCCAGATTTATCCTCTTGTGTAACATAACCTTGGACTGACATAGATACGGACGGCTGATCGTCTTGAGTGGAAGACGAACCTCTCCCTTCGGCTTCACAGTCCTCCTCGGAACAATCTTCATTGTTGTAAGACTCACTGTCGCTGAGTTCGATATAGCAGCTGCGAGTGGTATTACATTTGAAAGCCTCCATATACTCAGTCATGGCCTCAAAGTCTTCAATCCCCATGACATTCTCAGCTGCTTCAATCGTGGCGTTATCAAACACAGAGTGACCAGTTGACTCAGAGAGAAGTTGAGTCTGCTTCAAGGTCTCGACACTGTCTCCGGTGTCAGATTCCGGTCTGTTTAAATCTTTGTATAGTCTCATAATCTCTTCAACCGCCTCTGGTTTCTCACCCAGGCTGTGTGTGATGTTTAAGTAGACGTGTAGGTTATCATTACATCCTACACATCCTTGCCGACCCCCTTGGACTCTCTGCCACCCGTTGTCAAAAGCTTTAATACCATAATGTGTGCAGATTACAGCTTTCAGCCTTTTAAAGGATATAGCGCGAATGCCTTTAAAAAGCTGGACGTCATGTCGGAGGACAGAGTCCGATGTGTTATCAGTCATAACCTTGTTGATCTCTAAACGCTCAATTGAAGAGTTGGGTCATATCAGACACTGTTGACCATGCACACTGCACAGCGTGAGAATAACGTTTCTACATCCACTAATACTTCGGAAAATATAGGCTGACTGCATTTCATACAAGATGTGTACATCTGTTTCAAGTCAGTAAACGTGCAGGTGTTGACATCTCTGGTGCTGAGTGGGACGTTTATCATGGTCGCAGCACAGCATGAAGACACAAATTTCAGTTGTTCAAAGTCAAATTCGACGTCAATGTTTTTTGGGTTACCTTTCACCTCAGACGAGTGGAAGGTCTGATTCTTTAGACATCTGGAGCACCTCAGGTCTCCCTCGTCCTTGGGTGGCTGCGGACCGGGTTCTCTGGGTACAAGGAGTATCTGCTTGTGATTATGGTCCACCCAGTTGATGTAGCAGTTTAGCACGGCGTATAGTAGCATCTGACACTCAGGCTTTAATTCACTCAGCTTATGAAAATGCTCACTGTGAATAATGTCAACAGCTTGACGCAGTTCAGGTAGACAAGCAGCCGCCATTTCCAATGGTTGATCAGTTGTGTAAGCGATGGCAAGGTTGTAATAACAACTAAGGCTCCATTCTGAATTGAGTGTAAGCATAGGGTGTCCGATTTTTTTCACAACTTGGTAGGCTTTGATGAGTTTTGCGGAGTAAGATTTCCTCCTCATCGAAAAACTTAATTTCTGCCATCTAATTGAACCTTCAACGGAGTCTGAGTGGACTTTCTTCATTTTTCCGATTGATGACTTTATGGACATCAACATTCTTCACAGGCTTATTACGACCCTCCTTGCTAAGCTCGGTCTTACACGCAGATGACTCAAAAGGTTTAGATTTGGGTTTACGTTTATTGTAGAAGTGTTTGGTAGTTAGGTTTCTTGACACAGTTGTCAATGTGTCACTACTCTGAGATGTAATTGCTATAGATGTCTCATGTAAACTGTTGAACGGACCAACTTCAAAATCTTGGCTTTGCAAGGCGTGGTCTTTATTGCACTTCAATGGTCCGTCCAAGTCATGGGTGTAAACTCCTGCAGTAGGTGGATATTTCAGCTGTGGGTCTTTGCGACAATGTTGGTTGGTTAAGAGGGTCACAGACTGTCGTTTAGGCTCTGGTTGGATGTCCAACCGATTTATGAGGAAATCAACAGCCGTGGCTCTAACTGTGTATAACTTCTCTGTAGACTCCTCCTCATTTAAAATCAGATCTTCCTTTTGGTACCTATAAAAGTCAGCCAAGACAGCCAGTCTGATCATAACCTCCCACCCCTCCATTCTTGACAATTCTTCCTTGTTCGGTAATGCGACATTTAAGTCTTGTGAGCCGATTAAGACTAAGGATAGATCATCCCAAAGATCGAAACATAATTTGTAAGCGTCTTCGCACTCTGATAGATTTGTCTTAGCCGTCAACATCGTCGCTATTTGTGTCTGTATTCGGGGTGTAGACGTGTTATCTCTTGATTTAGAATGTCATACAGTGCTAAGACACTCCAGGTAAGCCTGCAAGAGGATGGATTTTGCATAACGACAGGACCCCACGACTCTGGTATCCTCTACCCCTGCCCTGCCAACCCCTTTGCGCCGGTCCTTCTCAATTCCCCCGTGGTGTTGCATCTCCATTGTCCAAATCTCTTCCCCAACGAGATCCTGAAAGTGCACGCTGAGCACCTGGGGCACTTCTTGGCTTTACAGAACGTACCTCAGATGGATGGAGGTTTTGAAAAGACTCTCTTTCTGGGTCTGTGTAAATTGTTTACTCGGGAGAAGGTCCTTTCACTTTACAAGACAAGCCTGACTGACCAAGTGCTGGCTGAAAATGTTGTTGATGTACCCTACGGAGACAATGACGGAGAGAAGTCCTACCCGACCATTTTTGTTAACTTCAACAAAAACATAGCAAGTCAGATCGTGTCTTTACTTCGCAAGTTGCTTGAGTTGTTTAACATCGAGAAGCTTCGCAGTGGTAAGCCTCCTCATATCATCTTTCTTTACCTCATTCAACTACTGGCAATATTTGTGAGCAGCTCCATCGAGGAGAAACACCTTGCTGTCATTTTGAGTGTTGCATCGGCTGTCTTCCTGGACGCGAATTTTTGTAACCCCTTGTGCGCCGCAACTATACTTCGTCCGATGTTCATTCCTTACTACGGTGAACAAGTGAGTGCTAAAAATCGAAAAGGTGACACGGAGCAGGAATGCCCTGAAGCGAAATTGCGATATTACAAACTCTTCACAGGTTATGAACTTGACAAGAATGGCGATGACGTATCGGTGATGAATGGGGGTCTACACTGGACCGATGTCAGTATACTGGAACGTATGCAAGGGTCTAAGATCGTAGAATGTGAAAGTAAAAAGCTGTGGTTTGTGTCACCTCAGATGGGTGACCGAATGCTAATGGTTAAGAATACCGGATTGGCAATGATGGGAGACCAGAGAGGTGAAAAAGTCATTACCATCTGCAATTACCTGATGTCCGATCATGTAATGGCTTACATTCAGAGCGCTGTATTTGGTACAATATCTAACATGCTACCATGTCACGCAAACAGCGACTTTAGTCAAGATGTGATGTCGACCATCAACCATTCTATGGCTAAATTCTCAAATGCGATTCATCAACAGAGTGAAAACTTGCTGACAAATGTGCTTAAAAATAAATACATGCCTGAACACCAATGGGGTAGGGTTCACTGGACAGGAGAAAGGTGCGTCGTTACAGTTTGGTAGAGTTTTCACTGGCACTGAAGACAAGAGACCCCCTCCGGTTTCCGGCAGGATGGGAGTTTTCACCTCATTGAATCTGGGACTGTCAAACGACACCATGATGAAGGCTATGTTGACCATTGCATTGCGTGAAGATTCTGGAATGGTTAGCGGTGTTAATTTACACAAGATGTTGTCTACAGTTTACAAGCCCGTGGGGGTTAACGAAAAGGTGAACGATATTCACTTCTATGGGCGTTATCACAACACCTTTAACAAGGGCGAATTTACAGAGGTTGCATGTGTTAAATCCATGAGCGATCCCATCTACAACAGCTTGTTGCACGATGGGGCTCTGTCAGACTCGAGTAAGTATCAGCTAACCATGGCACACGGAGCCTTGCCTATGTGCACGCTTACCCTTGCCATGACCATGAGACAGACTGTGATGGGATTTTTTTGCTCAGAGCTAGCCCGTGTCATTTACACTTCATAGGTAACCGATGTTAACTTGTGTAGACAACTCACCGCACTATCTATGACAACAAAGTTTAGACACGGAAAGGATGATGAGAGCACCAACACGTTTGACGCATCTTATGGCATGTCGCTAAAGTTAACTGGACCAGTCTTCAATAGGAACGTCGGCATGACAGGTAGCAACTATCCAGATTTGGATGAGATGGAGTGGTTGCAAGCTACCGACAACAGTCTTCCCGATTACATAAAGATGTCGCTAAACACGATAGGTGACACGAAAAAGGAGGTTGCGAAGCTCATGAGGGAGAAGAATCTGAGATACAATCGTATGTTGTTTCTGACAGGAGGGAACAACACTGTGTACAAATTCTCCTCTGTCTTTGCCAATGAGGAGTTCATGTTCCACGCACCCATGATGACGCTGTTAAACATGACGATATTCTCCAGCAAGAACAACAGCAATTACGCCACTGTCAAGCTATCTAAGCTGCGAAGCTGTTACTACACTGTGAGGGTTTTCAACAATGAATGCATTGACACATCACTTTACAGTTGCCAAAGTAAAGATTTCAACCGTCCCACTAATGAGAAGACTACGGTCGATGAGATGGTGGAGAGGATCAAGAAATGTGTGTCTGTTCTATTACCTAGGATAGCCGTAAGTCGTGTCAAAATAATGGCTCCTGAGTTGAACGAAACTGATTTCAGCTTACTACTGTCGAAACTTAAGAATGACAACATCAAGGTGACCGGAGAAGTACAATATTTATATTCCATATCTTCTTCCATGGCGTCAGAAACGAGTACCCGTGTTTCTACTGACCATCAGGTTGGTATGAAACGATCTACAGATGACGTAACAGGTAGCCCTGAGAAAAAGAAACTCAACGCTGATGACCAACTGAGCATATTTGACAGCTACTTTGAGTCAGATTGAATGAAGTCTTGATAGGGAATTGATCACGTTTGACACTGACTTAGGCTTCGGTTTATTTACGATGTTTGACACCGACTTCGGATTTGACTACCCAGATTGAAGACGCGTATATATCCTATATGTTGTAATGTTGTGGTGTATTGTATGTGTGAAATAAAAACAAATGTTAACCAGCCACATCATCGTCTATACTTTCTTTATTAGACATTAACAACGTGATGATAAGTTGTATTAAAAGTATCAGAGGGGTCTGCAATTCAGGAATGTATGAAATGGATAATGTGCAGGTGTAACAGTTCAACTAAAACCACCATTTGCCTGTAAGCACAGCCGAGAGTGTGTAAATCCTCTCTCACGGTGAAAATGAATCGATTTTCCATGCTGCCGATTGTGCTCCCTAATTGACCATTGCAGACTCTTGGTACCCTCATTTTATTCCGAGAATCAAGTCTAACAAACTCCTCCATGGCTCTGTCGTAATCAAACTCTCTACAGTAAGAGAGTTCAAGCTCCCCCTGTTCAAGCCTGGCACAGATAAGAGGATTGAGTATTCCGCTGACTGAAATGAGCCTATCAGAGTTGGAGTTGGAGTTATCCTCGGGACAGGTAATCTTGGTAAATTTGCACATAAGAGGCTGATCGTTTTGGTGTGACACCCTCGCAACATTGGCAGGGTCAAATGAACACATTCCGTATATGTTCATAAAGTCATAGGAGGAAGAGGAGGAGCTACGATTTTCCACATGCTCTCTCACCATACTCTTTATGTCTAACAAGGCTTTATTTCTCAGTTCACAGTACACACGTCTGTACTCCTCATCGATGGTCTCACATCGTTGCTCTCCTGATAAGGAGGCCATACTTTGCATCTGTAACCGAAGCCTCTTTGCTGGTGGAGCCCCGCCAACTAGCGTCTGCTCACTCGATTGCTTCCAACTGGGTAGTATTCCATAACAAGCTTTAATTGCCGTGGCAACAAAGAACAACTCAGGGATGCCTTTCCTTAATCCAACCGGCAAATGTTCCGGTCCGCACGTGGACACTATAAGGTACGACCTCTTTCTTGGCTATCTAATAAATGAGTTGGAGTGTACTACCGCAACCAAGGTCTGTCTCTCCAGTAAAGCCTTAATAGAATGTCTGACGAAGCATAGAGAGCTGATCTCGGGTCCCAAAGTCTGGTCACCTAAAGCTCGAGCCTATTCACTTTGAGGATGGAAGTCACTGTCAGTTTGCAGTTTTAAAACCTAGCGGTTCATCAACGGTTCAGTTACTGGGAAAGTTAGTGCCTGTGTACTGTAGACTGTGCTTCTTATCCGAGTGTCACGATCACGCCAAGGCTGAGGCTCAGGCTTTGTTGGCAAGCCTGACAGGGTTAAAGGACTGTAGACACGATGTCGTCAAATTCGAAATCAGAGTTTTGACTTATCTAATAGACAACTTGTCAAGTACCCCTCCCTGTGAATGGGGGGAGGTGTGTCAGTCACCTGATGTTTCAGCTGAAACCAAGATAGTAGTTGAGCTCCTCTGGTCTCATTTGGTGTTAGTGTACGCTGGCAATCGCAAGCTTCTTTTGTGTAATGTGGAAGTGTTCTTCATCAGACCCCAAGACTCTGTGAATTTGTGTCCTGGTGAGCTTAGGGCTGCTCTATTTGTACATGGTAAACATGACCTATTCTCTCTACGTAAAGAACGCCACCAAAAACAACTGGCTATGTACGGAAAGAAATGTCCCGTTATTCAGCCGGACTCGAAACGCAAGTCTAACCGTGATATCGCAACATCAAGGCCCTCTGCCGGCAACAGACTACAACAAGTCTCGACTGTCCCGCCTTTGCTGGCTGGGAGCCCTATGGATACTGGACATCGAGTGTAACAAAGACGCCCTTCACTGGCTTTACAAACCCGAACCGTGTAGAACATAAGATAAACACAATCAGCCAAGCAGAGTTGCCGTCACACTATAGCTACGTAGATTGTCCCGACAGACCCGATGAAGTACTGAGGGATGAAGGGAGCTGTGTGGTGAAGTTAGAAAACAACGTTCTCCTCCACGTTCTGCATGTAAACACCGTTGGGAATCAGAAGTTCAGTGCTACTACATTCTCAAAACACCTTCGAAAATATGCTCGAATGCAGTCCAATACTACTAAAACCAAGTTGCTGAGCAGACTGAGGTATGTGTCAGACAAGAAGAGGCTATGTTCCCAGCATGGCTATAAAAACACCCGCATAGAGTTCTCATCTAAACCCAGTCGCAGCGCCAACTTCACGTCCAACGCTAAACAACTGCTACAACCGTACTTTAGAGGAGTGTTTGAGACGATTGCTTTATCACAGGGAACCTGCATTGTGTCGACTAGACCCTTTACGGTTAGCAACGAGAACCTGACATGTTACATATATGGAGTGGCCAACCCTTTAACCGTGGTTATTCGCATGAAGAACACAAAGAAACATTTCCACACACCCTTCTTCTTCTCCTCTGTCAATGTAGCCGGAGAGGAAACCCGACACCAGCTCTTCTCGTCAATGTCTATCAATTCACAAAAAGTGAGGAGTGTAGCTGAAGAGCTCCCAAATGCGCTGGGTAAAGTGGCAAAGTTACTGGAGATACACTCACATCTCAACAGGCTGTGCTGTGAGCTGGCTCAGGAGAGGCGAGGTATGTTGACGTCTCAGGAGAAGATGTGTCTGGTATACCTCACAGAGACATACTTCATAGAAGTAAAAGACCGCAGTCACCCCAAGTACTGGCCGGAGTATAGGGAGGCTGTGAGAGGTGTATTTGTTCAACGTTACCGTAGCGACCTCTCTTCTTTCCAGGATAAGGTCTTAACAAATTATCATCTGAAAAACCCTAAGTTTATTAACTTAGTCCCATGGCTACTCGATAATCCAAGTGTTATACACGACAAAATTATAGTCTCACACGAGGCTTACTTGAGAGAGGAGGGTAACGTAAATGCTAGAGCAGAGTTGATTGCCACGGTTGACAATCACGTCAACCTGAACCCCGTCTGCTGCCAACCACACGGATTTCCTGGCTTTGAAGAAGTTGATTTTACAGACCTTGGATACAGTAAGCAGACGCTTCGACTCGCCTTGAGTAAATCTCAGAGTTCTGTGACAATCCGAACACCCCCCAACAACGACTAACGTCAGTTGTGCAGTGGTTGGAATTATACTTCTAGTTTACAGTCGCTAGTTGTAGTCAGTGAACGTCTGATATCAAATTATTAATTATTATTTTATGTATATAGTAGAGCAGGCCTTTTGTGACAATGGCCACGGCTAGAGACAATTCTTCCATTATCAACAGAGTAGCATCCTCAGCTACTTGTAGCACACCTATTCTAAGGGTGTGGGATATTGTAAACACACACTTTGAATCGCTAATAGCAACGGCTGACAGGTCTAACTCCAAGAGCAGAGCTGAAATCAACATACAGTCTCAAGTCAAGGAGATGCAAGACCTAATGGGGACGTGTAGCAGACGGCTGAATGATATACAGGTTTACATATCAGAACTACAGATCATGGAAAGTGTCGCTGTGAAGGACTGTTCATTGCAACAAACCCTATCCTCGGAACTGGTGGGGGAATGGCATTTTCTATACATGGAAGACAATAGTGTTTTCGGCTACATGAAGTTGATTCCAGATTCCATCTCGGTTAACACTGACAACGGGTCCACCTCTGTCAAAAAAGGTGAATTCACTATCCCACCAGGAGTGGCAAGATAGGCGAACGAGGTGACTGATGACAATTTCACTTGGTTGGATAACTGTTACGATTATGCACGATGTCCTTGCTGTCAGATATCTTTCAAAGTTTCCAAGTTTTGGAAGCATGCGTTATTTGAGATTGCGGACAGGGGTAACAGAGTGCCAGCCTGGTAGTCTTTGACTCGATCAGACACGCCTAGGTGGATAGTAGAAGGTAGTGCGGGCTGGAGCAATCCTATTTACAGACCCCGAAGTTTAGAGAGTACATGTGAGATTGGACAATGTTTTGCTGAGCTGAATGTGAAACACTTCCTGTCAGACTACGACTTCTCCAGAGCCCTCGACAGTGCATTTGAGTTTCTTGCGTTACAATTGAGAAATTGAAGTATGTTATCCTACTCCTATACACCTCGTACGATGATGGTCTCCAACCCTGTTCAGTCTCCGAAGCCGCAGCAACAACCCGTTCACAAGTCAGAGGATAGGATTTTGGAAAATATACACGACGACTTAGTGACACTTGATTACCTAGTTGGAATACTCTCACAGAACCAAGGATTTTCCTTTGTATACTACAGGCCAACGGAGAAACATAAAAAGTGTGCAGGGATGAAGATTGATCGCATTCAGCAGATCAATATGTTCACTCAGAGATTACGAGACACGGGGGTGATGATAGAGACGTCCCTACATACGGTCGTGGCAACAGGTAAAAAGTATTTCTGGATAAGGGTGTCGTTAGCAGACTTGAGTGAACTCAGTCTAGAACCTCTCTGGATGATAAATGGGAGAGTCAGGCTCTACTCGAAACATCGGTGGGTCATGATTACAATCACTGACCAGTCACTCGAGCCATGCTTTCTAAACCCACAGTCTCAACTACTCAACTCTGAACCCAATAAGAAGTGGTATGACGAATTCATTACACTGACCAAGGAATGTCTTACTTGTCACGCCGAGGAGGGTATGTACAGTGATAATACCAGCGGACAGCGGCAAGTCTGTGAGGACGACACCGACGACAGCGTCCGAGTTGTACACAAGCGTAAGATGTGTAAAGTCAATCAATGCAACTCAATCATCACGGCATCAGAGAAAAAATGCAAACATTCGGACATGGAAACCGATGAGCAAGAAAAGGACCAAAGTGAAAGAATCGATACACCAAATGTTTTACGCACAGACTTTAATAGTGGAATGCAAACCAGGCTGAAATTGAGACAGGGGCAACATGTCAAAAGGGGGGTGAAAACAATATACAACAAAACCATGAGATCTTGTCGTCGCTACAACACCAGCAAACGTATCAGCATTCACAATAATGACAAAGCTCAACCCCTGTCACATCGGTCGTCTGTCACCCGAGCACAGCCTCAGCAAATACCATCGGCCTCGGGTATCGCGTCCCACGACGACACAAATGATATTGACGCTTATCCTGTTACACACACTGCCCTTGATCATCAGACTGTACAACGTTGCCAATACGAGTCGACCAAACCTTGTGTCTCTGATGCAGTATCGAAGGATGGTGACAAATCCGACTCAATGTGTGTTGGACTCCCATCTGTCGACACGTCGTCAATTGTGACACAGACATCCTCGTCTGCGTCTCAACCCCTGCAGGCTCAACGTAATCTACATCCTCAGAGGTCAACGACTGAAGGTTTGCAGAGTCTAGGGTGTTTGCTGATGTAGTCAGGAGTCACCCCGTCTACACTCCTTTCCGATGTCCCCTCACCCTTTCCGTCTTCACATTTCACATCTGAAGGCCTGAGACCGAGCTTGTTGGCCAACAGTAACCCATATGCGGTCGGGTGGAGAGAGTCACGAGTGAGCATGATGTCATTGACTGTGAGTGAAGTGTCCGGTCTTCTCCCAGATAAGTTGTGTGCGAATGTCACCCCTGACGTGTTCAATAGGGTCACAAACATGTGTGTAGAACATGTACAGGTGACCCGGATTCTAACTCTCTCACCGTATCCCTGTTGTTGTACTGGATGGTATTATGTCTCCTGTTAAACTGTCTGAATCCGGATAACGTGCTCCTCCAGAAATTGGTCCATATACTCAAGGTCTCCTCTAGATGGGCCACGCTGACAGAAGAGGGGTAGTTGCAGACAAGTTTAACATCGGAACCAAGTTCTGTGATGGGCTCATCATCTTTACCGTCACCGCCTTTGCTAATTATGTCTTCCAGTTGACTTGTAACACTCTCTGCCATCTGCAGTAGCCTCTGATCCTTACAATCGCTCTTGATTCGCTCTAAGGCCACGCGAGGGTGTCTGGTCACCTCACCAAGAAACTGCTTCATCAGCAAAACATCCTTACCTTCGGATATCATGGAAGACATCATTTTACTCAGGCTATGCGAGACGCTGGCCGACTTGTGCTCAGACACCGTAGTTCCGACCCCTGATCTCAGAAATATATCTGGTAGCTCGGTCATGTTCAATCCAAACATATCGGGCTGATGGTCGCTAGCCAGAAAGCGGGACAAGTTGTCCACTAAAGGTTTACCAAATGCGTTCCCCGCGACTGACCCTCCCCCACGTTGCTGCTCTGTGCGGGATGAAAGCATTACATCAGCCAGATGGGACCGAATTTTTCATCAGCAGTTTCAACGTGTCCGCAAGTTGATCGAGTGGCACGTCCAACACTGAAGGTAGAGCCTGTTGGTGAGCCTCTCTTTCCTGCACGGCTTCAAACGCTGCATAGGGGGGGGGTACACCATCCCTTACTATCCTGAAGCTATAGTTTGACTGCTTTTGTCTAACCCAGCTGACATTTTCACCTACGGTTGCGTGACCATGCTTCCAAGGCTTATTGGACGTCTCAATTTTCCTCCGTTTATTTCGGTTATGTCTATCATCACACCCCGGCTTCATGTACGTATCTCTGTGGATAGCTGGGTTTGACGAAACAAGATTCGTCACGGTAGCTTTCCCTGACAACCCCAGGCCGAGAGTTGTGAGTTTCTTCCAAGGCATAAAAAGGCAGGGTACAAAACCGGCCAATACGGTCCATCGAATCATGTTCCTTAGGGTTGTCTTGATGTGTTCGCACATGTGGTTGGCGGAATAATGGTTGATGAGATAACGTACTAAACATGTGGCGCTCTCACTGTTACTACCCAATACGTTGTAAAGCAACAACTCCACAGAGAGGGCCGGACTGAACGTGTTAACGATCTCCTCGATCACTATGGCCAGCTGAGGATCCTCGCTTACGTATACCCAAGATTCAACATCCCGATGGATGGGTATCAGCCCATAACGTTCGTAGTTGGTATCATCAGACTGCTCACTTCCACCCGGACAATACACTTTTTTTCGGAAGAGGGCCAAGCCATACGAATCCCCTCTGTCTTCCAAGGCAACCTCAGCCAGGTCCTTTTCGTGACAAAGCAGTTGCTCTCCGGATACACTATTCACAGCTTTCATCATCTCTAATGACAGGTTCGAGCGTCGTAAGAGTGTAGATCAAATGTAACATCGGCGGTTGGTGAGCGACACCAAAGTCCTTTGTAGGATACTTACGTTAGAGCTGCGTCTCTAAAATGTTTTGGATGTTATTTAGAGCGATCTGTTGTATATGCAAGAACAGACATAGTCTGACTATCATAGGCCAAGGTAGGGGGGATTACCACTACTACCAAGAAGACAACGATGAAGATGAAGACACAGTTAGCAATGTCAGGGCTCGTGTGGTTAAGCTGTCCAATCTCAAGCGCAATGCTATTGACGTGACTACGGATGTGATTGTTGCTGAAAATCTACTGAGAAGACACGGTGACGATTCAAGTTTATTAATGCACCACTACAATTGTTCCAAAGAAATGCATCAAGCGCTCGCTAAACTTGCTGGTACATCACACAGGACGCATGGCGATATACCATTCAAGTTGGGTCGTAATGCTGTGCGGCACTCTCATGACATCGTCTAACTGGAAATTACACTAAGTTGACATTCACTATCTCAGCTACGGCGGTTGGTTTGCGATTTCATACATTTGTATCTATTAGTACTCCACAAGACTCGTCGAATTGTAATAAATATGGACCCGATTGGATTTCAGACCGTCAAGAATGGATACAGGTTGGATCCACTGGAGACTGTCACACGTTTGGTGAAATCCCCCAATTCTCTAAACTTTCCCAACAACACATTTGCTGAGTATATGACTACGAATATAATCAGAGCCTCAGCGGTCAACAGTTCCATCTCAGCCGATGTCACTGTCAAGATATCACAGGCTCAGATGGGGGTGGCCCTATTCAAAGAGACAAGTCGCCTACTCGCTGGCTTTGTCTACAAGATGCTGGTCCCAGACATAAAAGTCCCCAAGGATATGAAATTTCGCAGGAGGTACAAGATAACAGATCAACGGGAGGCTCAACAGGGCACCTATGATACGATCAGCAATGGAGTACAGACCAGAGAATACTGCCAAGTGTTTAAGCATGACTCTAGGGTCATCACCATGCAATTCGGGAGTCTCTTGGATGTTACTGTACCATCATTAGCCACAGAGTTGATAAGAAGAGAGTTTGACAGAGTCAGTACTTGTTGGGAGATAACTAGAAGCATTGCTGTGCTGAAATATTGCGCCGCTCAACCCACCCTGACAGACAGAGTCATGCAAAGGACCAGAACTTCCAGCCGTGCAGAGAAATTGGACTGTGTATTGGTGATGGCCGAACTCATGTGTGGTATGGTCAACATACAGCCTGACTCCTTCCTCTGTGCGCTGGAAAATGCTAGGAGGATACTAGGAAGTGATAAACCCGAGGTGGTGGTAATGGGTGACACTTTGTTCCGCATTATCTCCCAGAGAAGTTCCCATGGTAATATATGGTCTCACATCATAAGCGAAGACACCAGCATCACCCCTGAGTTCTCTGTGTATACTATTGATAATGAGAATGGTGGAAGCGGGCCAAATTACGATTTCAGCATACGACAGGTCACCCAGCACGCTCTGGGTTACAAATCCTTAACTTTCATCAACGAATCATGTTTCAGGGATAAGTCAATCGACATGAAGGTGAACCACATTTGCGTTGGAGGAGGTCCCATCGATAAGATACCAGTTGTGCAGGTGGACGGGGTGCAGATGGAGCACGGTAGCGACAGGGACACTTCAACAGAACACAAGGCCTTTTGTAATTCTGAAGGATTCAAATGTGAGTACTTCACAGTGGGCTGTATGGCACCTGCCTTAAATCAGATCAACCCCTCACATGTCCCATCCACCACAGATTCCGATTATATCAACTACAAACAGCTTGCCCAAAGATCCCCATCCGTCTCTTACCTTCACCAGTATGATGGAGCAGTCGTTCCTGTCAGTCTTCGCAGTCTACATCCCGTCGGTAACCCTAAAGAGCTGTTTAGTCGGGACCATAGGCTGCGACTACAAAACGACGTGAATGCGCTGATGAGTCGAACGCCGTTCCGGTCGAAGCACTGGCGCGTCTTGGGTTCAGTGCAGACTGGTACAGTAAAATAAAGACCCCTGCATCCGTACTCGAGTTTGATACCCGTAACATGGTGGTACCTCGTCCTGTGAACGATGCTGGGCAAGAGGATGCAACGTCCTATCGTTGGATTGTCAGGCCCAGGGTGGCCCTTTTCAACTCATCATTGATGAACAGCATCTCCAACGAAATTGCTCAGATCGGCAGCGAGTTGCTCACTCACTTTGGCGACACGGAGCATGCCAAACGAGTGGGAGAAAACTTGTTATTCCTCGACATAGCTCTCCATTATGAACATAGCATACATTCAATGCTTACAATGAGGAGTGAAATTCTCCAATCTGGCGAAATAAACAACTTGCCGGAGGGGTGGACTAAGGGTAGAGCGTATTGGTCATGGTTAACCGATCCTATATGTGCAGTTTCCATACGGCGTCACCTTGCATACAAGGAAAACCATGATATCACCCCTGAAGAACGTACTGTATTGGTACAATTGGAGGGTCTGATGAACGGAATGATCGGACTGTATAAAAGTATAGTTGGTAACAGAAACAATTCTGTGATAGCCTCCATGCCTGCGTTTATCCATGTCGACAGCGAGAACGTCACGTCCTACGGCTACCCAAAAGTGTTCACCTTGGAGGATGTGGACTTTTGTAATCTCATGTACTGGATAATACTTCCAGTCCTAGGAGCTAGAGTCTACTGTTTTGACCATGTAACACAGAGACTTGTCTGCACTCCCATCTCATACAGAAACGGTGATGTCAATCTAACCAACGAGTTAAACTTAGACAATGAAAACAATCTGACGGTGACGCGTCTGGTCGGAAAATGCGCTTTCTCCAAGGTGACCCCTCAGACCGGGGTCGACATCAGTGAAATGTTTGAGCCTACTGCCTCAACACACAAGCGCTGCACAGACCCCGGTTTTAGTGATACGTCTCTAATCACCTATATGTGGGCGATTAGACTGCGGGAGCTGGCGGCAATCAGTAACGACTTAGCCAAGGTTTTAATGGGGATGCATTACAGCACCCTATTGACGCACAGCGTCATACAGGATCATTATGACACAAAATACTACTCTGGTATGGCGTACCTACTTTTTAGAGGCGTACGTTTCACGGGATGTGGCATATCCCTCATGCCACAAAAGTCTGCTCTTTACACACTTGGTAACGACATTACCTGTGCTCCGACGGCCCACAATACTCATAATGTGAAAACCTTAAACCAATACTGTCAGTATACAGTGATGCCAGAGACCCTGGAATCTCCCGGGGTTTACATCCCCAACCTCTACATGAAAGACGTAAGAGGAGGAGATGTGCATACAAACAGAGACTCTCCCTTTGATATTGGTAGCAGATGCGTTCAACGGCTTCTGTCCAGAGTCTGACAGTGCGAGTGGGTACCGCCGACCTTACATCTTCACGACTGGTCGATCAGAAAGGCTCAACGGATCTGTTACGCAGGATCCTATGATGAGGGTCGAAGCGTACACCTGTATGCCAACTCTACTACACCCTTTCAGCTCTTGAAGTGGAATAATATCACACTGCTGTAATTATGAAAGATGGAGATTGAGTATGGATTATATTATTGAAGTATGCCTTTTAATCACCTTTGTACTTTTATACTTTTATATGTTACACTACTGGAAAAGCCTGATGCAAAACCACTTTGATTGTTTAGTATTTCCCCTAAGATATAGAAGGAAAATGAAGCCCCAAAAGTGTTATTTTTGATGATTGGAGCTGGGTGTGAAAGAAGGCTACAAGATTAGGTTCCCACCATAGTAAACATCAAGGCGCCCAGTGTGCCTGGCCATCAAGGTCAGAGCAAGTCTAAAAAAATAGGGGATTTCTCTTTGCACCTGTAACTTGAAGCCTCTAGAGAGAGAGACCAATAGAGTGTAAAATGAATTATGCATTTGTGATAAACAAAATTACAGAACTGATAAGGTTTTGATATAAAATGTAATGTCCGGAGAATATTTCTCAGTCTGATTCTGCAAAATTTGGCTCACGTTTAAAAGGAATCACCCTGTTTGTATTGGATTCTGATTAAACACTTTGCATCAAACTCTGGAAGTTTTTGTGCTGTTTTCAAACTTAGAAAAATTAACCCAAGGACTTAGTACTTTGATTTTCTTCATCACTCTGTCCTCAGGATTAAAAACAAGCACGCAAACAGACACCGTCGAAACGAGGAGAGTAATCATAAGCTCTTCTGTAACGCCCTTCATATGGTAGAGTTTGAAAAGGGTGTACTTGACCCCATAGGAGATCCCTTCAAGGATACCGCGGAGAGAGTAAACGGCGATAAGCTTACCACAGACATAATGCAGCCGATTCTGGGAGTGTCATTCTGTGGTACTTACAGTATAGGACTGACATCTGACAAGAAACTCATGTGCATGAGCGACGAAACCAGGGAAACCTTGGTCGACAGGCTAGCACCTAGAATCAGCGGAACTGGAATATTTGCGTGCAACCCCATCCAGACAACCTCTCGATTAATCAACCCCATTTTTAACAGGATATTTGAGAGTAACCGTTACTCTCGGTTTCTCTAATAGCAAATGTTCATTCACTATGTCCTATGAGTAAACATCCGAAGCGCATTTGATATTATTAAACCCTACAGTCTATTCTGACAAGACAACCGGAGGATGACCATTATCAACTTTGCTGACAATGTATTTCGAGGAGTCTGCATCCTGACCGATTTCATCGTCTCCTGTGGGGTCAACTTTTTCACTTCTCTTTACATGCATCCCTTGGAACGAGAGAATAACCTGACGCTATCCAGGAAAAAAGAAGAGGCTGAAGTGGACATATCGATTAATACCATTTCACGATCGATAGCAAGTCTAGACGTTAACATAGCTATACTTAAAGAATCTATGAATAGAACAATCGGGGAAGAAAGGGTGTATAATAAGTTTAAGAACGAACTGCTTTCCAGTCAGACACAGAGAGACGACCTTCGTTACTTATTGGGAGCGCTCAGGGGAAGACTAGATGTGCAGATGTTGATTTGCGCTGTAAAGACTCTTTCTGATACCGTGGGACTTCAACTTGACGCCTCTGCCTACATCAACAAACAGGTGTTAAATCTGTCTCTTCAAAGAGACTTGGACGATTCTAGACAGCCTATTAATACAGTGTGTGTTGCAGACGCTTACAGCCATTACAGTAGACCAAAACCTATAACCGTGACAGATGTTGTATAAAAGGGTTATATACGACACTCTCTGCTCACGTTGTTAGTTTTACTCGAGCCTTGACTATTCATGTGGTTCATTTCAATCACCGCCTTTTGCTAACTGTGTGCCTTTTGTTAGCTGTGTTATGTATAACAGTGGAAATGTAGCCGTGTCTATAAACTACATACTGTTTCATTGAATCAACTTTACACTCGCTTTTGGTAGCTGTGTTACATATGTATAACAGCGGAAATGTACTTTGCACCTTGTACAACCTGTGTCTCTGTAGTCCTGTGTCTCTGTATATTTGTGAGCTGATTATAATAAACGACACAATTCGCATGTACTAGGGTCTGTGTACTTGGTGACCTTTGTTTTTTTTTGCAACCCGTGTTGACAGACGTCAAATAAGGCCGTAATATCGTTGGTCACTTTAGTAACTCAGACCCACATTTACATCCTGATCGGATGAAACTCAATAAAGTGTCTACAATTAACCTACGAGTTATCCCTATCACCTTAAGATTTGGATCAGTTTAGCAGAATCATGCCTCTCACACGTATTACTGCATCCGTGTGCAGAAAGAGAACACGAGAAGAATCATCTGGCCAATGTGATGACTGTTCACACGTAAAAATTATAGCAAACTTGAAACGTGAAATCCTGGAACTTAATAAGTCGATCGACATGAACCGTGAAGTAAGGACTGAGACTCTTCATGAAAGAAGTGTAGAATCTGTGAAATGGAAAGGTAACAATATAACATCAAAGGGAGATATAACTATGGTAGACACCACATCCAACCCCACCGCTACCGAAGCTGAAATGAACAGGCTGAGCGATACACACAATCAGACTTTATACGAACTGGAGTTGTGTAAAAATGAATTGGAGGACACAAGAGAGGCACTCCGGGAAGCGTGTGAAGAGGGAGAGACTTTGAGGGCTAAGCTATCAGAGATCCGGACGACTAAGGTCACCAATATCAAGGAAACAGCTGGTGAAACTAACAAGACCGAAGATGTACACCCTCACTTAGACTGGGTAGGGAGACACTATCTGGCGGTGTCAATCCCAGAAGATCGCATGTTCAAACCTGGACAGTCTGTCACTCCGGTCGGGGTGTTGCAGAAACTGTTTGAGATGAGGGTTTCTGATAAACTGGCGACGGGTTTCAGCGTGCTGTTGGAGAATATAAACATCATGCTATGTCAACTGGAACCCGAGTGGTACGCGAAACATTTTGGTTTCTGTGGAGCCTACGTGCACGGCAACAAATATACATCTACAGACAGGGTTGACACAGAGGAGTTTGCTTGGATGTTGTTTGAATACAGGGCGCACGCTCCCTTGATTGAAGTGTTAGCGGGGCTTCAAAATGTTCTAAACAGCACAGGAAAGGGTGGGGTGACGAATGTGTCTTTACACATCAGCAGGACCGTGTACAGTTCATATGTGACACTGTTCAGAGACACAGTGTCAAGGGCTCACAAGGCGTTCATGCGCGTACGTGAGAGAGCTCTGATGACTAGGAAGTCTCAGGGTCTAGTGTACGTGCCTCTCACGGCAGGCTTGTCTGTGGATCAAAATGAATCTCAAGAAGCTTCTCACTCTGTCAAGACTAGAGTCTTGCAGTCTGTACTGGAAGGCATTGACTCTCTCCCTCCCATCAACCGAGATTTGGCGAGAGCTGACGTTTGTCACGAAGATCCCCTTGGTTTGCAGCATTCCCTCTCTGCCTTCAAGAAATTTAGAGGGTTGGAGGGTCATGATAAAAAGAGGAGGGGCTCTGACAATTGCCTTGGTCGAGAATCACTCCCTTATAAGACTGTAACGGCAAGTGTCATACCAGTCCCCCTTGAAAAACGGGTACTCTTCGAATCACCGTGGTCAAAGGGTCAACCTGCTCTGTAGACATGCATATTATTTGTAGTAAAAAATAGATATAGTCAACTATACAAACATGAGTGGTCCATCCGAGCGACCTGGATGTGGGCTAAAGCTAGGGGAGTCTGCAAATAAGAGACAATGTTTCAACAAGGAAGACGTGAAAACAAAATCTATGTTGGCGATGTCTGATTATTGTCAGGTCGAATGGGTGAGGAAAATGGTCAATTTGCACATGTCCCGAGGTGAGGACATGAAAATATCTCTGATGAGCGGAGACGCTGGATGTGGTAAATCCTACGCCATATCATTGCTAGAGAAAAAGCTAAGACAGCTGGACGTCAGTGTGCTTGTGAGCGCCATGACAAACAAGGCAGCGGGTACTCTGATGGACTCCTGTTCACTGGACCAAGTCTACACGTTTCACAAGATGATGGGGTTAAAAAAGGAATTGTTAGACGAGAAGCTTTCATTAGAAGACTTCTTGCGGCATTACTCCAAAGTATACTGGAATGTTATTTCCCGTTTCAAAACGCTGAAAGAGACGAACCTGCCACCTGAGCAGAATGGCGTTAGTGTACGACATTCATGTAGCCAACTGAGACCTGAATCATGTTCAGTGTGCAGTAAAATGTTCAAGCGGATGAGGTTGCCTAGGAACCCTGTGGATGTTGCGGTTATGGAAGAAGCTCCTCCCTTCCTGGGGGTGAACGTGTTGATCATAGACGAATACGGTCTGATAAACGTGGAGCTATTCGAGAGGATGCTGTCGTGCCTTTCTCTATTCTACGGACCCGGTAAGGGTCCTTTGATAGTATTTTCAGGTAGCGTCTCACAATTACAACCAGTTAGTTCTACACCGCGCATTTGGGAAACAGACCGCTTTGAACGACTTCTCTCTTCCTCGACTCCACTATTTGTCAACAGACGACAATTCGATGACCCCGGTTACGCTGAAGCCTTGACGTATCTTCAGTTCAACACCGTCACGGAAGAGTCTCAACGCATTTTCAGGAGCCAGGTGTCTGTCAGCGATGTCGATGTTATGGACCCAGACTATGCAGCTGAGAAACTCCGTATCTTTCACCAGGACAAACAGCAGATTGCATATACCACAGCCTACATGAACAAGGTTAGCCAAAACGTTTGTGTCAGGGAAAAGTTTCTAGCTGTCAGTCGGATACGATCGTCTTACAAGGGTCCAAGCGCTTGGTACGACGTGCTGAAGCAGGCTGCTCAGACGTTACCTAAGTTGTTTTCATTGCCCAAATACTGTCATGGGATACGCAGTACGGAACGGGACTATCTGAAGGTGGACAAGCTTTGGGTAGGTTGTAAGGTGCGAATGATTTGGCATATGGACTTCAATGGCATAGAGGTTGCGAACAAAAAGGCGTCAACATCCCTATCGGGTTTTCTTGGCACACAAAGAGGCGTCCAGTCTCACCTCCCGTCTATAGTAGACACTGAAGGTGTTGTGGAAGGCATGTCTTTCAATCGAGAGAGGCTGTATAACGAGTTCTATGTCAGGGGGGATCAGACCAGAACCCTCTACAAGGTTGCTCCTTCCAATTGGAACTATATGAACTGGACAGTGACAACACACCCGCTAGCCTGTCTATTGGCAATGAACACATACGACTGTCAGGGTTGCACGGTGCAAGGGCAAGTGCTATACCACCCGCCTATGTGTTTCTCAAGGTCACCAATAAAACCATCGGTCTACGTAGTTCTCAGCAGGGTGGTGAGGAGAGAGAATTTTCAAATGACAAACTGTAACTTTGCTGAGACACTTGGAGATGTCGATTTTTACAATGACAAACTGGTGGATTATCGGAAAAGGGTGGAGATGAACTATTCCTCTTGACACACCTCCATACTTATACACCCTTCAGTCCGTAAGCCTTATTCAGTTTGTCAGGACATACACCACAAACACCCACGGGAAGGAAAGAAGATGAACCAGAGTGCTAGGTGGCACAAGTTAACACTGGAAGAGTTGTTATGTGTGACACCATCCACGGCTCTTGTAGAACTCACTGAAAAACATGAGGATAAACTAAATCGTTTGCAACTGCTGATCAGCGAGGGAAACTCTACACTCGCAGCGGAGAAGATTACCGCACCACCCCAGGCCTGTGGACAAGACAATCTCGATTCGTATATTATTCTAAGGTGGTGTCCTTGGTTTTCGCGGACGTTCGGCGTGTTGTCTGATGGTAACCTTAACATGCTTACGCTGAGGTTGCTGAGGATCAACAGTGAAAAAAAAAACATCCTCCTGGAACTACTTACGGCGGTCTCCCTCGTTCTCAAGCAGCCCAACATACCTTCCCTCCCACTCTGTCAAGATGCATCTCGAGCAGAAAGCTTCCTTTTTGACAGTTGACTGAAAATTTGTTTTACTAGCGCATCATCTGCTGAAATCAAGTTAAACCTAACCTTTGTCTCTAAGTACACGTTGACTATGTCATCCACCAGAATATACCAACCGTTTCGTAGTTACACGCACAATCTCAGTGAACGTCGCATCAATACCACTGACGTTCCTTACGGATGTTACAAATATGAGTAAGAACTATCTACCTGGTGGTCTCTTCCACTTTGTAAAAGACACGTTTTCGTACGTGCCAACACTACATGGACTGAGCGCTTACTTCATTAGGAATCTAAAAGAAGTGGCGGTCTGTGCCACTGGCAGCGCCATTGCAAACAGACTCTTTTTGAACACCCCGCACCTGTACGAAGTGGAGCTGATTAATACGGGACATGAGTATCTAAGGCAGGGAGACCGTTTCACAGTACAACTCCCTGACCGAGAGGATGTGACTGCCCAACGGGAAGTGGAAGATGATCCAGGTTACAACATCTCCGTTAACAAGGGCATCTGGGGAGGAATGTTGGCTACCAGAAGAGTGAACTGTGAGTTTGGCGGAGATGCTGTTGAAGAGGTGATACAGGCTATTAGGCAGGATCAAGACTTCAACGTTTTTCAACTGATTTCACCGTATGCACCCCAAATGATACTTTCAATGATGACGCTGGTAGCCAATGGGGCCGACTATCACAGAATCCCTGATAGTATAAGAACCGGTGCAGCTTCGGCTGTCAACGACAACTTCAACGAGGCCATCGTCAGTGCCATCGTTGAGAACGATGATGTGAAAATGTTTCTAAAGACCGTGATAAGACATGCGATGAATATTGTGGAAGGTGTTCAAGGTTTCGCATCAGGACAGGTAGTGCGAGCCTGCAACCATTAAGACGGGTGATAGATTCATGGCCCAGCTTAATATGAACAGATGGCTTTTGTGATTTTGTGGTCAACTGTGTTGTAAACCACCATTGTATGTTGTACATGGGTGAATAAAATAAAAAGAAACTTCACAAGATGTAAATGACAGTTTATTTTCACAAGATAAGACTACACAGTAAAGAGTGGTCAGAGTACGCTGTAACATGAGAGTTGACTATCGTAATATCTGAAACGTTGCCTATTCTGTTGCCGAGTCCGCAGGAGGTTTGGATGTTTTGAATTGACGCTCCGGCTTCCCCAACTTCAGTTTATTAAACCTTCTGATAGCCTTTTGGGTCGCCTTGTCCTGTATGTGATTGTGACTGGATTCTGTGTATTTTTTATACAACACATTCGTATCGACTCCTCTGGATGTAACATCTGAGTTAGAGTCACCGGGGGGTCTAGTAGTGCCGGTCAGCTCCTTAATAGTCTCGCCACTGTTCGCTTTCCTTAAGAACATTGTCAGCCACCACAGATCATACCTAGGTTTGCTAGTTGGCTTGTCGAGGTTCACATCTTCAACGGTGGGGCACCAGTTAACAGAGTGTTGACATTCCAAGACATCTTCACAGTGTCCTCCATTGGGCTTTGCTTTCAAAAGATTCATCCACCAACCATTGTCAGTGTGATCCATCTTTAGCTGACGTGTTGAGTCGTCACACTTGTTAGTCAACTATGACACTGGTATGGAAACAGAGTCTGGTGAACCACAGGCAGATATTCAATAACACCAGAGTAGAAACGATTACAATAAGACACTGATCCAAACTTTTCTCCACTGAAACGGATGAAATTCGACCCGAGTTGACATTGAACCTCCCCTTTAGATCCAGGCGCACCATATCTTTAAGACCTACTGAGATGGGTTGCAACTTTCCTTAATAAACAGAAATGATCTTCAGTCTAACAGCGTCTGGGCTGTTCTCATCGCCCCCCAATATAACACATAAGTTGGTGTACCAAATAAAAGTGGGGATGTGTATGATAAGGGAACCATAGCAAGATGAGCGGTGTTATAGATGATCAAAAATGTTATCACACTGCACCAAAATACTGGGGCTCGGATATAGTCGTCATGAGGGGTTAAGACCTTGTCGACGTGGGAAGGTGTTCCCTTTCCGTAGTGAAGAGCGTCCGGGTCAGACAGTCTCTCCTCCCTGTACAGAGAGAGCACCTCGCCTCTGGTAGTGGTTGAGAGAGCGGAACACTGCAACTGTATGGTCTTCTCAAGTAGAGTGTTTAGTTCCAGGTCTATGTGTGATATGACAGATCTGACTCCTGCGACCAAAAATATCACCTTGTACCCGGTGTGCCAGAAAGAGTCACTTGTCGTCAACCCCCATCCCAGTAGATCACATGAAAAATAGAAAACAATATAACATGTAACCTAAGTCCTAGGTAAAATGACATGATTTCATTGGACTGAAGCCCATCTGATGAAGCCGATCGTGTTAATCCAGGCAAACGCAAATGTTGTCCATTGTAGAATTGGGAAAGTTGACAACAGTCGTTTGCCCGAACAGTCGATTCGTGAGCCAACAAGCTCCATGTCACTGCAAACCTTGTAGTATAACCAGATATAAATGTAAGTGGCTAATAAAAAGCTGAAAAATACAAGTTTCTGGCAGACTGATACACCAGCCATCGAGTCGATCGCCACGCTTGTGTCACAGGTACTGCTTCATTTATCCGAGCTCAGGATAGTAAGACTGAAACCGCCTATTAATGCGGTACATACCATCAGAGACCATATGCTTCCTAATAAACCCAATGTCAGCAAGTTCCACAATCTGATCATGTGCAGAAAGATGGTGGTAAAAAGTATCACGATCGAGATAACCTTCAGCACACTAAAACAAACGCGCTTCACATGCTGCACTTGCATACAAGTCCGATTGAGCCAGCATACAACGGGAGATAGGTAGAGAGGGTGAACATTTGTTGTCATCATAGTCCTATTCAGATATGCACAGAGTATCAAGTCGTGATCCGACAAAAATGTTCTTGGTAACATATTCCATATATATTGAAATACGATATACAGTGAAAATGTGGTGTCTTCAACTTTTGTAGGAGTCGTTAGACACGGTTTATCAATCTAGCGGAGTCTCCTGTGTTACCAGCTAGCATGGTACTGTTAAATTTCCACACTGTCTCCTGTCCGATTGTAGTCATCTTATTGAAGACGTTGTAGTTGTAATATTTCCATTCACAGAAAGCGTTGCATCTGAAGGTGTTACCGCTCTCCGTGCCTATATGCAAATAGTAGCAATTCTGGATGTTTCGCAAGTGGTCATACAATTCCTCCTCGTCAGCGACCCAGATTAGGCCTAGCGTTACACCAGCTTTGTCTCTCAGAATGGTGACATTGTGACCTGTGGGCACAGGTTTCGCTATCAAATACAATCTCACATAGTTCACAGCATTGCAACCTGGAACTGTTGTCTTGACAACTTCACCTGTGTGGTATAGTGTACCGGAGGTGGACACAATTGAGCCTACCAGTTGCAGGACTTCTTTGACCAAGGGGGGTCGCGACACGATGGAGTGTATCAAGAACCACAAATGGTCACTGAGAATTGGTACGTTTTTGAGAGCGATTTCTGTTACATTTGAAATCACAGTCAATCGACGCTGTCGTTCGGTCTGGTTATCACCCAAACCGTCAGATCTTATCATATCAAGAAATTGGTGAAGGGATTTGTTCCACTCGGAGACAAAGGTATGGATAGGTATCGCAGGGATGCACAGCTCGTCGTTGGCGGTGTAGCGGTTTATACACGTCTTGGCTATCAGGGATGTCCCTTTTGCGATATAAGTGTTGTAAATGTCGACGACCGATGAATATTCCTCAGATTGGCTGACGATAGGCATGAGTCTGACACACACATCTCCGACTCGAAGGCTTTGTTTGGTAGTTGAAGTGATTAGCTGAGAGGGTATGTGTTTGAAGTCAAGATTACCCAGTGTTAAATTGTTCCACCCCCCCTTATACCCATTTGATCCCAATCTAATCACGTCACTAGCATCACAGTCGTCATTAGATACGCGACTCCGAATATACCTTCTGTCTAACAGGGCCACTATCAAGGGTTGTGCGTTAAGCATGGAACAGATTGAAGTCCGTGGTAACATAGTAAGCTGCAGAGTCTCCGCTGTGTATAAGATATAGGCTGTGGAATCGTGTGTCGTTAGGGTCTGTCCTCAAACAGTTGATGCTTCATTCGCTTTGACTAAATATCGTGAATATTTCTTAAAGGAAGTAATCACATTTAGGCTGCGATGTGCTGAAATACCTTAATTTGCGGAACTATCAACTACACAACTGTAATACACCAATGGACAGCGGTATAGGCGAGTGTGAGACCTCAAAAGTTACACTACGCTATGTCGACTCGTGTCCCCTTATGGCCACCGCTGATATAAAATCTGCCAAGGCGCTCAATGTCTCTGGAGGGCTCTCTCTAGATGATGTTAACGTGTAGCCAGCTTGTTGTTTCTGCAACACGGTAGTGTTTGACTGTTGATCGTTGGACGGTGAGGGTATAACCTCCCCTACGACATCAATGTCCATTCTGACAGCTTCCAAGTCTTCCTCAGTCGAACCTTCCCTGTCACGACTTGAGATACTTTTCGTTAACTCGCGTAGTTCGTTCATCAATCTCGATATGTCACGGGAACCCAGATCGTCCTTCGGTTGCTTGCGCAACCGTTTATACAGGGTGTCTCTCGCCAAACTGCGCAAAGTCTCCATGTCGGATTGGGTAGACGAGAAGTCTTGTGACACCGAGCTTCCTTGTTGTTCTAGCATGACATCTCTTATTCTGGATTTAATCGAATCCATCATCATTTCTTGCTCTTTCCTGGAGACTGCCTGTCTCTCACATTCCCGCTTGTTATACTCCATCGCTATCAATCTCTTTTGCTCCTCGCTTAGAGTTCCATAGTGAAACGAAGTATCAGAATTGTTCCCCACGCTATTCGGGTTATATGTAACCTGCCCTCCTCGTGTTCCTTCTCCTGTATACAGTTGATGGTTCCACGGATGTTGAGGCTGTGTAAACTGTTGAAGCGTTGGAACCAACGACATGAAGCTCTGTAGAGCTTGTAGTTGCGCTTGTGACTGTTGTTGCGGTATAGCTGACTGTGGAGGCAGCACCTGCTGTTGCAGCAGCTTGATCAGGTTGTCTATTTGCATTGGGGTAACAGCCATCGTATCTTCCATCTGTTTGAGTTTAGGTGATGATGTATTGTCTGTAGGATATATTAGTCCGCCGCTAGTATCTTCATCCGTATGTGTAACACCGGCGCAGAGTTTAGTTGTCACCCCAGTCCGTCTGGTAAAATCCTTAGCCCCTTTCACTGTAAACAATGTGTCCGGTTCATCAGGACAGTTAAGTCTCTGAGTTAATACACTATTATGAACCTTGAACGCTTCTATTACATCCTTTAGTACTTGCAACTCGACAGCTTGGTCTAGAATGGCCACCTTCAGGGATTTGACAGTTTCCGTGATACTCTGACTCTCAGAGCTGTCATCCGATGCATCAGAAACAGTTCCCATCTGGGCAGTGGTGATACCGTCACCAGCCTTTATATCAACGCCGGCGTCTAGGACAGAGTCCTTGAAGGTGGAAAATCCCATCCTGGTCATTGTCCGTGTCACGTCCTCACTTGTCACAAGGGTGCAAAAACATCCCGGTCTCATGGGCACCGGAACCAAACTACACTCCTCCGTCATGGGGCCAATCTTGTTGTCTCCCACTGTGCCTAAGCTGAACCCGATGCTCATATCGGGCTTCGTGACACCATTGGTATAGTCATCGTTGGCGCACGCAACACAACAGTATAAGAACGTCTTGTCAACCGACCTACTGTGGACATGCCAGTAGCACTTGACACGGCCTATATCCTTCTTGACTTTGTGTAAGAACACAGCTTTGCCAGGTTGAGGATGACACGCTCCACAATACGATATGTCGTTGTCAACAATAAACTCTTTTCTTGACTCCGGGTAGATCTCATCTGGTGAGACTCTGAATACGCCACATACACCCACGAGATACTTGTTGCTCCCATCCAAAACTATAGAAGTCAGTGCCTCTGTGTAATCATCTTCGATTGTACCGTAGCATTCTTTACAAAAGATTGGTACAAATAAAGACTGATCCGAACACAGAGGTCCTTCGGGGTACTCGTGTCTGTCAACGTAGTCAACTAGAGTCATGCTGGTCGTGTTTACCACTGCTCTCTTCTTGTCATCGTTCGAGACTTTCACAAACGCACACTGATCTTTCGTGGAGAACACGGGTCCTAATCTGGATCCCTGTCTTACCAAGGGAGTCACGTCGCCTGATGACATGGCAAGTCTATTTTTATTCATATACGGCATAAGAATCTAATTAGGGTTATGTCACATAACCTTTAACAAGGACTTAACTGGGTAGGTTCAATATTGGTGTTGAATATCAGATTGTCTCCCCAGACAAACTCCTTGTCAAACTCAAACAGTTTTTGCAGCGCGACACTAGAGATGTGTGTCACGTTCTCCACAGTGCAATACGGAGGGGTGCAGGTGAACTGAACACTATGACTCTCAGTGTTTGTTTGAGTATACGTGAGATCTTGTATCAAGTCAGATAGCTTCATCGAGTCCACCGACTTGAGTTGGAAGATCTCCCGTAAGTATACTCTCGTTCTGACTTGATCGAATTCCCTCTCTTTCACAGATGTGAACAAAGCATCTCTGCACCATTTACAATGTTCACTGTTTACCAAAGCAATTATGTGTTTACGACTTGTGCGGAATACACAATAGTTTCCCCCGTTGCAGCACGACGACGCAATAAATTCTCCGCAAACCGTGAATTTGTCACTCTCAATAAAACCAGCCACAGCTTTTGGAAAGTCTTCACCTGCAGCTGAAGATGTCTGAGCACCCCTCGTCTTCGTCTTCTGAGTCCTACCCTCAACAGCTTTCGGCATCACGTGAACTTGTTCAAGTTAGAGGACCTCAGAAAAAGAGGGTAAGAAATGAGCAGGTTAGCAGGTATGAACAACCCCCTAGCAAGATACGAAGTGGTGTCAACTATCGTCTTTCGCATGGAAATCTACAAGCAGCTGTTTATATTAGTAATCCAAACACGTGTCAGAATTCCCCGGTGGGCACTACAAATTGTCAACTCCTTGACTCACAAGCTCTAGACTTACAAGCTGCAACAGATCGAGGCTTCTCCTCCGAAATGGCAACAGACCCTATATTTCACATGTTTCCCGAGCCCGAGGGGCAGCGGGATCAAGAGGTGTGTGAGATCAGCGATAATCACCGTTTTATTCAAAGACGGTATCCTATGGTGTACATGAACCTCACTGCGAACGAACATCCGTCCATAGTCGACATGCAGTACGCGTATGACAGTACCGGTTGTCCTGTATGTGAATTGGACAAGAACACTTTAGACTCTATCAAAGTGCTTAAGTCACACGAGGTGAAGGATTACCTAGACTCCTACAACCACCGATTCACAGAACAGCAAGTCTACATCCATCTCGGTCACAGCGTGAGGGATGAAAATGTAATCGGAGTGATACAGAACATGTCCGTTGACCTCATCAGTAAATCTTACTCGTTAGCGAACGCGACTTCTCTTTGTATTATGAACCGCATCAAAACTCACATGGGTAGACAAATTCTGGTCCCTGATCAGGAAATGGCTAAGGTTCACAATGACGCTGTTAAACAATTTATCGGTCTTGCAGCGACATGTCAAGCGTTGATGAAATACAAACACAACGAGAGTGAAAGGCTGCCTGCTATTAATCTTCTGGAATAACCTTTTCACTGATGACAAGCTACTATATAATTGTACGTATTATACCATGATATGTGTTGTTATGTTGATCACTAAGCTCTAAATAGTTATCAATGTATTTATTTTGGATTAGTTAATCAAATTCACATCCATGAAGTTTCCAAGTATCATCTCACTCTTGTGGCTCCTACACATCACAGCCCCTCCTATCAGTAACACCGACCCTTACGGCTACTCTCCTTACGTTTGGATCACTATTAGTGAATGCAATGCTCAGAATGGCTGGTGTCAGGGCAGGAGTCACAGCGGATTTGCTTTGACCGTGGATAAGTACGACCGCACTAGTGACATGTGCACTCACTATTGTCCTGGGAGGATCTACGCTCAATGGAGACCCATCCGAGACTCAGTAGGCGATCTCAGTGAGCTTGAGCGAGATGGCTACATACTGGGAGCCTACGTCAAGAAGTTGGACAGAGCGTCTTGTCTCATGGTCCCGGGAGGGTTTAAGTGTTCAGACCGCCTGGTGACAAGTACACCCATAAACAAGATATCGATATTTCTGTACGCCAGCCCTCTTAACAAAGACTATTACTTTGGCGAGGACCCGATGGCCGAATGTGAATCCAATCCACAATGCGCAGCTTTCAAGCTCTTGAGAAGAACCTTACACACACCAGCTGCAAGTAGAAAATGGCCTGAATCTGATGACGTTCTGACCATCCGAAACTCCCCGTACGCATGTGTTCTCACTTATGTAGGCCTTGGGGATGCTGAGTCCATTGACACTTGTTACGCCCAACTAGGGGACAACTGTTTTGTGTCCGAAGGTAACAGGTTTTGTATAGGGAATTCTAGAACCCCTCGGGCTGGCATAACCAACGCGGACAGTGCAGCGTCTGCCCCGATTGCGATATGCGAGGTCTCGAGCGCTGTGCGTCTAAAGGACCGTGACTCCGTCTATAACCCCACCGCCACGGAAATTAGGGACTTCATCACACCCTCATCTTGTGACGCCACCATTCTATCTCTGGACCGAGCCGTCTACATTTCGAATCATCTTTATGTAGCGCTTGACCTAACCACTTTCTACACAGTGGCGCAAGCCGGTCATGTAATTATGAAGGTTTCCTTTGACGAATGCCTTCTTCCCATCGCGTCAACAGCCCTGGACTTCCCAACTGTCATCAATACGGTAGCCGAAACGCTGGCCCGCGTGAGAGTGTCCACTCATTCGACCGCTATAATGTTGGACGCTACTGACTGGGGTGGGACAGAATGTTCTCGTACAAACTGGCAGGGTATGGATTTTACAAGGGCTGCTGTTGATCTTGCCTCGGCTCTAATCCGAGAGGGTGTGCCAAAACTTTTCCTCCGGCTGCCGAGATCTCAGAAACTCTTGAGTGTCATAGACCTCTCCCAGCTTGAGGCATTCGATGCTTTCGTCACACCCCAGGGGTCTTGGAGTCAGGTGGCTGAGCGGTGAGGGAATCGGGCTAGTAATCCGAAGGTTGCCAGTTCGATTCCCGGTCATGCAAACTGACGTTGTGTCCTTGGGCAAGGCACTTCACCCTACTTGCCTCGGGGGAATGTCCCTGTACTTACTGTAAGTCGCTCTGGATAAGAGCGTCTGCTAAATGACTAAATGTAAATGTCTGTTGACATGAGTCGAGTTGGACACTGTCAGAACATATGGGCATCTGGAACTGGTGAAGCCACCTCCGATGGTGTCATGTCTTACCTCTTGACTCTGCTAAGACACGGAGTCAGGGCTAACAAGGTCATCTTCACACTGTCTCTTACAGGGGGGTTGATTCTCAGGTCCCTGGAACATAGAGGTTCTCAGCATGTTGATCTCATAGGTGACCTATCGCTGGCTGACATGGAAACAAACACGGTGTTAAACTGCGAAGATGACCCATACACCAAGTGTTGCTCGGGATCCGTTGTCACTGTTTGGGCTAGAAATTTCATGGTTAATGTCACGGTAACCTCGACCTCATTTGAGACACTCAAGCATTTTCCCGAGTTGGTGGCGGTTGCGTTCGGTATCAACCAATTTGTCATATCTCCGATTGATTCAGATTTCAAACGAGGTGTTAGATCAGACACCCCCGCTATACTGGGTATCACATCAGCCGTGCATAGGCTGAGGGACTGGAAAAGGCAACAGATAGCGGCAGGTATATCGACTGCCAGACCGATGCCGCACGACAGATCTAGACGTTCAGCTTCGGATTTCGCCAAACGGGGGGTTGTAAAGTTGGACGACGTTGTCGTTGACATCCCCAAAAACCGTTACAAGGACCCGGCCTCTGGTTCCAAGAACTGTCTGGATCCTCAGTATAACATAGGTTTAAGTCACACCATCGTATGTCCCGGGTTGATAGCTGCTCACGGAGCGTTAGGTATATTCAAGGAACCCCACAAGGAACTTTATAGCACCAATTACGATAAAATCTACCTAGCCGATTTGTATAATCTTGAATCCTGCACACCCGGAGAACCTAGTAAAAAGGCTACCGTCTCCAGGCGGCCTCCTCAGGTCGCTGTGAACATCAACACATTCATCCCCACAACAGATCGCAGCCACTACATGGTAGGTATCCTGGATTCTGAGCATGTTGTGGAGTATGAGCCTCCCGTCAACAAAGTGTGTACAGCATACAACACCGGGGAGATGACACAAAGCATGAACGTGGTCTGGGTAGACGATGGTTATGCGGTAGATAAACCGGTGGTTGAGGTTGAACATGGGGTAATAGTGAAACCCGTGGAACTTTAATATTTCGTCTCTAATTTCACCCCGGGCATAGACTACATCAACCTTAATGTCAGCTGTGTCAATTACCACGTGAGTGCCTTACGTCCCTGTCTGATTGCAATATGCGTAGGTGACAACAGTTGCAGGAGAGACTATGGGAGGCTATGCAATTCAGCACATGAGATCATGAACAACGCTCGCAGGGCCGGAGCGTTGATGAGGGAAGGTCTTGAGGAGTTGGCTGTGCAGGAGAAGAAGGCTAGGATGTACGAGGTACCTGACAACGCACCCTTCCCCATGTTCAATAAACCGCAAGGTCGCAACATTCGCCATAAAAGATTTCTTGGGATGTTGACAGGGGCATCAGCCTTGGGGCTGGCTTGGCACGTATCTGATAGAGTGTCAGTCTTAGAGGATCAAATGGACTCCCTAAAGAACTCCTATGTTTCGGTGTCAAATAAGTTAGTGGAAGTAAGCAGCAAGCTCAATACCAACATAGCCCTGGTGAGCGGTAGGATCGATGACCAAGAGAAGAAGATACAGAAGAACAATGACATCGTCAACAACAACTGTATCATGCTACGAGATGCAATGATGAGAAAAACAGAGGCTGGCTTGCGTGACACCAACATCAAGTTCTCAGTCATGGCCAGTTATCAAATGTGGTATGCTCAGATGCAGAGCGTCACACATCAGATGACGCAGGCCGCCATGCACACTAAGTTCATGACCAGAGGAGTTGAAAACTGTTTAAGGGAGATCGCATCGAAGCGGTCAGGGAGTTGCCCCAGCGGCATGACAATCATGCAGGAGCACCCCGGGTTGTCCGAGTTTCCGACAGTCGGCACAGCCCTCTACAAAGACAGAAAACTTTTTATAGTGCACTCTATTCCGTCGACTGTTGAGAAGACCATAGTCAGAGGCATCATACCCATGCCCAAAATGAGCACAGACGGAGTGCCGTGCTGGCCCGATTACAAAGTATGGCTGATAGATGGTAGTTACTACGAACCATCCGACTGTTACGGAAAGTACTGTCACAAACCGGAACCTCACGAAAGGTACCTAAGATGTGTAAAGGAACCCAGCGAGTGCAAGACTGTATGCACGGCATGTCATCGAGGCATTTGCTATCAGGACAATAAGGTGACCTGGATGGAAGGTTCTGTTTCAGTGGAGATCAAGTCCCCTCCACTCAAACCGTTTTCCGGACCGCACATATCGGACGGACCTGTGTCTTTCTCAGATCTACTGAAAATCTACCGAAAGTCTCAGAACTTGAGCTACTGCAGGCCATAAACACCACCGTGAAACTAATAGACATTAGAGACGACCTGGACAATATCACAAAAAGCCTAGAAGAATTTGACAAGCGATATGACGACATTTCGGCCAGCAGAGTCACATTCGGAGGGTGGCTTTCCGGCTTCGCCAGTGATACGGCCCTATGGACATCTGTAGCTATACTTATGACTTGGTGCACCGCGCTATCAGCCGGGATCGGATATGTATTTTTCTTTGGAGGGGGCGGAGGGTCTGCGGTCACAAGCTGTCCCAAAAACCTCTCTAAGATGTTATAGACGTCATTACAGTATACCAATGTGTGCACATGTGTACACCCTGTACATTCCAAAGTTTAAATGAAATAAAGTTGATTACACCTCAAGGGGTTCGAATCTTGTTTGTACAATGTGAAAATGGTATCACAAGAAGATAAAGAGTTGTAAACACACTGACTCCAGAGAGGGATTGTGTAATCACAGCTACATACATATATCATGGGAGTCAGGTGGCTGAGCGGTTAGGGAAGCGGGCTTGTAATCAAGCGGGCTCAGGTCAAGACCCGTAAAAGGGAATCCGACTGAGACTTGTCAACAGTCCGAGTGAAAAGAACTCACTGTCACATAATTGAGACCATTGGCTTATCAGAAGTTCAGAATGTTGGATAGAGTGTGCGCTTCGTCATGGTGGGCAGGACGTTGTGGACATGGCTGCCATCTAACAGTGACAAAAGCGGTTCAACCAATTTTAAGTTTTCACAAGCCTGATGATGCTCATGATGAGTGTTCAGATTTTTGGAAGAACGTGTCAGATGTAATTGGCAATATACTCAAAGACACAAGCCTGCGTTTCAATCACGGAAGTAGTTGTATGTCAGATTTGATCAAAAAGATATCATCCCTGACCTTGCCTCAAATGAATGAAATTTTGGCAGTAGGAAGTGGAAATGGCTTAACGGAAGCCTACATTGGATATGAAGCACTCAAAGCGAAGATAGTTCACATCACTGACATCCAACCTCCTCATGATATGGTGGAAGAGTTATCTTGCCATGAATCGATTGACAAGTACACTGAAGCTGACACTTTGATGTTTATATATCCTTTTGTTGGAGCTTCAGGTTACAAAGGAGTCATACGAAAATTCAAAGGAGACAACATTTTCATGATCGGAGAGCTTGCTACCTTTGGACACACTAATCCTGACAAATTGTTGAAGCAGATAAGTGAAGATTTTGAAGAACTTTTGAAAGTGGAAATGAGCACTTGTACGGCTTTTTGTTGTACTGAGCACATGCTTATATACAGAAGAAAATAGAAAGAAGGCAACACAATGATTAACGGTCACGCAAGTTAAAGATTTGATTTATGGTGTGGGATAGTTTCAATTTCATTTGCAACGATGATGGTCTCATGGAATAATGGTGTACACACAGTCTTGTAAAGATCAAATAAATAAAATTTTACACTCAGTCCTCTTTTCAACTCATTTTAATTTAATTTGCAACAAGATGGTCACAATGTATTCATGAAACAAACGAGTTGTGCTGAGCTGTAGAGGGTCTTGTAATAACTTATAAAGTCTAATCCTGTATGATAAACTAACAAACACATTATGTCATCACATTACTACTAATATAACTAATTGAGACATGTAAATCGTTTGAGTATAGTAGATTTATAGTGACATTGTAGAATAATACATTTACAATTGCACCGTAAAATGTTAATGAATAAAAGAGTACACACAATCATGTAAAGATATAATAAAAACATTATACACACAGTCCTCATTTTCAACTTTCTATAGCTTAGCCTGGTTTCTGACCACATTCTTGTCTTCCTCAGTCATGCATGCAAGCGTCATCCATTCTCTATCCTGTAACAGTTTGTGAGCCTTAAGTCTCTTGGTCTCACAAAAATTCAATAATTTCAAGACGATTCTTTGGACAATTTCACATCCCATCGCAGTAGGCATTATTTTGACAGGGTTACAGGGTTGAATTTGTGCAGAAGGGTGGCTTTGGGGACATAGAGCCTGTACAATGAGTTCGTAGGTGGACACTTTTGCATGCCCTATTTTACTAACAGTTCCGTCCCTGCGCTCCGAAGGGGTCACTGTGTCATACCCAAGAAATACAATCCTTTGTTCCATGGCGTCTGCTATCATTACACCCAGACTCCACATGTCTATGGAACAAGTGTAATCTCCATAATCACCTACATCAAACAATTCATGAGCCCTGTATGGCACAGTGACCACATTCAAGCTCATCCATTTTGATGTTTGTCTGGATAGGCCCATGTCGGCCACCTTGACAGTGAGATCTTCTGTCAGTAGCACGTTGAAAGATGTCAGGTCTCTGTGCACTATACTCAATCTATGCATGTAGGACAGAGCACTGGCCACTTGGCTAGAGCCACAAAACCCAACGGCAGGGATTGTTGCGGCAGGTGTTGACAAAGGTAGGATCCCCCACCTTGTTGGTTGTGAATCACTTGGCTCAGCGTGTAGGGTAGGTAGGGCATGAGCATGGCAAGTATTCCATCTTCTACGAACCAATCGCACATCTGGATTATGTGACGATGACCACTCAGTGAAGCGAGACAAGACATCTCTCTCACTGTCGAATCCTCCACACCGTGGACGTGACACTTTAAGGCAAATACATTTCCTGTTACCCGACATTTGACCTTGTATACGACTCTGTAGGCGCCTTTGCCGATAATGTCACCCTTTATGTAATTCTCCATTCTGAGTCTGATGGGATATAACCTTTCAGCTATAATAGATGACAAGCTGAATGAGGGGGTTTATAAAGTCAGGTGGCTGAGCGGTGAGGGAATCGGGCTGGTAATCTGAAGGTTGCTAGTTCGATTCCCGGTCATGCCAACTGACGTTGTGTCCTTGGGCAAGGCACTTCACCCTACTTGCCTCGGGGGGAATGTCCCTGTACTTACTGTAAGTCGCTCTGGATAAGAGCGTCTGCTAAATGACTAAATGTAAATGTAAATAAAGGGGTGAACAGTTCCATAAAAAAAAACTGTTACGTCCAACCACGACTGATACAGCCAACCTCAGTGCTCAGCCTTGACAGATCCATTGGAAATGATATCAATGGGAGGTTCTCCTTGATATCTGGATCAGGGACAAGGCTTCGTAACCCTGAACAAGAAAATTGTAACACTAGTGGAGATGTAAGTTGGTAGAACGTGTAACCGTTTCTATGTATATATGTGTTATAAACCTGACAAACCATTTGTAGCAAATAAAGAATGAATATACGTTTAAGCGTGTGATTTAAGCCTTTATTACATTTTTACATTTGTAGATGTAACACCAGAGCAGAGGGTTGAATTCAGAACTTCTTCAGTGTCAACAAAATCAGTGTTGCTGCAATGTCAAGACATTTTACGATTGTGTTACTCAATGTGGACTCCACTTCTGTCACTTGAAAGAATTTGACAAAGCCGTCCTGTGAAATGATAATTAACATTAGATTACACTCTTACACTCAGTGTCACAAACGGAAACGTGATCCGTTAAGCCGTTACACAGCTTGCCCAGGAGTTGTTTTCGACCAGCCAAGTCTTCTGGTTGGTGGCCAGGTAGACAGCTATGTCCTCTCCCACCAACTCTACACAGTTGTCCACGCCACCGTCCTTTAAATGTTGACACACTACAAGCTCCAAAGGCTAACAGGCTGGCGACACGGCCCCAGTTGACGATCCCGTCTTCGAAAAGGTGATTTGCTACTACATTGACTAACTTCACAATGCCCTCTATGTCAGCACATGAAATTGTCCTGATCATACCTTTAAAAACAAATATAGATAACATTGATAAAAACAGCGTTGAGTTTATGCCATTGGATTATTGTTATCATAGACTTATTACCTACCATTGTATACTCCGGCGTGCTTCTCCAATAATTTGCCCACAACCCTTTTTATTGTTGACATAGGTTCCTTTTCTTTCCAGCTAGGTTTAACCACTCCTGTAAATTCCCCTAGGAAGCATTTAACGAGTTGAGAAGTCTCTGTGTCGAACACATCGCGCCTGGGGCTAGACACCTCAATGTTGACTTTGGATACTGTGTAGATACCCGCCGATGACATTACTAGACTCCTCTAGAATTTGAAAATCTAAGTTGACAATTTAAGTCTAACTGGCAGCTTATCACTCACTTACAGCAAGTGACTAATGTCAAGATCCCGCCCAACTGGGTGTGGCATACACCTTCATCATCCAACTACATGAATAATGCAAAAGGCCAATGTACATGTATTTTATTAAACAACATCAGAAACAGTCATAGACATATGACAACATAGACAGTCAAATTAAACTACCGTTCATGCTGACATGTTTGCTACAGTTGGACATTATCTTAATAAAGTACAGGGACATGTATGAATAGAGGACAGTGGTACAGACGTGCAAGTATCATGCCAGAACTTTGAGTTAAGAATGCTTCCTTTTTGTCGTACAGGAAGACGTGCTATCAAAATCTTACATTGACACAAGATACTCTGAGTTGGCGTCAGGGTCACTACATACCGTCTCGGTTAAGGTATGTAATCCACTGAAATTATATTATAAATTTCATAATTGTCAGCTTACTTGTAAGAGATACAGTAACAGTGCGGATAGTGCCAAGGGCGTAGGTATAGCCCCAGGACGGTCATGGCGCTGCAGACAAGACAACGGTTCACCCCGCCGATTGTAATGAACCCGTAAACAGCGTTGGTGATACCAGCCGGGAAGGCGATTGATCCCTTTCTGTAACGTTCCTTACCCAGTTTTGACATCAATTCATTTCATCGATCTTTGAATCTATCTTCAAGGTATGGACATTGGCCGCCTGCGTTGTAGACATGATATATGTGTTCACCCAGTAATGTATCATTATGCACAAAGTTGTTGATATCGATATTACACTGAAAGCATGTATGCGTGTCAACCGTCTGTGGACGATGATACATGTTGGCAGATTCTCCCAATACAGTGAAGTCATTGGTGAAGTGTGCTAAAGATCTATCAGTTTCAATACCGTGGTTGTACAAGCGCCAGGACGGCTCGGGTCCTGTGAACAAAGGAGCATCATAGCTGGACTTAACTATCAAACTCTTCAGTTTCACCTTAAGGCGTTTGCAAATCTCCTCGCATGCGATATAATGGTCTTCTCCAAACGGAGTTGTGCAGATGCTGCAGTGTCTCGCCCCTGCAATGTTAACGTATCCATTTTTGGAAGACAACAAGAACTCAGGGAACGCGACAAAGCCATGCTGGAAGCGAAGTTTTCCTTGTAAAATCAGAAGCTCATTTTCACGACCCCTGTATATCGCCTTGATATAACGACAATGTCCTCCTCTTTGCACATGTTCATTTAAACCAGGGTCACCTCTTTTGTAGCCAGATAGTACTATGTTACAATCAATACACTTATACGTATCGTAAGTCCCAGGTATATGGATCATGACGCGAGGGTTGTTTCGAATTCATTTCTCAAACTTCCACCAAACTGTGTGATGTCATGCGGACGTCTGCTAGAATCTCCATCTGTCTCTAGCTGACAGTCAGAGACTGTCACGATCCTGGGAACCCCCTGAACCATCAGCAGCTCTGACATTTGACGAGGTTCGACGTTGTTATCATCTGAAGTCTGCATGGTTCACTCTGATATAGCGCTCTTGGTGGGTTAATAGACAGTTGTGAGGAGATCCATTGGGTCTCGAATTTATAAGTTGGTCATTGTCCTTGGTTGGATAAAACGGTCAGGTTAGCTAATCTCCGTGTGATACATATCATCTTCTCGGTCGGAGAAAGGAGAGCTTCCTCTTCTCGGTCGGAGAAATGAGAGCTTCCTCTTCTCGGTCGGAGAAATGAGAGCTTCCTCTTCTCGGTCGGAGAAATGCGAGCTTCCTCTTCTCGGTCGGAGAAAGGAGAGCTTCCTCTTCTCGGTCGGAGAAATGAGAGCTTCCTCGTCTCGGTCGGAGGAATGAGCTCCCTTGGACGGTTGGACTGTTGACAAGTTCCATGACATGAAGTCTAAAAGGCTTCTGTATTGTTAGCAAGATTATCATAGGCTTTGTGTTTAGCTGTATCACAAGAATGGACGCCATCGTCAACATCACATTCAATAACACGTCATACTATCCAGAGTTTATTTCACAATGTTATTCTCTTTACGAATACAATTGACATTTTACATCCCTTTCCGCCATGCACTAATGATGGTCACCGGCTTGGCTGTCAACCTGTATATGAGCATGGTGCACATTGTTTGTGTAGAAAGGAATCAAGTCGAAGAAAGAAGGTCATAAGTAGCCGTTATAATATAGAGTATTTTATTATCTGTTTAACATGCATGTGAAATAAGTGTGGATGTAATGTGTATTGGTATAATTAAACCACAAACCCTCATGGTGTACATCGTCTTTGAGTTTATTTTTGATAGTACAGGAGGCACATGTGGTTGAAACTTCACATTGATGAAACTACCGCATGTTCAGGTCGTTTAACGCCCATGATTCATTTCTATCACACTCGCCAATTCGGTGGGGACAAACGTCCAACAGTTGCGTGTCTTCATCCGACGGTTGATCAAAAACAAAGTCACATCTGATCAACGGGGCATGGTCTGATGTCCCACTGTGGAGAGTGTGCGGCATTGGAACATCATTCTCGTCCAATTCCTCAGTGTCCCTCGTAAGCACTCGGGTTGAACTTGTTGCTTTCACTGGAAGTATATCAGGTTTCGACTTGGTTGACTCAAAAGGAGGATGTGAATTAAGATCAGACAAGCATAAGGCGCTGTCTACCAGCGCCTCTATCATATCAATCAGTTTGGCGTAACGGCTGACAAACTCGTCACCATGAGCTTTGTACTGTTCCAAAGACATGCTTATGAACTGGTGGAAGTTTATCTTCTGAAAGAACACTTCAAACCGGGACATTCCCATAACTCTAAGACATTTATAAATTCGGGGTCGATCCGACATTGCTGTCCGATCCGCCTCAATCTCGTGTTGCTGTTGAGAATACATTTGTTTTATGATCCAAAACTAATCCGTATCTCAGATCTATTAAAAATCTAAATCAAGTAGCACACCAGGTTGTACGTCTCTGACTGTGTAATGTATAACTGACTAGTTGAAAAATTGAAAGATGTGCACACTGACATTCTAAACTTCTGATAAACCGATAGCCTTAAGTATGTAAAACAGTGGGTTATATACACTTGAGGAAGGAGGTAACTCAGACGACGGTTGCATTGTTGACAAGTCTCGGTTGGATTTCCTTTCACAGGTCTTAACCTTAGACGGGTGTGGGTTGGAGGAACCAGCTAGTAGCGCCTATGGAGAATTGTATTACTTGCAGAGGTCACTTTAGAGACTTCAGTTTTCTTGATCTTCCACCCTGGCGACTTTTCTCCTTTTTGCCGCAAGCTCATCCACAGAGTACTGTTGAGTGCCATTGCTTTTATGTCGCTGGCTACTTGTAGTGAGCGACTCTTCGAGAGGTTGAGTCTTTCGGTTTTGTGGATTGTTTACTGACCTCGCCGTACCCTTTCTCATAGCAAGCGCAGCTTGTCCGTCCGAATCGTGTAAAGCTTTTATCATGGCAATGAGTTTTGTTGACCGTCGAGGCCTTTTAGTTATCAACTCTCCCTTTACGGCCATCATGGTAGTAGCATAGTCACGTTTCAATGTTTCCACGGAAAATGTGTCTACTCTGTGAACATTGTTGAATACCTGAACCCCATTCTTCCACTCCCAATCCTCCTCTAGTTCAAGTAAGTGACCACGATCATCACGGTTGACTCTCAGAAATATCTTGTCTTGATGATAGACGGTCCGCGTAGTACAAAATGAGCTAACGTTTTTCACGGGTACACCCGAGTACTCTGTTGAATACACGCTCAATCTGGGACCGTGGAAGGTGCCTTTTGGACCTAGTCTGGATTCTTTCAGGTGACCTTTGTCGTACGATTCCTTAGGGGAATTCGGAGACATCATTCTTCGGATAACCCCAAAGGTGCAGAACATTGAAATGTCTCCCCTCCCAAGGGGCACTTGTTGAAAGTGAGTTCTTTAAGGGGTTGGATGACCGATGTAGCTTCCAATATCACAGAGCAAATCGGGTCAGTGTTGAAGTCCAATGTGAATCTCAATATGAGCTGCTGCTCAGTGCTGCTGTCAGTAGAACATTGTCCAAATGCATTGACTTGTTGAAAGTCTCCATTCTTGTAAGCATCCATCATCGCGACTGAGATATGCTCCCAAAAGACAGTGTGAGACGTTGGCGCATACAGGGCCAGCATGTCATAGACCGCTTCAAGTGGAACGGTGACAGATCCTATTTTCTTGTAATGATTCGACTGTAGTTTCTTGTTATGAGTCGTGTTAGTATTGGTGGCGTACCTGTAAGTGCACAGATTGTAGGTCTTTATCTTACCAGCACGAGGTGGGACTTTACATGTTGAGCACAACATCAACATCTCGTGTGCTGCAGCGTGTCCACCCTTGATCTCTTCCGTTGAGAAAAACATAACATGTACACCTGAAATGCACAAGTTTCCATTTTTCAAACTGGTCTTAAGGCGTTGCTCATGTATCTGGGTCAAGATGTACCCTAGCACCTTGCACGCAAAGCCTCCCTGTATGTCAACCACCCGAGGACATATGTCCGGTAGACAGGCTGCTGTGCAAAGTTTGTATACAGCGTTAGTCTCCAGCGCGGGTCTGACCGAATGATAACTTGTTCCGAGCTTTCAGTCTATTCTCATCCATTTGCTTCATGTAAACCCTCAAGTCAGGACAAGCCTTCTCATCAGGGATGTCGGTCCACGGAGGGATCCATATGTCAAAGACAAAGTGACAGGCCAACTTCATGGCCTCAGCAAACACCAACTGGTTGATGCAGAAGGAAACCCTGCGGCTGACGATTCCTGTGCACACAATGTGACTAGCATATAGGGCAGCTACACAAGCGTCTCTAGCGATGTCAAAGCTCATACTGAATTGCATGATATCAGACTCTGCAATCATTGTAGCGGACTGTATCAGGTTTTGTCTGTACAGACAGACTGCAGTTATTTGATCCATTTTCAGTTTCTCTACCATGTCCTGTACCTGCTTGGTACTCCGTGTTCGTGTCACATGGTCAGGGAACTCAGATTCCATAATCACACATCTGTCGGCCCACGCATCACTTACAAACCCCAGTGTGTTGGTGTTCCAAACAAATCCACAATTGTGCACTGCGTGAATCTTGACAGTGTCCACTTTACCAGTGCTTACATCTCTTATCACAACATCACTCTCCAGTTTGCTGGTGTCCAACAGGTTCTTGAACGTATTGGGGATCACATTAGACTCCTTATCGACGTTCTTCAGGGTCTTCTCGTGGCTTATGAGCATCGTCTATCATGACCACACAAGAATTCCTCTTCTGCTTGTACTTGAAAGCTTGCGGGGTGAAAGACGTCAGTGTTTCTATACAACCCTTTACCCTCTTGAACTGATAGTTCAACACGTTGTTAGCGTAACTCTTGCCCTCTCCGGGACCTGTGACGTTGAAGAACATAATACGCTCGATTGTGTACCTGGGCGCAGTGTTGACAATGATGTAATTAAATGTTGTCGATGCCTGGAACAATCTGCCAACTTGAAGACTGTCACAAAACAAGTAGCTCACCACTGCAACGTCGTACAATTTCACTGGATTGAGAACGATAGCGTTTTCCGAGTAGTCACATTGATCACTTGGTGAGAGGTAAAACGATTCTCCGAAAGGTGACAACCGAGAGACAAGCTGGAGTTGCTGAGTTCGTTGTCCATAACATCGCAAAGACCTTCGTAAAGTGCTTCGTTTTCACAGAATTGATGCCGTATCAGGATGTTGAAGACCATATCTGCTATACTCTCGAATTGCCTGCGTCTTGACTTTGACTTGACTTTCATTTCTTTGCTGAGGCGCTCCAGTTTACCCAGATGAGGGTAGAGGCGTGCAAAGTAATAGACGTGCTCGTCTTTACTCACGATGAAGGGGTGTCGTAGGGACAAGTTGTAAAAACATGAGTACGCAGTCTGACACTCTCCGCGGCATGCTGCAGTTCTAAATTCAAATCCAAACCGTTTGCAATAACACTGTCCGGTCGCCAGTAAAGACGCTATACGCCGTGTCCTACGTTTCTTCTCTATGTCACACAGAACCTTACCAATCCGACCCTTTGTGATAGGCATGTGCTTGTGGATCATCGATTTAACGAACATGTCAGGGTTCTCTCTGCTGATGAGTTTCTCGAGAGAGTATCTGAATACCAACAATCCTCTAATGTTCACATCCCCAAGTCGTGAGCAACCGTCAAGATCTTTTGTGAAAGCCTTCAGATTGTCCACAAATTGCTTATCGTCCAACATGGTCATGTCATATCCAGTTCGAATGACTTTCTGCTTCACACATTGTGCACTTGTGAGTTTGGAGAGGAGTGATATGAACAGTGTCTTGCATTCTCCATCGCCAACACTGTCCATAAGCCTACCTATGGAGTTTTCCAGAACCTTGAGATTCATATCCATTATAGTATCTGGTAACATGACCACTTGCCTCCCCGACTGACAGGCTGGTGTATACATTGAACCCTGTAGGTCCTTGACTTTCTTCTTGTCGACTTTGTTAGAATTAAGTGTGTCGTTGTGGATGTCCACCCAATCAAAGATAGAAGACAGCTCTCCCTTATTGTCTTGCATGACTACATTTAGTCATTTAGCAGACGCTCTTATCCAGAGCGACTTAAAGTACATAATATCAATATCATATCAACTATCATTGCGTTATTTAGGGATGATGCCTTTTGTCTAACCAATTGCAGTCGCATAAAGGCGTTGAAAGCCTCCTCCTGTAGTTCAATCATTGTCAAATCTGTTGACGACGCTACGCTGTCAGCATCCTCAGTCATCTCTTCTGAATACATCCATTTTAACACTGTGTATGAGACTGAGCAGCTGGCTATTGGACACACCGTCATAGGAGTCTGTCGGCTGTCTGGCTTGTAAACCGTGGCTAGATGCTAGGTCATCCGTGTCAACTGAATCTTCACTACTCATGTCCAGAACGAAACAGAATAAACGCCCGTGAGCAAAGTCTTCTCTGATGGGAGGTGACATGCTACGAAAATCTGGATGCTCCAAAGTCACTTGGAGAAATACCCCTTTGCAGCAATATGTCAGGTATAGGAGAAATTGAAACGTTGCCCTGTCGTTTGGCGACAACGCGCTGAAGGACAACTCTTCAGACAGTTTGTCGTACAATACATCTGTTCCAACTGCAAGGAATAACGCTTTTCTATTGGACGGTAGTCTTATGGTTTCTAACACAGAGGTATCAGCTTCTCTATGAGGCAGTATGTTACATTCGACTAACACAGTCTTTCCTTTCTTATTTGCCATGACTAGCAAGTGGGGATTCTTCGCTCTTACGAAACGAGCACAGTGTCATTCCTCCCTAACCCTTAGACATGCATGTTAGACTGAGTGTCATTCCTTGAAAGAGGGGTTTTAAGCTACACCCCTTATATGACAGCTGGACATATCCGTCAAGGTTGGAGACTTCCTCCCTATTTTTTTTGATGATGTATATATACACGTAGATTCTTCCCTTGACTCGAACCTGTTCATCCAGATGGATCGGTTTCAGGCTTGGATGTTTGCTACACATACAAGAGTGTACATTTGATATACAAACATTTTGGAGAAAACTCACAAGTTTACCGATTTGGAATCAAGCAGAAAGCAGTGCCGTTTGTGGATTTCTTTCCTGATATCTACCCTCAATGCAGAGTCGTCCACCCTGAAGTTGAACATGATCTTGTCGGGGTGATATTAAAATCCATCCTCTTTCACAAGCAAGAAGAGGCTCTCTTGTGCAGAGGTTTGGTGGTGCAGGGCCGACATGCTAACATCTACACCACAGTACATTTAAAAGTTACTGAAATATCTCCTGTTGTGGGTTACGACCTAGACCTGATTCTAGACCAAGACGGCGAGGAAGAGACGTGGGAAGTTGTACATAAAAAGTGGTCCCAACATTTTGCTGCCGATCCGGTGAACATCCACGTTTTTCACGATGACATTAACCTCTTAAGAATCCTGTTAAATTTGCCTGAAAACGCCTAAACAGCATACCCAAAGTAAATTGGAAGCTGTTCTTGAACCATTTGGAGTACATGCATGTAAATGATCTCTTTTGAAAGCTGACACTCTGAAGTTATGTCCCCTGTTGTCAGGACCCCTGTCAGTCCTACTAGTGTTGATTAATAGAAGCTTGAACACAAGGAAAGTGAAAATTTCTATTTCCGTCTAGATTTTGTTTTAAAAACAGAGGCCTGAAGAGGCCTAGAGGTGGTAGGTATTAGCTGGAAGACTAAATTGGACCACAGGTTGAAGCCTTACCCAATTCAAATCAAAAGTCAAACATAATACCACAATATATTCATATTTGACACATGTTTTTATAAGAGTACATCCATTCATTTTCTAAAAGGGCCTTTTGGAGACTCCAAAATGACCCTTTGTAACCAAGGTCAAATACTCAGGATAAAAGGTATTATTTTTCATAATTGTTATCTCTAATGAAAGGTGGTACTTAGAACTATCATATATAATAGCTAAATCCCTAATTAGTATTACTGAAACACAAAAATTGAAGCATGAACACATTGGAGTGCTTTATCTGATTCCCAGGATTGGCGCACAAAGAAAACTGATTGCGCAATACCATATTGCGCAATCGACTTTTATTTTGACGGCTCCACAGACGCATACAAATGAGGTATTGGCATTTTCAGCTAGCTTTCAGCTACAAGGCTAACGAGCTCATTTCAGAGCCAGTCGAAGCCAGTTCGAGAAATTTGTTTAGAAAGAGTGTGGGGGGGGGGGGGCGGGGGGGGCAGGACGCACAGACCTAATTGGCTTTAGAGGGCTGTCAACGGGGCATGGAAGCTCCTATTGGGTCAAACAAGGTGTCAATCAAAAGGGGAGGGTTCAACGGACATTTTGATCCCTCCATATCGTAAATTTTCTAAAAAAAAAATAGAGAAAAGAACACTTTTATGTGAACAAGTTGTTTCTTCCGTCGGCTAACTTGCATAATGAAACAAAGGATAATGGCTATTCATGAACGTAAAACATTGTATTTGTCGAATTACTTTACATGGTTAGATACTTTGAACCCTTGGGAATGTACGCAGATCAAGTTTTGATGTGTGGTTTGCATACCTGGACGACACAGAACCTTTGAGGGTAAGTAGAGATGTTTGGCTTTGTAAACAACACCAAAGTGGTGACTGGACAAAGACGTTGACTAAACTTGTTGTTGTGACTCGATCTTGAAATGGTTTACATATCTACAAGCACAAGAATCGTAGCTTTCCAATGATGTATAACATGTGTAGCGTCTAAAAAATATATTTGTTAGAATTTAGTGCGTCGTAACTGAGGAAGGGGGGGGCAGCATTTTTGTAACGCGGGCGATACAGGAACGTAAACAGGTTCGAAAAGTAAATGCACAAGTCTTTCCACTTAAATGCATTTCTTTGGCCAAAAAGTACGTAGAAACTGTAAGAGGAGCGCTGACTTTCGGAGACTTTTGTCCCGATAAGGGATACTACATTTCTCAAGATGGTAACACGCCTGCTTTATGCTCCAGTGTTATGTTTGGCAGGATGTATTTCCTACCTACAAACAAGCTGAACGGGGCACTGTCAGCCTCTGAACTGATCTACGATCACGACAAGTCAGTGGTTGAGACTAAGCTGTTTGACAGTAAACATATGCCATATTTCTACAAGGCAGCGTGTCTGGACATTGAGACCGTCTTTGACAAATGCCACCAGGATAAGTCTCTAATATGCGAATCGTTTGCCTACAAGTTCCCATACTGTACCCAGAGTAAGGTTGCGGATATGATAGAATATAGAACCAAGCTGGTTCAGAGGCTAAACGTCGGCAGGAAGCAATTGCCGAAAGAGAGTAGAAATGTCACCATCCCTACTTTGTCACCCGATATGCCAGGCCAGCAACACGAGATAACGTGTGTGTCTCTCGTAATTCTCAACTCTCATATACCCAAGACGTCACCCAACCACCACAGAAAGGCCCTGATAGTTCTCTATAACAAATGTAAGGTAACACAAAATCGTAACCTAGAAGCTGATTACGAATTGGCCAAGGGAGTCGGTATAGAAGATGTCAAACGGATTTCGTTTTACCCCTGTTCTGGAGAGCTCAGACTTCTGGAGACAACTATCCGACTCTTGTATGACCACGGTGTAGAACTTCTCTATGTGTTCAATGCCGAATTTGACGTGCGGGTAATTGAACAGCGTGTTCATTTCTACGCTGACTCGGATTACACCAAACTCTGCGACAGTGCTACCCAAAAACTATGCTCCTCATTATTACGAGCCTGGCATGGACTCTTTGTAACCAGGGCCATGGCAGATGATGTGTTACCTTTCTTCCAATTCGAAAACGTGCGCTACCTGGAAATGTACAAGGACATGCTCAATAGTATAGGTTCGGTGTTACAGAGCGAAACCTTAACTGACTACAAACTCTGGCTGATATCTGACCACGTTGACAAGTTCAACAAAGGGAAGGTGAAATTGGGACACTTCAAGATGAATAGCTGTGGCATGAACATCATAGATCTCTATAGGGTGGTGGGAACTCAAGAGATTAAGTTTGCATGCACTAGCATGAAGTTGAACGACGTGACACCTTTTGTAATAGCAAAGGTTAGGGAGCTGCAAAGGATGCCAGAAAACTGTGCAAGGTGGCAGATGTCAGTTACTCTAAAATGGACAAGATGATTACAATGGGAGGGAAAAGTCTCTTTGCCGAGCTCATCTATAACTTGGTCGATTCTCAACTTTGCGCCAGGTTGGCTAAAGTGCTGAACCCTGTATCGTCTCTTTTCCATCGATGTAGGACGACTCTCAATATAGATGTTGTTGTACATGGAAGAGGAGATAACTTTGGAGGTTTCGTGCAGAGTATCCATTCTGTTCAAATCCCACAGCTAAAGTTTAGACTTGATAGCCTCAAAGTCAAAGCTGGACCTGTGGGTATGGAACTAAACAGTCGTCAGCGATGGCAGCCCCAGTACAACTCTGAGTGGAAAAGAGGTGCTGTCTTTGACCCCCTCACCGGCCTACACTACTCCGGACCCGGTATGGGGTTGGAGCTTTCGTTTGACTTCTCTGGCATGTATCCATCCATCATGTGTGCTCTCAATATCTCACCTGAGACCACCATCCCTTGGCCTCCTGTAGACTTTCCTCACGATCTGTCCGGGTGGGTGTGTTACAACTGGGAAGCTGATGGTTTTGAATACTCATCCCTCCTTCTCAAGTACGACCAGGCCCAAGGAGCCTTTGTTCGTGTACCAGCCGTATTATCTTCCTCGGTCGAATACTATCTTAATCAACGAGCTGAGTTTAAAAGTAAACTAAAAAACCCTGACATCAGTGAGGTTGATCGGGTATACTACACTACGCAAGAGGGTGAGTGTAAAATCCTAGCCAACTCCTTCTATGGGACGGCTCCTTACCCCTGCCTCTTATATCTGGTCACGGTAGACAACAGATGTCGGTGGTGAATAGCTGCGTGTCTACTTTTTACTGACATAGATCCCCGTAGTCTACGGAGACACTGACAGTGTCATGGTCTCCGTTGGTTACACACCCGGGGGGCGTCCTGAAAACTATGTTAGCGATGTAGACTTCCACAAAAAAGACAGCTGACCCTGGACCTGAAAACGAACACCTTAAGAGCTTCGCCTATAAGGCCAGAAAGGCTTTGGCTGACAAGTTTGAACAGGCTGGCGCACAGGTGCCTGGGTTTCTGAACCACGTACACACAGCCTTGGTTGAGGACACTCTTAAGAGGATGTATTTGATAGGCAGAGGTAACACACACCAAAATATAGTCAGAGACCCAAGTGGGAGATTCACCAAGGAAGGATATCCCATCTACGGGGCTAGAGTCCCTGGGTCTGAAGAATTTGTAGATGTCACCGGACCCTTTGTTAGAGACAGGAGAGTTAAGCTGTAATATGAGAACAGCAGCTCCATATATTGCCACGTAACCAAGAAGACATACGTTGCTCTCACTCATAACCTAGACAACAAAGGGAGTCTTTCGTCAGTCTCCGTCAAGGTCAGGGGGTTGTCAGCTTTCAAAAACATTCGCACACCTTGTGATTCCGCTGTGACTTTCATAGCGTGTGTCATGAGGGGAGACTGCATCAAACTGGCGACTGACAACGTCTCATGTTTTTCAACATGTCCCTGGCATCAGCTAAAGCGAGGAGATGCAATATTGTACACGGATAGGGAACTCCTCGTTGATGACCTTGGTAGGTGGCTAGAGTTACATCAAGCTAGTTCCATTCTCACCCCTTGTAGAGTGGAAGATGTCATAACGTTACAACTGGACTCGGGTTTCTCTGCTGTCTCCACAACGTTGACCCCCGTGCACGACCATAAATCAGTGTCTGATGCTACCCTTACAGTGAGAACGCTTTACAAGGACCAGAAATATTGCATGAACCATATGTTTTCACGCAAACAATCCATTCTCAGAGACCTACTCACATGTAAAGCATCTGAGATCATCACGTCCAAGATGGGAGCAGGCTTTTTTCCTTGGAGTAGTCTCATTAAATCTTCGAAGAACAAGCACTTTGGTCAACAAACACTGGATCGGTTGAAAGTGTCCAACGCCAGTGTCAAAACTACCTATGTTGAAATTGTAAAGACGTGGTTAAAGCCGATCACAGGACTTTCCATCACACCTGTGAAGTGTTATGAGTATTACAAATGTAACCCTTGCGAGGCTGCTTTTCACAGATACCCGTTGAACCTTCAGGCTGAGACAGGGTGCGTCACTGCTATGTTTGGAGGCTCACTCAAATGTGAGGCTAACCTCTGTGGATCCGGTAATGTCTCTGAAGACGATAAGAGGTGCAACGGTGACAGTGCATTATGCCAGGACGGTGATGACGGGTCTGGTGATCATTGCGAAAGACAAGACGAACCCTTGATTGACTCCTCCTTTCAGACAGGTCTCGTATCTCGCCCAGACCAGCCCAACAAATGTTTTGCCAACTCTAGAGTGTGGATATCTTACCAGGCAGACTCCACCTTGGTCAACGTCTCCGGAAAACTTGTTGCTCATTGCATTATAGACTACTGTCTACCTTGCCACATGTACAGCCCTGCGTTGATGCCACACTGTCTAGATGATTGTAAACAGCATCTGCTAACCACAATATCCTCTGTCAGAGAGAGGTCGAAGAGAGCAACCAGTGCTTTCAACTCTGTAATGTATAATTGCCCTGAACATATGATACCGGCCTGTGGGATTCGGGAGTTTGACCACTTGAGGACAAACCGAGAGACTGTGACACGTATGCCGGGTGAGAAACTCTAAGTTTGTCGCAAGGTCATAGTTGAAGACATGTCCCTACGACCCAGTGATGTTTACAAGACGCTAAGTGTGTTACTTGGAAAAAAGCTCAGTAAAGCCATCTCTGAAGGTATTGTGGTACTTAGAGACGACTCATCCACCCCTCCCTGCTCGGACACCGACATTCCACTTTCGTTGCCAAGTGTCATCTTGACAGACGCTGGGATAGAATCCTCTACTGGTAGACTTTCTATAGCAAGAAGCGAAATATGTGAGAGACGTTTGGTTGACTTGGCTAGTCTTCTGTGTCAGGCGGTGATCGTGTTGCAAATACACACTCCCGAAGTATTTAGTTTGGGGGCCGTCATGTATCCTGAGTCTGTTCTTTGTATCATGCCTTACTCTTGTGAGGATGCAAACCTAATGGGAAGGTGGCTAGAGACATTCAGAGATAAGAAGTGGCTCAAACGCATCGAAGCCAAGCACCTCGACAATCCAGGCAAGAGGAAACTGTCTACAGATGATGGCAGGAAGGTTACCTATCATTGCACAGGCTGTAAAACATTCTACAGACTTCTGACCGCAGACAACGTCTCATCTGATGATCTTGTGCAGCACGTCTACGGCCAAGACAAGAGGAGAAAGATGGGGCAGTGTATCACCGAAAGCCGGTGGCTGTATCAAGCCTAAGTTTGAGTTTTTACATTCCACATGACTCCACACCATTATTCTTGTCGAACTTGAATTGAACTGAAACATACCGTATATATAGGATTCTGTATCCATACATTAGATAAAAACTCCAGTGAATACACATTCTTGCTCCTAGTCTCTGTTCCATTGTCCAAGATGTCTTTCAGTCAAAAGAACTACGTCTTCTCCCATACGATGAACAAGCTTTGTCAGGCTCATCAGCCTGCAATGTTTAAACTTAACTTGCGTGACATCATACCGTTCGGAGAATACAGTACTCTGTTTGTCATTGATAACATGCGGATTAACGCCTACAAGCAAGGTGGCTTGGAGACAATACCAGTGATGTTTACAGTCATCAACGATAACACAAAAAGGGTCCTGACCAACGACCTGTGTAAGCTTTCTTCAGAGTGGCATGTCGACATTAACGGTGGATCCTATATGAAGATAGCAGGCACCGATGTCGTACCTTTCAAACGCAACCCAACGGTTTACGACGTCAAGCACAGACAGGCTTTTGCCAACGTCTTGGCTTTCATGATGTCAAACAGCCTGTGGCCTCAGACAGAGCCAGAGGGGCTTTTGACAAGCTAATCGCCTCTACCCGAGGGGAGTTTGAATTCACATGTGACATGTGTTCAGGAATCAGACTTGCTTGCGTCGTGAAAGGACCAAGTGGATTACAGTCGTTCAATTTCCCACAGTGTGCCGACAGCTACGTTTGCATACCTTCCCCGCGACCCGACATTGACAAGGATTACGAGGCTCTAAGAAATATCCTAGCACTCTTACGATCCGCTTCCCTTGACAACCTTGACATTTTCAAACTTTTCACTCTGGAGATGGCCTCCGATAGAGGCTTTGAGGACCTCAACTGTGCACATTTTCCTCCTAGGCATATTTACACGGGGAGTATTGTAATCCCATATGTGTTGATGAAATACATCACCTCCTTTTACCAGACAATGAGTGAGTACGCTGACAACATCGCCATCATAGACGAAAATACACCTCATATCAAAGTATTAATCGAGAGTCCCTCTGACAATATAGGTGAAATCACCGGTTGTTTGTCCCTTACACTAATCTACGGATTAACCCTCTCGGCCATTTATACCAAAATCACCAACGGTCTGCGTCGTGAGGAAGAATTTGATGAAGAAGAAATCTACAGTCATGCAACTTTCACACAGTTGAGCACGGATGTGTTGGTTAGGAGAACCCGGTTGAATTTCATGTTGAAGAATCACATGTCCTTAAAGGATTGGTACGACTTCTACTATGGGTGAAAAGGGAAGCTTTCGACGCTAAATGACATTTCTAATGTATATGAATAAAGACAGCATATCTCCGAAACAATGTTGCTTTATTGAACAAAATTGTTGAATGTACCTGAAACTCACAAAGCATGTTGTATTGGTTTAATTTTAAAAGTGTATAGATTTGTTCAAGTGGTATTAAACAAAATTGTTAAACAATCACACAGGTCTTTCTTGAATGCTCTGTAATAAATGCGTTGATTTTGGCTTGAACTTGTCTTACCATTCCCTTTATTGACTGAGACAAGATGAGTGTTTTATAACTGAATAGTTAAGATTTGCTCACCATGATTGCCTCAATGCACTTCATTAAAATGGTGAGTGTGTGTCTTATATGAAATAACTGTCTGCTGTGTCAAGTTACAGTAGTAGGCAGGTCAAATATATGCTAGTCATTGCTGCCATATAGTTCAGAATTAACACCTCAAAATCATTGCACATCTCTCCCATTTTCTATCTTACACTAGTGTCAGTAGGCCTATGTATAATACGGACGATCATACAAACGAGTAAATGGCTCGTGATACCATTTCTCAAACCATGGACTCTCCAACCATGGACTCGGTTTCATTTGGTTAGCCATGGAACATTATAAGTTGGCATATTGCACACTTGCAAGTGCAGACGACCGTTTGCCTTAATAGGAACTTTCTTACATCAACTCTGCTCACGATTCGAAATGTAAGCTAACCGCGTCAGAGGCTCACCGTCCAACGTATAAAACCATGTCGAAATCCAGTATCATTGATATTGCAGCCGACGGAACCTGGGTCAATTTGGAGGTTTCAGAGACGATTGAATTGGTGTTAACTTGGATCAAAATCAACGGTTCGAATCAAAAGAGGTTTTTGCTGAAAGAACATGACTGTGCGTATGCTGTACTGGAAATCCGACCGTGTCGTCGATAGCTACAAACATTTTATAGAATTGCACATCAAGAAACCTGGTTCAGGGGAGACGTATTTTTATACAGATTCTTTATATAAACCTGTAGTGTACCACTTTGAATATCTGGGTTGAAATGTACAAGTGAATATGATACATGAGAAGTTGTGACTTTTCAGGGGCAAAGTGATATTATAGGTATCTACCAATTTATAAAAACCCAGACTCTTCACTCATTTAGTCATTTAGCAGACGCTCTTACCCAGAGCACCCAGAGCCTACACTCATGAGGCTTATGAACATGGAATTTACAGCTCAGATGTCCTAAGCGATTCAATTATCTAGAAAGATATAATAGATAACATCCTCAATGAAATGTACATTTTAAAATGAGGATCCTTGGGAGGTAACAAGACATGATGGATGCCGAGTTGAAAGTGATATGTGTAAACGTGGTATATGACAAATTCTCAGACAGTTGTGATTATAAACTTTATTATACACAACACACTTTATAGAAATCACAATTCTGTAGAATTTGTGTTTCATAATCTTGCATATATAAAATGTGAACATTAGTATGTCATGCTACAATTTCCAGATCATACGTTAGATTACATCACACGTCCCCGACGAGTCACCAAGTGAGGACTTGTCGATGAATTTTACAACACCATCACGCACACATAACCCATATTCTAATCCCGGTCTCGGACACTTCAGCTTCCACATTTGACAGGTGTACTTCATTGTCTTGACCATCAATTCACAATCTGCCGCAGTCCAGTGTTCAGCTTGGGTCTTCACTGCGACAGTTGTAAAATCGGCCAACTCCAGGCCGATTTTGTGATAATCGTTGCATTTTGGACATGAGCAACCTCTTACATTTCAGAGAAGACTCTTCATCTTTTTACACCATGACGAAAAACACTTGTAGTTGGTTACCACTCCGGTCATCAATTTCTTAATCCCCAGCATTTTCGGAATATAGTTATAATCTGTCCCACATAGTGCCATGAAAAACACCTTTTCCATTTGCTACGTCTCATTTCGTGTTATATTTCCTTTTATTTGCATGAAAAAATGCCGTCCAGCTTGTTTCAACTTCAAAAAAAGTCCATAACTACCCTGTGGCACCATCCCCCTCCTGTACGCAGTACTTAACCGTTTGAGGCCATCCATGACTTTTTTGTTGTTGACAACCCCATTTTCTGTGCTGTTGTCTAGGTTAAACTCAGTGGCTGCCTTCTCCTCCAGACATGACATCTTCATCTTCTTATTGTTGACAACCCCATGTTCTCTGCTGTAATCTAGGTTAAGCTCAGTGGCGACCTTCTCCTCTAGACATGACATCTTCCTCTTCGTACCAGTGGACGGAGGTTCATTCGAATCATACCCTGAAAGCACACTCTTGTCAGATGTAAGGTCTAGTGTTTTGAATATTTGACCAACTGTATTGTTACTGACACAACCTTCGACGACTCCCCAATCCTCCAATATATTCCAGACATTCAACTTGAAAAATTTAGCTAGGAAGGTGGAATACACAGAGCCTCTGATCCCGCTTAGGTATAAGAACCTAATTGCCTTCTCTTTAAAGTCGACATTGGTGTGTTTATCCAAAATGACCTCGAATGAGTCGTGTTGCTTTCGAGCCGTCTGCAGCAGATGTTCGTCCTCAGCTGTGATGTCGCACATCATTCGGAATCTATCGTCAGTTGAAGTCATCTCCTTAAATGGAAACTCGGACGACCGGTTTTCAGGACTATCGAATACATTATCCCCAAAGGTCGACATGTACATATCTAGATCTTCGTAGTAGCTCTTGTTTTCTAGTCTCAAAGTAATACCCTCGCGTCCACAAGCCATCAGCACTGCCACAGCGTCTGAGTCTCCGGAACAAACTGTCACGCTACCTTCCAGAAGGTTTGCCAACTCCACGAGTAACATGTCAGCTTCTACATTCTTACATTGCAGACAGGCGTCCCTCAATGTAGAAACTTCTACAGTCTCAGGATTCGCAAAAGTCGCCACGAATACACCCTTGAATCCGGCAGGTCTTTCTATGGAGCCGGTATGGCAACCGTCGGGTGTGTCACATTCAAGAGGTTTCATATCTTCAGGTGTCGTCACAATTATGCTTTCGTCCTTACACTCCTGGCAGTCCAAGTACTTTTGGTGAAACGACACCAGGTTATTGATCGAGTTTCCCTCGACTATATCATCCTCTACTGAGTCTCCATTTGACCCGGTTACTAGAAACAACTTGTTTTTCATACCCATGCCAGCCAACATCTTCATCATGGTGTATTCAATGGCGCACAGATTACGTCGGCAGAACTTTATATGAGGCTCAGGGTCTTGCTTCTGTCTGACCTCTGTCACAGCCGGCTTCGGAGCTGCTGCTCCATCCTTCACAAGCACTACACACCGACTGCCTGAATCTTCCCATTTGTAATGAGACGCCAGCCTCCTGGCCATATTCACAATTGACGCCTCTGAATCATCCCTAATGTAGTCAACAGCTTTGACTTTGTGGATTACCATTAGATGATCTATCAGAGTCCAAGTCTGTTGTTCACAAGGTTTGTTGACCAATTCAAATGGTGCTAGGTGAGGGTTAGCTAGCATTTGCATGGATAGCATTGTGTTTCAACCCCATTTCGCCTTCTAGAAAAATGATGTTATCCGATAAAATGAAATTAAACTTGGGTATGTGCTCTGTTTACACACTGACTAGAGTCCTCCGTGAGTGTGCTTTATAGTAAGCACAGGTGGATGACTATTGCAGGGTTGGAGGCTCACAACTACCCCCTGCACATGGAACATTAGGACAGTTCATGTGAGTATATTATTACTATTCATCTTGATTTGTAACAGTCTGCATTTTCAATACGAAGTCATCTGAATTCTCAACAACTTTCATCCTTTTCTCCTGGTTGAAAAGTGTGTTTCTGTAACACAAATCGGTAGGGTCTAACCAGGAGACAGTGTTTTTCAGTGAGAAGGCCAGCTTAGTTTCTACTCTCATGTTAACACACATAGGAGTGAGACAGTTAAGTACCTGGGAACAAAAACACTTCAGCAACGGGAACGTCTTGCGGATATTCTTAGAAATCGTTGGCCTTGAACAACTTCTTATAGTAACCTGGTTGGTCCCCGGTCTGATTATCACCAGGTAGGCAGCTGACCGCTCTGCCATGCTGGGGTAAGTGAGAGAAAACATCACCCATGTCAGCCACAGCTGAGTGTTGTATCGTCTCAAGGTGACAGCGTCTAGAATGTCACGGTTCCTAGTCTTGACCTCCAACAGTGCTACATTATCCTTAACAGTATCATGTGCCACCAGGTCCACCTCTGTGTACAATCCCCCCGTGTAGCAAATCGACTTACAGCCCCCTAGTACAGCTGTTATGATACGTGTACGATCCAGGTTTGCTGAACATATCCGGTCTAGGTACACCGGCGACCTTAAGGCCTGCACAAATTGGAGTAAGACGCAGAGCCTTCAGCTGTGTGAGTATGAGACGTGACACAGGGCCTACATCATACATGGTCTTTTTTCTATTGAACACGTCCTTACACTCCTTGTCTACCGCAACACCTATTCCGATCGACATACGACTATTGTCCCATAGGAGTCCGGAGTGGTACAGAGTCAGGGATTTAGACCTAACGAGTTGCAACAGAGCTTCCTTGAATTTTGCAACCTTCGATTCTGGAACGTTCAGATTTCTTAGATAATCAGAAACCCACTCAATGGAGCTATCCGGGTTGTCATTAATGTCCTTGACAAGTTTTGTGTAAAGATCCATGTTTATCATGTTGTGACCAACCGAATGCTTTTTGTACCACTTGAGTCTATTCAGAGGTTTGGTGATACCCTTGACCTTATACCAACGTTGATCGGCTGTTGACTTTGCATACAGCACACCAGGTTCCGTGCTTCGGAAGTCAATCGCGGGTCTTTGGAGCTTCATTGTATTAAATGTTCAGGCTTGTTACGTTGCTACAACAACCATATCCTTTGGCTAGAACATAAGGTTGAAGTTTGCAGAATTACAGTTGAGTCAGACCCGCGTTGAGTGACATGAGTCTCAGGAAACCAAACATGAGAGGCTTTGAGTCTCTGATATCCACGAGTAAGTATCTGTTTAACAGTAGAATGTCAACGATGCCGAACGGTGTCATTATGAATGTAGCCAAGTTCAAGGGCAAGTTGGGGGCCACCATCGCTGTCATCACCTCTCTGATCGTTGGATTTTTGACAATCCCTAACAACATTCTCTACTTCATCAACAACAACCACAGTACAAGGATTAAGGGCAGGCTAGATGCTGACTCCGCTCATCGGTCTCCCTCGGAGGGGAGACCTGACTATGAGTATGCTTATATACACTCAGGAATAGCACTCATCACACTCGGATGTCTGGCCATGGTCGTGAGTATAGTGCTTAGTTATTTCGCCTCCAAAAGCAAACGGAAAATCAACGATTCTGAGGGTTCTTACAAGGGTTTGGAGTCACCCAACTCTACCGGGACAGTGATGGCATGTCTCATCATGATGAACATTGAGTTGTTCATGTCTGTGATCGCGGGCTGCATGGAGTTACTGTACCGACCTTTGATCACTGATGCTCAGAGATTGCATAATATGGAGTGTGCTATAGCTGTGTTCAATATCATAATCTACATCATGTACGTGGTGACCATGGTGTTGACTTCCACTGTCCTAAAGGGAAAGTATGAAAGAGTCTCGATTGATGTTCAGAGAGAACCGTCCGATGTGGTGAACATGCCACTCTCAACCCGAGACTATATGAGCAGGGGTGTCAACTCTTACAATTCACAATCCAGCTTCATGTAACAAACTCACCACCTCCAAAGTCTTCACATTCTACGTTGGGAAACAACCTTGGAACTGGAACGCTCTACACGTTGACAGTCTGCTGCCCTCTGGAGAACCTGGTTTATAATATTGCTGTTATTATACATTTCAAAATAACCTTGAGTGTCTTGTTGTTACAACCCATCTGTCAGTATAGCCCGCAGGAACACAGAAAGCAGTCAGACCCTCTAGAAGAGACGCTGTCTAGGACAGACGCTGTCTGAGTTGTTATGTAGTAGATGTTTTGTTATTGTTATTATGTCTCGATGTAGATGATTGAAGTACTGTGTGTTAGTGTGAATAAAGTACAATGGAACTGTACCACATCACGTTTCGTTTTATTCACTTACAACCAACATAAAAAGGTTATGTCTATTAACATGTAAACTTACAATGAATTGGTTTCATGTGACAGTGCATATTTATCCAGGCTAAATTCACTTTTTATCACAAACAGGGAAGCTTTGCAGGCGAGGCAGTGGTAGACTGTGTCAAGATGATCATTCTTGAAGAAATTATAGACCTAGCAACCGATCAGATGCCTAGTGAATGACAGAAATGTTTGTTATCACTTTCACAATGACAACTTTAACAATACAGACACGACACAATGTACAAGATAACAAGAGTTGAAGAGTCCATCTCACCCAGAAAGTAAGAATAAAGCAGACATACCTAACACTCCTGTCACTACCTACCAACATATTAACCAGTCATCACAAGATGAAACACCCAAGTCACTTACATAACTAATGTGGACATCTCAACCTCTCCATCATCCTAACAGCGTTCGTCAACTCGCAGTGAAATATTATCAACAGGCAAAATGGATCAGTTTTACGATTGTCTCCTCGTAAAGAACAGGATCCTGACAAAATACGAGAAAGAAACCTTACAGAGCGTCAACGTAATATTCTATATCAACGATGATGGTGATACCATAATAGGACTTACAGACAGTCGCTTCATCAGACCCATGTACCTAGAGTTGACACACTACTATCATCTTGACGCGATATTAGCCATGGTTGCAACTTACATCGATTCAGGAGTGAAAAGTCTACATGACTATCCGGTGAGACATGTGCGATGTGAAGCAACATAAGGAGTCCAATCGTTACGATCCACTGTCACTTACAGGGATGAATACATTGTCACTTCGTAATATGGCACATTCAGGCTTACATAACAACAGCAAATGTTAGAGATCATCCCGTCGCTGCAAGTTCCACAGTATGTATTATACCAATGGAGTGAATAAAAGTATGACTGAACATCCCATTTAACCCGTTGGTGTTGGTGTTACACAAGTCCCAAATGTGCTACGGAAGACGGATTGCACAGTCCATTTAACACTTATCCCATTCCGTTGTGAATGTTTGTGTCTATATATATCTACATATGTCTCGTTGTGGTACAATGCAGAGACAGATGGCTACATTTTATATCACGCATATGACAGTTGTTACATTCCAGGTGTGTGGTGGTTGTGCAAAATAATTAATTACTGAGATGTGTGAGGTGTGTTTTTCATGAAGACGGACTAGGTACTAGGGTTACAGCCTGTGTGAATTCCAATAGTCGATTTAAAAACACCCCCTCCTCTAGTGTTATCATGTCGACTGTGAAAGGTCTTCAATAACCCTTGTGCTACCTTAGGGTCGTTTTGACCCATAGGTATGTTTTGCTAAATTTTCATGCTAAAAAACCAAAGTGAAACATTTTCTCTATCCTTTGCGCGGTATCGACGTCGTTTTGACCACAGCTATGTTGTGCTAACTTTTCATGCTAAAAAAACAAAGTGAAACATTTTCTCTATCCTTCGCGCGGTTGCTCCTTTGGCTCTCGACGAAGGCTGTCGCATTTTTCTATCCTCCCCTCCCTGACCTTCCCTGCTTGGCTGTGTCTTGTCTTGTCTCAAGATACTCTCTCATCATCACTCTCCGAAACTAGAAGCATGGAATTAATTAGCTGGTCTCTCAATGCAATTGACACCATCTTCTCGAAGATAAGCTCGGGTTCAGGGGAACCTAACTGTCCGGACGGGACGTTCGTAGCTGGCTACACTATGGACGCGTGGGAGAATTGGCGTGTGGTGTGTCCAGCGGCGCGTCGCCTGCTTGTTTCTCCAGGGTGGCTGGCGGGTCTGTGTCCAGCGCCTACCATGGCTGCAGGTCCAGATGCTGCTTGTCTACCCCCCAATTCCCGTTGCAAGTCACGTGTTTTTGTAAATGTTGTTGTGCTTATGTGCTGAGGTTTTTGTCTGTTCCCACACTGTACTCCTCTAGGAGCATTGTCTGGGGGTTGCCTTTTTCTCTCCTCCTCTCTCCTCATGTTATGCTGTAACTTTCTAGTTGGCGCCGAAAATGGCTGCCTAGGTAGGCTCTCCTGCCAAAGTAAATTCCTTGTCTGTGCAAACATTCATGGCGAATAAACACCAATTCTGATTCTGATTCGTTTTGACCACAGCTATGTTGTCTGCGTTGTCTATTACATCACCCTCGCGCTGTCTCCGGGTCCTTGTGAGCCCCCTGCACTAATTTGGCATTGTAATAATGTGTTTTGCTCCTTGTATATTCTAAAATAAGGAGGAGGAGGAGGAGGAAGCATACACCTGGTCCAAGCCACTAGTCTGAAACTTAGTTTCATTCTCAATATAATGTTTCAGTGCTTTTGACATGCGTTTGTTTAGAACCATCATGAGTCAAAGTTGAGTCATAGTTGGTGTGTGTGATGATGACAGTGATATAGACACATCCAAGACTACCAGCACTAACTGGGATGGAGGGAGGGTGAACACCTCCATAATAATTGAAACTAACACACACACACATATACATACTGACAACTCTGAGAGACAGGAAGAGTAAGACAAAAAGTGAGAACATTTCATTTCGAAATGTTATTGTATATAAACAAACTTAAAAACAACAAAGAAACGTTTATCTTTCAGACAAGGGACAAAGTCATGGATCAGCAGACTACCCTCTTCCCATATATAGGACGAAGCATTTACACCCTCATCCAACCCACACCTACATCCACACCCATATTCTGTTAGCTGGAGTGTAGACTAAATGACTCAGACTCTGTGGTAGTAGAGGTTCCTGGGCGTCTAGGAGGCGGGCTCGTCATACTGGAGATGAGGCGACCGAGTGTTGAGTCCTCCTGTCTGGCGGACCTCTTGAAGTCCGCCCCCAGGAAGGCGTACAGCAGCGGGTTTAGACAGCAGTGGGCAAATGCCATGGGTTCAGCCACCGCCAGCCACACAACCAGCACCACCTCCAGACTGCAGCCCCTGGGAAGGACCTGTAGGCGCATGAGGGCATCCACAGTGATGCCAGCACCATACGGGAGCCAACACAGGAAGAAGCAGACGATCAACGCCACAGTGGTCCTGACAGCTCTGCGCTTCTGTCTCTGCCCCTTCAGAGGCCCGATGCGTGTCAACCTGGACACGATGACACAGTAACACGCCAGCAAAACTAGGCCCGGTACCAGCAAGCCCACCAACACCAGCTGCAGGTGGAACACTGACTCCCAGAGAGGAGCGTTGTCAGCTGGGTATAAGCGCTGGCACACAATCGTCCCATCTCCTGCTTCCCAAGTCCTGGCAAACACTATGTCTGACACGGCCAAGAGAGCCGCAGGCGACCAGGCTCCTGGAAAGGAGAGGGGTGGGGGGAGACAAAGAGGAGATTCGGTGGTTAGATCAGGAGATGGAGAATACAAGTGAAGATGTACCCCTGTGCATACATCTGAAGCATGGGCACGTCGAGAGAGAGAGATAGAGAGAGAGATAGAGAGAGAGGGATGAGGCTAGAGACGTAGCTCACCTACAAACACCAGTCTCCGTGCCAGTAGCTGTCTTGTGCGTGAGGTGTGCGCGTCTGTTGCTTTGACCACAGCTAGGTAGCGGTCCAGACTGACGAAGGCCAGGATGAGCACACTCCCATACAGGTTCACCGTGTAGATGACGTGCACGGCCACACAGGTGCCTAATCCGAAACGCCAGTCCGTCAGGGCGGCATCCGCTGCCCAGAACGGGAGCGTCAGTACAAAGAGAAGATCGGCAGCAGAGAGGTGCAGTCGGTAGCGGTCTGTCAGACTCAATTTTGACCTGGGGACAATCAGATAAAACCATTCTGTGTGTCATCTTCTACAGAATCAGAATGTGTGTTTATCCGCCATGTAATGTGTTGTAACACAAACAAGGAATTTACTGTGACAGGAAGGTGCATATAATAAACGAATGTACGGATCTTTCGTTCTTTCTTTTTCAAAAGATTAAAATGTACAAAGTAACAAACTAAACTTACTAAAGGACTAAACTAATATAACATCTTTGTCATCGTCTTCTTTATTCTCACCTGCGCTGGCAGCCAAGCACCATCCACACCAGGCCGTTCCCAGTGATGCCCAGGATAAAGATGAAGCCGTAGACCACAGGGAGGAACACTCTCTTGAGGACAGGGGTTATAACTTGATCCAGGTCACACGGATCCTCCAGAGCCAGCCCCAAGTTGCCAGCCCCAAGTCGCCAGAACCAGTGTCGTTTATGTCATAGTCAAACACAATATGCTGTAGGGAGGGAGAGACAGAGAGACGGATAGGATGGGGGGGAGAGATGGCAACAGTCATGAGATACATAGAAAGACACTAGTAGATGAAGTGAGATAGAATAAGCAGTTTCACCATAAGCCACCATAACTTGCCTTGATAAAAAAGGATGACATGATGACTGTTCTGAATTGAACTGAAAAGATTCTTGACCAAACTTATATTTTTTAAGTTGTACAATCATCTTTCTATTTGCTGAGACCAACTTTCCAGACTATAATGATCCTTTATCCTTTTTATAAATATCCTTTATCTAAAGATAAAGCCCAAATAACTAGACAGACCTGCCACATTGTGACTGTGGGACCTTCCATGGGGGAGCAGTTGTAAAATGACCTTCAATGTACACCTACAAATCATAGATACGTAAATACAACAACAAAGCTGAATAAGACCTTGCCGCATACCTCATAGTAGGACATGATTGAGAGGAGCCTGGGTCTCTGTCTCCTCTGCTGAGCGGAGCTGAGTACACTTCTCCCTTCAGTTGAGTTTAATATCTCTCACATTCACCCCCAGAGCCCATACAAGTCTTGGTAGGAGGACTACACTTCCTCATCCCGGTTGGAAGAATACACTTCCTCATCTCGGTCGGACAAATGAGTTCCCTTCCCCCCTCGTCTCTGTGGTAGAAATGCACTTCCTCATCTCTGTTGGAAGAATACACTTCCTCATCTCGGGCGGACAAATGAGTTCCCTTCCCCCCTCGTCTCTGTGGTAGAAATGCACTTCCTCATCCCAGTTGGAAGAATACACTTCCTCATCTCGGTCGGACAAATGAGTTCCCTTCCCCCCTCGTCTCTGTGGTAGAAATGCACTTCCTCATCCCGGTTGGAAGAATACACTTCGTCATCTCGGTCGGACAAATGAGTTCCCACCCCCACCCCCCCCCCCCCACCCCCACCATCTCTGTTGGAGGAAATGAGCACCCATCACCCACCCCTGCAACTAAATGAGCAAATACTGAGCGCTTGGACATTGAGTGCGAGAGGAGGATGTCTGGGAAAGTGCTACTACTTACATACATTCAGCGGGTTAGGGTCAGGCCAGCAGCCGTCGTCTAGAGTCACACAGCTATGGCTGATGATTTTACTGCGCTGCAAGTTCTACAGCAGATGTTTGCAAATGTCGAGCAGGTTGACTCTGAAGAGGAGGCAGAGGATGTGTCAGAAGAAGAAGACGCGGAAGAGTGCCATGCAGAGAATGTGTCAGAAGAAGAAGAAGACGCGGAAGAGCGCCATGCAGAGAATGTGTCAGAAGAAGAAGAAGAAGGCGATGAAGAGCGCAACGCAGAGAATGTGTCAGAAGAAGAAGAAGACGGAGAAGAGCGCAACGCAAAACGCCGCGACCTGTCGGCGCCCGAAGAAGACAAAGCCGACAATGATCCTCACGAGGACCAAGTCCCAGATACTTTCGTGTCAAAAACCGGCAAAATCAAATGGTCTTCGGTTCCGTGTGTGACTGCGCCGCCGCCACAGCGTAAAAACACAGAGAGGCCCCCCGGACCCACAGCTTACGCCGTTTCCCACGCCCGTGACATGGTCTCCACGTTTTTACTCTTTGTCACGCCACAAATCGAAAGAGTGATCTTGGACGAGACAAATCGCGAAGGCTATCTGAAACGTGGAGAGGAGTGGAAATTCATGGACGCCACTGACCTACGCGCCTACATAGGGCTGCTAATCCTGGCGGGGGTGTACAAGTCCCGAGGCGAAGCAGCCGCTAGTCTATGGGATGCACAAAGCGGCAGAGTGATTTTCCGTGCTACGATGCCGCTAAAACTCTTTTACACTTACTCGTCAACGCTACGATTCGACGACCGTGGGACACGAGCGGCGAGACGCGCCACGGATAAGTTGGCGGCGATACGAGAGGTCTGGGATATGTGGGTAGAGAGATTACCCCGCCTCTACGACCCAGGGCCAGAAGTGACCGTCGATGAACAACTGGTCGCGTTCAGAGGACGGTGTCCTTTCAGGCAGTACATGCCGAGTAAACCGGCAAAGTATGGGATCAAGTCGTGGGTCGCGTGCGATGCAAAATCAAGCTACGCTTGGAAGATGCAAGTGTACACCGGGAAGTTGAGCAACGGAACCCCGGAGAGGAACCTGGGGATGCGCGTCGTGCTCGATATGACAGAGGGCCTGAAGGATCGCAATGTCACGTGTGACAACTTATTCACCTCTTACGAACTCGGACGAGAGCTCATGACGACGAGAAACATGACCATGGTTGGCACGGTCCGAAAGAACAGGTCCGAGCTCCCGACTGAGCTGCTAGCGACAAACAGGCGACGGGTGCTGTCGTCGCAGTTTGCCTTCACGCCCACCACCACTCTAGTTTCCTACCTCGCCAAGAAAAAAAAGAACGTTTTACTCATGAGCACACGCCACACAGACGCCGAAATCAGCGACAGAGACGACGGGAAACCGACCATCATCCTAGATTACAACCGCAACAAAGGAGGGGTTGACAATCTGGACAAGGTCGTCACTTACTACAGCTGTAAAAGGAAGACTGCCCGCTGGCCCCTCGTTATCTTTGACAATATGATTGACGTCTCCACCTACAACGCCTTTGTGATATGGAGAGAGATCAACCCCAACTGGATGCCTGGCAAGCGCAACAAGAGGAGGTTTTTCCTCGAGCAGCTTGGTAGGGCACTTGTGAATCCGCTGATCGAAAGAAGACAACGTGTCCCCCACACGGCAGCGGCTGCTGCGGTTGTGAGAGGTCTCCGGACGGCCAGCTGTCGTGGTCCGCCACCTCAACGGCAACCTGAAGAGGCTGACAACGATGATGAACGAAGCCCCCGCATCCTCACCACCGGTCACCTCTTGTGTCATTAAGAGGAAGAGATGTCAAGTCTGCCCGGTGAAGAAGGACAATAAAACGACCACCGTTTGTCGTAGGTGTAAGTCTGCAGAGCCTGTTCGCATGTATACTGCCCCACATGCCCTCCCTGAGTTGTCAGTTGTGAGTCTGAGTTGTCAACTGAGTAAAGTAAACTCTAGCATGGAGGAGGAGTCATTTGCATGCATGGTGTATAAAGCTTTGTGCTTGGCATGTATCCATCCATTGATGTTTAAAATCAAGTCAGCTGAGATATCTAGCAGCAGTATGAGTAACTCTGATCAACCAAAGACCATATCGTTCACTCCTGCCGTCGGGGGTTCGATTGTGGTCGATGGGGCCATCAGAAACCTGGACGTCGGCTCACTGGACCTGAATATCAACGTCGGACCATTGGGTTGCCATGTTTATACGACGGCTCCGAGGTCTTCCGACACGAAGGCAGCTCCGTCTGAACCTAAAGCTAAAGATACGCACACCTCCGGTCACGGCGGCCGCACTCAGCCGGCAAGGATGACGAATCCCGTGATCAACTGTGCCAATCCCTGGGCGACAGTGTCAGACAATGGAAGGATGGTCGCTACCTCGGCGTATGTCATCTACGACGGAACCCCACACCAAAAAAACGAAGCCAGCTTATGATCAGAAACCGTTACGGTGTTGGGCTCCGAGATCAAAATTGTCTTCACCTCTAAAGGTGGGGATACCTCCATGGGATCCTTTACATATGATATGGTCACCAAGAGTTGTCATGCTCACGGTGGTGTATTGGTGTTGAACATGTCTTAAATTCTGATGATGTCAACTTTAACCCTTGTGCTACCTTTGGGTCATGTTGTGAATACTTTTCACAATAAAAATAAATAAAGTTAAACATTTGTATTACTCCCGTTGTCGTGTCCTGTTTGCCTTCACCCCCACCACCACTCTAGTTTTCTCTCAGTTGACAACTCAGACTCACAACTGACAACTCAGGGAGGGCATGTGGGGCAGTATACATGCGAACAGGCTCTGCAGACTTACACCTACGACAAACGGTGGTCGTTTTATTGTCCTTCTTCACCGGGCAGACTTGACATCTCTTCCTCTTACTGACACAAGAGGTGACCGGTGGTGAGGATGCGGGGGCTTCGTTCATCATCGTTGTCAGCCTCTTCAGGTTGCCGTTGAGGTGGCGGACCACGACAGCTGGCCGTCCGGAGACCTCTCACAACCGCAGCAGCCGCTGCCGTGTGGGGGACACGTTGTCTTCTTTCGATCAGCGGATTCACAAGTGCCCTACCAAGCTGCTCGAGGAAAAACCTCCTCTTGTTGCGCTTGCCAGGCATCCAGTTGGGGTTGATCTCTCTCCATATCACAAAGGCGTTGTAGGTGGAGACGTCAATCATATTGTCAAAGATAACGAGGGGCCAGCGGGCAGTCTTCCTTTTACAGCTGTGTAAGTGACGACCTTGTCCAGATTGTCAACCCCTCCTTTGTTGCGGTTGTAATCTAGGATGATGGTCGGTTTCCCGTCGTCTCTGTCGCTGATTTCGGCGTCTGTGTGGCGTGTGCTCATGAGTAAAACGTTCTTTTTTTTCTTGGCGAGGTAGGAAACTAGAGTGGTGGTGGGCGTGAAGGCAAACTGCGACGACAGCACCCGTCGCCTGTTTGTCGCTAGCAGCTCAGTCGGGAGCTCGGACCTGTTCTTTCGGACCGTGCCAACCATGGTCATGTTTCTCGTCGTCATGAGCTCTCGTCCGAGTTCGTAAGAGGTGAATAAGTTGTCACACGTGACATTGCGATCCTTCAGGCCCTCTGTCATATCGAGCACGACGCGCATCCCCAGGTTCCTCTCCGGGGTTCCGTTGCTCAACTTCCCGGTGTACACTTGCATCTTCCAAGCGTAGCTTGATTTTGCATCGCACGCGACCCACGACTTGATCCCATACTTTGCCGGTTTACTCGGCATGTACTGCCTGAAAGGACACCGTCCTCTGAACGCGACCAGTTGTTCATCGACGGTCACTTCTGGCCCTGGGTCGTAGAGGCGGGGTAATCTCTCTACCCACATATCCCAGACCTCTCGTATCGCCGCCAACTTATCCGTGGCGCGTCTCGCCGCTCGTGTCCCACGGTCGTCGAATCGTAGCGTTGACGAGTAAGTGTAAAAGAGTTTTAGCGGCATCGTAGCACGGAAAATCACTCTGCCGCTTTGTGCATCCCATAGACTAGCGGCTGCTTCGCCTCGGGACTTGTACACCCCCGCCAGGATTAGCAGCCCTATGTAGGCGCGTAGGTCAGTGGCGTCCATGAATTTCCACTCCTCTCCACGTTTCAGATAGCCTTCGCGATTTGTCTCGTCCAAGATCACTCTTTCGATTTGTGGCGTGACAAAGAGTAAAAACGTGGAGACCATGTCACGGGCGTGGGAAACGGCGTAAGCTGTGGGTCCGGGGGGCCTCTCTGTGTTTTTACGCTGTGGCGGCGGCGCAGTCACACACGGAACCGAAGACCATTTGATTTTGCCGGTTTTTGACACGAAAGTATCTGGGACTTGGTCCTCGTGAGGATCACTGTCGGCTTTGTCTTCTTCGGGCGCCGACAGGTCGCGGCGTTTTGCGTTGCGCTCTTCTCCGTCTTCTTCTTCTTCTGACACATTCTCTGCGTTGCGCTCTTCATCGCCTTCTTCTTCTTCTTCTGACACATTCTCTGCATGGCGCTCTTCCGCGTCTTCTTCTTCTTCTGACACATTCTCTGCATGGCACTCTTCCGCGTCTTCTTCTTCTGACACATCCTCTGCCTCCTCTTCAGAGTCAACCTGCTCGACATTTGCAAACATCTGCTGTAGAACTTGCAGCGCAGTAAAATCATCAGCCATAGCTGTGTGACTCTAGACGACGGCTGCTGGCCTGACCCTAACCCGCTGAATGTATGTAAGTAGTAGCACTTTCCCAGACATCCTCCTCTCGCACTCAATGTCCAAGCGCTCAGTATTTGCTCATTTAGTTGCAGGGGTGGGTGATGGGTGCTCATTTCCTCCAACAGAGATGGTGGGGGTGGGGGGGGGGGGGGGTGGGGGTGGGAACTCATTTGTCCGACCGAGATGACGAAGTGTATTCTTCCAACCGGGATGAGGAAGTGCATTTCTACCACAGAGACGAGGGGGGAAGGGAACTCATTTGTCCGACCGAGATGAGGAAGTGTATTCTTCCAACTGGGATGAGGAAGTGCATTTCTACCACAGAGACGAGGGGGGAAGGGAACTCATTTGTCCGCCCGAGATGAGGAAGTGTATTCTTCCAACAGAGATGAGGAAGTGCATTTCTACCACAGAGACGAGGGGGGAAGGGAACTCATTTGTCCGACCGAGATGAGGAAGTGTATTCTTCCAACCGGGATGAGGAAGTGTAGTCCTCCTACCAAGACTTGTATGGGCTCTGGGGGTGAATGTGAGAGATATTAAACTCAACTGAAGGGAGAAGTGTACTCAGCTCCGCTCAGCAGAGGAGACAGAGACCCAGGCTCCTCTCAATCATGTCCTACTATGAGGTATGCGGCAAGGTCTTATTCAGCTTTGTTGTTGTATTTACGTATCTATGATTTGTAGGTGTACATTGAAGGTCATTTTACAACTGCTCCCCCATGGAAGGTCCCACAGTCACAATGTGGCAGGTCTGTCTAGTTATTTGGGCTTTATCTTTAGATAAAGGATATTTATAAAAAGGATAAAGGATCATTATAGTCTGGAAAGTTGGTCTCAGCAAATAGAAAGATGATTGTACAACTTAAAAAATATAAGTTTGGTCAAGAATCTTTTCAGTTCAATTCAGAACAGTCATCATGTCATCCTTTTTTATCAAGGCAAGTTATGGTGGCTTATGGTGAAACTGCTTATTCTATCTCACTTCATCTACTAGTGTCTTTCTATGTATCTCATGACTGTTGCCATCTCTCCCCCCCATCCTATCCGTCTCTCTGTCTCTCCCTCCCTACAGCATATTGTGTTTGACTATGACATAAACGACACTGGTTCTGGCGACTTGGGGCTGGCAACTTGGGGCTGGCTCTGGAGGATCCGTGTGACCTGGATCAAGTTATAACCCCTGTCCTCAAGAGAGTGTTCCTCCCTGTGGTCTACGGCTTCATCTTTATCCTGGGCATCACTGGGAACGGCCTGGTGTGGATGGTGCTTGGCTGCCAGCGCAGGTGAGAATAAAGAAGACGATGACAAAGATGTTATATTAGTTTAGTCCTTTAGTAAGTTTAGTTTGTTACTTTGTACATTTTAATCTTTTGAAAAAGAAAGAACGAAAGATCCGTACATTCGTTTATTATATGCACCTTCCTGTCACAGTAAATTCCTTGTTTGTGTTACAACACATTACATGGCGGATAAACACACATTCTGATTCTGATGTAGAAGATGACACACAGAATGGTTTTATCTGATTGTCCCCAGGTCAAAATTGAGTCTGACAGACCGCTACCGACTGCACCTCTCTGCTGCCGATCTTCTCTTTGTACTGACGCTCCCGTTCTGGGCAGCAGATGCCGCCCTGACGGACTGGCGTTTCGGATTAGGCACCTGTGTGGCCGTGCACGTCATCTACACGGTGAACCTGTATGGGAGTGTGCTCATCCTGGCCTTCGTCAGTCTGGACCGCTACCTAGCTGTGGTCAAAGCAACAGACGCGCACACCTCACGCACAAGACAGCTACTGGCACGGAGACTGGTGTTTGTAGGTGAGCTACGTCTCTAGCCTCATCCCTCTCTCTCTATCTCTCTCTCTATCTCTCTCTCTCGACGTGCCCATGCTTCAGATGTATGCACAGGGGTACATCTTCACTTGTATTCTCCATCTCCTGATCTAACCACCGAATCTCCTCTTTGTCTCCCCCCACCCCTCTCCTTTCCAGGAGCCTGGTCGCCTGCGGCTCTCTTGGCCGTGTCAGACATAGTGTTTGCCAGGACTTGGGAAGCAGGAGATGGGACGATTGTGTGCCAGCGCTTATACCCAGCTGACAACGCTCCTCTCTGGGAGTCAGTGTTCCACCTGCAGCTGGTGTTGGTGGGCTTGCTGGTACCGGGCCTAGTTTTGCTGGCGTGTTACTGTGTCATCGTGTCCAGGTTGACACGCATCGGGCCTCTGAAGGGGCAGAGACAGAAGCGCAGAGCTGTCAGGACCACTGTGGCGTTGATCGTCTGCTTCTTCCTGTGTTGGCTCCCGTATGGTGCTGGCATCACTGTGGATGCCCTCATGCGCCTACAGGTCCTTCCCAGGGGCTGCAGTCTGGAGGTGGTGCTGGTTGTGTGGCTGGCGGTGGCTGAACCCATGGCATTTGCCCACTGCTGTCTAAACCCGCTGCTGTACGCCTTCCTGGGGGCGGACTTCAAGAGGTCCGCCAGACAGGAGGACTCAACACTCGGTCGCCTCATCTCCAGTATGACGAGCCCGCCTCCTAGACGCCCAGGAACCTCTACTACCACAGAGTCTGAGTCATTTAGTCTACACTCCAGCTAACAGAATATGGGTGTGGATGTAGGTGTGGGTTGGATGAGGGTGTAAATGCTACGTCCTATATATGGGAAGAGGGTAGTCTGCTGATCCATGACTTTGTCCCTTGTCTGAAAGATAAACGTTTCTTTGTTGTTTTTAAGTTTGTTTATATACAATAAAATTTCGAAATGAAATGTTCTCACTTTTTGTCTTACTCTTCCTGTCTCTCAGAGTTGTCAGTATGTATATGTGTGTGTGTGTTAGTTTCAATTATTATGGAGGTGTTCACCCTCCCTCCATCCCAGTTAGTGCTGGTAGTCTTGGATGTGTCTATATCACTGTCATCATCACACACACCAACTATGACTCAACTTTGACTCATGATGGTTCTAAACAAACGCATGTCAAAAGCACTGAAACATTATATTGAGAATGAAACTAAGTTTCAGACTAGTGGCTTGGACCAGGTGTATGCTTCCTCCTCCTCCTCCTCCTCCTTATTTTAGAATATACAAGGAGCAAAACACATTATTACAATGCCAAATTAGTGCAGGGGGCTCACAAGGACCCGGAGACAGCGCGAGGGTGATGTAATAGACAACGCAGACAACATAGCTGTGGTCAAAACGAATCAGAATCAGAATTGGTGTTTATTCGCCATGAATGTTTGCACAGACAAGGAATTTACTTTGGCAGGAGAGCCTACCTAGGCAGCCATTTTCGGCGCCAACTAGAAAGTTACAGCATAATATGAGGAGAGAGGAGGAGAGAAAAAGGCAACCCCCAGACAATGCTCCTAGAGTAGTACAGTGTGGGAACAGACAAAAACCTCAGCACATAAGCACAACAACATTTACAAAAACACGTGACTTGCAACGGGAATTGGGGGGTAGACAAGCAGCATCTGGACCTGCAGCCATGGTAGGCGCTGGACACAGACCCGCCAGCCACCCTGGGGAAACAAGCAGGCGACGCGCCGCTGGACACACCACACGCCAATTCTCCCACGCGTCCATAGTGTAGCCAGCTACGAACGTCCCGTCCGGACAGTTAGGTTCCCCTGAACCCGAGCTTATCTTCGAGAAGATGGTGTCAATTGCATTGAGAGACCAGCTAATTAATTCCATGCTTCTAGTTTCGGAGAGTGATGATGAGAGAGTATCTTGAGACAAGACAAGACACAGCCAAGCAGGGAAGGTCAGGGAGGGGAGGATAGAAAAATGCGACAGCCTTCGTCGAGAGTCAAAGGAGCAACCGCGCGAAGGATAGAGAAAATGTTTCACTTTGTTTTTTTAGCATGAAAAGTTAGCACAACATAGCTGTGGTCAAAACGACGTCGATACCGCGCAAAGGATAGAGAAAATGTTTCACTTTGGTTTTTTAGCATGAAAATTTAGCAAAACATACCTATGGGTCAAAACGACCCTAAGGTAGCACAAGGGTTATAAATAGGTTTGTGCACATTTATGGCGGAACATGACTTGTCATTCACAATTTCGCAGCCACTGATCACCCTGTGTAGAATGTTTTTACATACAGCCGTAATACTTGAAAATAAATGGTTGAAGATGAGTCCGTCTGTGAAGAGTCCGGCTCAGGATTTTGTTTCACTTTAACCCCTATAAAGAAACCACGAACAATATTTGTGTGTGAATGTGTGTCTTCTCTGTGAAATGACATATGGCCGTATTTTTTCGATTAAACGCCGCCCTCAAATAAACGCTGCACCAAAAATGAGCATTGTGTAATAAATGCTGCCCCAGAAATACAGTAGTAGCAGTATGTCATTTTAATTAAAATTCTCTGTAGCAAACATTTAATGTAGCAAACTAGCAAGATTGTCTAAAGACACATTAGCATGCTAGCGCAGCTAGCCTAGAATACCGTATTTTTCATAAACGCTGCCCTTGAATAAACGCTGTACCAAAAATGAACATTGTGAAATAAACGCTGCAGCGTTTAATCAAAGAAATACGGTATGTTTCATCTTCTGACTTGGGAGGACTTGACCCTTGCGTTTCCATTAAGCACTTAGAATTACCTCCTACTAACAACCAGATCCGGAAAAGATTTTCTTGTAAATTTGTCACAATGTCGGTCCCCCCAAAAATACCCAGACTGACGCACAAGGTTGTTCACACATGTGTGGTGGGCGCCTTTGGCGAGGCTTCCAGCAGGCGGTGGGCATAGGCTGTGCTTACCCTGACGCCAACTGTGTCAGGTGCCACGTTTGTTGCTGAGGAGCACCATGAGTTCACGTGTGGGCGTTCACACCCACCTATCACTCCACCGCTGACTAGCTGTGCGTGGGTGTTCTGGTTCCAAGAGGCCTACAGATGGGCTCTCAGGATGTCACTGCTGACAGTGATGATTAAGAAGAAGATGATGAGGCAGACAATGATGAAAAGGTGGACCCAGAATCAGAACCATGGAAATGGGATAGTGATTCCAGGACAAACATATTTTACTCTGGATTATCAACCACATGCCAGATACTGCATGTCTGTTGGTCATGCCCTCACCAACCCTGTACATTTCAGTACATCCACACAACATGTTTTACATTTTGTGTGTGTTTCATAACATATTGCCAAGCCAGGAAATAGGATAGGTTACAAAACAAGCCTATAATGTAGATTGTAACTGACACATTCTCCTCTTCATCCAGTACATCTAAATATGCCTTTGAATGACCTTGTGTCTTTGTATTATTGCATCTACCTAGAGCTTTGCACTTAGGAACAGTTTGACCCAAGTTTTCTAATTTTTTCATAGTTACCCTGTTCCAGACAACGATTCGGTATTTTGAAATTGTTTGGGTAGGAGCACTAAAACTGTTTGTTTGAGGTGCTCTTTGGCTAGGGATACATATGAACAAACTGAGGAGCTAGATTTGACTGCTTTCTTGTAAAAAAAATTCAAAGATAATAATATGTATATATATTTTTGTTTTTTGTAACCATTGCGCTTGTTTGCATTTACTTTGTTGATCGTTAATGACTATCATGGGCCAAAACAATTGTTTGTATGCACTAAGTTGGTCTTTAGTCAGCTTTGAAGAAAATTGTGGGACAAAACAACACCATCTGTTGGAGTGTGTTCATGTCTACACCCTCTGTAGGCCACCACCCCATGTCCAGGTGGAAGATTCCTATTTGTGCAATACCACTAACAAAGGGCCAGGCGTTCCATGACGTGTTTGATTCCCTGACAAAGACTTGATGCCAAAACATGTTGGAGAATGTTTAAAGATTAAACATGCCATGACAATAAAGTAATTTTAATTGTTTTCAAAGAGAGTGTCTTGGAGTTTCCTTGTATTTCCATTCTGTAATGTAATTTGAACCTTCACTGGATAATCCCTGTTTATCCCTGTTACAGTGAAATGGAATGGGCTTGTCAGTGCTATAATGTACTTGATGGGAAGAGATATGTGTCCGTTTTTCATTTACATGCATTCCAGTCAACTTTAGAGACAAAAGATAACATCCATCCACCTGGCAGTGAGAGAAACCAAAGTGCTGAGGTAAGGAATGAATGATGATAAAGATTGAGAAAAAGGAGGGATAGAAGTAGAGAAAAAGAGATAGAGAGGGGGGACTCTAGGATATATTGATGAGCAGGTCCATCCAAACAGGGTAGGTGAGTCTTTGATGTCTCATACGTGGGGGATCCCTCCTTACAGAGATAGAGAAGGTAGTGGAGAGAAGGGATGAGTCATTTCCGATTGGTCATTCCTAGTAGGTGGAAGGTGATCCGCTGGTGGACAATATTCTAGGGCTGTGAAAATGAAACACTCTCTTTATTCTTTCTGTTCTCTCCCCAAGCTTAAGCACTTTACTAGTTTTTCCATAACTGACTATGTTGAAAAAGGAGGGCTACCTTTAAAAAGAATGTCTGGATAAGTGGATAGGCCATATAAAGTGGGATAAGATTTACATTTAGTCATTTAGCAGACGCTCTTATCCAGAGCGACTTACAGTAAGTACAGGGACATTCCCCCGAGGCAAGTAGGGTGAAGTGCCTTGCCCAAGGACACAACGTCAGTTGGCATGACCGGGAATCGAACTGGCAACCTTCGGATTACTAGCCCGACTCCCTCACCGCTCAGCCAACTGTCTCACCTGAAGATGGCCACCACTGATCCTATAATCAATCACTTCACTCATTTGCTGGTCTCCTGATTAAAATAATAGTGAAATGGACATTCATATGTAATGTGTCATGAGTTAAAGTGGAAAACCAAGATTTTGTTATTTTTTTGCATTGTGTAGCAGAATAATGTTCTGGTCTTGGTGAATAGATATAGTTTTTATTGTCATTCAACAGTACAGCTAAGTGCACATAAGAACGAAATGTTTTAACTAAAAATAAAAACAAACAGTACTCCTGTGCGGAGTGAATATAAATAAAGGCAGATAGATACCATATAAAATATAAATATTGCACATAATAAATATGGGTATTTCACAAAAATCCCTTGCAAACAGAATGCCAATATTTTTGACAATTTGCTAGTTTTTGCACTGGACTATAGGCTACATGAGTGTATTATTGGCATTCACACTTCACTCTTTTTTATTTCATGTCCATCAATCAAACGTCTCCAGTCATGTCATAATATTATTTCGCTCTGCTTTCACTCACCAACACATTTCACTTAATCTGTAATCCTACTAAACTCTCTGTGCCACCTGCCTCTCTTTTTCTGTCTCTGTCACTATATCTTTCTCTGTCTCTCTCTTTCTTGCTCTGACAAAGTATTGCAATGCTCTCAAGGCCTTTAGATGGCAAGGTAGTTCTATTCCAAAATCACAAAGTGAATACAAATGTATATTTTACAGAACTTTTAGGTGTGCAAGGATCCTTCTATAATATGCATTTATTGGCCAGCATAAGTGTCTTTCGACTGTCTGCATCGACTCATCATCATTGCCCCCACTGATGATTTATGTTTTTCTTTTATTACAGAAAATTAGATTTGCTGTAATAAAGACTTATGGATTTCCATGAGTTCTAACAACTTAATGGAGAAGGTTGAGACGGAATTTTAATCTGTTTGATGTTCAATCATTTCAAAAGTATGTGTAAAAAATCATTCTTACAGTAATTATTTACTGTAAGAAAATTTTTATTACAGTAAAAATTATAAATGCTTATAATTTTTATTATTATATAAATGCGAGACCAACCTTGTGTTAAGTGTGACATGTTTACTAATTTAGCTCACTTGTTGATCCCTACATGGTATCATTGTTACATAGGTATTGAAAGCTACGCAGGGAAACATTCATACATACTTTATTATCTTCACGCTGCCCCTACATTACAGAAGCAAGATAGCTCCTAAAAGAACCCTGATGGGGATGGCTGCACTACTATATCTGTGACACATTCAGACTTCTGCGTGGTTGACTGTATTTAACTTTCTTCTGCTAGATGGGTGGAGGATAACTGGCCCGTTCGAAAATCTCCCACTCCGTAAACATGACTAGACATTTAAGAACAATTAAATTCAAGGGTTTGGATAGCTTTTAAGAATAGTTAAGTTTAAGAAAACATTGAATACATTTATAGAATATAATGGCTAATTTTATATCAATAACTGTTGACTGAAGGAGGGAATAATGTAAATTGATTTTCAGTGTGATTCCCTCTCAAGGGGCAGACATCAACTTAAATTATCCAACAATTACTAGAGTCAGGAGTCAGGTGGCTGAGCGGTTAGAGAATCGGGCTAGTAATCAGAAGGTCGCGGGTTCGATTACCGGCCGTGCAAAATGACGTTGTGTCCTTGGGCAAGGCACTTCACCCTACTTGCCTCGGGGGAATGTCCCTGTACTTACTATAGTCGCTCTGGATAAGAGCGTCTGCTAAATGTACTAAAATAAGTAATTGTGTGTGTTTGTGTGGGTAGGCGTATGTATGAACTTGGTTTCTTGATGACAGTTGCTTGTAAATCACATTTCTCTACACATTGGATGGGATTGTTATCCAATGATGCCTAATACTGTTGAAAACTGGCTAGTGTTTCCAAGTATCTGCTGTTCTTTTTATTTCATCTGAATGTGTGTGCGTGTTTCTGTGTGTGCCTGTCACACTCCAGACTCTATACCATCTGCGGCCTCAGAATTCTCTAAAGCTAAAACTAGGCGAGAATCCTTGAATAAAACTAAGCAATTTTATATTTGTTTGAGAAACTTACATAGCATTAGGTTTAGAGGTAGAATACAGGGCATGTTCCTACCAATATAAATACATAATTGAAGCCTCCCTACCATTAAATATCGTCAGAGCAAGGTAGTGCTAGAACTTAGAGTGATAAAAATTGTCACCAGCGTTCAAACCAAATTCTGATGAACTTTAATAGATAGATACACACAGGAATAATTATTGCTTTATTTTATATTGATGTGTTATACCATGACCTCTGACCTGGCATGTTGATTGGATAGACAGAACTGTATAAATGCTTGAGCCTAATCCTGGAGCGCTCTCTTCTTTCCTTACTACCTCTACCTTCTGTGAAGAGCTCAGTTCATTTGACTGTGTTAGCAATAAAAGTGGAAAATACCAAAGAATCTGGTTCGGAGTATAATACCTTCATTGTAGATACACGACAGTAAATTGGCGACGAGGATGGGATTTTCCTTCTTTTTTTTTAAATATGCAACGGGTGACCCCTGCCTTGACCAGTAAAAGTTGAACGAGCTAGCTGCTAGGTCAGTGAAGTTGACCAGCCTATCCTACACGATGGCGTTGTACAGTACAGAAACTGGACTGCAGTTCGACGAAACAACAGAAAAATTCAAAAACTATGAAGAAAGGCTGGTGCAATTTTTGGCTGCAAACAAAATCGAGCCAGATTGAAAAAGAGCAGTATTTTTGTCTGTGGTTGGACCAAAGACTTTTGCGTTGTTGAAAGACCTCTTATCGCCTCAATCGTTCAATGACATTTCACTTACAAAATTGCTTGAAGCATTTAAGGATTTTTAAAGAAAAACGTATTGACTGAGAGATTCGCTTTAAAAAGTCATCGACAACAGACTGGAGAGACTTTTGCCGATTACATTGCCAGTCTGAAAAGATTAGCAGCTACGTGCGATTTTGTCGGGAGCCTTGAAGAACAGCTCCGTGATCAGTTCGTTTGTGGGACATCCAGCAAAGACCAACGTTGAAAACTGCTAAATGGCGAGCGACTGATATGGATTTTTTTTTTTTATAACAAACAGTTTTGAGTGTATGAATATTGGTTTGGACAGTATGCAGAAGGGACAGCGTGCTTCTGCACGCTCGGGAAAGGACACAGACCAGCGAACCGCCGCTTCAAGGATTTCCAGTGTCGGGGATGCGTAAAGGGCCCACATCTGGAACGCGCCTTCAGAAATAACACCAGGACCAAGAGAGGCGGTTTACTGGACATTCGTCTGCACGCCCGCTGTGGACCAAAAGTGGCCCGGAGGTGAACTTTGTGGACCAAGGAGTTGCGACTCCCGAATTGGTTTCAGAGACTGAGGCCCTCATGTACTTACATTTGCAAACGTAGCGTTAGCAGCGCCATGGCCAATCCGCAGATAGTGCATGCTGTGATACTTCAGTTTACGTCGTATTTACCAAACCTGCAGTTCATTGGGTATGCAGCGCCTTTCTCTGCCCACTATACCGTAAATTGCGAGCATTTAAACGCACAATTGAATGGGCCTCCTTCTCTCTTTCTGTCATGGATCAGCCACCAAAGTCAAAACAGCGAAAACAAAGATTTCGTGATAACGAAATCGATGTGCTTGTTCATGATGTAACAGCAGATTTAAATATTATACAAGGCCGGAATTCCACACAACACTAAAGTGCCATCTGGACCGAAATTATAAATTCCAGTAACTGTAATATTGCATGGCTGCTTAATCTGTGACATGTAATAATTTTGTGTCCACTCAACTGAAAAAGTGTGATCATTGTGGCAAAAATCCTTTCAGCTCATCTCCTTGGCCTATGTTTCCGTCTGGCTCAGATTACTGCTTTAGCCGTGGCGACCCGCCATGGCAAAATGTCTGCCGCCACGGTATCAGAAATAGGGCTGTACAAAATTGTAGGCTGTCTATCAGCAGTGATTGTTAGAGTGCATGTCGGAGAATAGTACGGACACGCGCTTCACACCGCAGTTGAGATTGCGTGTGTGCGTCCTTGAGAACTGTAAGTGGTATAACTTATGTTGTCAGTTAATTTAAGCCTGTTATTGTATTAGTCTATACTTCTTGCTAATTTAAAACCTACCTTTTTACCGAAGCATTTAAGTAATTTTATCTCAAAAGGGTTTTCCTACTTTTATTAGTTATATTATTGTAGAATCTTGGTTTAGTAAATTTGGGTCATTATTTGACTTGCTATTTTTACTTTGTCTAGGTCAGAGTTGGCGAACTCTGATAGCGTACAAGAACTCTGGTCGCGTGAAGTATTTAAACAAATATGTAAAACAATCTGTATTCTTGATCTGAGGCAAAGGATCTGTTAACAGAGAATACGGCCCATACTCTTGACCTGGGGAAAGGATCTGTTAACAGAGTGTATGGTTTTATATATACAGACCAGGGGTAAACCAAATGTATATGTTACTTTTAAGATGCATGTTTAAAGTTGTTTTCTCTCTTGAACAGAGATCTTATTGGGATTTTTATTTTTGTTTGAATTGTTTATCACTTGTATTATTGTTTTTATTGATTTTATGTAAAGCACCTTGAGCTAAAATTCTTGTATGAAATGTGCTATATAAATAAAGTCTTACTTACTTACTTACTAATTTAAATGAAGTTAACTGGTGATTTTCGTTGTTTGTATTCTTCCCCGGACTAGCTAAATTGCACGTCTGTTGATTCGATAGCGATTGCTGCCTTTGCTCACGTTTGTATTTTAAGTGCATTATTATGCTGAAGTAGTTTCAATTAATAAATAGTGGGTTTATTGTTATTATTTGCTACAGAATGCTTAGCCTATCAAGATCAAATGAAGCAGACAGTGTACATGCTTTCGAGGACCTTAATTGATAGGCTACTGACCATTTACAAAATGGTGTTACGTCAATTATTAATTGGCAGCATTTATGCCATTTAGAACATACTTTATGAGTGGAAGGTCTCTTAAAGCAGCCTAACCGTATTGCTTTAGGGGAAATAGGACGAAAGTATGTGCAATATGACATTAGTTATTAGACTATTACATTAACCTGCCCCCGAAATATAGGGTTAGAACTTGGTTTCGGCTGCTAAAAAAAATGCTAGAGGAAACACTGTCAGGCCGTCAGTCTACTGAACAGCAAACTGATAAGACTATATACAGTAAAGACTGATTGTGAGTATATGTGAAACATTACAAGGTGATGGTAAAATGCAATGGGGCTAGGATGTACATGGAAGTAGATACTGGGGCAGCAATGTCAGTTATTTCAGAGAACCTGTACAGATCTAAACTGAGTGAAGTGAAGTTACAACCGTGCGACATTACATTGAGAACGTACACTGACCAACCGTTAGTTCTGTTGGGTAAAATCAAAGTGAATGTGCATTGTGGGAAGCAGCAATTGCAGCTTCCACTGTATGTAGCCCGTGGTAAAGCACCTGTGCTTATGGGCTGTGATTGGATTCGAGTGATGAATTTAGATTGGTCCAAAGTAACTCGCGTTGCCATCATTGACCCAGTGGAATAAGTGTGCTCAGAGCAGAGTCGTTTTCAGGGCAGACCTAGGCCGAGTGAAGGGTGTCACTGCGTCCTTGCCTGAGTCACCAACTGCCGAACCAAAATTTTGCAAGGTGAGGCCAGTACCTTATGCACTGCGCGAAACCGTTGATAAAAAGCTACTCAAGCCCGAAAATCAAGGAATTATCTCACCCGTGCAGCATAGTGAATGGGCTGCGCGTGCATTCCAAAACGAGACGGATCTGTACGCATTTACGGAGATTATAAAGTGACAGTAAATCAGTGGCTCAATGTTGATCAATACCCCTTGCCAAAACCGCAGGATTTATTCTCCACTTTAGCAGGTGGAAAGCATTTCATTTGACTTGACTCAGGCCTTCACGCAGCTTTAAATGGATGAGAAAAGTAAGCCGTTTCTCACCATCAATACACAGAGGTCTCTATGTGTGCAATCGTTTACCATATGGGGTCGCTAGCGCGGCCGCAATATTTCAGCAAACTATAGATGAAGTGTTACAAGGGCTGGATGGTGTGCTACCTAGATTATATCCTAATGACAGGAAATGACACCACCACTCATCTACGAAATGTAAAGCAGGTGTTATAGAGACTCGAAGAACAGGGTCTCGGGGGGGGGGGGGGGGGGGGTGTTCTGTTGATACATTAATTTCGACTAGGGCGCCAGATGTGCTAGGACCGGTACTGAATGCGACCAAACTCCCCGTTGTCAATTACGAGTTCTGTATAAAATCTCTTTCTCCTCGTGCTAGCATGTTGTTGTCACCCTCCCACCCTTCCCTTTCTTCTCTGCTTCTCCCTCTCATGTATCCAGGCTTCCCGGGGGATCTGCTCGAGCTGCTCAGCCGTGACCCATTACGACTCTCTGCCACACCCCGAGTCCATGCCCGGTAACTATGCATGCACCATTCACGTCACCTTCCTCATTATTCTGTGCATCCCCTAATCACCTCGTCCTCCCAGGACCGGCTCTGCTACCGGCCTCCTCCATCAGCACCAGGCTCGGCTCTGCTACCGGCCTCCACCAACTGCTTCAGGCTGGGCTCTGCTACCGGCCTCCACGAACCCCATCAGGCTTGGCTCTGCTACCGGCCTCCACCAACCGCATCAGGCTCGGCTCTGCTACCGGCCTCCACCACACTGCATTAGGCTTGGCTCTGCTACCAGCCTCCTCCACCATCGGGCTTGGCTCTGCTTCCAGTCTTGCTTCAATAAAAGCTATCTATTCAATCTCTGGTGTGATTACTGAACTTGTGAATTCGCCATGCTTACCTATTATGGTAAATTCATACAAAATCTGTCCAGTGAAATTAAGCCCATGACTGAGCTTTTGCATAAAGATCGAGAGAGGAAGTGGACAATCAAATGTCAGGAGGCGTCTGAACGTGCAAAAGCACAACTTGCAACGGCACCTGTGCTTACGCACTATGATCCAAAGCTGCCTGTAACGTTGGCATGCGATGCTTTGCCTTACAGCATAGGTGCAGTGATTGGTGGCCAAGCAGCGAAGCTGCGGAGCCACTTAAGTGTTTCCACCTTTTCTTATTATTATTACGCATCTTCTTCTCCCATTGGAGTATATGGCAGCCCCTAGAACCGTATGGTAAAAAGTTGTGAGATTTCCAAGTTTCATGTAAAAATGGGCAGCAAAGACACCAAACAGGAAGTTGGGTCATAGCTCAGCAAATCTTTGAGAAATCAACACCAAACTTAGTATGTCGAATCTGAACCCTCTTCTGAGGATGTCCAAACAATTTCATGTCATGTGACCACTTGGAGTGGCCGCGGGAAGCAAAAATGTGTTTTGGCCAATAACTTTTGATTTGTTTGCCTTTATTACAGTAAACCGGGTGTTGGCGCTCTCATAGGGCATTGTGGGAGCATCAACGCCCGATTTCATTGAAAATGAATTGGAAGCCGACGCGCCGCCCGCTCCGCTGTTGTGGACACGCACCGTAATTGTCCTTCACTATCAGTATCATGTAAAGGGAAAATGCTCAAAGTTGACCCCACAGGTCTACCTAGGCCTACCCCATGCCCCCAAACAACAATTTCCCCAAAAGAGATCTATAGCATTTTCTGTGGAACAAAAGTTGATCAACAACTCCCTCCCTGGCCCAGCACAGACCATGCTCGGATCCATACATCTCACCATCATATTGGCAGGTGAACAGCCTTTGTGCAAGACTGCAGATTGACCTTCACAAACTCATAGGGAGCTGTTTTCACACGCCTTTCCATCTGCTGCAGGATGAAAAAAGGATGTTTCAGGGAAATAAAACAGCCTGTAGAGAAGCAAACAATCTTAACACACACAAATTATGAATGTTTGATTGTGCTGATGCAGCACAACTTGTGAAACTGTGAGTGAATGACTGTGATGATGTTCTTAATCGTGGGTTGTGTAGCCCAGGGGCGTTAGTAGACACTTTTTACAGGGGCACGTGCCCCAGTACGTGTACGGCGGCGCCTTCTCCGGCAGAGCAGGGCGATGACAGCAATCCTCTGACGGTTATTCATGATGAATGATAGAATATTGATGGAGAGCATCTATATTCATACCAATGTATTCCCTCCAAAAATATATAAATAGCGGGAGGGAATTTAATTTGTTGGTTCTGAATACAGGGTGTGGTTATCTATCAAAATCCAGCTATGCATAGAACTATTTTCAATGTTACTGGAAAAAGTGCTAGCTAGCTTGCAGAAATTGTAACTATTACAATACATTAATAATAAAAATGAGTGTAAACACTATAAATACAAATACAACATGGACCATAGACAACTCTGTATTCCAGCCGGCACAAGACCGGTTACATAGAGTGCGGATGGCATTTAATCTTTCACTCGGCCTAAAAAGTGTGGAAAGATATAACATATTGTGTGCAGTAGATAAGATCATGTCAGATCTAGAAAGCGTATGGGATTTTGCTTAATGTGTGCAAAAGTTGTATTTTGTCTGCACACTTTGCCATGACATTATACAAACTACAACAGCGACTTAAGAGAACTACAGCTCTGCATTAATCAGTCTGACACGCCCCCGAGCGTGGTGCACTGTGGTAAGGCAAGCGGTGCAGAGCGTTAAAAACCGCTGCAGTGTGAACGCAGCGTTACGCGACCCCGGTTTGGCTGTTCGTGACGGTCAGCTATGACAGTCTTGAGCCTCGATTTTAGCAGATTTATGTAAAACTAGCTTGAAACGATCTAGCTAGATTATGTACACTTTAAGGTCAATGTGCATACCTTGTTTGGCCAATTTGTGGGAAAAAAGTCGAACCGTTTTTAGTTATGGAGTGCCATCGTGCTAGCTCGATTATAAGAGAGAACTAGAAAGGCATTTCCTGCTGAAAATGCGTTGGAATGCTGAAAGATGAAATTATTTTTCTTAAATTGCAGAAATGAGAAAATACTGTAATAAATGTGGGTTTGTTCGTGGCGCAGGAAATTACTGCCAAGTATGTCAGGCTGGAAGAACACAGGTATAAGCTTGTAACAATATAAAAAGGTCTTTATTAGGTCCGGACAATGGTTCTCTAAAATTCATAAGCTGGGCTGGAATACTCCAAGGCACAACACAGGCTACACAGGCATTTAAGGAAGTTGGGCTCTCCCTGGACCACACTCCACCCTCCCCAATCCGGTGAAAGCACAGCACTCTAAGAGCTGGGCCAAACTCCCAGTAGACACCCCAACGTCACTGCACTCTCAAAGCTGGGCCAAACCCCCAGTAGACACCCCAACGCCACTGCACTCTGGCACTCACTCGAACACACACCTATGCTACGTCACACATGTATAGGGGAGACCCAACTACCCACTATGGACGGTGCACTGCTCCTCGCACCCTGTTCTCTCCCACCGCCAGGTAATTTAATAAAGCTATTTAAAATGGACAAGACAACAGTCAATAATTGGATACTTAGCCGCCGCTTGGCGAGACCCTCCCCCGGGGTCTGAGCTTGGGCGTCGTACACTCTCCGGGCTGAATGTTAGCTGGACGCGTTGTCGGCTTAAGTCGTTGCGGTCAGGTTGTCAATTAGCAACAGAGCACTCTCCTACCTTCCCCGCCCTATAGCTGCTACAGGAGGCAAATACTCCTCCCCTCCTGCCACAGGAACACTAACCCCTCTCACTCACTGACTTCGTCGCCGGCAGCCCTTGTGACTGTGAACACTCGCGCCCGTCTCCCAGAATGCTCCAGCTCCGACCAGCCTACCTCTGTCTCGGCCCAGTCCCCCTTTTAACCCCTCCTCTATACCCCCTATAATCAGCCACACCTGCAACCACTAATTAAATGCAGCTCATTTCCATTACAATACACGCAAGCTGAAATGAATGTCAAAAATGTGTGAGTCACACAAAAGAGGCAGTGTGGAAACTGAACTGCATCATCTAACAACGCTAAGAGCTGAAATACAATGCGGGAGAAGCTGAAAGCTAAACTGTTAAACAGAAGAAGAAGTAGGCCTTGGCTAGCTAGTCATAAAAAGAATATTATAGTCTTAACAGCTGAAATTATAGTTGGGATAGTAATAGCAGTAGCAGATGTGTGCATTGAGTGTGTTTACTCGGCTTTCTTAGTAGGATTCAATGTGTTGATTGAATGAAACATACAGCAGTAGGACCGATACAGGAAGACACGGCGACACTTTGTTGCTGAAGGATGATGGTGCAAGTTTTGTCCGTGGAGCATACAACGATTAATAAAAAGAATCATGTAGACGCGCTTATTGAGTAATCGCATAACTAACTAGAGAGGGTACAATTTCTGGGGAAATTGTAGGGTGTGCTTGCTTGCGTCGGTTGCACAGGGGTCCGTTTTTGAATGACATTTTTACAACTGATATTTCTGTATATTTTATATAAAAATGCATACTTATTATTTATAAAGATGACATAGATTTAAAAGCATTTTTTTTTTGCTGCTCATTTACAACTGAAAATACGAGTGAAGTGTAGAATGAAATAGATGTCTTCTCATTTCCCCTGCAAGAGGCAGCCTCATCGTTGAAACAAAACAAATAAATTGGGCAGACTGGTGTAAAAATTGACCTAATCTCTATGACTTAAACGTCATTTTAAGTTTTTCCCTTCTCATGATATTTTCAGGCATTTAGCCTACTCATTGCATTCATTCATTAATAAAGAACCCCCTTTGAAGATTATTCTACGACGTTACCCGGCAGTAGAAGATGGTATCGCGATTCAAACAGTACCATCTGCTAACTGAAAATATGCCCCCCAAAACGTAAATAAGCTTGACATTTATTTAGTGGAAAATCGCTCATTCATAAAAAGCTCAGTGGTAGTGATCACTGTCAGTAACAACGCAAAATGCGATGTAGCCCTGTGTGGAGAAGCTGCCCCGGTAAATTGTACTACTACGGTACAGTACTAGACTACTGTAGTGATGGGCATTCCGGCTCTTTTTCGTGAGCCGGCTCGTATGGCTCAGCTCACCAAAAAGAGCCGGCTCTTTTGGCTCCCGAACGGCTCTTTAAAAAATACATGTTTTAACTATGAATTTGACTATGATGGGTGTGAAAACTATTTGAATTAAATTATGAAATGAAATCATACTCGATTGTAACCACATATCTTTAAAAATGCATTGATTTGTCATGGCTCTCCTCCGAGTTTTGACTACTCTCTGACTGTGTGTGAGTTGGCTCGGCCCTCCCTCATGCAGGATTGACAGGAACAGAATGTGAGGATGATCGTGTGCGCCTTTAAGCCTACAAGTATTTTTTTGTTGTTCTTTGAATTAGCCAATTATTTTAAATACAATTAAAATTCATTATTTCATAATCATTTAGTTTTTATAGGCTGTATTAATCTATTAAAAATAGAGTCGGCTCTTCAGATATGCGAGCCAGCTCCCGACGTTCACCTTCAAGAGCCGGCTCTTAGAGCCGGATCGTTCGCAAACGACCCATCACTAGACTACTGCTGTGTTCGTCTTGGTAGCGATTGCGTTGGTTGAATTGGATTTAACGTTCCGTTGTACGGTTTAATCTTAAATTAATTATTTTCATGAACAGATTGACAACGTTTAGGCTGTGGCAATGAAGTTCAGGTTAGTAGTTAGACTTTTGATTTAAGTAAGGGGAGTGCCGAACATGTTCTGTCGCCGTTTGACTTCCTAAACAGCTGTGTAGTGTAGATGTTTTTGTAGTGTGTCTCACGTAAGCTACAGCGTTGCAGTGAGCTACACTGGTTTGAAACCACAGGTAATGGTAATTTCACCAACAAATCGTTTACTAATGTCAGAATAAACCCTACAACGAAAATGTATATGTGAGGAATGTTTATTTTAACGATTGAAAACAGATAACGCTACATCATAGACCACCGGGCAACACAGGCTAATGTCATGATGCTAATACTTCAGTGACATAGTAGACTACTGTTTCCGAAAGTAGATCAAATCAAATCAAATCAAATTTATTTGTATAGCCCTTTTTACACGCAAGCATGTCACAGAGGGCTTCACATATGCCCATAGAACTGCCCCTCAACCAACCTAAACCCTCAAAGAAGACAAGGAAAAACTCCCAAAAAACTCTCCACAGGAGAAAAATGGAAGAAACCTTGGGAGGAGCAATTCAGAGAGGGATCCCCTCCTCCAGAGACGGTTGGTGAGAGAGAGGAGCAGAACACAGGCTAAACATAGTCATACAGTGTCGGTGGGTTTTTAAAACACCAAAATCCATTGTTCAACTTTATAGATGTAGGACAGGACCGGGAGACTCGCGACCAGGTCCAGCGTTGGCTGACCGACGACCAGGCAGGTACTGACAACTCAAACCCCCCACACCACAAGGGATGTGTGTGGGGGGGGACAGAGAGAGGAGAGCAGGGATTAGAGGATGCCAGGAGCAGATAACAGTTACAGTCATAATAGAATGAGATCCCCACCGGTCAAGTGTGGACTGGTGCAGCAATTTAACAGAGCAAAAAAGGGGAATTTGATGCAACCCCACACACCAAGACAGCGACAGCCCCCCCCATTTGGAACATGAAATCTGTTCCAGGGGAAGAGAACTCTAAAATAAGTTATACTTATAGAATAAGGATGGAAGCAACCCGTCCCCCATTGCCTCCAACTAGTAACATACTTACCTTTAACAGTCGTAGAATTGACTAAACAATAACGTTTTTAACCTAATTTTAAATGTCGAAACAGTATCAGACTCCTTAATTGAGACGGGTAATTTGTTCCAGAGAAGAGGTGCTCTATATGAGAACGCCCTACCTCCAGCTGTCTTTTTCTTAACTTTGGGAACCACCAGATAGCCGGCATTTTGAGATCTAAGTGTCCTTGCGGGGCAATAGGGTGCAAGGAGACCGGAGAGGTACAGTGGTGCCAATCCATGCAGAGATTTGTATGTTAGTAGTAGAACTTTGAAGTCAGCTCTGGCTTGGATAGGGAGCAAGTGTAGAGAGATAAGAGTAGATGTTATGTGATCAAACTTTCTTGATCTGGTCAATAGTCTAGCAGCAGCATTTTGCACCCGCTGTAAATTTTTTAGGTGGGTAATTGGGAGGCCAGAGAACAACACATTGCAATAGTCCAATCGGGACGTAACAAATGCATGTATTAGTTTTTCGGCATCATCCTTTGAGAGAAATTTTCGTATTTTGGCAATATTACGTAGATGGAAAAATGCAGTTCTGGTAATTTGCTTAATATGGTACTCAAACGAAAGGTCTGGGTCCATTGTGACTCCTAAATTTTTTACTAGCTGGCTTTGAGAGACTTTGACGCCGTCTAGGTCTAAGGTCAGATTGGGAAAATTATTTCTATATTTTTTAGGACCGAAAATTTGAACCTCGGTTTTATCCGAATTTAGAAGAAGGAAATTTGCAGTCATCCAAGCTCTCAACCTAGAAACACATTTTTCCATAGCATGTGGAAATTCTCCAGACTTTATAGACATATATAGCTGAGTATCATCTGCATAACAGTGAAAATTTACCCCAGAGCTTCTAATTATGTTTCCTAAAGGCAGCATATAGAGAGAATAACAGAGGGCCTAGAACTGAACCCTGTGGTACTCCGTATTTTACAGTGAAGCTCCTGGATGAGCAGCCATCATAGTGGACATATTGTGATCTATCAGATAGATACGATCTAAACCACTGAAGTGACGTACCAGAAATCCCAACATAGTTCTCCATACGTTCCAAGAGAATCTCATGATCCACCGTGTCAAAAGCTGCACTTAGGTCTAAAAGAACCAGGACAGAGATAGAACCCGCGTCAGAAGCTAACAGTAGATAATTGACTACCCTGGCTAATGCAGTTTCAGTGCTGTGGTGGAGACGAAATCCAGACTGGAGAGGTTCATAAAGCTGATTTGAGGAGAGGTGCTCAGTGAGCTGTTGTGCCACAGCCTTCTCTAAAATTTTGGAGAGAAATGGCAAATTTGAAATTGGCCTGTAGTTGCTAAGACAACCTGGATCCAGGTTTGTTTTTTTTAGAAGGGGCTTAATAATAGCTTGTTTGAAATCGATGGGGACTTGGCCAATTACAATAGATTCATTAATAATACTAAGCATGGGTGGTCCAATAATAGGGAGAAGTTCCCTACAGAGTTTAGCAGGGAGGGGATCGAGAAGGCAGCTAGTGGGTTTCGAGGAGTCTATCAGCTTGATGAACGCTTCCATAGAAATAGGGTTAAAGTGAGTGAGAGCCTCAACATGCAGCATGCTTGGTATAGGGGAAAGTTCAGTGTTGATGGCCACTCCTCCAGGACTAGTCTGTAGTTTTTCCCTTATTGCATAGATTTTTTGGTCAAAGAAATCTAAAAAATCATTGGGAGAGAAATCTGAACTAACACAGAGTGTACTTTTCTTAGTGAGACTTGCAACAGTATCAAATAGGAACTTAGTGTTGTGTTTGTTCTTAGTAATCAACCTAGAGAAATAATCCGATCTGGACCTGATGAGGACATGCTTGTACTCCATTAGGCTGTCCTTCCAGGCCAGGCGGAAAACCTCCAATTTAGTGGTACGCCACTTATGTTCTAGTTTTCTAGTGGACCTCTTAAGAGTGCGGGTTTCCTCTGAATACCATGGAGCCAGTTTCTTGTCCTTTCTTTTCCTTGGTTTGAGAGGGGCAACAGAGTCTAGGGATAGCTGAAGAACCAAATTCAGATCCCTCGTTTTAGTATTTAATGATTTATTTGGGACGTCGAGGACTTCTAGTGCAGCGGGTAGAATATTAGCCAGTTCCAGAGCTGTGTTTGGGTTTATGCAACGGCTAGTAAAAATATTCTTAGTGCCTCCAAGGCTCTGGCAGAGGACCATTTTGAAGGTGACCAGGCAATGGTCTGATAATATAGGATTGTGGGGGTGGACAATGACGTCACTAATCTTAATTCCCCACGTGAGAACTAAATCCAATGTATGCGAGTGAAGATGGGTAGGTTTGGAAACCACCTGAGTGAGACCTGTGGAATACATTAGAGCAGTAAAGGCCTTACTTAAAGGATCTTTTGGGTCATCCACATGAATGTTAAAATCACCCATAATCAAGACGTTATCAGTATATGTCACAAGATCAGCACTAAAATCTGCAAATTCCTCCAGGAAGAGGGAATACGGGCCGGTATAGAGTAACTATACAAAATGAGGGAGGGGGGCCAGGAGTAGTAGCATTATTCCTTTTTAAAATAGTTGGTGGTTTCATGCAAATTATTTCAAATGATTTAAAGGTATTTACAGATTTTAGGCTGAGGTTGAAGCTAGCTTTAATATCATAGCAACACCACCACCTTTCTTTGATACACGAGGGATGTGTGAGTACGCAAAATCCGGAGGCGATGCTTCATTCAGGGGGGAATATTCATCAGGTTTTAACCAGGTTTCGGTGAGTCCAATCAAGTCCAGGCTGTATTCAGACATTAGATCATTACGGCCTTTGTGGATAGAGATCTGATGTTTAGGAGCCCAACATTCCAGTATGGGTTTTTGGCAGATTTAGACGTAGACAATTCCCCTGAGAAGGCGGCACCGCCACCAGAAAACCCAGTAGGAAGCGCAACGGGGGAGCAAGGCTGAATACATATTAAATTGGTATAATTCCTAATACTTGAAGGCCGAAATTTAGAGAAAGGGCGGGGGACCGACACCGTCTCAATGGGAGAAACGACATCAGCAACCCCACTGACTACACTACAAGCTAGGCTATCGGGCCCCCAACAGCTCACAGCATACCTATCAGACTCTCTAAGAGACTGTAGCCCGGCTTGTTCTAGTGAGTGTCAGGCCTGCTCTAAAATAGCTTCAATATTCCTAGACAATAGGAAAGCACCTCTCCAGCTCGGATGGAGCCCGTCACTTTTCAACAAGCCAGGTTTGGCCCAGAAACGAGACCAATTATCTACAAATCCTAAACCCTGTTCTGAACAGAAGCGAGCCAACCAGCGGTTAAGAGAGACAAGTCTGCTGTAGATCTCGTCAGTCCCCCTAACAGGTAGTGGGCCAGAGACTATTACTCGATGCCGACACATCTTTTGGGCAAGGTCACATGCCCGAGTTATATTAACCTTCGTGACCTCTGACTGCCTTAGCCTAACATCATTGGTGCCGACATGAATGACAATATTCTCATACCTATCATCAGTGCGTGCGCCATGTGCCCTAGCTTGGGCCTTTGCCTTAGCCCTAGTGCTAGCCAGCACCCTGAGATTAGCTTCTATGTCGGTAGCTCTGGCCCCAGGTACACAGTAAACTGTCGCTGGTTGCTCCAATCTAATGTTACGAGTGATGGAGTCACCGATCACTAACGTCTGAGGAGTCCCACTCCCACCATGCTGCAAAGGTGAAACCGGTGGGGCTGATCTTGAGTCCTCCCTAGCGCTAGGACTGTGATGCCAGTGATGTTGCGCCAGTCGCATCTAAAGTTACTAGCATACGTTCTTCCTCAAGCGACTGAACGTGACTCTCTAACAGAGTCAACTTTTCGAGCAAAATGACACATGTAGGACAATGTGAGTGGGTGTGAGACATTATAGTTAACTTACGTTAATAGTTTATGCCAGCCAAGGAAATCCGTCAAGAGCGTTGAGTTGGCTAGTTCAACAGGAACAGTAGTGTCAGGCTCCAAGGAAGAAATCCGCGAAGAAAGCCGCGCCGAGTAAACCTATAAGTAAGATAGTAAATGTATAGGTTAAATCGGGAAGGACAAAATAAATGAATAAATTAAGTAATATATATATTCGATTAACAGGGAGCTAGAACAAAAGTTTGGAGCAGTAGCTCAGGAACAGCGTGGTGGCAGCAGCCACCAGATGTACTGTAGATGTACTTCCTTAATAATATCAGCTTATACTGTACATTACACATGACAATTGTGTGTCATATCACAAAGTAAAACTAGAGAGGGTACAATTTCTGGGGAAATTGTAGGGTGTGCTTGCTTGCGTCGGTTGCACAGGGGTCCGTTTTTGAATGAAATTTTTACAACTGATTTCTGTATATTTTATATGAAAATGCATACTTATTATTTATAAAGATTAAATAGATTTAAAGGATTTTTTTTTGCTGCTCATTTACAACTGAAAATACAAGTGAAGTGTAGAATGAAATAGATGTCTTCTCATTTCCCCTGCAAGAGGCAGCCTCATCGTTGAATCAAAACGAATAAATTTGGCAGACCGGTGTAAAAATGGACCTAATCTCTATGACTTAAACATCATTTTAAGTTTTTCCCTTCTCGTGATATTTTCAGGCATGTAGCCTACTCATTGCATTCATTCATTAATAAAGAACCCCCTTTGAAGATTATTCTACGACGTTACCCGGCAGTAGAAGATGGAATCGCGATTCAGACAGTCCCATCTGCTAACTGAAAATATGCCCCCCAAAACGTAAATAAGCTTGACATTTATTTAGTGGAAAATCGCTCATTCATAAAAAGCTCACTGGTAGCGATCATTGTCAGTAACAACGCAAAATGCGATACAGCCCTGTGTGGAGAAGCTGCCCCGGTAAATTGTACTACTACGGTACAGTACTAGTAGACTACTGCTGTGTTCGTCTTGGTAGCGATTGCGTTGGTTGAATTGGATTTAACGTTCCGTTGTACGGTTTAGGCTGAAATTAATTATTTTCATGAACAGATTGGCAACGTTTAGGCTGTGGCAATGAAGTTCAGGTTAGTAGTTAGATAGACTTTTGATTAAGTAAGGGGAGTGCCGAACATGTTCTGTCGCCGTTTGACTTCCTACAGCTGTGTAGATGTTTTTGTAGTGTCTCGCGTAGGCTACAGCATTGCAGTGAGCAACACTGGTTTGAAACCACAGGTAATGATAATTTCACCCACAAATCGTTTACTTGTAATGTAATGTCATAATAAATCCTACAACGAAAATTTATTTGTGAGGAATGTTTATTTTAAAGATTGAAAACAGATGCATCATAGACCACTGTAGTATGTGTTGCCCGGGCAACAGAGGCTAATGTCATGATGCTAATGCTTCAGTGAAATAGTAGACTACCGTTTCCAAAAGTAGATGTGGGCCTACTTCCTTAATAATATCAGCTAATATTGTACATTACATTTCATAATTGTGTTTCACATCACAAAGTAAAATGAGTAAATAGTTATCACCCTGGCCTCTTTGCTTGTGGCGTTCCTGCAGCTGCCTTGCAGTAAAGCTATAGTTAGCCTAGCTATCACCCAAGTTAACAGATGTGAAACGAATGTTCTGCTACAGGTAGTCACGCGTGTTTTCGTGACGTTAGTGACGTCAGTGACTGTGGCTAGCAAATTAGCCACCGTTAGCTTCACTTTTCACCTCAAAAACGCAATTTCTACTTAAACCATGCAACGGAACGTAAATAAAAATACAACCAACGCAATCGCTACCAAGACGAACCTTTTGACACCGCCGTTGTGTATGTAGTCCAAATATTGACTGATCCTTAGGGGGGCGAAAATAAATAATAAATAAATATATATGTGAGAGAACAAAGGTTGTGCTCTCGCCGAAGGCTTGAGCACACCCAATTACACATGTAAACGGAGTAATCGTATGGCATAAACCGACAATTTATAGTAATCGGGTTTCTCATGGTCAACCCTGTTTTTCGTCCGGGCCCGCCCGCGGGACCGAAAACACTGCCCCCTACCCCCCCCCCCGTTACTACGCACTAAATGTTAATACATATATTTTTTTGACTACTACACATGTTATACATCATTGGAAAGCTACGATTCTTGTGCTTGTAGATATGTAAACCATTTCAAGATCGAGTCACAACAACAAGTTTAGTCAACGTCTTTGTCCAGTCACCACTTTGGTGTTGTTTACAAAGCCAAACGTCTCTACTTACCCTCAAAGGTTCCGTGTCGTCCAGGTATGCAAACAACACATCAAAACTTGATCTGCGTACATTCCCAAGGGTTCAAAGTATCTAACCATGTAAAGTAATTCGTCCAAATACAATGTTTTACATTCATGAATATCCATTATCCTTTGTTTCATTATGGAAGTTAGCCGACGGAAGAAACAACTTGTTCACATAAAAGTGTTCTTTTCTCCGGTTAGCAACGGAGTATTTACGATATGAAGGCATCAACATGTCCGTTGAACCCTCCCCTTTTGATTGACACCTTGTTTGACCCAATAGGAGCTCCCATGCCCCGTTGACAGCCCTGTAAAGCCAACTAGGTCTGTGCGACCTTGGTTACAAAGGGTCATTTTGGAGTCTCCAAAAGGCCCTTTTAGAAAACACCTGGATGTACTCTTATAAAAACATGTGTCAAATATGAATATATTGTGGTATTATGTTTGACTTTTGATTTGAATTGGATAAGGCTTCAACCTGTGGTCCAATTTAGTCTTCCAGCTAATACCTACCACATCTAGGCCTCTTCAGGCCTCTGTTTTCAAAACAAAATCTAGGCGGAAATAGAAACTTTCACTTTCCTTGTGTTCAAGCTTCTATTACTCAACACCAGTAGGACTGACAGGGGTCCTGACAATAGGGGAAATAACTTCAGAGTGTCAGCTTTCAAAAGAGATCATTTACATGCATGTACTCCAAATGGTTCAAGAACAGCTTTCAATTTACTTTGGGTATGCTGTTTAGGCGTTTTCAGGCAAATTTAACAGGATGGTCAAGTAAACACATTCAGTGGCGTAGTAGAATAAAACAGTTCCATTAGCAATAGTAGTAAAAGAGATATTAGCAGCACCTCTAGTAAATTGTATTAGGTTGAAATACTATCAAACTCCGTCTTGTGACTCCACTAATCAGCTAATACAAATGACCTGTGTGAGAGACTGAGTGGTGCGTGTCTGTCGTTGCCACGGTGATGGTGCAGCTATGATTGCTAACGCGCTGAGGGCAGAGAATAACAGAAATGTAGCTAGAATCCACACCTCAAACAAGTTAACCTAGACGCAAAACTATACGTCCAATCCAAAAAAGAAGGATATTTTCCGAGACCCAAGACTCTGCCGAAACCAGAGATGTCCTTTATATAGTCTGTGCGGTCAGAAATACGACTCTACCGGCAGTTTCAAAATCTTGTTCTTTTTGCTTTCTCTGACGATTTTGAATGGATCTACTTATCCAAAAATGAAGCATGAAGAGCGAAAATTGTGGCAATGCTGGCAAACTAGAAATATTTTTTCAACAACATCCGAAGCTCAGGCCTCCACTCTATGCGTTTCAGTCTGCACTCTAGGGTTTCACGTACACACCCATGTAAATCTCAGAAACGTCTTGAAAAAGTGATGAAACATAATCAGTGATATTGAAAAAAGTTGAATAGATATCAAAAAGCTGAATTATTTAAAAATAGTTTAGGGTTTTGTCAAAATTTTAAAGTTTAAATGGTGGCTCTTGCTGAAAGATTAAGGAAGAAGAAGGATTTGGAAGTTCAATAAGTTTTAAGAAGTTTGAGGGGATTTGAAAGTAAACTCCATTGGAAAACCATGTAAAAAATATTATGAATATTGATTTATATTAATTCAAGCATAAGAGGTACAAAGCTGAAAAGTCATAGCAAGAATGGCCTGAAACTGCTGACTTTTTGGATAGCTGAACGGTTTTAATAGCTGAATATTTGAAGGCGCTGAAACGTGCCACGGAAGAAATAGAATAAGAAGAATAAGAAGAATATGAAGAAGTTGAATAAAGATTCAAAGAACAATACTTGGAATGCTGAAGCAGCATTCTTAATGCTGCTTCAATGCTTAACAGCATTCTCACAATAAATATATAGAGAACAAAGGTTGTGCCCTTGCCGAAGGCAAAGCACACCCAATAATAAGAAAAGGTAGCAACACTTAAGTGGCTTCGCCGCTTCGTGGCTAGGCCACCAATTATAAACACAAAGGGGAAAAGGTAGCTACTTTTCGAGTTTGGTTTTCCGTCACTTCAAACTCACGATCTAAAGGTCTAAAAGTGCTCAAACCTTCACCATAATTCAAGAGTAGTGTACTTTCACAAACCCAATCATTGATTCTATCTTAAAATGTGTAAAAATAGGACTTACCGAACGTGGCTGCCTCCAACACGGCTATCAGGCGACTCCAGTTGAAAACAACAATGGCCGCCCAAAAATAATTTATATTCGTAATGGCGAGCTGCGATTGGAAGCAAAATGAAACAGGAGCTAAAAACCGAGGGTGGGGGCTTGGTCAGCACACAATTATCAGAAAGCATATGTGTGTGTATCGCCATGCTCGCAAGTGTGTCAAGGGGCAGGATGAGTGTGTGTGCGCTGTGGAGCCATTCAATTGAATTCAATCATATATTGACATATCAAGGTGAAATTGCATATGGTACTTCAGAATGATGTAAACTTGAAGGCACTAACGTTTGAAAAACCATCAGTCAAGATGATATTTGATTTATTAACACAAAGATATTGTGGCAATGTGGACATTTACATAAATACACTTCTTTCAGCCATTTTGTATTGCATTCCTTATTCAATTTGACCCTATAGAAAGACATGTATTCTACAAATCTGTAATAAATTTCAAGTCGATTGATTCTATGGTTCATGAGGAGAAGGGTTTTGAAGGTTGTACAGTACAGCAAAATCTATCATAGCAGACCTTATGGGTCCTTGAGGCTTTTTTGTTCCCCATGAGAAATAAGGCAAGTATACCAATTTTCAGCCATTTTGGAGAAATGGGGCGCTGGGGAAATCCCGTAGACTTTGGGCGTGGCTTATAGCGCCACCTATGGGCGTACATGGACCACTAGCCGTCTGGGAGTAGTGAGTGACCTGTTGTATCATTGGGCCATTTAGCGGAGAAATATAATAATAAGAATACTAACAAAAACAATAGGTTTCCTCCTACCGGAGGAACCCTAATAATAGGAATACTAACAAAAATAATAGGTTTCCTCCTACCGGAGGAACTCTAATAGGAATACTAACAAAAACAATAATATATATGTGAGATAACAAAGGTTGTGCCCTTGCCGAAGGCAAAGCACACCCAATAAATGGTCCTCATCTGTACAACTGCATGCGTCAAACTTTATATCCAGCTCCACCACCAGTAGTAGCGAAGAAGGGAACAAAGGGACGACTGGAAAAGGCTACTACACACTCCATAGGTTTCCTGCTGAAAACTATGGCCTCAGATTTAGAGGTGCTGATCCTCATCCCAGCCGCTTCACACTCGACTGCAAACGATCCAGTGAGTGCTGAAGGTCACGGACCGATGATGACAGGAAGACCACATCATCCACAAAAAGTAGCAATGAAATCCCAAGCCCACCGAACCGCAACCCTTCCCCACCCCGACCACGCCTCGATATCCTGTCCAGGAACATCACAAACAGGATTGGTGACAGGATTGGTGACAGGATTGGTGACAGGATTGGCGCAGGCCTGGCGGAGACTAACCCCCACACGGAACAAACTCAACTTTGATCCGAGGACCCGGACAAAATATCCCAATCAATGCTTGTGAAATCGACAGTTTAACGAGAACACAAACTGATGCGTGATTTTCTGTGTGGTCTTCTGTGCTTGCTTTAATAGCCACTGCAGCAGCACACAGAAGTCCAGGTGTCAGGACGCAAGTCAGAATTTGAGTAGGCTAAGAAAACATAACAAAGAAAGTTTCTAAATAATAGGCCTACCATCATCTTATTTTGACTCAAACATGATTGGCTCCTGTTAATTGAAATTCCCAGTACTTGTTGCAGTGATGTATGTGGCTAAAGTAGGTCTAGATAACAGCTGCATCAAATGAACATTAGCAAGCTGTCCACAATATTCAATCAACACCCATGACCCTTTCCTCCCTCCCTCGCCTCTGTTGTCAGTATATTTAACCGTTACTACTAGTCTACTCACTCATCAGCGGTTCATCAAGGACAGTGGGAATTTAGATTAGCAGCAAGTCAGATAGAATTTCTCGAACAATAGGAAATACAATACAGTGTTTTCCACACAATGTGATTATATTTATATTTACATTTATTCATATAGCAGAAGATTTTATCCAAAGCAAGAAAGAGCTTTACAAAAGTGCCTAGGTCACTGATCATAACGAGATAAATCAAATCAACATTTATTTGTATAGCCCTTTTTACACGCAAGCATGTCACAGAGGGCTTCACATACGCCCATAGAACTGCCCCTCAACCAACCTAAAGCCTCAGTTTTATGCATTGTTGGCAAGTACAATATCCACAATGCAATTTCTTGCGCATCAGAAAAGATTCTGCCTCTCCCTCCTCTCCTGGGCAACCTTTGGATCCTACAGTAAATCACAACTATTACTGTATTGTAATAGGCTTCAAAATGTCAATATCTGTAAAAATGTACACATTATATTGTAATTAACTGTAATGTGTAATTCAGTTATCATTAAGGGATGCTCATCTCACCTGTTGTGTTGTCGGAAAATGCGTACTATTGATGCAACTGTTGAACGTGGCAGATTTGGTTGCACCCTTAGACCAGCTTCTCTCAAAGAGAGACCATGATTTACTACATGGTCAATAATTGTTGCTCTTATCTCATCAGAGATCTCCACTCTTGGCCTTCCTTTGGCACCACTGTACCTCTCCGGTCTCCTTGCACCCTATTGCCCCGCAAGGACACTTAGATCTCAAGATGCCGGCTATCTGGTGGTTCCCAAAATTAAGAAAAAAACAGCTGGAGGTAGGGCGTTCTCATATAGAGCACCTCTTCTCTGGAACAAATTGCCTGTCTCAATTAAGGAGGCTGATACTGTTTCGACATTTAAAATTAGGTTCAAAAAGTTCTTGTTTAGTCAATTCTACGATTGTTAAAGGTAAGTATGTGTGTATTTCAGAGGAGTCAGATGGCTGAGTGGTGAGGGAGTCGGGCTAGTAATCTGAAGGTTGCCAGTTTGATTCCCGTCTGCTAAATGTAAATGTGTATTTGCATTCTATGTAAATCTGGGGTGTGTGTTTGCCTATGTGTGTATCACATGTAACTTTTAAATTGTAATTATAGCTTATATGTTCACATTGCCCCATCTGGATGTTTCATCTAGATGTTACAATTAAGGAAACCTGTTACTGTATATTGTTACTGTTATAGTTTCCGTTGCTGTATATTGTTACTGTTATTGTTTCTGTTACTAGTTGGAGACAACAGGGGACGGTTGTTTTCATCCTTATTCTATAAGTATAACTTATTTTAGAGTTCTTTCCCTTGGAAACAGATTTCATGTTCCAACCGAGGGGGGCTGTCGCTGTCTTGGTGTGTAGGGTGATGAAGAAAGTGTTTGTCCGTCTCTTCATAAACGGAGTGACTAAGTTCAGTTGAGTTCTGGATTTTAATACGTATTTATCAATCTGCAGATTGGGAGAGAAAACCAGTCTTCTGACCATAAATGACAACACAACACCAAGCTTAGGTCTCAACCAGGTCTCTCTCCGCTCCGAAAGCCGGAGGACCATCTTTTATAGGGCACAAGAATGTAAACATAGATTGTGACAGTCAGGCAGGAATGACGTTACAACAGTCTCAGAGAAAAAGATTCACTGCTCCCAACACATAACAACTCTCACACTAGAGAGTTCATAGTTGGAGCTCTCCTTGTAGTCATGACAAGGACCGTTTAGCCAGTACTTTCTCCTGACCCCGAACATATATTAACCTGACACATAGACACAATATACTGTTATTAATAGCAAGCTTACATGATAAATGTACTAACTAGTATCCAATGACTAGTTCTAATAATTAGTGATTAATGTAAACACACAGGAAATCCCAATTTTTTCCACAGTCCCCCCTTTTGACGTTTAACGTCAACACAACAAACAAGTTTCATAACATTTCAAAACCTTAACAATCAAACAATACTTTATCTGCTACTACTCAGCACAGCATACATGATTATAGGATTTGAAGAAGTATCAGGTGAAAAGTACAAAGTCCATGAAGTGAATAGCATAATGTTTAGCTCTCTAGCTAGGGCACCCAGAAATGACCTTAACGCTCCTTCTATTTTCCTTGTTCAAAGTTGCATGGTATTATACACTTTGGTGATATGGTGACCTCCAATTCGTCCTAGTAACACAGGCACCCCTTAGGACCCCACAAAAGAACTAGCTTATAGCTATTCACTTCATAAGCAAACAGCATTATGACAGTTTATCAATGATACCAGAAACAGAGGCATATTTCTCTCCTGGACATAACCAAGGGTCATGCTCTCATGAGCTCAACACAGCATGGTATAGATCAAACACTGTTCATAAATTCAGATTATTTCAAACAGTATAAAAGTAATAAAGTAACCACTATCTTTAATTATTGTTCACCGATCTGTGGTTAAGGACAGATCTATTCAGATTGCACACAGCATTGTATATCAGTTGGAAAATAGAAGGAGGCAAATGGCCATCTTTATTACATTGGCAAAATAGTCACTTGGTACTTGAGATTACATATCCGACATATCAATCATTCTCAGGGCAATGCAGTAATCCTCATTTTTGCTTGCTTTTGTCTGTGGCTTGATTTGGGCTACCATAATCTTACTGAGAGCCTACTGCACAGCACTGTACACAGCAGGCAGTACACATCTTCAAAGCACAAACCACAATCAGCACAACAACGATTAACATGCCCAATCCAGTGACTCCCATTTGAATGATAGTCGAAAAAGAAACCCCCCACAGAGGAAGCCAGCCAGTCAGCCAGTCAGCACAATTCCAAGCTTCAGGTCCCCCCAAAGCTGAAATTATGTTTTAATGTGAGCAGCCATACTTGTGATATTTGCAGATTCATCGTGGATAAAAGTACAACAGTCATGACCTATCACAGCACAGGTACCTCCCTGAGCTGACAACAGATAATCCAGTGCCATTCGGTTCTGTAGCACTACCTGCCTCATGGCCTTCATCTCAGAAGCAACCGCAGTTAAGGCGTCGGCTGTCTCATTACCAATGGACTCCAACCCTACTGCTAAGCTCCTAATATCTCTAAAGGCAGTGATACACAGGGAGAATGGCAGCTGAAAACGTGAAAAGTGACTGTGTACTATTGAATCTACGTGATGTGATCCCAGCTTCTTAGCATCTGCATTAATAATACTTCTCTCTTGTGGCGGTGCCACCATTGTTTGGGAAAGGGGTGCAGGAGAAACCCATCTACAGGTCTGAGGGCTCCTACAATAAACCCAAGGTAACACTTTCCTGACCAGTCGGCCGGCAGGAAATAATAAGCACTCTTACCACATACCCACATGGTGCCATTGTTAGCTGCACGAGGAACCCAAAATGGTGATGCCCTTATACTTACAGGTCCATCTGCAACAGGCAAATCATGCAACAGGCTGTTAGCATACATACCACAGTGTGGTTACATGTATTTTTCCAAATACCTTCCCATAATTATTTAAACATTTAATCAACCATATACTACATATTCTGTAGTATGCTAAAGGTGTAGGAATAACATAGTTAACAACATCAGGAATTTATGTCACCCGCCCAAATGGTATACAGGACAAGTAACATTGAACTCAGATACAATTGAACTTACAAATCATCCAGTAGAGTGTGAGCATGCATAGAAACCGTATCCTCACATGTATTGTTTCACTCTCACTGTACCACTGTGCCATACACATAACCATGCAGGTGGGGCATATTCAAGAGATGACTGACTCATTCGACAGAACAGTCACATTTGTAACATCCAACCCTACACAAGGCCACTTCTTGACCTTACACATATCAGCCATTGGCAGAGGGACAGATCCCTGGATAACCTCCAGAATGCTTGGGACTCTAACCACAAACCCTGCAAGGTCTGTCCCCTCTAATGCTGCGTCCAGTCATTTTTCCCGTCCACGGTAAGGTGTTGTTGTACAGATTGTTCTTCATGTGTGCTTTATGATGAATCTCAATGTTCACATCAGTATAATTGGGAGCGTGCAATAGTGACTCTCGGTGTGGCTCATTGTCACGGCCACAGCCGTGCCCCCCCCAGTTTCAGTTTTTTGCCCTGTCCTAGTGTTTCCCTGTCATTGTCTTCACCTGTGTCTCGTTCTCGTTAGCGTCATTGTGTCCACCTGTGTGTCGTTTGGTTCTGTGTATTTAGGTTTCTGTTTTGTGTCCAGTTTTTGTCTTGTCATTACCTTACCTGTCTATGTGAGTACCCTATCCGTGTCCCTGGCTTTTTTCGGGAATAAACCCTTTTGTTTTCAGTATGGCTGTGTACTCTCGTGCATTTGGGTCCTACCCCTCCTCACACCCTGACAGAATGACAAGACCACTAATGGACCCAGCAGAGAGTTCCCCGAACCCTTTCCTAGGGACCCGACTTGCTGCTGGTGGACCCCGAAGCCTGCAGCGGAGGGCCCACCACAAGTCCTGGTTCCTACCCCGACTCCAGCCTCGGTCCTGCCCTGTGCCCCTGCCTCATCCTGAGGTTGTGCCGCCCTTCGCCCGGACGAAAAAGGTTGTGCCGCCCAGCACCCAGAGCACCGAGGCTGTGCCTGCCGGGGAGTCTCGGCCGCCTGCCGCCGGTACCCGGCCTCGTTCCTGCCCTGTGCCCCGGCCTCGTTCCTGCCCTGTGCCTCGGCCTCGTTCCTGCCCTGTGCCCCGGCCTCGTTCCTGCCCTGTGCCCCGGCCTCGTTCCTGCCCTGTGCCCCGGCCTCGTTCCTGCCCTGTGCCCCGGCCTCGTTCCTGCCCTGTGCCCCTGCCTCGTTCCTGCCCTGTGCCCCGGCCGCCGCCTCCTCCGCCCGAGGACTGCTGGCCGCCACCTCCTCCGCCCGAGGACTCCTGGCCGCCTCCTCCTCCGCCCGAGGACTCCTGGCCGCCTCCTCCTCCGCCCGTGGACTCCTGGCCGCCTCCTCCTCCGCCCGAGGACTCCTGGCCGCATCCTCCTCCGCCCGAGGACTCCTGGCCGCATCCTCCTCCGCCCGAGGACTCCTGGCTGCAGCCTGCCACCGTGCCCGCGCTCCCAGGCGCCCCCTCGTCCGCGCTCCCAGGCGCCCCCTCGTCCGCGCTCCCAGGCGCCCCCTCGTCCGCGCCCCCTCGTCCACGCTCCCAGGCGCCCCCTCGTCCGCGCTCCCAGGCGTCTCCTGTCCCCCGTGCCCGTCCCCTGTGCCCGTCCTGCCCCCGGGTGGTTCCCTGGACCTGCTTCGGCCTCCGGGCCGCCGGCCTTCTGCCCTGCCTCCGGGTCGACCCCCGGACCTGCCCCGACCCTCTGCCCTGCCTCCGGGTCATCCCCCGGACCTGCGTCGGCCCTCTGCCCTGCCTCCGGGTCGACCCCCGGACCTGCGTCGGCCCTCTGCCCTGCCTCCGGGTCGAGGCCCGGAGGCAGGGCAGAGGGCCGGGGCAGGTCTCTCCCTCCTCAGACCATAACTGCAGTTTTGCCTTTGAGGCCTCGTGGCTCTTCTCAGCCAGTGCATGTAATACAGCAATAGTGTCCTGTTGGCAGGAGGCAAGATTCTTAGAACATATCAAAAAGGTCATTAATATACTGCACCAGAGTAGAGCCGGGTGCTAAAGTGACATCCTGGAGGTCCTCTCGTAATGCTTGACTAAACAACGTAGGTGATTCGGTGTACCCCTGTGATAGAACTGAAATGTATAGTGGACCTGGCGAAACGTGAATGCAAGCAGATACTGGCTCTCTTCTGCAATGGGAACAGAGAAGAAAGCAAACAATAGTCATTCACAGAGCAAGAAAGTAACAAGGTTACTTGCTAAGTATCGTAACAGGGTTAGGCACAACGGGATATATAACACAGGCATTACCTGCTTATAAACCCATAATAAACTTCCAAGTATTTTATTAGCCTTAAAGGATCAAATTGACCTTAAATCTACCTATGACTCCTTGTTTCAACAAAGCATCAATAACTGGGACAATACCTTTCCCTACTTCTCTATTACTAGCATACTGAGGTACGGTTCTCAAGAGTTGTACTACATCCATCCATCCATCATCTTCCGCTTGTCCGGGGGTCGGGTCGCGGGGGCAGCAACCTAAGCAGGGAGGCCCAGACTTTCCTCTCCCCGGCCACTTCCACCAGCTCTTCCTGGGGGACCCCGAGGCGTTCCCAGGCCAGCCGAGAGACATAGTCCCTCCAGCGTGTCCTGGGTCTTCCCCGGGGCCTCTTCCCAGTGGGACGTGCCCAGAACACCTCACCAGGGAGGCGTCCAGGAGGCATCCTTATCAGATGCCCGAGCCACCTCAACTGGCCCCTCTCGATGCAGAGGAGCAGCGGTTCTACTCTGAGCCCCTCCCGGATGACCGAGCTTCTCACCCTATCTCTAAGGGAGAGCCCGGACACCCTGCGGAGAAAACTCATTTCGGCCGCTTGTATTCGCGATCTCGTTCTTTCGGTCACTACCCACAGTTCGTGACCATAGGTGAGGGTAGGAACGTAGATCGACTGGTAAATAGAGAGCTTCGCTTTTTGACTCAGCTCCTTCTTCACCACAACGGACCGATGCAGAGCCCGCATCACTGCGGACGCCGCACCGATCCGCCTGTCGATCTCGCGCTCCATCCTTCCCTCACTCGTGAACAAGACCCCGAGATACTTGAACTCCTCCGCTTGGGACAAGATCTCCTCCCCGACCCGGAGATTGCACTCCACCTTTTTCCGGTCGATAACCATGGCCTCAGATTTGGAGGTGCTGATTCCCATCCCAGCCGCTTCGCATTCGGTTGCGAACCGCTCCAGTGAGAGCTGGAGGTCACGGCCCGATGAAGCCAACAGGACCACATCATCTGCAAAAAGCAGCGACCCGATCCTGAGGTCCCCAAACCGGACCCCCTCAACGCCCTGGCTGCGCCTAGAAATTCTGTCCATATAAGTTATGAACAGAATCTGTGACAAAGGGCAGCCCTGGCGGAGTCCAACCCTCACCGGGAACAAGTTCGACTTACTACCGGCAATGTGGACCAAACTCTCAAGAGTTGTACTACAATCAATGATAATAACAACTTGGGTAGCATTCTTAATGCGCCCAATATGATTAGTGTGTGTGGACCACAGTAGCTCAGGCCCAGCTTCTAGCAAGGCCACATCTGCGGTCGCTAAAATCTCTGCATTCCACTGCTGGGGGATGTGTATGGGATTGCTAGGCCAAGTGTTCTTTATCCTAAGGAATAGATAAGAAAAAGTCAGTAGTGCATTTCATTTCGGTTCAGTTTGCACAACAAATTCCTTTCCAACAGATTTACTTGTTACTTACTTTTACATAGTTGAAAGAAAATACATGTTCATCTTTCAAAGATCCATCTATCCACCCATAAGAGCTAACTGATAGTTGTGTCCACAGGAATCCTAGAAACTACCACTATCATCTCATTGATTTGGGTACTGTGTACTGTTGACCTAGCTAACCTAGTAGCTCTGTGTCTTACTTGAAAAAGAGGAGCTCTCTGCCTCCCCTATTCTTGATTATTATTATTTTGATGGTGGCTGTTTACTGTCTGAGTGTCCTTGAGCAGGCCACAGCAAGCTCTTCGTTCTGAAGAAAACGGGAGGGGTTGAGTGCAGTAGTATGGAGTATATGACTGAAGGGTACTGACTATTTCTGTATACTGTGACAATAACCAGCCCTGTGGCGTATCTGTTTACAGAGTATGCACATATCCCTGTCTTACTCCCCTTGCTGCCTGCCCCTGGCTCTCCTTTTTCCTTTAAACATATTATTTTCTTTCTGTAAGACATTCATTTGCAATGTCATTAATTTCTCAACTTTCTTTTCTGCATTCTCCAGCATCAATGTACAATTATGTTTGACATAATCCATAATCATATCAACAGTTTTGTTCTCCCAATGTAGAACCTGTTTCTTAACTTCTACCTTGAGTTCAGGAAGCAATCCACATATGAACACATGACAAAGTGGCATGGGGATGCAGCTGCTGTAAAACCAGAATGTTTTCCAAAAATCCTAGTAAGTCTTTCCAGCTAATCTGTAGGATCCTCATCTTTTCTCTGTTTGCAATCATACACTTTGCTCCAGTCAAGCAACACCCCTTCGGTATTACTGCCATTAAACACCATCAGGAATCTATTTCTCAACACACCGGGCTGGAGTGCAACCTCTAACCCTTGATTCAAATCAATAAAAGTATGTATGGCATTGATAACTATTTGCAAATCTCTTAGAAATGTTGCTGAGTCCTCTCATGTCAGGAAATCCCTTTCCTAGCTCCCTCAGCTCAGTCACTGACCATGGGCAATAAGGTACATAGGCTGTTATACATCAGGACGTGGATATGCACACATAGGGTTCATTGATACTGAAGGATTCAAAATCTTTGTGTCTATTCCAATATGTAATGATGGTATTCTATGACACAAATCTGTGTTCTAGAAAGAGTGGTCTGGAGTCGCAGAGGTCCGATAATATCAGCTTTAATGCAGCAGTTGGAAATCAACAAGTACAGAGCTCTGGGGCTGTCTACGTTTCCCTACCCGCAACAGAGTTTTGGGCTGGTTCACGAAGTCCAACTGGCTATCTTTCCCTCCCCAGCATATAATATACAGTGCAATTAAAACAGAAAGATGAAAAGAGGGTTGAGCTTGTTCTCTCCTGCATCAGGGAGTTGTTCTTGCCTCTGCGTCCCACCTGCTCGGGTGCCATCTCCACCCAGATTCAAGGTTGTTTCTGAAAATGAAAAAATAGAGACACAAAGAACAGCCTGCTTCCCACACTCAGTGTGAGACCCAATGTTTAAGCCTGAGCACACTTCTAAGTTCATAACTTTAATAAGCACAATATATTCTTTAATACCTGGGGGTTCAACTGATAGTTACAGGCCTTTCATGGTTGGGGCTCTCTCTGCTTGATTGACCTGAACCCTTTCCTCAACCTCATAAGCAGTAGTGCTTCTTCTGTTCTTAGGCCTTCCTGACTAACTTCACCAATCATATTTTCTTTGGTATGAACCTCAACCTTCCCTTGTAGGTTCTGTGCTGGTTGCACCTGACCAGCTGCTTCCACTAACACTGCATTTTCCCTATCTCTGGCTCTCCTCTGCATAGCCACAGCTATAGCAACAATCTGATCACGTTTTAACAATGACTCCTGGACGCTCTGTCTCTCAAACTGCTCTGGTTCAATTCTAGCAGCCTCTTGTTTGTCTTGCTCAAAACGTTCTAGCTCACTTTTCTGTTCATCTTGTCTCTGTCTCTCAAGACGCTTTGGCTCATTCCTAGCTTCTCTATCAGAATCAGTTTTAGCTTGATCTGACCGTATTTTCTCAAGATAGACAATGCCACGTCGTCTCGTAGCTTCAGTTAACCATATCATAAACATTGGCCAGCTGACAAATTGTTTACACTTCCCACTTGTTTCCTTGTCTTTCAAAACCGCTTTTTTAGACTCTCCGATATTTTTAAGTCAAACGTTCCCTCATGATTAGTCCACGCATGCCATTTCTCAATGCTTGACACTGCTTGAATTCCATGTAGCTCAAACATATATCTGGCTGGACTGTTCGCAGGTAACAACGTCTCTATCGTTCTCGTAGTGGAAGCTAAATTACCCATACTGAATTACAATGTATCTGAATACAAGGTATCTGTAACAAATCTCATAACGGTAGGCTATGTAGCCAACTCTTATGATTTACTGCAGCAAGAATCACACAGCACTTTAGAATATAGTCACAAAATCACATAGCACTATTAAACAGTCGCACAATCTCATAGCACTGTAAAACGGTCACAATATTGAAGAATAAAAATAACTACAATATCATGTGGTAGTGAACTACAAATATGGCCTTTTTCAAGCCATACTATCCTCGCCCTCCGGCGCTCGATCATGGGACGCGCCTACAAAGACCCAACCCTTTTGGGAACGCGCATACAATAATTTCCTCAACTCCGTTACCTCATAAGTAACAAAATAATCACAATTCGTGCTTAAGAGAGACGAGTTAATCCATAAACTGCCAGTCTATCTTTCCCTCAGTATTTGATTGTGTCCCTCGCTGATCATTTAAAGCCAAGTTTGTCAGTAAAAACCTAACTGTCCCTTTACATTGTCAAAGTATCCCTAACTTGTTTAAAACACTTTACCCTTAAAAGTCGGTCTTTCGCATAAAGCCTTTGACCCTAATACATTATGACCGCCCACCTACTGTGCTTGGTCTTTAAGAAAAACTCAAAACAACACTTAATACAGTTACAATTCAAACAAAAAATAAAAACCCAACAAGATCTCTGTTCAAAAGAGAAAAAACAACTTTAAACATGCATCTTAAAAGTAACATATACATTTGGTTCACCCCTGGTCTGTATATATAAAACCATACACTCTGTTAACAGACCCCTCCCAGGTCAAGAGTATGGGCCGTATTCTCTGTCAACAGATCCTTTGCCTCAGATCAAGAATACAGATTTTTACATATTTCTTTAAGTACTTCACGCGACAAGAGTTCTTGTACGCTATCAGAATTCGCCAACTCTGACCTAGACAAAGTAAAAATAGCAAGCCAATTAATGACCCAAATTTACTAAACCAAAACTCTAATATTATCTTCCTCCTGTTGAGGCCTAGCAGACTCTGGTCTGCTAAGACCAGGCTCCCAACTGAACGTCACAATAAAAAGTTCTTAAATTGTTTACGTTACCAGCATCGCAGAGGGACAGCAGGCGCACCAAGCATAAAGCAGTCCGTGAATGGGGTTTTGGAAAAGGATCCCCTTACCTTTTAGTTTTGTGCACCACGGGTTCTGCTTTAAACTGGTGCCACCGTGGGTCTCTCCTGGATCTGGTTCTGTAATCCTGCTGCTCGACAACGCCAATTGATGAAGAAAGTGTTTGTCCGTCTCTTCATAAACGGACTGACTAAGTTCAGTTGAGTTCTGGATTTTAATACGTATTTATCAATCTGCAGATTGGGAGAGAAAACCAGTCTTCTGACCATAAATGACAACACAACACCAAGCTTAGGTCTCAACCAGGTCTCTCTCCGCTCCGAAAGCCGGAGGACCATCTTTTATAGGGCACAAGAATGTAAACATAGATTGTGACAGTCAGGCAGGAATGACGTTACAACAGTCTCAGAGAAAAAGATTCACTGCTCCCAACACATAACAACTCTCACACTAGAGAGTTCATAGTTGGAGCTTTCCTTGTAGTCATGACAAGGACCGTTTAGCCAGTACTTTCTCCTGACCCCGAACATCTATTAACCTGACACATAGACACAATATACTGTTATTAATAGCAAGCTTACATGATAAATGTACTAACTAGTATCCAATGACTAGTTCTAATAATTAGTGATTGTAAGAACACAGGAAATCCCAATTTCTTCCACAAGGGCTGCATCAAATACCCCTTTTTGCTCTGTTAAATTGCTGCACTAGTCCACCTTGACCGGCGGGGATTTCATTCTATTTTGACTGTAACTGTTAGCCTGCTCCTGGCATTCTGTAATCCCTGCTCTCCTCTGTCCGTCCCCCCCACACACATCCCTTGTGGTGTGGGGGTTTGAGCTGTCAGCATCTGCCTGGTCGGCGGTCGGCCAACGCTGGACCTGGTCGTCAACCGGAAACCAGTCTCCATGACGGCCAACAGCGAGTCCCCCGGTCCTGTCCTACATCTATAAAGTTGAACAATGGATTTTGGTGTTTCAAAACCCATTGACACTGTATGACTATGTTTAGCCTGTGTTCTGATCCTCTCTCTCACCAACCGTCTCTGGAGGAGGTGATCCCTCTCTGAATTGCTCCTCCCAAGGTTTCTTCCATTTTTTCTCCTGTTGGGAGTTTTTCTGGGAGTTTTTCCTTGTCTTCCTTGAGGGTTTAGGTTGGTTCAGGGGCAGTTCTATGGGCGTATGTGAAGCCCTCTGTGACATTCTTGCGTGTAAAAAGGGCTATACAAATACATTTGATTTGATTCCTCTCCTTTGTCCTCCACACACTCTCCCTGTCTGAACCGCTCTTCTTTGATCCATATTGGCCAACAAATTCTGTTCCAAACTATCCCCTTTTATACCAAATCATGGTAATGAGACTAAGGCAGAACACCTGGGTGGAATTTCAGCTAAAATTGCAATTATCTTGTGATGATTTTTTATTTATTTTTTTGGCTATAAAATTGAGAATATTTTAAAATAATTACTGCATAAATGCTTGGAATTTGCCATCATTCTGTTTTGAATGTGTTTTTAATCATTTTGAATGCAGTGTGTTAGCATTAGAAAAATGTGCTGAAAATACATAGTATTTTGCATGTTGTGGAGTACGAATGGGAAAAGAGTTCCTGAACTTTGAAGTGTGGTCACTGAATGGATTTTGTCTGAAAGCAATGAAAGATTCTTCACAGTTTGGTCTGCATTGACTTCTGTTTCGCTGACTGTGTGAACAGTTTTGAAAATGTGGTTTCAGTATTGAACAATGCTTGTTAGCAACTGGAAAAAACTGTAAACAACATGAACCTCAAAAGTGCAACAGTGTACCTGTAGAAAAAGCAAACAACAATAATATAATTCACAGCGAGTACAAAGGCTTAAAGGGGTTTTAAAGGCTGGATCCAGCACACCAGAGGGTTTTTAGCCCCTTTTTCTTTGTTGACAGTACTAAGTTGTGATGGTTACTGTAATATTTTCAAATCAAATGTACAGTATTTGTATAGCCCTTTTTACAAGCAATGTCACAGAGGGCTTCACATACACCCATAGAACTGCCCCTCAGCCAACCTCAACCCTCAAGGAAGACAAGGAAAAACTCAGTAGACAAGAAAAAATTTAAGGAATCTTGGGAGGAGCAATTCAGTGAGGGATCCCCTCCTCCAGAGACGGTTCGCGAGAGAGAGGTGCAGAACACAAGCTAAACATCAGGAAAGTGTCAATGGGTGTTGAAACACCAAAATCCAGTGTTTCAAAATCCAAAATCAATTTTCTTTTTTGCTACATACATGCATTTACTGTGTATACATAAACAAATTTGTCTTTACATGTAACTATATGCCCTGGATGCTGTGTTCTCATTCTTTTGTGTTGTGTCTAATTATTGCTCCATAGTGTTTATATTACGTTTACATTTATGCATTTAGCAGACACTTTTATCCAAAGCGACTTCCAAGAGAGAGCTTTACAAAAGAGCATAGGTCACTGATCATAACAACGAGATAGCCCCAAACATTGCAAGCAGCCAAAACATGAAGCATACATTGCGAAAAACCAAATAAGTGCCAATGGGAAGAACCATAAGAGCATGCAGTTACACAAGTTACAATTAAACAACATGAAACTCGAAAAGTGCAAGACTGCACTAACAAGAGCAACAAGTCTCTCAATACGAGTCATTGTGATCCTGGAGGAAACTAACATCAGGTCCAGCCAAGCATTCCTAAGTGCCATTGTACTCCCGGAACAAGTGTGTCTTGAGCCTTTTCTTGAATGTGGGGAGACAGTCAGTGTCCCTGATGGAGGTGGGGAGTTGATTCCACCATTGGGGGGCCAGACAGGAAAAGAGCTTGTGTTGGGACCGGGTGCTCTTGAGTGGTGGGACCACCAGACGGTTGTCAGAAGAAGACCGTAGGTGGCAGGGGGGGGTGTAAGGCTGGAGGAGAGACTTGATGTAGTCGGGTGCAGGCCCGTTCACCGCTCGGAAGGTCAGTACCAGAGTCTTGAATCTTTGCCTCCCCAGGAGACCTGGTAGGATCTTCCCGACAGGTAGGATGAGATCCACTGAAGTGCAGTGCCAGTGATGCCCATCTCAGAAAGTCTGGCCAGCAGGATTTGATGGTTAACCGTATCAAATGCTGCAGAAAGGTCCAGCAGAATGATGACGGATGACCTCGAAGCTGCTCTGCTAGACTGGAGGGCAGTGGTGACTGACAGGAGGGCAGTTTCTGTGGAGTGGCCAGTCTTGAAGCCCGATTGGTTGGGGTCAAGCAGGTTGTTCTGAGAGAGAAGGTTTGACAGTTGGTTAGATACAGCGCGTTCAATTGTTTTAGAAAGGAAGGGTAGCAGTGATACTGGTCTGTAGTTCTGGAGGACGTCTGGGTTAAGGGAGGGTTTTTTGAGTAGAGGGCTAACTCTGGCCTGTTTGAAGGGCAAAGTGCCGGAAGTAAGAGAAGAGTTAAGGACATGGAGAAGAAAAGTTATGATGGATCAATAGGACAGGAGGTGGGGCGATGATAGAGAATGAGGTCAGAGATCTCTGCCTCGGACAGGGGAGAGAGTTTAGACATTTAGTTGGGTCAGTCATTGAGGATGAGTGGGTAGGAAAGGTGGGTTTAGGGAACCGACTGCTAATGTCAGCAACTTTTTTCTCAAAGAAGTCGTCTGCTGTCAGGGTGGAGGGTGGGGGAGGTGGGTTAAGAAGGGTGGAGAAGGTAGAGAAAAGTTTGTGAGGGTTTGAGGCAGAGTTAGTTTTGTTCAGGAAGTAGTGGGTTTTAGCATCAGTTATGCGGGCAGAGAAGGATTTGAGGAGGGAGTGATACTTATCGAGGTCCAGACCGTCTTTGGACTTGCGCCATCTCCTCTCAGCTGCCCGAAGGATGGACCGTTCTTCACGAATCACATCCGTGAGCCACGGGCAGGAGGGAGAAGATTGTGCAGGCCTGGTTGACAGGGGACAGAGAGCAGGGTTCGACATAAGCAATGGCCCGGGGCCAGTAAAAAAGTATGTCGGGCAAGTTGATTGGCCAGTCGCTGGCCCGTCCGGGCCAGTCGCTGTGGCTCAGCATACTTCAGACAACACGAAGCGCGAAGTGGCGCGAAGCACGTGAAACAAATGAGATCACATTTAAAATGTTCACTTCAGCCGTTAGTAAAAAAAAGGCCAAACAACGACACAATCGAGCGGATAGTGAAGTTAATCAACACCGCTTACCACATCGTGAACAGTGAGCTCCCCTTCACCGCTTACGAGAAAACGATCACACTTCTGAAGAAGAACGGAGAAGACGTTGGTTCTCAGTACCTCACAGATGTAGCATGTCGAAGGTAAGTTACTCAGCTAGCTAACTATGATATTACTGTAACTTTGCTCACAAAGGATGGTAGACACAAAACGTGACTGCTTGAGTGTACTGAGTGAGATTGAGTCAACACCGATTACCACATTGTGAACAGTAAGCTCCCCTTCCAAGCCACATTAGCTAGCCATTTATGTTTCTAGCCAAGCTATGGTAGCCTCATAATAACCAACTGCTGAGAGCGCAGCGCAGCAGGTAACATTACACTAGTTGCTAGCTAGCAAATTTTAGACAGCTAATTTGCTAGTTTAAAGTTTTGTGTCCGTTGCGAATAAGAAAAGAACACTGAGGTGAGTGAATTGTTGAAGATTTGTTGATGTTATATTTAATGAGCTGTGGGAGGGCCCTGCTGCGTAAATTAAAGCGGCACATTTTTTAAGTGTCCTGTCAGACTCGTCTACAGACGTTAGTGGCAGAGACCTGGAAGGGTTTTTTGTCAGGATCTTGAGCATTGGACGTCCCAAGAACATCTTTATTGGTGTAGAATAGCTCCAGCACGCCACAGCGCCTGGCCATTATGCTGCGATGAGCGCTGGTAAGCCTGGCTATTGAATCTGTTTGTGTTGCCGTGTTTTCACTTGTTGAATAACGTTACAACAATAAACAAGTGTTTCTCTGTCTACAGCATTGGATAAGGCTGGCATATCCCAGTGGAAGGAGAAGGTAGTGGCTTGGGTACTGATGGTCGTAGCCGATCGTGGCGCTGCGCTGCGCGTCCAGGCGCTTTGCAGCCAGTGTGTCCCAGGCGTTAGACTCCCTGTCTTTGTTCGACCAAGTCTTCGTGCACTAAGGCTGCCAGACGAGGCTGCCTCTGCAGTGCTAGCCGCCTTAAATATGCTAAAGGCACGAACTGACAATGGCCCTAATTATGTAAACAAAGCCAGGGTCTCACTCGACGGCAAGTACCCTGAAACTCGACCTCTAGCTAGCTACCTATTGACCAATTTAGCTGCTATACCCTTACCCTCTGTCCTTGAGACAAAGTTTTAGCTAAACACAAATGAATGAAACAAACTCTGGTTACTTACAGTCAAGATGGTAGTCACGAAGTACACTCAGTAAGACACTATTCGCTCGGTTGTTGCCAGAAGGCGACCTGAGAAGGAATTGGGCCTTTGGGACATCATAGATGATATGATCACTTCATAACTGCTACCTCCAATCACTGTACATACTGTCCTGTCACTGTAAGCTACATGTTTGCACTGGCACCAATTACTGTTATATGTTGTTTTATATGGCATCATGGTCCTGGGGAAAAGCAGTTTCTTTTTTTTAATAACCATATGTCATTGAAAATTACAATAAAATACTAAATGTACAATGTACAAATACACTTGTCTTGAAAAGTAGCCTAACAACAGTTGTATATTGCCACCAACTGAGTTTGCGCATTGCCTCTTACATTAAGGAACGTTGGCAGTGAAACCAAATTGCGCACAATACTGAGGCAACGCAATCGCAGTGCAAGGGAAGTTCACAAAGCTCCAAGCCAGACAGCCAGCCAGCCTGATATTACTGCATTTATTTGTCTCTGCACCCCTTTTTAGTATTGCAATTGCCGTTATGCCACGGTGAGCTGACGTACTTCCAGCCTAAAATCTCAGCCACCACATTCACTTCTGCTGCAATGGCATCCATCGTCTTGATGGACCAAATTGATTGTCCAAAGCTAGTCAAGAGAAGAGAATCGACGAAAAAGTTCAAATATCAGCGAACATCTGGTACAACTGCCGAACACTGTTGTGTGCCTTTATGCCAGAACTCAAGTAAGTACAACGGTGTGCTTAGTTTTTTTACCTTTCCCGTGGATGAGGAGCTCAGACGTAAATGGGTATTCGCCATCCGCAGGGATCACTTCGTTATTGCACCTCACGCCCGGGTGTGTATTCGGCATTTTAAAGAGGAGGACATACGAGAGCCTACATCCGAGAACGGGCGGCTATTACTTAAATAGGGAGCTGTTCCAGCATTATTCGAGTGGAACAACTTCTCCCTTCCCCCTCCAAGACCGAGACCGCCACCCAAGGAGAGCCTTCCAGAAAGCGCAGATGCATCAGGCCAAGATGACCATGACTACGCCGTGGGTCCTGATCCCGCATTTGTGGACCTGTGCTTGAGGAAAATGCAGCTCTTCAAGAGGAAACCTGCCAGCTGAGACAGCAGGTCGAGCCTTACGTTGACGCAGAGGTTCGGCATCCACCGTTTTGCTTCCTCGGACAAAGACATCCGTTTCTTCACCAGGTAATGCAACTGCAGCCAATTAACTCAGGCCTATTAACTCAGTGCCAAGGAAATGTCTACCCCAGGAGCAGATCCAGGAATATTTGCAAGCAGATTTCAAGGACTACCCTGACACTACTGTCATCCCTGAGTTGAGGTGTCAGTACCCATCATCCCCACTCCTCCAGAGTGAGGTATTTTCCAGTTACAAGTCCCACTGCACTCTAAAAGAACTCATTGGGATTGCCCCACATGGGGCAATAACATTTGTACCTGGACTGTACGCCGGGTCAATCAGCGACAAGTAGATCACACGTGAATGTGGTGTGCTTAAACTCCTGAAACGTGGTATGGCCGCCATGGTAGACAGAGGTTTTCTCATTGATGACATCGCACCGTGCAAAGTTTACAGGCCAGCATTCCTGTCCGGCAGGTCTCAAATGTCAGCTTGTGATGTTAGGGAGACCCAGGCCATTGCACGTCTCAGGGTCCATGTTGAGCGTTTAATTTGGCGGGTAAAGGAGCACAAATTCTTTGACTAATCAACTTTACACTGTGTGGTGTAAATTTACAATACAGTGTTTTAAGAGAAGTTTAAAGTTGGTTAAGAAGCTTGATACAATGAATGTTGAATCAACTCCAATTGGTAGAGATGCCATTTGCAGTTTATGACACCTGGGGAGGATGAGACAGCTGGTCTGGAGACGATGTGGATTCAATTGTATTGTGATCTGAGGGAGTAGTTTAAGATAGATGAACTGATCAAGCTGCTCTGACCCTTCCTGTTGCATGGGTGGTGTTAATTAAATACTTGTTTGAAGATGTCCACACAAAGGACAGTTGACCATTTGACTGGTAAACTCCTGTGGCTTTAGTATCTACTGGTTTGGGGAGAGATGCCACATCAAAGAACTGTGGGAAACTTGGTATGGAGCCAAACTGTCACTGAGCAGTGCTGACCAATCACAGAGTTTGCTACATTGATGGATTGACCATCAGAAGAACCATTTGATCTAAAGTTTATATAAGGCAGGGTTTTAGGGTTGTTCTTCATCACTCTTGCGAACGATCTGTGGCTAGCACCCCCTTCGTTATGACTGATCACAAAGTACTTTGTTAATTCTTAATTTGTACAAGCTAAATACATTTATTGAAACCGCCATCTCTTGACTATTCAAATCTACACAGTGCCACTAGAATTTTTCCACGTCACACTGTAGCCTGTCTCCTCACAAGTTATGAGAACGGGCCTCTTGTAAAAGTATGGGCTAAGTAAGTGCTTATATTGGCTTTTATTGTAAATATCTTTGTAGAGTGTGCTAATATGTACCAAGGAGTTAATTTAATTACATACATACATACATACACATTTCAAAACTAATCAGACAAGTAAATATTGAGAAAGACATAAAAAAAGAAAAAGTCAACCTTCTCCTTAATGATGTTTGTTGTTTCATTATCACGGGTAATCCTTTATATAAACATGTCCTCTTGTGTGTACACAACAAATTCACACCAATGACATCCAGAAATTAACATTTGGCCCTGGACTTGCCAAAAGTAAGGATGTGTTTTCCTGAGTTTGTGTTTTCCCCCGCTGCTCATAATATATGGGCAGTCCACATAGCTAGCTACATTCGGGCATTTTACCTCAACAAGTCCAAACACAGGTTCTTGATTCAGATCGAAGACAATCCCATCAGGGGATGCACCCATCCATGGGGCATCAGGGTGGATAAGGAACCCACATGGGTAATGGTTGACTTCTCTTACCCTACAGTATTCCTCACTGGCTGTGGGTTTGAGGTCCAACCCCCTCCTCATGTCTGCTGTCTGATGGGTAGGTGTAAGTAATCTCCTGGCCAGATTTTCAGCAGAGCTATGTGCCCTGGTGTGGCAGACCTCACGGAACTTGGTTGAAGTGATGCGGGACCGCCTAAGCTGGTGCCACTCTGCACATGAACTCTGTTCTTTCGTAGCTTCTTCAATTTTGTGGTCTGTCTCCATAGATGTTTCAAGGGATGCCATGTGATGTTGTTGTTGTAGTGTGTATATGAAAGAACAGGTAGAGGGCCCAAGCCTGTAATCACAGAGTGGCAGCTGTGAGGGAGATGGGGCATCTGAGTGTGGGCAGGTTCTGGGCACTGCCTTGGTTGGCATTTGATAAGACAGTACGCTGTCCTCTTGAACAGGCCCAAACAAAGAGTCGACCAGCGGCACGTCATGGGAGATGGCCATAGTTGTGATCATGGGCGCCAGATAAGCAGGGAGGTCCTGGTATATAACACCAACATTCAAACAAGAGGGTTCAGGCAGAGGTGATGTTACTCCTCTATACAGGTTACTCCTGTGAAAAAAGGGCAAAACAACACAAAGGTGAGTATTATTATTATTTAAATTATTATAAAACCAAAGAGAGATTGTGATTCAAGTTTGATACAGTAAGTAACAATACAAACGTTATGCCTTCCATCAGTCTTCTTTCCCTTGGTAGGGCTGACAGGATCACCATGTCGTTGACCGGACCTGGTTTAATACCCTGCAGAGAGAAAATATATATATTTTTTATTAGGTAAACAAACTATACACACCAGCACACAAATAAAACATTTGTGCACCATCTGTCCCACCAGTGCACAGCTGTGCACTGGTGTGCACTGGTGGGACAGAGGTGAGCTTTTGCTGCGAGTACTGAGCAGTCTGATATAGGACAGCTGCTACATGGTTGCATTGAACAGTACCGGCCACACAAGAACACTGGCAGCTGTGGATCTCTACAGGGCGTGGATCCCTCAGCACAATCTGTTACAATACACGTGTTAAGACAAAAAATAATACTGCATTTGCAACACATTACAGCATTACAGGTGCAGTGAGCATAAAGAGATGTGTGAGCAAATAAAGTGCATTCAGCTGACAGACCCCTATAATTCTTAAGCCCCTGGTTCTATAAATACCATAAACTGTTTAAAAAAAACATATTGGATAAATCTGACTATCAACAAACATACATGCTTATGTGTGTCTTTGTTGAGAGTACTCAGCCTTACACATCATCTAGCATTACTGACTGCACCATGTATACAATCTTTAAAACAGTTTGAGAACTTTAAAGTTTAAGAACAGAACTTAGGTTGAGAGGACAAGTGAGATGTTAAGCATAAAAGTCAATTTAGCCTGTACTAAATGGGTCATATCCTAACACTGTCCATATTTCAAGATTACCCTCACTTTACTCATTCAAGATAACAGAAGAGAAAGGTAAGTAAGACAGGGTACAGAACTCTGAACGCAATCTAGTTTCCAGTGGCAGCTGGTGGTTATCAGGGAGTAGTATAGGTGGTGGGCCTCGTATCTGTTCAACTTTGCAATTTAATTTGGGGATGACATGGATAGTGTAAAAGTTTGTTAAACTCATAGGCAAACACAGTTGCCTACGATATCAATCGAAAAGCAACATTGTAAGAAGGCATGTGAATTTATTAGAAATCACAAAGAAATAAGGACATTGTTTGACAGATGAATCCCAAGATGGCGCCGATGATGGCTGCCTCGGTCGTTGGGTGCGCTCTTTTTTGTCTTGTTTTGTCTGTTAACACCTCCCTTGAGACATGCCATGTGCCAGCCTGTCTCAAGTCCTCCACCATCATCCCTGTGCCCAAAAAGCCAAGGCCAACAGGACATAATGACTACAGACCCGTCGCCCTGACCTCTGTGGTAATGAAGTCTTTCGAGCGCCTGGTGCTGGCACACCTTAATCCATCACTGACCCTCTACTGGACCCCCTGCAGTTTGCCTACAGAGCCAACAGGTCTGTGGACGATGCAGTTAACATGGCCCTCCACTTCACCCTACAGCACCTCGACTCCCCAGCATCCTATGCCAGGATCCTGTTTGTGGACTTCAGCTCTGCCTTCAATACCATCATCCCCGCCCTGCTTCAGGACAAGCTCTCCCAGCTGAACGTGCCTGATTCCACCTGCAGGTGGATCACAGACTTCCTGTCTGACAGGAAACAGTGCGTTAAGCTGGGAACACAAGTCTCTGACTCCCGGTCCATCAGCATCGGATCACCTCAGGGCTGCGTCCTTTCTCCTCTGCTCTTCTCCTTGTACACCAACAGTTGCACCTCCAGTCATCCGTCCGTCAAACTCCTGAAGTTTGCGGACGACACCACCTTTATTATTACTAAACACTGTAGTACGCTCCCAACGAAGGCAGTCGCATTTTCTTTCCCTCTCCTCCCCCTGACCTTCCCTGCTTGTTTCCCTGCTTGGCTTCTATCGTATTGTCTAGTTATTCACGGAGAACTGCTCTGAAGTTTCAATCATTTGGATAGTTTTTGAAGATATTACTCAAAATCAAATACTACAAAAAGGAACAACCTGAGAGGACTGAAGCCCAAGGAGAACAGAAGTATTTTGGGGTGCCCTCCAAGACTGACAAGCAAACTAAAGCTTGTTCCCTGTAGAACTATGGCTTGTAATGACTGCAAACAACTTACTCAGAGGATAGTCGAACTGGAGCTAAGAGTCAGAACCCTCTTAGATATCAGAGAGACTGAAGACTTCATAGATTCCATGCTACCTAGCCCGGAGGCTAAGCTACCTGCCAATGAGCCACCCTTGGAACCAGCTTTCTCTCCACCGGCCGTTGGACTGGATGAGTCATGGCCTGCTCTCGGCGCTAAACCAAAGAGGCCTAGCGCCGCTTCTACCTTCATCAGAGATGGGACTGTCACCAAGGATATACAGCAAAAAAAGCGAGGCAGAAACTCTTCCCGCATCACCTCTCCTCCTGTCACACTCAGAAACAGTTTCGAACCACTGGGAACTTTCTCTCCCTTGTGTGTGGAATCCAAGGCGAAGAGGCACAGGAGTGCTAGCCACGCAGCTAACAAACATGAAGGGCCCAGATCGCCGACACATGGTAGCTACTACACACATGCAAATCCAACACATCATCGTCTGCTGCGACCGGGAGTCCCCCATTTCACTCCAAGCCCCTCTCGGACCACTCGGGGCGCTGTTCGACCCCCTATCAAGCCTAATCAGACAACAATATCACAGGATTATCAAGATCCAAGGTATGCTAAGACTACCCACAGCCCATCAACACTTAGAGGAGCTAACACTGCTAGCACTATAGAATCTACTGCTAGCACTAACGCAGTGTCTAACCTTGGTCTAGCACAAGGTCCTATCATTGCTAACCCAAATAAGATAAGAACTGTCCCCGCAGCTACTGATAAGGCAAACGTTAGAAATGCAAACACAACACCACATATGGCCACTATCTTGATTGGAGATGCCATGACAGCACATGTTAAACTGGCTAAGACAGAAAATATTTGTCTTAGCAACACATCTGTCGAGGAACTGTCCTCAGAGGTACAAACAATCCTCAACAATAAACCAAACAACCCTAAGATAATCATCCACACTGGCTCGTTTGATATCCTACACAAGAAAACTGGCACTGAGATACTTAAAAAACATTTCACCCAGCTACTGAACACACTTAACAGATATCAAGATGTATTCATCAGTGGACCGATTGCATGCTTTCGCAGAGGAAAAGAAGCCTTCAGTCGACTACTATCTTTCAACACATGGTTGGCATCTGTCTGTCTGACACACAAACTGAGATTTATCGATAACTTCAATGTGTTCTGGAACTGTGCAGACCGTTTTCAAGCTGACGGACTCCACCCAAACCGTAGAGGATCTCGACTACTAACAGCAAACATCAATCACATGCTCCTGACCACAAATCAAGCTTCTCTCCCTATCCCTGTTGTGTCTAAGCTGACTGACGCATCCCAAACAACCTCCCATGGAACAGAACAGAACATTCAAACAGCCTCCTGCAAGGACATGGGCCCTGCACAGATCTGCACCCCCCGGATGAATTCCCTTGTGATGGAACAGCTCAGTGACAGAGACTTTCCCAAAGAAAAGCTACGCTAGGACAGCCACCATGCTATTTCATTGGACATACCGGTCATCATCACAAACAGAAAATGGCATGGTAAAATGCATGGTTACAAACCTGAAACTAGTGTTAGAAGTCACAGAACTATCCATATTCTTCCAACAGATTTATCTACCCCTGTTTTATCTGTTAATACCCCTCAGATGAAACTGGCCCTTCTAAATGTTAGATCACTAAATAACAAAACATTCCTAGTTAATGATCTGGTCAAAGAAAACAACTTAGACTGCATCTGTCTAACAGAAACCTGGCTAAACAATGACACGGCATCAATCAATACATCAATACTTTTTGTTATTATATATCGGCCACCCAAGCACTCGCCAATATTCATACAAGAATTCTCTGAACTATTATCACTTTGTGTCACTAGATATGACAAAGTAGTTTTAAACGGAGACTTAAATATCCAAGTAAATAAAAAAGCAGACCCAAGAACTATTGAGCTCTTAAATCTCCTTGACAGTTTCAATCTAACTCAACACATAACAGACCCAACACACCGGCACGGAAACACACTAGATCTAGTCATAACAACTGGACTAAATATCAATAATATTTCAAAACTGATCTACCCCTCTCAGACCATCATTATATACTTTTTAATGTGGAAATTATCCTAACAAAAAACAAAAAAGAATTCTTAGTCCATAGAAGATATTTAGACGATACAGCTATGATGACATTTTCTGAACAATTTGCTCTATATGAGCCGACTAACCATGATTGCTCTCTGAATGAAATGGTAGAGAACCTCAATGATGCACTATTATCTGTTTTAGACTGTTGCACCACTGAAAACCAAAAATAAGTGCACAAGCAGAACCTCCCCATGGCTGAGAAATAAAAATGTTAATGAAACGAAAAGAAAATGCCGTGTAGCAGAGAGAAAATGGAGGAAAACAAAGATCCCTATCCACTACAATATCTACAAAGATACACTAACCACCTATAACAAAACCATCCGTCTAGCAAGGAGAGAATATTTCTCCAACATTATTACAGAAAATGCCAGAAATTCCAGAGTTCTTTTCTCCACCATTGACCAGCTGCTAAACATTGTCCCTGCCCCACCTCCATCCTCAGCAGTTAAATGTGAAGAGCTTGCTTTGTTCTTCAAGAACAAATAACTTTGATCAGAGCGAGTATTATTAATAGTGGGGTCGAAACTGACATCAGTAGATTCTGCAACATAACCATGAGCACATTTACCTGTATCACACTTAGTGAACTTTCCAAAATTGTCAGCGAATCTAACTCCACAACCTCAGATATTGATCCTATACCCACAACATTCTTTAAGCGAGTGTTTGATAGTGTCTCAGGTCCGGTGCTAGAGATTATAAACACATCCCTTAGAACTGGCGTATTCCCAGATGCCTTCAAAACAGCTGTTGTAAAGCCCCTATTAAAGAAACCCAAATTGGATAACAGTCTACTTGCAAATTACAGACCAATATCAAACCTTCCATTTATTAGTAAAGTACTGGAAAAGATAGTTTTAGTCCAATTAAATTATTTTCTTGAAGAAAATAACATCCTGGAAGTCTTGCAGTCAGGTTTCAGGAAATATCACAGTTCTGAAACTGCTCTCACCAAAATAATTAGCGACCTCAGACTAAACTCTGATGCAAATAAAGTCTCTATCCTTATCCTGTTAGATCTCAGTGCAGCATTTGATACAATTGATCACGACATCCTAATCAATAGACTGGAAAAGCTTATTGGGTTCACGGATAGTGTATTGAACTGGCTGAAATCATGTCACAGGAAGGAAGTTTTATGTTAGTTTAGGTGACCATAGGTCCAAGAAACATGAGAACTGCTACGGGGTTGCTCAAGGAAGCTGCTTAGGTCCATTACTTTTTTCTCTTTATATGTTACCACTCGGCGACATAATCAGAGAACATAACATAGATTTCCATAGCTATGCGGATGACACACAACTATATATATCCACTGAACCGAACGATGCAACGGCCATCAATTCCATTACCAACTGCCTGTTGGCAATAAACAAATGGATGAATGATAACTTTCTTAAATTAAATGAAGACAAAACCGAAGTCCTACTATGTGCCCCAAATCCAAAAGAGAGATGCTTATTAAGAATCTTGGAGGCTTAACCCCCTGTTTTAAACCAGAGGTGACGAGTCTCGGTGTAATCCTGGACTCAGATTTGAATTTCAACTCTCACATTAATAAAGTGACCAAAACAGCTTTCTTTCACCTGAGGAATATAGCAAAGGTACGACCATTCATAAACCAAAATGATGCAGAGAAGTTAATTCATGCTTTTATATCCAGCCGGCTGGACTACTGTAACGCACTTTTCACTGGTCTTCCCAAGAAAACCACTGAAAGACTACAGCACATTCAAAATTCTGCAGCTAGATTATTAACCAAAACTAAAAGGAGAGAACACATTAGTCCTGTCCTAGCTACTTTACACTGGCTCCCTGTTACCTTCAGAATTTACTTTAAGGTCATTTTACAAAGCTCTACACGGACAAGGACCTAGCTACATTACTAACTCCTTTATAAACTACACACCAGCTAGAACACTGCGATCATCAAATGCAGGCCTATTAGAGGTCACCAGAAGCAGTCATAAGAAGATTGGTGATTCGGCCTTTGTCAATTACGCCCCGAAACTATGGAACTAATTACCCATAAATATTAGGGAAGCAAACACTCTAGACATTTTTAAAAGACAGCTTAAAACCTACCTTTTTACCGAAGCATTTAAGTAATTTTATCTCAAAAGGGTTTTCCTACTTTTAAAGTTGTTTTCTCTCTTGAACAGAGATCTTATTGGGATTTTTATTTTTGTTTGAATTGTTTATCACTTGTATTATTGTTGTTATTGATTTTATGTAAAGCACCTTGAGCTACAATTCTTGTATGAAATGTGCTATATAAATAAAGTCTTACTTACTTACTTACTTACTTATTGGGCTCATCTCTGGTGGAGACGAGTCTGATTATAGGTGGGAAGCGGCCAACCTGGTGACCTGGTGCAGCCAGAACAACTTAGAGCTCAATGCTCTTAAGACAGTGGAGATGGTTGTGGACTTCAGGAGGAACACAGCCCCACTCATCCCCATCACCCTGTGTGACTCCCCAGTCAACACTGTGGAGTCCTTCCGCTTCCTGGGCACTATCCTCTCCCAGGACCTCAAGTGGGAACTGAACATCAGCTCCCTCATCAAGAAAGCACAACAGAGGATGTACTTTCTTCGGCAGCTGAAGAAGTTCAACCTGCCAAAGCCAATGATGGTGCACTTCTACTCAGCCATCATTGAGTCCATCCTCACCTCCTCCATCACCGTCTGGTACGCTGCTGCCAATGACAAGAGCAGACTGCAGCGTATCATCCGTACTGCTGGGAAGGTGATTGGCTGCAATCTGCCTACCCTCGAGGACCTGCACACCTCGAGGACCCTGAGGCGAGCGAGGAAGATTGTGGCTGACTTCTCCCACCCTGGACACTCCCTGTTTCAGTCACTCCCCTCCGGCAGAAGGCTGCGGTCCATCAGGACCACGCCACAAAAACAGTTTCTTCCCTTCCGCTGTTGGCTTCTTCAACAAGGCCAAGGGACCACACTGACTCTAATGACTTCCTGCTTAAAACACATTGCTTTTTGCACTGCATTACAAAATTGTATCTTGTACATTTGTATTTTTTGTAATATTTGTATTTTTATATTGTAATTTACGGCAACTTATATTTTATTTTATTGTATATTTAATTCTATTCTAATCCCACTTAGTACTGCTAGTTCATGTACCCTTAGTATAGATAGTCCACATATTTAAATTTTAGGTCCCTATATGTTTATTGTATGCACCTTCCTGCCAAAGCAAATTCCTTGTCTGTGCAAACTTTCATGGCAAATAAATCCCATTCTGATTCTGAATTAAGATAATAATTATGACACTGGATGTCACTTCCACCAGCTCCAGAGGTGATCCTTGAGCTGGTTCACTGCCCCTGTAAAACACTTTGTTTACCTGCGAGTTTAACCAACTTTGACACTATGGTTTTGACAAAATGGGCAAAAACTTGGTGGCAACAACTGGTTTATAGTTAGAAATACAATAATCATCCCAACTTTAGAAATCCAGGTCACCCCCAAATTTAATTGCAAAGTTGAACAGATACGAGGCTTCGACCCACCACCTAGTAAGTACAAACACGTCAATACTACTTAAATACAATACTTGAGTAACTTCCTCAGGAACCTGAACTGAACCTGTGTGATGACTTAAAAGGTAAAAAATGCAGCCCTTGATGTTGCGTTGACAGACAGACAGGAAGTGAACCTGGTGGCTGAGACCGTGGAGCGGAAGTACGTGGCATATAACCAATTGTGACCACCAACTTCATACTAATAGCTAACTAGCTAACCAACATTGTATTTGATAGTAGCTTGCACGAGCATCCTTAGACCTACTTTACTTACGTATTAGTTGTTACAATTGTTGTCATAATTTCCCATCGGAGATTCAAGCAAGCAGACTTTAATTTTGGAAAACCAGACGCTGATTGAGCCAAACCAGGCGTTAATTTTGTGTGGTTTGCTAGACACGTCTCAAAAATTTAGACAAAATTTACGTGTGTAAATTGCAATGTGTCACGTGACACGGTTCAATTCGAGGCGAAAAGGTTTTTTACGCGTGGTTGAGACGGGGCCGTGTCAAGCAAGGCGTAAAAGACGCCGGCTTTGGATGCCAAGTCGGTGTTAATTACGCGTGGTTGACACACAGGGGCGTCTTAATACTTGCCCACTAGGCCTCCCATAGGGGTCTGGGTTGGACCCTTCTCGAACAAGCTGGGTACCCAATCGGAAATGCAATACCACAAAGATCCACCAGGACCTTTGACTCAAGGCAGGGGCTTGGTTTTGGCACATATGGATTTCCGTAATATGCGTGAGACTTGGCAGCTCTGGCCCATAGTGCTAAGCAGCAGTCAGTTGAACAGCTTGTCCTTTGTCACATCACCAGTATCAGTTAAATGCATTGTAGATTAAGTGTGTTAAAAACACAAACCCACCTTCTATTTGTCTTTTTTTATATGGTACTTCATGATCTTAGGTCTAACAGTGCTACCTTCGGGGGTAACTTATAACTGAGATTTGAATCAAAGATTAGAATTTTGAGAAAAAGATTCCAAGGAACATATATTTTACTGTTTATTTATTATGTGGTCAGATATTGAAGGCGGAAGGACTGTACAGCAGGGAGACTCAGAAGAGAAAGTCATGGATAGACATATCATAGATCTCATCCAAAGCCAACAAATGTGTCCAATATCATATTAGATACGGTAGCAGTGGTAGTAGAAGTTGAGATAGCAGATATTGCACAAGTAGTAAAAAAAGAGAGCAGCTTAAAAGAATAGCAATGTAGAAAGTAAATGGAGTTTAAAGTGAGTAACAGCTAAACAAAGGAATGGAAAGAGGAAAACAAAAAAGGAAAGAAACTGAAAGTTTCCTCGGGAGGAACCTATATAGATTTGCCTGTATTTCCAAAAAAAATTATTTACTTTTTTTAAAACCACCCCAAACACTGCACATATAACCCAAATGTTGGTTCTAGTTTTGGCACCCCCAAAACACTGCTACTGAATACACCCAATGCCAGATGAGTGAGAACAAAGGTGAAAGATACTACTAGGACAGATAATCATGAAATAAATAATTCACAAAATGAACTTGAATAAAAATCTGTGCATTGTATAATTTGAAAAAAATTACAGTATATATATATATATATTGCTTCAGAACAATGCAAAGTAAATGGGTTAACATTACAGGCAAAAAATATTTACGCCTAAAATATGAGGTATGTTTCAGCTTTTCTTGACATCCAAAACAAATAAGCCCAGTTCTGTTTAGATGGACCTAGGAAGGAATGTAACTGTATGTGCGCATACAGTGCAAGCAGCATCTTTACACCCACATCTTCACACACACCCACCAACACATACCCTTTGTTACGAGATGAACAACGGAGAAAAACAAGACAAACGTGCAAAATCAATCCATTTTCCACATTCTACCAAAGAGCTTTCATGATTATGCATATGATCTCAAATAAAAGAAATCAACATTTTGTGGACCATGATAAAAAGTACATAAAGCTACTGATGTATTTTACCATACACACTATCAAAATGTATAGTCTATTTTAATTTAAAAAAATGACATCAGGACAATGTACTAGGGACCAAAAAAATAAAGACTAACATTTAACTCTCCTGTAAAACACAATACATGCTCATAAAGTGCAGTCGAGCCTAATAGATGCAAGAGGTCTGATTTCAGAATTGGCTTTGTAATGTGTAGAGTGGCGGATATCTCAGTTCTAGAGATAGATTTGATCACAGATGATGGTCTCCACCACAAAAGTGTTCTCAAAGTGCCGAATGCTGTGGCAATTCCTTGCCTCACGTTTAATGATGCCTGGAAAGAGGGAGGAAAAGGAGAAAGGGAGAGATATATTTTAGTCACAGTTAGAGAAGTGGATTACGTTTGCCAATACAATTGAGAGCTCCCACTCTCTACCTCTCCATAGCATCAATGTAGATACTGCTAGTTACTCCAACACCATATATGCACCTATAGGAAGCATGTTACATCAGCAATGCCTCCATCCGCCAACTCTCAGAAGACGTCACTACTACGCAACACTTCCTCCTCCGCAATGTTTGATTCTACATAGTGTTCTAGGAGTGAGTCACACACTGATTATGCAAGAAGCTCCATGTGGAAACCCACATACTCTGATACACACACACTCTGATACAATAATAATATTTATTTTAAACAAGGAGGCACAAACAAACAAGTCTATTTTGGGTGAATTTGGAGTATGGGGGTCTGATGACGTCATCACCTATAATGTAATGTATGATATTTTTTAAACTGAAGTGGCACAAACAAAACTTTTAAAGGGGTGATAGACTGGGTATTTTGGGTATTTCACACTGTTCCTTAAGGTCTCTGAATAGGGTATGTAACATTGGTTGGGCTGAAAATGGCCCGGGTGCTATTCTATGCCCCCTGATACATCCAGTGAAATTTTACCAGGAAAAAAGGCTGGGTTTTCTCCTTTTATGGTATGCTCATGAATATATAGATGAGCTGCGCGCTGATTGGTTGGTTTACAACAAGTGAAGCTGCTGAGCAAAGCCACAACACGGCCACAGAACTCACTGACACAACGACGGTGGAGACTTGAAATAAAAACGTACAAATAAATCTATTGTGTCTACATAACACTGTTTTCAACAGATTGACTAGATACCATATGAAATGATTACGTTAGTTGTTTCCACTTCTGTGGTCGAAGCAAACAGGATCGACTTAGGTGGGTAACGTTAGCACTAGCTACAGCTTAGCAATCGTGAGTCAACTCAGCTTCAGTTAGCTCTTCTAGCTATCTTGCTGAAAAATAGATCAGGACAAACATGCATCTTGAATTGTAGATTTACATGACAACACAGGTTATTTATTTGAATGAAACACAGTCAGGAACATGAAATAACGTTAGTCCCATTTCACACATTCTACCGATGCTAGATACAGGCAGGATACGTTAGCATTGCTAATAACTGTGAGCGACAACATCATACTACAGCCAAAGAGTATAGAAGCATGTCAATATAAGTTCTTTGCTTGCGGCTGTGATGAACATAAGGTCGGAACAGCACCTCTTTTCAGCAACAGCATCATAGCAAATCCTGATTTAAAATGTCCCCAGTTTTCTAAAGTGTCCTCGGTGAAATGGTCCGAGCAAATTAATACTTTAGCATCGTACTTAATAGGAATATTCCCATAGATAAACATCAGCCATGCCTGTCTAGTGTCTTGTTCTTTGGGAAGATGGTGAAAAGTGTCAGGATTCCCTGTACAGCCTGGAACACTGCATTTACGGCGCTCCATTTTCAATATCTTGAAAACATTAACTTTCTTATTTGTAATTCCTGTGTAAGTAGAGAGCAGCACGCAGCTAGCTAAAAAAGTGTCGGAGATCTACGCGACCTCCGTTTATGTTCCTGGACCAGAAAACCAGAGGGCGAGTAAATGTAAATTTTAGGGCGTGACAAAGTTGATGCTGCAACTTGTGACGTCACAAGTTGCACTGTTTCAAAAGCTAGCGTTTGGACTTTGAGGTTCACTGTATGTTTATTTTACACACCAAACTGTCATTTTTCAACTATGACAAGGTAAAATCGGTTTTGCAATCAATTGCCCCTTTAACAACACAAACATTACTATTTTGGGTGAATTTGGAGCATATTGGAGGGCAGAGCGACATCAAAATAACCTATAAAATATTCTTTAATATCAAAATAATTACAGTAGCACAAACAATTGTTAAAAGGGACAAACCCGTACAAACAATTGAGACTATTTTTGCTACCGATTTGCATTGGGTGGGGGTCCCAACTTCACGCAGGTAGTGCTCTACGGACACAATGAACCTTGAGTTGCCATAGACCAATTATTTGTTTGTAAACATTCGAGATGCACGCGCAATGTGGCTGCAGAAAACCGGGAAAGGATAGCCTTTATAATGGCTAGAGAAGTACACGGATTATACAAATAGTTCGATTTAAAAAGACCAAAAAGGTCGAGGAGGACAGCCTTTAAGAGAAAAAGCGATTCCCCATTGATCTGTCATATCAGAATTTTTTGTTGGGTTACGAAAGTTTTGAAATTTGAGTGAGAATGTCGCCCGGTAGACCGCATAGTCTTAGGCGGGCGGCAGCCATGTCTTCACGTCATGTCACAAAGTTCATAATTTTACAGTTTTACAGTCAATTTTACACCTAAAAAGTCGAGCAGGGCAGCTTTAAAGAGATATGGGAATTCTGCTTTTAGCCAGCTGGTCCGATTATTTTTGTGATTTGTGTAAAACTGGCAATCTGGGTGAGACTGCGTCCCCGTTACAGTTTTGACGTTGTTAGCCTCAGGTCGCTCACTGGCAGTGTACACAATGTTGTATTTCACTCCATTCTACACTATAAACGTCAGGGACGACTGCCTTTAGTAGATACAAGCCTGCTGAAGATAGCCAGCATCTCGGATTTCTTTAACTGAGCCTGTTTCATTCGTCATTTGCCTGAGAAAGTGACCTCCGTTAGTCAGGCTAGTTTTGCCCTATCACTTGGTCAGGCTATTTAAAGGTGTCGGGGTCAAGTGACTTTTGTGCAAGGACAAATGAAACGTAAATGTACTTGTCCAAAGGACAAGTGCCTCCAAAAGTTAATCAAGTTAATCAGGGTTAGTCAAGCCCTGAAATCCAGTGGCCAGAGATGTATGATGACCTGATCGACACTCCAAGTGTATTATACCCGGGATAAGTTTGTCTTTTGCATCCGACATGCGCAGTTGAGCATGCTTGACAGTCGTGTGACGTAGGGTGATAATTGGTCTATTGGCTAGTAAATTTCATATTTTACTCGCCAGACTTTTTACATGGAATGCATGAACAATGCAAATAAAATAAAAAATACCTACTTCATCTGTCAGAATTATTATTGGGTGTGGTTACCTTTGGCAAGAGCACAACCATTGTTCTATCTCATATATATTTATTCTTTATTATCCCACCCCTAAGGATCCCTCAATATTTGGACTACATAGAAAACGCCGGTGTCAAAAGGTTCGTCTTGCGTTGCTTGTTTTTTTATTTACGTTCCGTTGCCTGGTTTAGGAGGTTACAACGTTTTTGTGGCAAACAGTGCCTTGTGTGCACAAAGGGAACTCAGTGCTAGCCTACGTCACAACGTCAGCACACGTTAGCAACGAAACATAGATACGACGTGCATTGATGTGCTAGTAAGACTGTTGCTCAGCAAGTATCGTGCTGTGGTGTAAGAGGACTGATCAACAAGCGCATCATACATTTAAGCAATTTAAGACTTGCATGTACAGTACCTAATGTTACATTAAATAATGTATTTGAACTCAAGCTTGTGTGATGCGTCGCTGTATCGTTGCACGGTTTAGGATTATATTACAGTAAGTAAAATAGTCTGGTTCAGTACATAAATTAAGTGAACATAATTTTTTTACCTGCATATACCTACAGCTGGCAGCTGTGCTCCGTTTTGCTCCTAGATTCAGACATAGCCCCAGTAAATTGTAGAGCTAGCTAACTATTAGACTTCTGCTGTGTGGGAATCGCAAAAGCTAACCAGTCAAAGGGCGTACAAAAATACAGGGTGTTGATATCACAGCCTGGAAACATACCCATCTGCAACCGACGCAAGCACACCCCCTCTCTAGTTAGTTTTGCACAAGCATTAAAGGCAAAATTGGCATAGTGTCTGTAGTGTCAGGTTCTGTCGAGCCTGAGGCCATCGTGCAGGTCAAGGTAAAGTGTAGCGTGCAAGGTTGATCCTTCGTCTGCAAAATGCGTCACTCTCGCGTGTCACATGACCAAAGTAAAATTGCAGCCTTCGCGATTACAAAATCTCGTTTTGTCACATCGCGATATTATCGCACATACAATTCATCGTTCAGCCCTATTCCATAGCGACAACAAATCATATCTAGCGACTAGCAGCAAATCTAGCGACTTTCTGTTACTTTGGCAATCTCCGCTTGTTTATGAGCAGCAGCAAAACAACTAATTGTACTTCTGTTAACTCGCACCCCAACCCCCCTCCACCCAGCGGCAACACTGGACAAAGGGTGCTCTCTCATTCAAGCAACGGTGCATCGTTGCAATCTGCGCTTAATATTTGCCTCAAACTTAATCATAGGCAAGTGAAATCGAACAATTTACTATCTATTGGCTAATTAAAGAATTTTTAATCGTCTAGCATGAAATTTGGTTACATATGCGAGTGTTTTACTCGGATTGTAGAGGAGTTGCAGGTTAGGAAGAGTGGTACGTGGGCAGCTCTGTTACAGAAATGTACTATGCAACACTGGTTGAACACATATACTTGCTTACACACTGTCAGTGCTTCCCATACATTGATTTCTTCGTGGCGGCCCGCCACAATAAAAAATTGACCGGCACAAATGTATTAACTATTTTTTTTTTTTTACTGTTTAACATGGCAACAAAAAAAAGTCTGGCATTGTTCAGAGGGCCGGTCCAAATAAGTGGGCCGTAGTTTGGGGACCCCTGCTCTAAATCAATGCGCGGGACAAACAGCTTTTTCCCTCAGAGAAGATGGCAGGAGAATCAATCCGGATTTTACAAACGGTAAGTAGGCCTATCTATATAATTATCTGCACAAATGTGTAAACTGATAGTCAAGTTAAATACAATCATATTCATAAATACATTCGGCAAATATAACAATATGAGTCTAACGTAATGTTTATATTACGTAAAGCGCGAAACTTTTTTGCGCTCAAATTAATCGCTCAAAGTCTGGCTCCGCCCCTGCCTACCATCACAAATATAACCACATTCTGTGGGAAACACTGCTCTGCTATGTGGCATAAGCTTCCATTAAGACTGAACCATGTCTGTTTGCTCTATGCTTGCTGTCATCTCACAGCAGTCATCTGTTCTCACACCAAACAGCCTACGGATTCTCCATGACTCAACCGATATGGAATACACTATAATCATTGGTATCCATTGATGTAGAGCTGCCAAAACCATGACTTGGCATTACATTGTGTGTAATGCCAAGAGTGGGAGTGTTTTTTGTGTGTGAACTCACGTCTGTGTTGGTTGCGACGTTTGAGGCGGTAGGTCTCCCTGCCATAACACATCCGGTTGATGAAAGGCCCCAGCTGTCTCATGTTCCTCACACGGCCCGTCACCATCATCTCCTCCTGCACGATGTACGTTTGGGGTAGGTATGTCCCCTTCTGCAGGACACATACACAATACAACACTATCCTCTACACATACAAACCACCACATCCCTATTCAGTTCTCAAAACAGGAGTCAAGCACACAAAGAGCTTACCTTAACATTGACCAGAAGCTCCCACAGGTTACGTGGTGGCATTACCAGTGTTGTATTCAGCTCAATGACATAACACTTGTCCAAGGCAATGTCATGGTACGCTGTCAAACCCTGCAATACAAAAGTGACAAGTCAAGCATACTGAAGCCATTCAAAAGATCCTCAATTACAACGTGCAGCTATTATATGGATGACCATATCTTAAAGCATATCCTATAATCTAAGGCCACTCAATTCATCTCCTTGTTTCCATAACTTTGCCCATGTCCCTCCAACTTCCACAAATGGACAATTGAAGGACTGTAGAGGAACTCAACAGAAATTCACTTTGGACATTTGAGATGCAATCTGGGTCTTTAATGAAGACGTATTAGATAGTACCCAATTGCTCTGAAAGTACCAAGTCAATGAAGGGAATAGTTAAGCACAAGTTCAAGATAAAATCAACGTACAGTTAGGTCCATAAGTATTTGGACATTGACACAATTTTCATCATTTTGGCTCTGTATACCACCACAATGGATTTGAAATGAAACAATCAAGATGTGCTTTAAGTGCAGACTTTCAGCTTTAATTTCAGGGTATTTACATCCAAATCAGGTGAACGGTGTAGGAATTACAATACATTTTATATGTGGCCCCCCCCTTTTTAAGGGACCAAAAGTAATTGGACAATTGGCTGCTCAGCTGTTCCATGGCCAGGTGTATGTTATTCTCTCATAAAGGGAGTTTGTTATTTCATTGACAAGGAGCAGATAAAAGGTCTAGAGTTCATTTCAAGTATGGTATTTGTGTTTGGAATCTGTTGCTGTCAACTCTCTATATGAAGTCCAAAGAACTGTCACCATCAGTGAAGCAAGCCATCGTTAGGCTGAAAAATCTAAACAAACCTATCAGAGAGATAGCAAAAAACATTAGGTGTGGCCAAATCAACTGTTTGGTACATTCTTAAAAAGAAAGAACGCACTGGTAAGCTCAGCAACACCAAAAGACCCGGAAGACCACGGAAAACAACTGTGGTGGATGACAGAAGAATTGTTTCCCTGGTGAAGAAAAACCCCTTCACAACAGTTGGCCAGATCAAGAACACTCTCCAGGAGGTAGGTGTGTCTGTGTCAAAGTCAACAATTAAGAGAAGACTTCACCAGAGTAAATACAGAGGGTTCACCACAACATGTAAACCATTAGTGAGTCTCAAAAACAGGAAGACCAGATTAGAGTTTGCCAAAAAACATCTAAAAGAGCCTGTACAGTTCTGGAACAACATCCTATGGACAGATGAGACCAAGATCAACTTGTACCAGAATGATGGGAAGAGAAGAGTATGGAGAAGGGAAGGAACTGCTCATGATCCAAAGCATACCACCTCATCAGTGAAGCATGGTGGAGGTAGTGTTATGGCGTGGGCATGTATGGCTGCCAATGGAACTGGTTCCCTTGTATTTATCGATGATGTGACTGCTGACAAAAGCAGTAGGATGAATTCTGAAGTGTTTCGAGCAATTTTATCTGCTCAGATTCAGCCAAATGCTTCAGAACTCATAGGACGGCGCTTCACAGTGCAGATGGACAATGACCCGAAGCATACTGCGAAAGCAACCAAATACTTTTTTAAGGCAAAGAAGTGGAATGTTCTGCAATGGCCAAGTCAATCACCTGACCTAAATCCAATTGAGCATGCATTTCACTTGCTAAAGACAAAACTGAAGGGAAAATGCCCCAAGAACAAACAGGAACTGAAGACAGTTGCAGTAGAGGCCTGGCAGAGCATCACCAGGGACGAAACCCAGCGTCTGGTGATGTCTATGGGTTCCAGACTTCAGGCTGTCATTGACTGCAAAGGATTTGCAACCAAGTATTAAAAGTGACAATTAGATTTATGATTATGTTAGTTTGTCCAATTATTTTTGGTCCCTTAAAAAGGGGGGCCACATATAAAATGTGTTGTAATTCCTACACCGTTCACCTGATTTGGATGTAAACACCCTGAAATTAAAGCTGAAAGTCTGCACTTAAAGCACATCTTGATTGTTTCATTTCAAATCCATTGTGGTGGTATACAGAGCCAAAATGATGAAAATTGTGTCAATGTCCAAATACTTATGGACCTAACTGTATTTATTACAGATCTATAAGGTGCAGCTGTCTGATACACTCAAGTTGAGCATATCAGAGGACTGCACAAAGAATACAGTAATGAAGGGCAGTTAAATAGTATCACAATATGGGAGGTTTTACTCCCACCAGAAACGTTGGGGGTGATCTTCAACACAGCCTTCGCAAGCACAGACAGAAGACGCTGCATTCATGGTGCTAGATAGCCTTTGTTTAGGCTTTAGATTGGCAACTAAAAAAGACCCTGACGTTCCATGTTCTCATGAGCTAATATAGCAGGGTATAGTTCAAACATTATTTATTATATTCAGAGCATTCCAAACAGTATAAAAGTAAAAGTAATATTGAATCATTGTAAATTGATCAGTGGTTAAAGACAGACCTCTTCACATGGATTCTTTGGCACTGTCAGTGTTGTGAGCACCTACTCTGGAGGAATGGCCAGGGTTGACCAACAGGGTGACATGTCATTCTCTTACCCGGTGAAAATCATGAATGATATCGGCGGGGTCGCTCCCTCCAAAGTGGGGTACAGGCACACTGATCTGCTCATAGTTGTCATCGAGGTATATGCCAACGTTCTCTTCCAACTCCTGGCGCCCGCGCAGAGGAGCATAAACAGAGTCTTCATACAGAACCCTGCAATGGAACAGGCTGTCCTCTGGGATCTGGATTGAGAACGAAGATACCAAAACTTTGGTTAGTTTCACATTCTGGACTAGGCTATAAATCAGTGCAGCCAACCATTATCAAAATAATATGTTTGACATCTATATCTACCTGAGGTATGAAGTAGTAACGGTAAACGTAGATGGACACCAACACCAGGCCGGACATGAAGACCACCAGGCCAAAGGTGAGGCAGCACAGGCCATTTAGGGGAGACTTCCTGGGCCTAAGAGGAAGCACCAGCTCCCCCTAGGGTCAAGAAAGAAAACTAAGTTAGTCCTAAGAAAATAGAAGCTAGCTCAGTGTTGGGGTATGGGTTGATGGGATACCTCATTGACTACCATCAAAATCAAAGGAAAACGTTAATAATTGTATAGTATTGGAGTTTGCTGTCCCTTTAGTTCCTTCCTACAATCAGGACTCTGTTCGGTTTGAAAAAGTCACAGTTTAAATACCCCTTAATTTTCTGCTATACCGTTGCTGCGGTATGAGCTGTTTTTTGGGGGGGTTCGTCAAAGACGGAAAGTGCAGGAATCCCTCAGGCTTTACACAGTTGAGAAAGTAACCCTCCGGGTTGGTGCAAGCAAGCAGTCAGTATACAGAATAGCCGAAGGAGGTGCACTCCTGGAACTTTACCTTGCAGTATGGGAATTTTTTGTGGACCGAAAACATTCAGAAGGCCACAGATGAAGGAAATACAACTACCCATCTACGGGAGCACCACCAGTCACTATTCGCAAAATTCAAGATAACGGTGTCTTGAAATTTACATTTGCAACAAGTTGAGAGTAAGCGCGTTTAGCAGTAGTGAAATACACTTTGAACAGTAGGCTACTATTGGCATGCTACTGACTGAAGCAGATAACACGGCTAATTAACAAGCTAGCGTCAGCTAGTTTCAGGTTACGTTACACCAGAGCCATAGACAAATATTTTCTGGGGAGGAGCAGGTTAGCCTACTACAGGTCTCTCAAATGTCATGCATTTGCTTTGAGACTCACACATTTCAACCATTTCTCACCCTGAGAACCGCAGATTTCTGCGGAGTTGATAGTTGTCTCAAGTTATGCAGAGTTAAAAAACAGAAAATAAGAAACACGGTATGCTAATCTCACGACAATTTAGTACAAAAATTAGTGCATATATTTAGCTGGTTTCACGTATATACATTTATTTTCTTCCACCGTCTGTGTGTGTATAAGTTAAATTAAAACAATAATTATGTATTGTTCTTTTTAGTAAAAAAAATAAATACGAATTTAACTATTTAACTTGACATGTTTACTGTTAAAACAATTGTATATTGCTTAAAAATTAAATATATTGTGTTCAACAAAAATATGTTAGAGCTGTAATCGCAATACCCTTATAGCGTGAAACCGTGGTATTTTTTCTCAAGCTTATCATACCATAGAAATCTGATACCGGCCCATTCCTAGTTCTAACGGAGGTTTCTTTTTGACCCTGGGAATCACCTTGACTTCGACTGCCGATGGTAGTTGAATGATGGAGAGAGGGCTTTTAGATGTGAAGTTCCATTTCAAAAAGTTGCCAGATGGCTTGGTGACAAAACCAAGGCTGTGTGTACTGATTGTCAGGCTGAGTTTAGTTATCACCTGAGTACTTCCAGCCTAATATATCACATGCAAGTAAAGCACACAGCTAGCAGCAGCAGCGTTAGCAGTAACAGCGGTAGCAGCAGCAGCGTTCGCTCCGGTAATATACGGCAGACAACACACTCGACAATGTTGAGTGAATAAAACTCCCTCACAATTTCCTTGTTATCCTCCAGTTATTTGAAGTTTTAAGTAGGCTACAACCTTTTAATGTTATTTCACAAAAAAATATTTTATTTGGGTAAAATTTGAACAATTAAATTGAATACATTTGCGATTAATCGCAATTCAATAGTTTAATCGCTTGACAGCCCTAGTAAAAATACACAATATTTTACTAGTGCAAAATTACAGTACATGTTAAGCCACCGGTCACTAAACCTTAGCGTTAGTCGGCTGGGCTAGCGAGCTAGCAGTGGCACAGAACAGTCACATAATGTGACAAGACTGAATTTAAAAGTATGAAAAACACACCAGGAACACCATCGGCAACGCTGCACCATGCATTATTATTTTAATGTAATCTTTAAATTCAGGCTTGTCACATTACGTAACTTTGTTCTGAACAGGACTGGGTGTGCAGCCTTACATACAATAAGTTTCTCCATCTTGAAATCGTAAAACCTAGAAATGTTTACCATGACCAGCGGTTGCTACGTTACAAGAAACAAGAAAACCAATCCGATTGGCCAACGCTTGCGTTTAACGCTCCTCATTTATATAAAGTTGAGAAATTTCAACTTGCAACGCCCCGCTCGCCTTCCCACAATGCTCTAGGCGAGCGTCAACACCCAGTTTAATTGAAAATTAATTGGAAGCTGACGCCCCGCGCTGCCCGCTCCGCTGTAGTGGACACGCCCCACTAGTCGCCAGTATGGACATCTCTAGGACATAATTGGGCTGAGATGATGCACCTTACCAGACATGATCCCCAGTCTCTCAGTCAATCTACTAATGAGGCAACACGCACATGCTGTACACACATTTGACACTGATGCCATGGACAACCGAAGGAAAATAAGCAGATTGTATTGGTAGTATGACGCTGTAGCAGGGACGCTAATGTTGGAGTTATATTCATGGAGCCTCACTTCCACACTCTATATTCATTCAGAACACCCAACATTGGAGGTAAATCAGAACAATTGCGGGGGTCCGGAATCCTAAATTAGAAATTGTATTACTAGTTCTACAAACACACCGTCTACTCTGATGCAGAAAAATGCCTTTCTACAACTGCTCCCTCTCACCCACCACCTATCAAGAGTAGCTAAATTCTTGTTTTACAGTATACTATCTGGGTACCAGACCTATGTTTTTTTGTTGTAGGCTTTTCAAATATCAACACAACACATTTCAACAGAAAGACAACCTTAAAGTCAAAGCCCAGAGAGGAGGATGGTGAAAACATCGCAGAACTAATATTCATTTATATGACAAATGGAAATTAGCCTTATTTAGGCCTATATTATAATCAAATGTGATCAATATTTATATATTGCACGGTGCGATAAACGCATAGCAAATTGCTCCCATTTAGAGTGTACCCTCTAATGACACTGTCCCTTACGACACTCAACATAAGTAATTGTCCAAACAACGTTTTGTAAGGCAGTTGAATGTATTTAAAGAGGCATCCTGTATAGGGAACGAGATCAGCCTACCCAGATCATTTTAGCATCTGCTGTGTCCCCAAAATATGGCGTCAAACTCCTCGAGGAGCATATTTAGTTACATACTCGAATGCAGGATTTTTGACTGTATTAGAGATTGTTACTTTCTTCCTACTTTCTTCTTACTTTCTGTAACAACGATTAGATGCACCATTTTATGTGGAATGTTGTCGAAAGACACTATTGTTTAAGCTAATTTGCATTAAATAAACTGCGTATATATAATGCATCTGAAGGTGGAAGACAACTATTTTGTATAACCTTTGTCCTTAGCAAGCCCGCCAGGTTTTAACAACAACAGTGTCAACTGTCTAGATTAGAACAATGAAAGAAATGCAATGTAGCGTAAACTCACGTGTGCATGAGGCATAAGAATATCGGTTTTATCGCCATCGTTCTCCTTATCGGGTTTCTGCGACGAGACTGGCTGAAAAGTAATCTTCACCATGTCTGTATTTTATAGCACACTGATTTTACCATGCAAATAATGGAGATTATATAGTTTTAATCCTACTGCGCCCCCGCTGAATAGTACCGTCTCTCTGACCTCATCGAAGCGTACGCAGTGACGGGCAATACCGTGTAGGAGTGAAAATAAATAATTTCGCATGTCAAAATAAAAGTCGTCTCCACAGAACACATCACAGTTTGAATTAGTGGTCTACGGAAGTCTTTTATTGTGAATATTACCACCAAATATGGTGTTCCGTGTTTTATTATTAGACTCAGGATCAGTTTTAATTTTGAGTCTTTGTACTGGCCCTAAATCATCCGGAAGCTCCGACGAATTACAGAAAAACACCTTGTGATGATAGTGTGTAACTTATTTTGCCATTAAGCAACCGTCACAATTCCCACAGGAAATTATGGAATTATCATGGTTGATGAAAAATGAATTAATCAACCCATTGTGCCCTTATCGTAACAGTCGATAGCACTGATTACATTTGGGAAAACAGTTTTTGCTGCGAATTACCCTTAATGTTGGCCTGGCCAACCGCAGGCGGATCATGTCATCCCACACCTCGGCATCACACGATTGAGGGTTGATTGGGGGGGGGGGGGGTGCATTTGATATCTTATCCCCTGGCCTCAATACGTCCACTGCAAACATATTCTCATATATGCTAGTGCATCTAAATCTGCCAAGATTACACATTTTTGTGGCAGATACTATTTTATAAAAAAAATCCTACATTAAAATAATGCATCATGAAAGTTTAAATGGTCATTTATTATTGCACTAACATTTAATCATCACTCAAACAATTACACTGAACAGTAAATTAGTAAGGGACAAAAAAGTTTAAAAAACAAAACCTGTCCGCCTGGTCTACAATCTACCCAGACGCTCCCATGTTACCCCGCTCCTCATCTCTCTCCACTGGCCCGTATCAGATTCAAGACCCTGGTATTGACCTTCCGAGCAGTGAACGGGACTGCACCCGTCTACATCAAGTCTCTCCTGCAGCCTTACACCCCCACCCGCCACCTACGGTCTTCTTCAAACAACCGCCTGGTGGTCCCACCGCTCAAGACCGCCCGGTCCCAACACAAGCTCTTCTCCTGTCTGGCCCCCCAGTGGTGGAATCAACTCCCCACCTCCATCAGAGACACTGACTGTCTCTCCACCTTCAAGAAAAGGCTCAAGACGCACTTGTTCCGGGAGTACAACGGTACTAAAGAACGGTTCGCTTGACCCGATGTTAGTTTCCTCAAGGATCACAATGACTCTTGCTTAGAGACTTGTTGCTCTTGTGGTTAGTGGTAACTGATTAAAATTTTGTTCTCGCTGTGATATATTGTTTTATTACTGTTGCTTGCTTTTTTCCACAGGTACACTTGCACTTATAGCTGTTCATGTTGTTTAATTGTAACTTGTTTAACTACATGCTCTTATGGTTCTTCCCTTTGGCACTTACTTTGGTTGTTCACAATGTGTGCTTCATGTTTTGGCTACTCGCGATGTTTTTTGGCTATCTTGTTGTTATGATCAGTGACCTATGCACTTTGTAAAGCTCTCTCTTGGAAGTCGCTTTGGATAAAAGCGTCTGCTAAATGAATAAATGTAAATAAATGTAAATATAGCTGCAAGCAGTGATGCGGGTTCCTCCGCAAAATGGCAAAATATTATAAAAATGTACATTGTAGAAGATCAAGGGGTTGGACAACAAGAGAGCAAAACTACTTCATGTCTGGCCAACAACAATAGGCTGAATGGGGATTTGAACTCAGGAGCATAAGGTTGCAAGTCAGCCTCTCTATCCTCTATGCTACACACCAACATTTGGGGGGTCAGGTGGCTGAGTGGTGAGGGAATCGGGCTAGTAATCCGAAGGTTGCCAGTTCGATTCCCGGTCATGCAAACTGACGTTGTGTCCTTGGGCAAGGCACTTCACCCTACTTGCCTCGGGGGAATGTCCCTGTACTTACTATAAGTCGCTCTGGATAAGAGCGTCTGCTAAATGACTAAATGTAATTTGAGATTTTATAAATAGATTATAGATATTGCGCATGGTGTTTCAGAATGATGTCACCCTGTTTAACTAAACAGATATTAAGACAGGCTCAAAGGCTGAGGCTGGATTCAAACCTGTGACCATGCACTTTGCAGGACATCATCTCAGCCCATTGAGCTATTCTCAGTGCTGAGAGTCGGTGTGTTACTGTATACAAAAGTAAGTCGTTTCTCCTGTGGCAGATTGTTCGATTTGGCCTACAGTTTAAACAGCTGTAATTCAATAATATTTTGACTTATCAAGGTGAAATTTGCGTATGGTATTTCAGAATGATGTCATCCTGTTTAACTAAACAGATATTCAAAATTATGACAGGCCCAAAGACTGTAGGTAGATCTGAACCTTTGACCTTCCCCTAGCCCATTGAGCTATTCTCAGTGTTGGAGGAAAAGAGGTCAGTAACTGTATAAAAAAGGAAGCCATTTCTCCTGTAGCACGCATTGTTAGGTTCGTCCAAAGTTTAAACAGCTGTAATTCAGTGATCTTTTGACATATCAAGGTGAAATTGCGCATGGTACTGCAGAATGATGTAATCTTGAAGCTAATAAGGTTTGAAAAACCATCAGTCAAAATTATATTTGATTTATTGACACAAAGATATTGATGTGGACATTTACATAAATACACCCCTTTCAGCCATTTTGTATTGCATGTCTTATTCCATTTCACCCTATATAAAGATATGTATTCTACACATCTGTAACTAATTTCGATTGGATCTATGGTTCATGAGGAGAATGGTTTTGAAGGTTGGACCAAATTTGGACAGTAGAGCTAAATCTATCATGGCAGACCTTATGGGTCCTTGAGGCTTTTATGTTCCCCATGAGAAATAAAACATGCATACCAATTTTCAGGCATTTTGGAGAAATGGGGCGCAGGGGAAATCACGTAGATTTTGGGCGTGGCTTATAGCGTAACCTGTGGGCCACTAGCCATCTGGGAGTATTGACTGACCTGTTGCATCATTGGGCCAAATTTGAAAAAATCAGGTTGAGGACTTGAGATATTGAGCAAAACCTAGCAGTCAAGTGAAGGTGAATGAGGTAAACAATTAATTTATTTTTCCTCTTCTTCCTCCTCTTTCCCAAATGTGATCAGTGCTATCTACTGTTACGATAAGGGCACTTATTGATCACATGTCCCTGATTGTATCTGACATAGTTTTGTAACTCGTATAAGAAAAATAAGTGACTTTGTGGTTAATTGTAGTGGATGGTAAGCACAGAATAACCACCAGCTACTCATAAGATTGTAAAAAATCTTCCTTTACATCCCAGATTTGTACAAATATGCAATAGCGGATATATACTAGCCCTTACAAAAAAGAAGTATACTTCAAGTTTAATTTGTAAGTATACTTATACTTAAAGTATAAAAATTATACTATTATCATGGTACTTACAGTATAGTAGCAGTGTTCTTATTTATATACTATTTTTGTACTAAGTAAACTGAATTGGCCCACTTTTTAGGTCATTTAGTAGACTTTCAAGTACACTTATAGTGTATTTGAGGTTTACTTTTGAATACTGCAAAGTAGCCTGTGTAGAACACTTTCAGTTCATGAAGTATACTTCCTAAAGTACCTCAAAGTATACTTTTTAATACTTTCAAGTGCACTTTCAATTAATGTAAGTACTTCAAGAAGTAAATACATGTCCATTAACTATGATTTACTAATATATTTAAATGAGCCACGCTATCTTCATTTTTTCACTGCATTTCAAGCATAATGCAACCCTTCTGCCTGCTTCTTTCTCAAGTAGCTTTTTCGTTTTTTTCAATTAATACTCCAATTGATAATTATTAGTATAAGAGTATATGGCTTCAAAATGTTTTGGCAGTAATTAAGGTTACAAAAAAATATTCAATATGCAATCCATAATAAATTTTCCTAGACATGAATAATTAGAATATACAAGTTGGATCTAAAAAATGTTACCTGTAATGTACTTTAAAAGTATTTTGACTGTTTTTTCTGTATAATAATACATTTACATTTAGTCATTTAGCAGACGCTCTTATCCAGAGCGACTTACAGTAAGTACAGGGACATTCCCCCGAGGCAAGTAGGGTGAAGTGCCTTGCCCAAGGACACAACGTCATTCGGCACGGCCGGGAATCGAACCAGTGACCTTCTGATTACTAGCCCGATTCTCTACCCGCTCAGCAACCTGACACCTGAATAATAGAAAACGTACATCCTACTCCAGAAGAAATGTATACCATTTTCTGTTTCTAAGCATACTTCTTAAAAGTATATCAAAAAAGGCTCAAGATGCACTTGTTCCAGGAGTACAACGGCACTTAGGAATGCTTGGCTGGACCTGATGTTAGTTTCCTCCAGGATCACAATGACTTGTATTGAGACTTGTTGCTCTTGTTGGTTAGTTGTAACGGTTTCAAATTCTTGCTAGCAATGTTTGGGGCTATCTCGTTGTTATGATCAGTGACCTAAGCTCTTTTGTAAAGCTCTCTCTTGGAAGTCGCTTTGGATATAAGCGTCTGCTAAATGCATAAATGTAAATGTAAAAGTGAACTATTTTCAAAGCATACTTAAAAACCTCTTAAGACTACTGTTAAATGTGCCTAAAAATGCCTAAACAGCATACCCAAAGTAAATTGGAAGCTGTTCTTGAACCATTTGGAGTACATGCATGTAAATTATCTCTTTTAAAAGCTGACACTCTGAAGTTATTTCCCCTGTTGTCAGGACCCCTGTCAGTCCTACTAGTGTTAAGTAATAGAAGCTTGAACACAAGGAAAGTGAAAATTAATATTTCCGCCTAGATTTTGTTTTGAAAACAGAGGCCTGAAGAGGCCTAGAGGTGGTAAGTATTAGCTGGAAGACTAAATTGGACCACAGGTTGAAGCCTTACCCAATTCAAATCAAAAGTCAAACATAATACCACAATATATTCATATTTGACACGTTTTTATAAGAGTACAGCCAGGCATTTTCTAAAAGGGCCTTTTGGAGACTCCAAAATGACCCTTTGTAACCAAGGTCAAATACTTAGGATAAAAGGGTATTATTTTTCATAATTGATATCTCTAATGAAAGGTGGTACTTAGAACTATCATATATAATAGCTAAATCCCTAACTAGTATTACTGAAACACAAAAACTGAAGCATGAACACATTGGAGTGCTTTATCTGATTCCCAGGATTGGCGCACAAAGAACACTGTGCAACCATATTGTGCAATCAACTTTTATTTTGAAGGCTCCACAGACACATACAAATGAGGTATTAGCATTTTCAGCTAGCTGTCAGCTACAAGGCTAACAAGCTAATTTCAGAGGGGGGGGGGGGGGGCAGGACGCACAGACCTAGTTGGCTTTAGAGGGCTGGCAACGGGGCATGGAAGCTCCTATTACGATACGATGCGGTGAACTTTATTGTCCCGCTCAGGGAAATTTGTCTTGGTCTCTGTGGTGCGTCATAAATGCCTTGACAGTCACAATAACAACAAACAATAAAACAATACATCCTCAGCCAAACATTGTCAACAGTTACATAACAGTATTGCACATATCCCATAACATAACACATACATACACCTCATAATAATACATGCTAAAAGATCACCGTAATAAAGGCACTATAAAAATTATTACATAGATTTCATCCTCAAGCAGCATTGAGAAATTTTATGGAAGTTGGAACAAATGAGTTCTTAAAACTATCCTATTGGGTAAAACAAGGTGTCAATCGAAAGGGGAGGGTTCAACGGACATTTTGATGCCTTCACATCGTAAATACTCTGTTGCTAACCGGAGAAAAGAACACTTTTATGTGAACAAGTTGTTTCTTCCGTCGGCTAACTTTACATTTAGTCATTTAGCAGACGCTCTTATCCAGAGCGACTTACAGTAAGTACAGGGACATTCCCCCGAGGCAAGTAGGGTGAAGTGCCTTGCCCAAGGACACAACGTCAGTTGGCATCACCGGGAATCGAACTGGCAACCTTCGGATTACTAGTCCGACCTCCTCACCGCTCAGCCACCTGACTCCCATAATGAAACAAAGGATAATGGCTATTCATGAACGTAAAACATTGTACTTGGACGAATTACTTTACATGGTTAGATCAGTGTTTCCCACAGATCCAACCTCAATGTGTGGGGGCCGACCGGGTGCCGACCGGGGGAGGGGGGGGGGGGGGGGTGCGGGCGGAGGAATCATTCGTTCAATATTAATTACCACAGAACTTTATTGGCGTTAATTTAAAATAAGGCCTCGTAAAGTCATATAAAAAAAACACATCACTAGATAGAACTATATTATTCACACTATATAAAACTTCCCTAAACTGTAGTACAGTACACATGTCACACCCTATACTACTTCTTGTTACATGAGCAAAGTCTGCAACTTTTGTTAGAGCAACGTATTTTGCGGGGCTTGCTAAAAAAAGTTTCTAATGCCCTATTATACGGGAAGGCTTCAGGAGATGGTCGATTGGTCACATAGATGGTCCAGTGCCCCTGTGTTTGGTGCCTTTGGATGTTGCCAAAGTCCTGTCTGCTGGAAACAGAAGAATATAAATTATTTCCCTTGTCCTGGAACCTGCTTTCTTACCTGCCTGTTTCCACATCTGTTTGTACACCTTACCTGTTGTTTCAGCTGTCTCTCTCACAGCAGCATGGATGCTGTCATCCTCTCCTACTCTTTCTTCAAGGCCTAAAGAAACTATTTCTTTCTCTCCCTGACCCTGTCTTTCTGCCTGAGCAGCACTGGTTGAAGCCTGAAAATATTGTAAACAAATTAAGAACAAAACTAATTACTATACTGGTCGGACTGTTCAGCGCTGTTTCAGACTGATACTTCCGGTTCTGGCTGGTCCTCATCCTCAATACGTGCCTTTTTCAGAAAGTACTTTTCTATACTCATCTGGATTGAAGCAGCAAACATTGTGTTAAAGTAAAAACATAACATAATATTATTTATAATACGTTTATTGGATTCACAGCTGCTACATATAACCTAGCATAATGTTTTTACCTCGACAACCCAACTGCATTTTACCGAAAACTTGCGACTAGATAACTTTCAGGGAATCGCTTATTTGCTAAGGATCGGGTCGGGACTCCAACATTAATACACTGACAACATTGTATTGAAATATAATATTTTTTATAGCACTTTTTATTGTGTAAAGAGATACCAACCTTTCGTAAACTTTCGCCAGCCGTCTTCTCTGCACCAATTAGGCCGAATAGGATGTCGTTTTCATGACACGCGAGACAGACGTGGTGTGCACGGAGGGGAGGGGCTGTGTGTGCAGAGGAAATGCAACTGAACGAGTACGCTGCGTGTTCGTAATAGCGTTAAAAAAACGAAACTCAATGTGTGGCGGCCGGTGTTTAACCTGTGGCGCACCGCCACGAAATTGTCTATGTGTGGGAAACACTGTAGATACTTTGAACCCTTGGGACTGTAAGCAGATCAAGTTTTGATGCCATGATTTGCACACCTGGACCTATTTGAAACATTTAGGGTGAGTAAAACATTTTTCTTTGGCATTGTTGAAGGAATGTTCACAGGAAAAATACGTTGACTTTGCTTGCTATTGCGACTTGATCTTGAATTGGTTTATTTCAATGGAAGCACAAGAATCGTAGCTTTCCAATGATGTATAACATGTGTAGCGTCTAAAAAATATATTTGTTAAGAATTTAGTGCGTCGTAACTGAGGGAGGGGGGGCAGCATTTTAGTAACGCAGGCGATGAGCATAAACCTGTTTTTAGACCAGGCACGCCCGTGGGCCCGAAACACTGCCCCCCCCCCTCCCCCAGTTACTACGCGCTAAATGTTAATAAAAATATTTTTTTGACTACTACACATGTTATACATCATTGGAAAGCTACGATTCTTGTGCTTGTAGATATGTAAAAAATTTCAAGATCGATCGAGTCACAACTACAAGTTTAGTCAACGTCTTTGTCCAGTCACCACTTTGGTGTTGTTTACAAAGCCAAACGTCTCTACTTACCCTCAAAGGTTCCGTGTCGTCCAGGGGGGTGTTCCATCAACGTCGATTAAGGAAAAGCTAGATTTATCTCGCCAAGTCTCACTCTCCGCGAGAGTTCCGTTCCATTAAGGTGGCTTATTTTAGTTCTAGCTACGTAACCAAGGTAACTTATACTTCGGAACTAGCCTGATCCGTGTCAGGCTAAAAGTCAAGCTAAACTAAAATGTGTTGCAAATAATTTCAAACAGGCGGAAACAGAATCTCAAAAGACAGTTCCGTCGAGTAAATTCCTGCGCGCAAACCACTTTAGTCCGTGTTCGGAAACGTAAATTCAGACTTTTTGAAGTGCAGACATTAATGATTTAGCTACATGTTTACTTAATCTCCAAAAAATATATTAATTTAAATAAACAAGTTAAGAAATAATGTCACTTTTGTTTTCAAAAGCCATTGGTTAATTGACATAAAATAAGGACTTAGAAACTAAGCAGAGCGTCTAGACAAGTTACAATCAATTATGGCGTATCCGTTCTTTGACAACCTTGTGGTGGATGAAGGTGCTCAGATTATACAAAGAGCGTTTATCCCACCAGCCCCAAGGGTCTTCAGAGACAGAAGTAATGGTTCCCTGACCAGTATCTGTGGAAGAAGTATAGGTTCAGCAGGCCTGAAGGATTCTAAATCTTTTGTGTCTATTCCAATAAGTAATGATGGTATTCTATGACACAATTCTGTGTTCTAGAAAGAGTGGTCTGGAGTCGCAGAGGTCCGATAATATCAGCTTTAATGCAGCAGTTGGAAATCAACAAGTACAGAGCTCTGGGGTTGTCTACGTTTCCCTACCCGCAACAGAGTTTGGGCTGGTTCACGAAGTCCAACTGGCTATCTTTCCCTGCCCCAGCATATATTATACAGTGCAATTAAAACAGAAAGATGAAAAAGGGTTGAGCTTGTTCTCTCGTGCATCAGGGAGTTGTTCTTGCCTCCGCGTCCCACCTGCTCGGGTGCCATCTCCACCCAGATCCAAGGTTGTTTCTGAAACTGAAAAGATAGAGACACAAAGAACAGCCTGCTTCCCACACTCAGTGTGAGACCCAATGTTTAAGCCTGAGCACACTTCTAAGTTCATAACTTTAATAAGCACAATGCATAACTTTAATAAGCACAATATATTCTTTAAGACATGCCTCCTTCATAAATCCTGTTGTTATATTCACTCGTGCACAGTGCCCGTGATGCATTCAGTGATTAAAATGCCACACATATTAATAACTGGGATCATAGTTAGTGTCGTGCCTGATATGCAGCTGGTGATTACAGTTCTAGAATATGTGTTGTAATGTATTATACATTCTTTAGGCCCAGCATAGTTTATCTAGATAAATGTAATTGTCATTCTTAAAAAAAAAAAAAACATAAATATATATATATGAAATAACACTTTAGCAACTCTTAAGGATGGCAATGAACACATAAGAGCAGCCTACCATCCTTTGTAAAAAGTAATAGAAAGGAGAGTAGACTATAATAGTAGAAAGGAGGGTAGTAGACTGCAGTCTATGTAGGTAGGCCTAGACTATGTAGTCTGCTGGAATCACACACAAGGAAGCAAACCCACTGTAGCCAAGCCTTGACACTGTTCAGTCTGTCTGCATCTGTCTGTGTCTTTACATTTACATTTATTCATTTAGCAGACGCTTTTATCCAAAGCGACTTCCAAGAGAGAGCTTTACAAAGTGCATAGGTCACTGATCATAACAACAAGATAGCCAAAAAACATCGCGAGTAGCCAAAACATGAAGCACACATTGTGAACAACCAAAGTAAGTGCCAAAGGGAAGAAGTATGCATCACTACTGATAATGGAACGAACGTGGTCAAGGCAGCGTCTCTGAATGATTGGACCAGGCTGCAGTGCTTCGGGCACAGGCTGCACCTCGCCATCGGTAGGTTAAAAAGTTTTGTGCATAATATAATGTTGCATTTGCGTTTAGAGATGTAGAATTTGCCTCTGTTCAGTTGTATAGCCAATGCTATTTTAATGTTGTTGCATTTGTGTTAACCTGTTAATTAGTAGCGTCACACATGTGATCGTTCGAAAGCGGGCCCCACAGAGTACCGTCACACATGTGTGATTCTGAACATTCCAACCGACTATTTTCCGATTGACAAAAACTATATGACAAACGCTATATTATGGCTTTAAAATTTACAATTAGGAGGCTAACAAGTATCACTAGCAGGTAGTAGCATAGCTACGAGTATTATGCTAGGTTGCTAGGTAACGGAAGCTAACTAAAGCTAGCTAGCTTCCGTATTGCACAAATAATTCACTCTGGTGGAAGCGTCGGAAATATTTAAAACTCACTCGTTAACATTAAGGGATGTTCATATGAAGATTATAGATGAAATGAACTAATATTATCTTACAAATTTGTCAACAGAAAAAAGTGTGAAAGACCCCCGAATTGACCGTGCTGTTGCCGTATGCAAGAAGATTGGAAAAGAAGAAAAGAGTTGAAGAAAGCCCAAGCAGAGTACCATCTTCCCTTTCATCGGCTCATCACAGAAACACCAACAAGGTGGGGGTCACGCCAGTTGATGATCCAGCGGGTGCTTGAACAAGAGAAGGCCCTATCACAGGTACTGAAAGCAAACAGGAAAACCAGACACCTGGTACCCACTTGGCAAGATAGAGATGTCTTGGAATCTATAAACAAGACCCTCGGCCCACTGCTGGAATTCACAGATGCGCTGTCTGGAGAAGAGTATGTCAGTGTGTCGTACATCAAACCTGTTCTCCATCTTTTCAACAACACTGTTCTTGCTGCATCTGATGATGACACAGAGCTGACCACAGACATGAAAAAAGTCATCCTGGGGTACTTAAACATGAAATACTCAGACCCAGAAACGGTTGACCTGCTGGATATAGCCTCCTTGGTCGACCCACGGTTCAAAGGTAAATATATAGCTGATGACCACCAAGAGTTCATCAAGACCAGAGCGGTAGCAGAAATTCTGTCACTGTTGGAGGTGCAAGCTGCAACGGTCACAGAGCCACACACAAGCACAGAAGCTGCAGCTGATGGTGCTAAAGCTGCTGGTGGTGCTGAAGCTGCTGAAGTAGCTGTTGAGAGGCAATCCAAGAGGGTGAAACGGAGCCTGGGAAGCTTTTTCAAAAAGGCCTCCGATGGCACAGCTGCTCTCGCTGACAGAGAGGCCATCGAAGTGGAGCTAAAAAGTTACCTGCAGACAATGCAGGTTGATGGAGAGACTGACCCACTGGACTGGTGGCGGGTGTACCAAGCTAATTTTCCAAGGGTGGCAAGACTGGCCCAGAAATATCTCTGTATCCCGGCCACAAGTGCTCCTTCAGAAAGGGCATTTAGCATTGGTGGCAACATTGTTACATGCCACCGGTCTCTGTTGAAGCCAGAGACTGTGGAAAAGCTTGTGTTCCTGGCAAATAATCTTTAGGGCCTAACAAATGACAAATGGTCCACTTCACCCTACAGCACCTGGACTCCCCAGCATCCTATGCCAGGATCCTGTTTGTGGACTTCAGCTCTGCCTTCAACACCATCATCCCTGCCCTGCTTCAGGACAAGCTCTCCCAGCTGAACGTGCCTGATTCCACCTGCAGGTGGATCACAGACTTCCTGTCTGACAGGAAGCAGTGCGTTAAGCTGGGAACACAAGTCTCTGACTCCCGGTCCATCAGCACCGGATCACCTCAGGGCTGCGTCCTTTCTCCTCTGCTCTTCTCCCTGTACACCAACAGTTGCACCTCCAGAGTTTGACGGACGACACCACCCTTATTGGGCTCATCTCTGGTGGAGACGAGTCTGATTATAGGTGGGAAGCGGCCAACCTGGTGACCTGGTGCAGCCAGAACAACTTAGAGCTCAATGCTCTTAAGACAGTGGAGATGGTTGTGGACTTCAGGAGGAACACAGCCCCACTCACCCCCATCACCCTGTGTGACTCCCCAGTCAACACTGTGGAGTCCTTCCGCTTCCTGGGCACAATCCTCTCCCAGGACCTCAAGTGGGAACTGAACATCAGCTCCCTCATCAAGAAAGCACAACAGAGGATGTACTTCCTTCGGCAGCTGAAGAAGTTCAACCTGCCAAAGACAATGATGGTGCACTTCTACTCAGCCATCATTGAGTCCATCCTCACCTCCTCCATCACCGTCTGGTACGCTGCTGCCACTGCCAAGGACAAGAGCAGACTGCAGCGTATCATCCGTACTGCTGAGAAGGTGATTGGCTGCAATCTTCCTACCCTCGAGGACCTGCACACCTCGAGGACCCTGAGGCGAGCGAGGAAGATTGTGGCTGACTCCTCCCACCCTGGACACTCCCTGTTTCAGTCACTCCCCTCCGGCAGAAGGCTGCGGTCTATCAGGACCAATACCTCACGCCACAAAAACAGTTTCTTTCCTTCCGCTGTTGGCCTCTTCAACAAGGCCAAGGGACCACACTGACTCAAATGACTTATTGCCTAAAACACTCTGCTTTTGCACTGCACCATAACATGGTATCTTGTACATTTGTATTTTTTGTAATATTTGTATTTTTGTATTTTTATGTTGTAATTTACGGCAACTTATATTTATCCCACTTAGTACTGCTAGTTTATGTACCCTTAGTATAGTTAGTCTACATATTTAAATTTTAGGTATATGTTTATTGTATGCACCTTCCTGCCAAAGCAAATTCCTTGTCTGTGCAAACTTTCATGGCGAATAAATCCCTTTCTGATTTCTGATGGTGTAAACACAATCTCAGTGAGTGCCCGATTTTAAGATTTGTTGTTGTGTTGCTTTTTAATTGAGAAGACACCAGTTTTTCCTATTCTGTGCATCTTGTGTGTCCTTTAAGAAAATAACTAAAACTACATTTGGTGCCTTCTGCACCGTTTTGCTCTTTTTACTGTCTATGGCATGGCACTACTGTAAAGAAACTTTTATTCTTGAAACATTTTCTTTAGTTGACATATGTGCCTTATACTGGAAGTATTTTCTTTATTCCAAAAAAATATTATTTAATTTTGCACTTTATTATGTTTTAATTTGAAGTACTAATTCATAGTATCCGTTCCTTTATTAACAAGACACCTGTTTTCATTTCATTACAAGAACAAAATGTTTAAAACCAAATGCGTTACATTAGGCTGCATGTTCAAACTTTGTTTGAAAGGCTTTTATTTAAAGTATCTGTGCATTACAAAAAATAATTTTCTTTGCCTAATACTGAAAGTATTTTCAGTACAGTGTCTGTTCCTTAACTAAAAAGACACTCTGCAATATTATGTTGTATAATTACAACATAATGCATTTTTGCACAATAAATGTTCTCAAAACTACATACGTTTCTTTCTTTATTAAAAGAAAATAATACATTTAGCAGTTTGGCTTTCTTAGGGTCTATGTAACCTGTACTGAAATGGTTCTATTATAATTAATATATCGTGATATATATCGTTATCGCAATATGCCGCAATGTATATCGCAATATGGATTTTAGGTCATATCGCCCATCCCTAATTCCAACTATTATTCTTCAAATCTTTATTCAACTTCTTCATATTATTATTCTATTTCTTCCGTCGCACCTTTCAGCTCCTTCACATTTTCAGCTATTAAAACCGTTCAGCTATTAAATAATTCCGAAGTTTCAGGAGTTTCCAGTTGTGACTTTTCAGCTCTTATGCTTGAATTAATATAAATAAATATTTATCATACGTTTTTTTTTTTCAAATCTTCTTAAACTTCTTAAACTTTCAAATCCTTCTTCCTCAATCTTTCAGCTACCGCCACCATTTAAACTTTAAAATGTTGACAAACCCCTAAACCATTTTTTTTTAAATCAGCTTTTTGATATCTATTCAACTTTTTTCAATATTTTTAAATTCATTTCAGCTTTCAACAATGCATTTTCTGCAGGAAATGCACTTTCTAGTTGCATTATAGTGTAGATATAATATAGATATCTTAGCCAGTAGAGGGTGCTGGGTTGCAGTCTGTTATATATGTGTATAATGAAATAGGCCACATAACTGCTCTATTTTGTGTACTGGCAGAAACATTGAAGAAAGAGGAACAAAATATGAAGGAAATTGCATCATAGGTTACAATATACAAGTTAACACGATAGAACAACCATGTATGGTACTATCTTGTACTTGGTGTTTAAAAGTTAACCAATAGTAAAACATTCAATAGGCAACAGCCTAAGCAGGATATTTTCCAGTCTTGGACTACATGAATTATACTTACTGAGCAAGCTATTTGATGGAAGACTGTTGATGACTAACTGTCTCGTTGTTAATGAGGCCATGTGACTGAAATCCAGTCAGAACCACAAACCATGAAACCCTCAATGACGTCAACCAACTGCTATCAGCTGCAGTGTCAGGAGACTTTCTTCTGACTTGATTTGAGCATATTTTAGATAATGACACTGAGTGCAGTCAAGTCTTGAATCTATATTGGTTTTAGAACTTCTTACAAGCTTCTAATATCTTCTGAATAAACTTTTTTTAATTTAAGAAATTAGGTTAGGCTCTCTTTGTAGGCTATGAAGTCAAAACATCAAAGACATGGTCTCTGTTTAACTATGCAGAAACTATGCAAAAGCGCTTCTCTGATTTCAGAGAAGTGCTTTTGTGGTTGAATGGTGCACCAGCATTTACATGTTGATGTGAAGGGAAGTGGTGTTATTACAAATATGATGACGATGTAAAGAATCAAGGCACAAATCTTGTTTTGATAATGGCTCAATTATCACCACAAGTCACAATTAATTAGTAATTAATCGGCTATCTTTATACTGTGCAATGTCATGTAAGGTTACCTAGTTTATAAATGGTTGAAAATGTATTTGCAAAGTCATTTGAATTGGTAGACTACTAAAAGAAAGTTCTATCGTTAAGTGGTACTCTCATTACACGTTTACTTGCTGGGGACAACATTTTTAGTAAATCCGTATTTTCAAAAGATATGAAACGAAAGCATCGCTCATTTAGGGTGTTCTACAAACACCTGTTTTGCTTGGTTTCAACTATGGTTACATAAGCATTTTTAAGCATTGCTTGCTATTGACACTTTTATTACATTTAGTCATTTAGCAGATGCTCTTATCCAGAGCGACTTACAGTAAGTACAGGGACATTCCCCTGAGGCAAGTAGGGTGAAGTGCCTTGCCCAAGGACACAACATAATTTGCACAGCCTGGAATCGAACCAGCAACCTTCTGATTACTGGTCCGATTCCCTAACCGCTCAGCCACCTGACTCCCTCTCTCCCTCTCCTTTTATCCACTGCATACAACTGCTTTTCAATGTCAAATTCTACATTTGTCATTTACAATACATTTACTAAAGGGAAACATGTAAAGTGTTACCATTTTCTATTAATGATAACGTTTGGGTAAGATTCAGACCCAAACCGGAAGAATAAGATGCCATCAGACCCAAACAGGAAGTGGTCATGGAAAAGGTTGAAAAAGCAGAAGTCTAAAACAAGGGTGTCTAGCACGAAGCAGACAGACACACATACCAGCAGACTTGAATCAGGAAGGTAAGGGCGCCCTTATGAAGTACCAAAATGCAATTCACAATCGAATTTAGCTCAAGATTAGCAAGGACAGTCCATACAATTTAATACTTCATTTAAATTGAGATTGCATAGCATAGGAAATGTAACATACAAACTTATCCAGTGTTAGATTATACACTTTATCTAAAAGGTGTTTTGAAGGTCAGTTAGTATTCAAACACTACTGTTATCAATTTAGATGCAGTTGGAAGACTGGTAGTGTCATGGCTTCCTCACAGCACACTTAAAAGGAACACTGTATTTAAGTGTACTGAAAGACTGCACTGTACTGAAGGACTGTACTTACTCAAATGAATGTAAAGAGAGCTTATAGTTGACAACCATGCAATACATCTCTGTGTAGGTGCGTTTGCATGTGTGTGTTAAAATGTGCTTTGTGTTTCTACTTGCAGGGAAAATCAAGTAATTAATTGAAAGACTTTCATTTCTGTCCCAACACAGTATTCGTGATCACAGCACCTTTTAAAAAGGGCTTTTATAAAGGTAAATTATGTCCAACAACAGCACCATGGCAACCTACTGTTCCTTTGAGGAGGTGGACCGTCTAATGACATCACTGGAACTTGTCATATATATACCAATCTTCTTGATGGGCCTAGTACTTAACACACTGGCCCTGGTTGTATTCTGTGTTCTCCTCCGCAAGTGGACTGAGTCCACAATCTACATGACCAACCTGGCTCTGATGGATCTCCTCTTGCTTCTTCTCCTCCCTTTCAAGATGCATGCCACCAACAACCAGTGGTCTGCTAAACATCACCTTCTTTGCTCCTTTTTGGAGAGCATGTACTTTGTGGGCATGTATGGTAGCATCTACACTATTGTGTGCATCGCCGTGGACCGCTGGGTGGCAATCAAGCACCCATTCAGAGCCAAGCAGCTGCGCTCCCCTCAAGCTGCCCTGGGGACCTGCGTGCTAGTCTGGTTCTTGACCCTAGGAGGCATCTCCCCCATCTATGGCTTTCGCCAGGCTAGGGATGAGGACTTCCACTGCTTCCATGGTTTCTCAGAAAAGGGCTGGACCCCGGCAGTAGTTGGTTGCTTAGAGGTGTTTGGGTTCCTGGGACCTGCACTGGTGTTGGTGGGGTGCTCAGTCCAGAGTGTGAAGACACTCAAGAATTCTGGCCAGGAGAGACGGGCCTGTGAGAGGATCATTTATAGCAGCCTGTGTGCTTTTCTACTCCCCTTCACACCCAGTCATCTGGCAATCTTGCTGCAGTTCCTGGTATGGCTGTTCTACAACCATATACACAACATTTTGACAAGTATTTGAAGGTTTCATGATATGGCTGTATGGTACTAAATTATCTAAATTAAGTTTGATGGCAAAATATGTTGATTGTACATGTGGTGTGTCTTTACCTTTCTGACTGTTGACGGTGTGGCTGTAACTTCTGCCACCTATTTTCTGTCTGTCTTTCCCAGAATGTGTCTGTGATTATTTGCACATAAGGTGTCTGGTTAAATGTCTGTGTGAGGTTTTAAGTTTGCTTGTTTGTGGTAGTAGTTTCACATGTGTCTAGTTTGATCCTTGTGTGTATATATGGTTTCTTCCCTGAGGCCTTATCCATAAAGCCTGCTCAAAAAAGCTGGGATTAATGAACCTAACAAATCAGTTGGGGATAAAGCAGTTCCATAAAGGCCAATTCTAGTTCACATAATCAGACTAATTTAAGCCATGTTCAAGTAGTGAAGATAATTGGGTGGACATGATATTCTTAAACAGCCCGAGAGGCAGGATATTGATCTTAGCAATCCAGCATTGCAAAAAGCAATGTTCACATCCATGTGATCTCTCCCTGAAAGTACGTTCTCTTTAAGATGCATACAATTACAGCTCGCTCATCCACTACCTCATCAAAATAAAATTACTTGCCATGATTGACATTACCGATTCATAGGTTGAGGTCCTTTATTACAGATTTCATTGATAAAAAAAAAAAAAAATACATTTGAAATAAACATCTCTCAATTGACTTTTTTACATTGTGTTAAATAGATTATCAACCAATACATTCACCAATATATCTGGTCAAAGGTAGGGCAATTGTACTGTTAACTATTTATGTAGCTATGATCAGTCTATTGGGGTAATTTAGACTGAGATTAAATTAATCCAATAGATTGATCATAGCTATTTAACAGTACAATTGCCCCCAACCATTTTGATCAGAATTCTTTTAACTAAATCCATGTCTCTATCCTCTATTTTCACGATTCAAAAACCATGTTGAAAATTCAGCATCAGTCTAAACGTTTGAAATCACAATCTACCATATGATTAAAACATATGTATGTTTGTAGGCTCTTATCTTAAATTGTATAATTTATTAGATTATTTAAGTACATTTTCTATCAATTTAAATGTTTTGACTGATAGTGGTTAATAAAGTAAAAAATGGAATCTGCCCAAAAGTCAGTTGCAAATCATAGTTTTCCAATTGGCTCAATGTTACAGGAACGTCTAGTTACGTCCTGACAGCCTGCCAAGGACCAGATTAGATTAGATTTGCAGCATAAATTGTCATAGTAACAGCTTGATTGAAATTTAACTGGCTTCGTGGAACTGAATCCACTGGAAATGAGTCCGACTAACTCACAGAATCCTAGCTTATTCGGTAAACTCGCTTTATGGAACCGCCTGTGACTGCTTCTTCCTTTTTCCACACTCACTATGATATTTTTACTTTTTCATCTTCTATTGGAATTTTACACTGCCTGTGGCTTGTACTGTCTAAGACCTCTCTCTTACACCACAGGTACGTCATGGTGTGATTAAAGACTGCAGAACCCAGACAAAGATCAGTCTCTTCCTGCAGGTCTCTATGAGCCTTGCCAACATCACCTGCTGCCTAGACGCCTTTTGTTACTACTTTATTGCCCACGAGGTGAGGAGCTCCAAGCACACCTACAGAGCCAGGACCTTTAGTCAGAGAAAGACCATCAGCACCTCTGATGTCTGAGTTTCAGCCTGGAGTCTTCATTTAAATAATTTAGGGGGTCAGATGGCTGAGCGGTTAGGGAGTCGAGCTATTAATCAGAAGGTTGTTGGTTCGATTCCCGGCCGTGCCAAATGACGTTGTGTCCCCTCAGGGAGAATGTCCCTGTACTTACTGTAAGTCGCTCTGGATAAGAGTGTCTACTAAATGTAAATGTAATTTATTGTATTTAATGTTCCATCCATGAGATAAAAAATAATTGCAGACTTTAATTATCAAAAGTCTGCCTTATCAAGAAGCCATTGTGGCTGGAAGAGAAACTAACAGCCTGGGCTTGCAGAAAGTCTATTGAAAGTGCTAAATGGTATATTGATGCATGACAACCCGAAATACAGTCTGCACCATCTTCTGGCTCGTCCAGTCTTAGTCCAGTGCAGTACGTAGTGCAAAGCGGTAAGCAAAGCTTATTCTATGAAAAACCTAGTTTTTTTAACCAGGTTCGAGAACAAAATGTTTTGGGGGGTGAGATCGGTATTTTGACTGTAGTTAGTAGAATAAAATCACAGAAAAAAGACGGATGCCAATTGTGTCGGATAATTATTGATGTTGGTTGGCATAGGGTACAAAGTTTATCTTCTCTAATTCGTACATCTGACTACAATAAAAGGGTAGCTAGCTCAAACTAGCATAGCTCAAACTAGCATAGCTAGTTTGTATCTAGCAAGGTTGTTCCATGGTTAATTCCGTCCAGGGGGGAACCTTAAGGGCTAAAGACAAAGTTTCTGAAATAAACCCTTCAATCCTGCCTATTCAGTTTGTGTTGGAATGTGAAAAAATATCCTTTTGTCACCCTATCAGAATTTTTTTATCTCCGTTGTTGGGAGGAAAATGCTATGCAGCTCTGTGATTGGTGATCCAGCTATGAATTTACAGAGGGCCGATTAATAGTGAAACAATAAAAGACTAATTTCCATTGACAGTAAAATTGACCAATAATAGCTTCCCTCTAAATGGGTGGGCTTTGTTATCGCTAACTTTATGACAAGTTCCGCCCGCTGTGGGGAATGCGATCACAAGCTAATAAACTAGCTAGTTACGTTCCCGCTAGTGAGGAGGACATTGTTTCATATTTGTTATGCGCCGTTTTCAAGGTAAACTTTTAATGAGAAGTTGGAGTTAATCGGCAAAGGAAAACCTACACCAGAACTTAATTTTGTGCAGAAAACCAAAACTCTTGAGAGCCTATATGTTATAATGTTGTGCAGAATGACCGGTCAATCTGTAGGCTAAATGTACCAACGCAACATCATTATGCACAATTACCGTGAATAGTGCCGCAAGGGCTGGCTCAAATACTGCTCAATGACCAACACAATTTAATGTAGGCCTAATGCTGTGTGCGCGCTGTATCGTGTTTTTTTGGACGAGTAATTGGGGTCACAGGGACAAAGTTTAAGAGTCACGGTTCGCTACTGATTTCGTCATTATACACAGTTTGTGCATCGATGACAAGGTGAAGATCAAGAGCATAAATTTGGATTGTCACAGTAGGCTAAAAAGAAAGTACAACTGCAGCTGTTGCTTGCCATGTCCCAAGACTTTTATATGACTTCAAATCTCCTGTTGAAGAGCTGACATGGGAAGCATGAAAGAACTAGAGAGGGTACAATTTTGGGGGAAATTGTGGGGTGTGCTTGCATCGGTTGCAGGTGGGTATGTTTCCAGGCTGTGAATATAAACACCCTGTATTTGTGTACGCCCTTCGACTGGTTAGCTCCTGCGATTCCCACACAGCAGAAATCTAGTAGTTGGCTAGCTCTACAATTTAATGGGGTTAAATAACTATTTAGCTAGTCGGCTCCATGACGCCGGGTAAGTAGGGCTCGTTAGACTGCTCACCAAAAAAACGAAGGGGAACACACTTTACTAGCAGATATAGGCTGTGTCTACTACCACACACTTGTGCACTTCGAGCACTGACTTTCAGTGCTTAGGGCGCTTACACTCACAAAACCAGCAGAATTCAGGGCACTGAAAGTACCCGGATGGCGCACTGCAAACGGTCAAAAATGCAGTGTACAACGATGGACACTACTCGCCCTAAACGGGCGCCATATTGGCTACGTAGCGGAAGAGGAGGAGCCCTTTCGGCAGCTTTTCATTTCTAAAATAATGGCGGACGAAATGACTCACGAGCAGATTTGAGTCTGTCACTTCCGCCTTAGATTCGCAGGTGTCACAATCAGATTTGCGTCCGTCACTTCCCGCCAAGTGGTTAACTTAAGTGTTCCATTTGAGACAGCACTACTCAGCGACGGAGTGCACTACAGATGTAAGTGCACTGTATTGCAGTGCACTGTATTGCAGTGTACTTAGTGAAGTGCGCGGTAGTAGACACAGCCTAAAACATGTTCCTAGGTACCTTGCGAAATGTATCCTCAACTTTCCTAGACTTTTAGCTACGGTACTAATGCTGAGGGCTCGCTGCTATCACTGTCTGTCTTACTAGAACGTCGTATCTATGCATCGCTGCTAACGTGTGCTGACGTTGTGACGTTAGGCTAGCACTGAGTTCCCTTGTGCGACCAAGGCACTTTTTGCCACAAAAACTTAATTCAAGCCTAAACAGTGCAATGGAACACAAATAAAAATACAAGCAACTCAATCGGGATCAATACGAACATTTTGACATTGTCTATGTAGTCCAAATATTGAGGGATCCTTAGGGGTGGGAAAGTAATAATAATAAATAATAACTAGAGAGGGTACCATTTTTGGGGAAATTGTGGGGTGTGCTCCTGTATTTTTGTACGCCCGTCGACTGGTTAGCTCCTGCGATTCCCACACAGCAGAAGTCTAGTAGTTAGCTAGCTCTACAATTTACCGGGGTTAGGTTTGAATCTAGGAGCAAAACGGAGCACAGCTGCCAGTGAAAGGTTGCTACCTGCATATACTTAAACAACAGGGCTTAACAACTATTTATCTGGTCGGCTCCATGACGCCGGGTAAGTAGGGTTTGTGAGACAGCTCACCAAAATGACGAAGGGGAACCCAGTTGTCAAGTGTGGAAGAAATTGGGATTTCCTGTATGCTTACATTATTCACCAGGGTTTTTCCTGGGTCAAAATGGGTCTTTGGTGCTCCGAAAAAAAAAATATTTTCTTTATTTGCAGGTGTTTTGCATCTCCCCCCTGTAATAGTCTAATAGCTAATGTAATATCCTTTTCATACTCCTGTTAAATTTGCCTGAAAACGCCTAAACAGCATACCCAAAGTAAAGCTTTAAATGAATAAAGCTGTTCTTGAACCATTTGGAGTACATGCATGTAAATGATCTCTTTTGAAAGCTGACACTCTGAAGTTATTTCCCCTGTTGTCAGGACCCCTGTCAGTCCTACTGGCGTGGAGTAATAGAAGCTTGAACACAAGGAAAGTGAAAGTTTCTATTTCCGCCTAGATATTGTTTTGAAAACAGAGGCCTGAAGAGGCCTAGAGGTGGTAGGTATTAGCTGGAAGACTAAATTGGACCACAGGTTGACGCCTTATCCAATTCAAATCAAAATTCAAACATAATACCACAATATATTCATATTTGACATATGTTTTTATAAGAGTACATCCAGGAGACTCCAAAATGACCCTTTGTAACCAAGGTCAAATACTTAAAAAGGTAAAAGAAAAAAGATAAAAAGGTATTATTTTTCATAATTGTTATCTCTAATGAAAGGTGGTACTTAGAACTATCATATATAATAGCTAAATCCCTAATTAGTATTACTGAAACACAAAAACTGAAGCATGAACACATTGGAGTGCTTTATCTGATTCCCAGGATTGGCGCACAAAGAACACTGATTCTGTCAACCATATTGCGCAATTGACTTTTATTTTGAAAGCTCCACAGACACATACAAATAATGTATTAGCATTTTCAGCTAGCTTTCAGCTACAAGGCTAAGGAGCTAATTTCAGAGCCCGTCGAAGCCAGTTCGAGAAATTAGTTTAGAACGAGTGTGGTGGGGGGGGGGGGGGTAAAGAATATATTGTGCTTATTAAAGTTATGCATTGTGCTTATTAAAGTTATGAACTTAGAAGTGTGCTCAGGCTTAAACATTGGGTCTCACACTGGGTGTGGGAAGCAGGCTGTTCTTTGTGTCTCTATCTCTTCATTTTCAGAAACAACCTTGAAACTGGGTGGAGACGGCACCCGAGCAGGTGGGACGCGTAGGCAAGAACAACTCCCTGATGCACGAGAGAACAAGCTCAACCCTTTTTTGATACTTGTGTTTTCAATTGCATTGTATATGATATGCTGGGGCAGGGAAAGATAGCCAGTTGGACTTCGTGAACCAGCCCAAACTCTGTTGCGGGTAGGGAAACGTAGACAGCCCCAGAGCTCTGTACTTGTTGATTTCCAACTGCTGCATTAAAGCTGATATTATGGGACCTCTGCGACTCCAGACCACTCTTTCTAGAACACAGATTTGTGTCATTGAATACTATCATTACATATTGGAATAGACACATAGATATTTTTGAATCCTTCAACTGGTGACCCCGACGCTGAATAGAGGGAGTCCAGAGGGTTCCGGCCCGACCGACGGATCCATACACCGGTGCGAAGAGACAGACGTAATCGTCAGAGGCCTCAACATAAAAAAAGGTAAGCAGACACCTGTTAATTCAAAGTACTGCTATTCGGAACTGAGAACCAAATTTAGACGATTACTATGTTTCATCGTACCTAGTCAAACCAACAGTGGTGGGAAATCAACCGTTTTTGTGTTTTGTCCTTGTCCAAGGGGAGGTTAGAGTCCTCTCCAGGGGTTAGAGTCCCTAAACTTGTTGTCCTTGTCCAAGGGGAGGTTAGAGTCCTCTCCAGGGGTTAGAGTCCCTAAACTCGTTGTCTTGTCCAAGGGGAGGTTAGAGTCCTCTCCAGGGGTTAGAGTCCCTAAATTTGTTGTCTTGTCCAAGGGGAGGTTAGAGTCCTCTCCAGGGGTTAGAGTCCCTAAATTCGTTGTCCTTGTCCAAGGGGAGGTTAGAGTCCTCTCCAGGGGTTAGAGTCCCTAAACTCGTTGTCCTTGTCCAAGGGGAGGTTAGAGTCCTCTCCAGGGGTTAGAGTCCCTAAACTCGTTGTCTTGTCCAAGGGGAGGTTAGAGTCCTCTCCAGGGGTTAGAGTCCCTAAATTTGTTGTCTTGTCCAAGGGGAGGTTAGAGTCCTCTCCAGGGGTTAGAGTCCCTAAATTCGTTGTCCTTGTCCAAGGGGAGGTTAGAGTCCTCTCCAGGGGTTAGAGTCCCTAAACTCGTTGTCCTTGTCCAAGGGGAGGTTAGAGTCCTCTCCAGGGGTTAGAGTCCCTAAACTCGTTGTCTTGTCCAAGGGGAGGTTAGAGTCCTCTCCAGGGGTTAGAGTCCCTAAATTCGTTGTCTTGTCCAAGGGGAGGTTAGAGTCCTCTCCAGGGGTTAGAGTCCCTAAATTCGTTGTCTTGTCCAAGGGGAGGTTAGAGTCCTCTCCAGGGGTTAGAGTCCCTAAACTCGTTGTCTTGTCCAAGGGGAGGTTAGAGTCCTCTCCAGGGGTTAGAGTCCCTAAATTTGTTGCTCCACCTCCAACCACAGTGACTGAGCTGAAAGCATATCTTGGCCTTTTAAACTACTATAATAAGTTCCTTCCTAATCTCGCCACACGTCTAGCACCATTATACAGATTGTTAAGAAAAGACATTCAGTGGACTTGGAAGAAAGAACAAGAAGATGCGTTTTGTTTGTCTAAACAGCTGCTGAAATCAGCAAAAGTCCTGGCTCACTATTCAGCAGACAAAGAACTTGTGCTGGCATGCGACGCCTCACCGTACGGAGTCGGCGCCGTGCTGTCGCACTTCATGGAAGACGGAAGTGAAAAAACCCATAGGCTTCATGTCACGCACACTGACACCAGCTGAACAGCGTTACTCACAGCTCGACAAGGAGGGGTTAGCCATCATATTCGGAATCAAGCGATTTCACAAGTATATCTATGGACGAAGATTCACGATCAGCACTGATCACAAGCCATTGATCTTGCTTTTCCATGAAAAGAAGCCGGTGCCACAGATGGGGTCACCAAGAGTGCAACGGTGGGCAATACTTCTGAGAGCGTACGAGTATAATATGGTGTACAAGCCAGGCAAAGACCACGCAGACGCATTGAGCAGGCTACCACTGCCACACATTGAAGAGGAGGATGACACAGTACAGGTCCTCATGCTGGATGTGGTGGAAGACCCACCAATCACAACAGCCCAAGTGAAGCAGTGGACTGCGAAAGATGAAATATTATCACAAGTGCTGTTGTGGTGTTTGAATTGCTGGCCAAAGGAGGTGGCTTCAATGTTCAAGGCCTACAGCCAGAGAAGGCTTGAACTCAGTGTCAGAGATGGTTTGAAACGGGACCATGTCCTTACACAAGTAAAAATGTATGGCCCTTGTAATTTCAGTCCATCGAGGGCTCTTTCTACAGTAAGGAGTACCTTTTGAAAATGCCTTCTGGATGGAGGTCTGGATCTGTTGTTGTTGGATCTGACGCTGCCCTGCGTTCTTCGAATTGGAACTTGGCTGCATTGCCTGGCAATGCTGGTATTCAGTAGCATGTTTGGTTTTGAGGTGGTAGAAAAGATTGGTTGTGTTTCCTTTCTTAGCCAGAACTGTTGCCCCACACACTTTACAAAGTATAGTTTGCTGCTGTTTGTCGGACGTCTTCAATCCGAACCAAGTCCAAATAATGGATGTTGCACCGGTCTTTTTAAGCAGCTCCTCCGTTTCGCTTACATCCATGTTTGCTCAAGATGATGAATACGAAGACGCGTTGCATCCTTTAAATTTCGCGGGTAGTTTGCATCATCAACATGCATTATCGCGATAGTGCAATATAATTAAAATCTCTATCGTAGGCCAATTTTGTATTGTTTATATCACATATCGTTTATATCGCCCATCCCTAGTTGGAATGCTGAAGCAGCGTTCCAACAATGTGTACAAGTTTTATAGTAGATTTTTAGTGTAACGATTATCTTGAGAACCGGGCACTATGCAGTTATAATTTTGCAGTTGTCCATCTCTGGACCTAAGGACATGCAGTGCCCCGGTTCTTGTTGTTTGGATGAGCGCTTCGATATTATTATAAATAATTCAACACCATGTTTTGAGATGGATACCTTTCAGTCATGTTGAGCGGGCACTATAATATATTTCATAAGATATAAAGATGGGCACTAGTATCTATAAAGACAGGAATTTCTGTCTGTCCTTCAGTGAATTAGTATGTGTTTTTAATATCTTGAGAACCAGACCTTGTATGACATTTCAAGTCGGCAAGTGTCTTGCTCAGGCCCCAAAGACGTGCATTTTGAAAGACAAGCGGACTTTGTTGTGGTCAAATTCTAGTGGCACTGTGTAGATTTGAATAGTCAAGAGATGGCGGTTTCAATATAATTTATTTAGCTTGTACAAATTAAGAATTAACAAAGTACTTTGTGATCAGTCATAACGAAGGGGGTGCTAGCCACAGATCGTTCGCAAGAGTGATGAAGAACAACCCTAAAACCCTGCCTTATATAAACTTTAGATCAAATGGTTCTTCTGATGGTCAATCCATCAATGTAGCAAACTCTGTGATTGGTCAGCACTGCTCAGTGACAGTTTGGCTCCATACCAAGTTTCCCACAGTTCTTTGATGTGGCATCTCTCCCCAAACCAGGAGATACTAAAGCCACAGGAGTTCACCAGTCAAATGGTCAACTGTCCTTTGTGTGGACATCTTCAAACAAGTATTTAATTAACACCACCCATGCAACAGGAAGGGTCAGCTTAATCAGTTCATCTACACTTCTCCCTTTTGGCCACGGTAACTCAAGAATCCCCCAACCTCCACACCCAACTAAGACCCTCTTGCTCTTAGTTAGGTATCATACAACAACAGCATAAAAACCAACCGCTACATCCATTCTACAGAGTAAACCACACCACAGAGCCTTAGTTTCTTGCATTCGACTGTCTATAACAAAGGAACTAACTTTTTACCGCTTAAAGAAACATAGATATTGTAACTATGTCAAAAACTGCCATTACAACTCTGCAATACTTCAAATGAAAAGTACAACAGGCCATCGGACTCCAAACCCCCGGTAAATGAACAAAAGTGATCAACACAGACCTAATTAGTGAGCTTGCTATCAGCAAGCTGCACTGTTGTTATTTCACATAATATTATTAATGTGCTTGCAAGGCATACAATTGTTTACAATTGTTAACGCTTTAATATCCAGCTATGGTGACCAGACTCCAACAAATCAAATGTGGTACAAAGAGTATGTCTGTGTGGGAAGATGTGGGACACGTTAGACATCAATGCTTTACCCTCTGGTTGATTCAGTACAACACAATAGACTATGCAAGTGGCAGGACTTAACAAATATATTTTATTTGACTGCAACTGTTTCTATACACTTTTCTCAATTTATCCTCCTAACCCAAATCCAACTACTGCATTTCGTAAAAAGAAAAACACAAAATAAAATATTATATCTTGTAAAACCAGAAACATACAAATCAAAACTGGTCAGTACGGAACAAAATGAGGTGATATCTCAACAAATCTTTAATGGGATTGACACCAAACTCTGTATTTAGACTTGAAACCCTATTCTGACAGTACGTGTCCACTACAGCGTTTTTTAACGCTCTGCACTGCTTGCCATCCCACAGTACACCTCGCTCGGGGGCTTATTAGACAAGTTAATACAGAGTTGTAGTTCTCTAAGGTCACTGTTGTAGTCATGGCCAAGCGTGCAGACTTGGGTTCATGTTCTCACAATATAGATCAAAATACCACTTTTACACAACATTTGTGTATATTTTACAAGTGCAAGATTACAGTACATGTTACGCCACTGGTCACTCAACCAGTCGTGTGTTGGCTGGGCTAGCGAGCTAGCAGTGGCACAGAACAGTCACGTTATGTGACGAGACTGAATTTTAAAGTATAAAAAACACACCAGGGACACTGACAACTTCGGCAACCCTGCACCATGCATTATTGTATGAGAGGCCGTCTAGGACAAAATTCCTGAAAAACTTGCTCCTCCACATGCACTCATCACTTGTGCTACCCCATGAAACACTCATATACACATGCACTCATCACTTGTGCTACCCCATGAAACACTCATACACATGCACTCATCAGTTATTCTTAAGCATTGTTATACTGATCATGCCAATGCATCTAGAATTTACACATTAAAATTAGTCATTTTCATTAGTAATTTATTAATTTAGAAGTGAGTGAGGTGGGGGAGAGAGAGAGAAGGAGGGGAGAGAGAGAAGGGGGGGAGAGAGAGAGAAGGGAGAGAGAGAAGGGGGGGAGAGAGAGAGAGAACGGGGAGAGAGAAGGGAGGGGAGAGAGCGAGAAAGGAGGGGAGAGAGCGAGAGAGGTGGGGGGAGAGAAAGAGAGAGAAGGTGGGAGAGAGAAAAAGACAAGGGGGGAGAGAAGACAACCTTCCGGTTTTTACATTTATTCATTTAGCAGACGCTTTTATCCAAAGCGACTTCCAAGAGAGAGCTTTACAAAGTGCATAGGTCACTGATCATAACAACAAGATAGCCAAAAAACATCGCGAGTAGCCAAAACATGAAGCACACATTGTGAACAACCGAAGTAAGTGCCAAAGGGAAGAACCATAAGAGCATGTAGTTAAACAAGTTACAATTAAACAACATGAACAGCTATAAGTGCAAGTGTACCTGTGGAAAAAAGCAAGCAACAGTAATAAAACAATATATCACAGCAAGAACAAAAATGTAAATCAGTTACCACTAACCACAAGAGCAACAAGTCTCTAAGCAAGAGTCATTGTGATCCTTGAGGAAACGAACATCGGGTCAAGCGAACCGTTCCTAAGTACCGTTGTACTCCCGGAACAAGTGCGTCTTGAGCCTTTTCTTGAAGGCGGAAGTCGCTGTAAAAGGAAGGCAGAGCATACTTTTAACCGAGGCGAATAGCCTACCTCATCACGTTTGCTGCTTTAGATTTGAAAATAAAAAATAAGAGGGGCAACTTTGCTTCTGTAACGATATGGGGAGGAAATATTGGCTAGGTCAAGTTGGAAAGATATTCACAGATTCAAACTTGAAGCAATAATTAATTACAAGAACGTTGTTAAAACACAAACGCCACCTATTTCCAACCGTAGTGATATAGACATCGAGCTACAACCTCGTTTTCATGAAAACGAGCCTTCCTCCGAGCTGAACAAATTACAATGCTTTCTACGCGCAGCCGGTGAAGTCAGCAAAGGGCAAAGCCAAACAGCGATAGGCCTACAACAAAAATATTAAATAATGTCACTGTTACACTTGCACAATGTCACCAAATGCACTTGACACATCAATGGCCTCCTGCTGGCTAAAGACTACGGCAAAAAAATACTAATGTTGCCACGTTATGTTATGCTGCAACGGCTGTTGGAATTAAAAGTTGCCTATAGCCTATGCCATGTTACCATGTCAGCTTTAAATGTGAAAAAGGAAAGCTCATGGAGGTGAAAGGCTTGGTGAACGGTGCGCGTCTGGCTTCGCAGCAGTGTGTCCCAGGCGTAAATCAGGCATCTACGTACTGTAGCTACCCATCACAAAATGCAGATATCTTTAATGTATGTGGTTGTTTATTTAGGTATAGGCTTAATAGTTTAACCATGCGTGCTGTGACTTCAAAACATGCGCAGTTTCCAAAAAACACAAGAAAGCCAAGTCAAATAGCCTAATCGAAAGATTGGGCAAAAATCCAGGTGTCTTTATCGGGTTATGAATACGCCGATTAAGACGTTACTCCGACTTTGAAAATCAGATAAAGATGTTTACATGATCAGTTTAATAATGGCATTATTGCCATTATCGCGGGTTATGATCATCGTGTGCATGTAAACGCACTCAATGTTTCTTCAGTGGTTCTCAAAGTGGGGGTCCGCGAACCATAGCGAGGGGGTCCGTGAAATAATTTGGGTCCTGGAATTTGATCAAGTGCAAAGATTTCTTTATATCTTCACAGCGGTCAAATGAAGGCGCTCTGCGTTTCTAATGTTAAAATAACCTTTCCTATATATATTTTCAAATCTGAAGCAGCAAACGTGTTGTGGTATTTGGCAAAAAGTATAGCCTTGGCTGCCAGCCCAACTTGGGTCTGGAGGGTCTCGTATTGGGGACAACTACAGAAAACCAGAATCTGGGCGGACCAATGAAATTGCCAGGGCGGGCTTTATACGATGATGGACAGATGATCAACAGTAACGTAATCACCCACGTCACAAAAGAGCACTTAAGTTGAATTCGTTTTGAACAAACATGGCTACCGCTGGAGATCTGGGATGTTATGATTCTGCCATCGAGTCTGTTTTAGAATACATCTACAGCGCATTAATTTTGAAAGAGGAACAGAGAAACGCAATCAAGGCATTTGTCGATGGAAAATATGTTCTTGCCGTCCTTCCTACGGGATTCGGTCAAAGTTAACATACTACGTTGCTCTGATTGGTTGTAGATCTATCCAATTGAGCGAAGAGGCATTTGTTTTCCAGGTTCGTTTGAAACACGCCCCATAGTCACAGCCCAACGGAGAGTTCTCAGACTCATATTCTGACTAGAATTATGAGTATGACAACGTCAGGCTACAAAAAGTAGGATCTATCTCCCTTTTACAATGAACAGACTTTCGGCTGCATTGAAACGGACTCCCGGGTGCACTGAAATAATCGCGGTCGGCTAGGTATTTCTTTCAGTCTTCCAATGATCGCTCCTCTATTATCTCAGCAGATGTCGCAGAGAGTAATTTGATTTATAAAGTCAGGGTAAAATCCTAATCGGCGTATTCAAAATCCTATAAAGACACCTGGACTTTTCAACTAGGGTCTTTGATGCATGTGAACACCTGCTTTCTTGCGTTTTTTGGAAACTGCGTATGTTTTGAAGTCACAGCACGTATGATTAAACTATTTAGCCTATACCTAAATAAACAACCACATACATTAAAGATTTCTGCATTTTGTGATGGGTAGAGCAACAGTACGTAGATGCCTGATTTACGCCTGGGACACACTGCTGCGAATCCAGACGTGCACCGGTCACCAAGCCTTTCACCTCCTCTGAGCTCTCCTTTTTCACATTCAAAGCTGACATGGTAACATGGCATAGGCTATATTTAGGCAACTTGTAATTCCAACAGCCGTTGCAGCATAACATAAATTGGCAACATATGTCTTTTTTTGCCGTAGTCTTTATACAATAGTCTACGTGCTGTGGGTCATACAACTCCATGTAGGCCTAGGCTACTTCTCAACTTCGATGATTAACTTTGTGTCGTCAATCTTCCCAAATTTCTCAGTTGGTTTATGATGTAGGCCTACCCTATGGGTTTCAGTATAGCCAGCAGGAGGCCATTGATGTGTCAAGTGAATTTGGTGACATTGTGCAAGTGTAACAGTGACATTATTTAATATTTTTGTTGTATCGCTGTTCGGCTTTGCACTTTGCAGACTTCACCGGCTGCGCGTAGAAAGTATTGTAATTTGTTCAGCTCGGAGGAAGGCTCGTTTTCATGAAAACAAGGTTGTAGCTCGATGTCTATATCACTACGGTTGGAAAGAGGTGGCGTTTGTGTTTTAACAACGTTCTTGTAATTAATTATTGCTTTGAGTTTGAATCTGTGAATATCTTTCCAACTTTAACTAGCCAATATTTCCTCCCCATATCGTTACAGAAGCAAAGTTGCCCCTCTTGTTTTTTCTTTTCCAATTTAAAGCGGCAAACGGGCTGAGGTATTTGCCTCGGTTAAAATTATGCTCTGCCTTCCTTTTACAGCGACTTCCGGAAAAACCGGAAGGTTGTCTTCTCTCCCCCCTTGTCTTTTTCTCTCTCCCACCTTCTCTCTCTTTCTCTCCCCCCACCTCTCTCGCTCTCTTCCCTCCTTTCTCGCTTTCTCCCCTCCCTTCTCTCTCTCCCCCCTTCTCTCTCTCTCCCCCACCTCACTCTCTTCTAAATTAATAAATTACTAATGAAAATTACACATTTTAATGTGTTAATTCTAGATGTATTGGCATGATCAGTATAACAATGCTTAAGAATAACTGATGAGTGCATGTGTATGAGTGTTTCATGGGGTAGAACAAGTGATGAGTGTATGTGTATGAGTGTTTCATGGGGTAGCACAAGTGATGAGTGCATGTGGAGGAGCAAGTTTTTCAGGAATTTTGTCCTAGACGGCCTCTCATATTATTGGGTGTGCTTTGCCTTCGGCAAGGACACAACCTTTGTTCTCTCACATATAGTATATTTGGGAGCATTCTCACAAATATTTCGGCAGAGTCTTGGGTCTCGGAAAATATCCTTATTTTTTGGATTGAACGTATAGTTTTGCGTCTAGGTTAACTTGTTTGAGGTGTGGATGCTAGGTACATTTCTGTTATTCTCTCTGCCCAGCTCGTTAGCAATCACAGCTGCGCCATCACCGTGGCAACCAAACAGACACGCACCATGAAAGCAGAATTGGATACACGTTTTTGAAACTGCCGGTAGAGGTGTATTTCTGACTGCACAGACAGGGGCGTCTTAATAGCACTTGAGGCCCCTGGGCTATGGACTTTTCTTTTTCATTTTTTGAGGCCCCCCACACGCTAATCGCACAATCGCACGAGTTGCTTGTATTGTTATTTACATTCCGTTGCACGGTTTAGGCTGAAATTCAGTTTTGTGGTAAAAAGTGCCTTGTATGCCCCACAGCACGTATTTTACAAAGACTACGGCAAAAAAAGCCAAACGTTGCCACGTTATGTTGGGAATGGGATGCTGTTGCAACGGTTGTTGGAGCAACAAGTTGCCTAATTAGCCTGTAGCCTATGCCATGTTTATGTACCATGTCAGCTTTACATGTATAAAAGGAAAGCTCAGAGAAGGTGAAAGGCTTGGTGACCGGCGTGGAGAAATGCGCGTCTATTGTGAACAGCATCGCGCAATTCGTAGCAGATTGTGGCGCTTCAGGGCGCTTCGCAGCCAGTGTGTCCCAGGCGTTAGCTAGATTGAATCTATGGCTCTGGATTGATTGCAATGTCTGAACGTCAGTTTCCACGCCTACTGGCCTCCTCTCATTATCATATTGGGAACAATGAATAAATGAATGAATGAATAAATAAATGAATATATACATGAATGAATAAATCAATCAATAAATAAATGAATACAAAAATAACTACATACATAAATGTAAAATATATGAAACTATTGATTGACAATTGTGCATTAATTAATACATTTATTCGTTTATTTCTGTCTAAATGCATGGATGTGGACATTTATTTATTAATTCATTTGTAAATATGGCAGGTTTGGTCCTCCATAACAACGTGCATTGCTGTTGCACAGCAAGTATTGTATCGTGCCGTGGTGTATTAGCAGCATTATACATTTAAGCAATTCAAGACTTGCATGTACAGTAAGTAATGTCACAATAAATTATGTATTTAAACTCAAGCTTGTGTGGTGCGTCGCTGTATTCAATGCCACAGCCTAAACTTTGTCAAAAGAAACGTTCATTTCTGGCGCATTCAAACAATCCCCTCAGTGAAGTTTGGCTAGCAACAGCAGCTAGGCTAGCTTGCTCGCAGCACAATTCAGCTTCTCCACGCAGGGCTCTAGACTGAGACCAAAAAGTTGAGTTTGAGGGCATATTTTCAGTTAGCAGATGGTACCGTTTGAATCGCGATTCCATCTGAAAAATACTGCCGATGACAACGTTGTTAGAATAGCTTGTCTCAAATGGGGTTCAGCTTGTTTTATATTAAATGGACCCATCTGCAACCGACGCAAGCAAGCACACCCTACAAATTGTACCCTCTAGTTTTTGTTACATTTTGTTTATATAAGGGGGAGGGGGGGGGCCTCCCCTGCCTCCACATACAACACCAGATGCCACTGTAGAGCAGAGTAATGACATCGCGAATACGGACGTTTATCATCATTATTATTTTGTATTATTATTAAGAGGCCCCTGATTGGTCGAGGCCCCGGGCTTAAGCCCAGGTAAGCCCGTGCATTAAGGCGCCACTGCGCACAGACATATAAAGAATATCTCTGGTTTCGGCAGAGTCTTGGGTCTCGGAAAATATCCTTATTTTTTGGATTGGACGTACAGTTTTGCGTCTAGGTTAACTTGTTTGAGGTGTGGATTCTAGCTACATTTCTGTTTTTCTCTCTTCGAGCTAGCGCGATGGATCTCCATAACTAAAAACGGTTCAACTTTTTTTCCACAATCGACCAAATTGGCCAAACAAGGTACATTTAGCTTAAAGTGTACATAATCTAGCTAGATCGTTTTGATTTTAGCAAGTTTCACAGAAATCTGCAAAAATCGAGGCTCAAGACTGTCATAGCTGACCGTCACGAACAGCCAAACCGGGGTCGCGTAAGTGTTTTCTGCAGCTGGCGTTAATCCTACGATCAAACGCTTCGTAACTGGAAATTTTTTACTTTTAATTTACGATATTGAACACAGATGTTAAGTAACTTGTTTTTACTCTAAATATCTTCTCCGTTTTCAATTTGAAGCAGTAAATCTAACACAGTAGGAATTCTCCCACGACATCCGCTCGCTCTGCTTTGACTAACAAATATGTTTTCTCAGTCCACCATACATTAGACAAGCTAATTTTCGAGTACTTTCGATACAAGATACAGGCCATGTTAGAGTTGATACATATATAATTGTGTGGGCAATGTAGAACAGCAGACAGATTTGAAATATGATCTTTTGTTTTAAAGTTATGGCCATTCTAGTGACGAGTGCTTACAACGCTAGCTACGACTGTCATCAGTCAGTACTGTAGCTGCCATAGAACGGCGAAACTAGCTAGCTACGTCTATCGTTCGTTACCTACAAACAAATGCTTCGTAACAGTATTTACTTTTTATCGGCGATATTGACAACAGAGGTTAAGGAACTTGTCTTTAATCAAATAATCGTCTCCGTTTTCAATTTGAAGCAGTATCTAGCTTACTGTAGGAAATCTCCCATTGCATCCTCTCTCTAGCTTCTTCGGCTAAAGATGGACGACAATGACAATGCATGCATTATTCACGCCTACGGTGTTAATACAGTCTGTAAAAATACCACTTTGACACACTTGCAAGAAATGATCCGCTGGCTAGATGTAGCATGATCTTATTTACCACCCACAATAGTTCTGCTTTTTTAGCAGCAGCATTCTGAGTTAGAGTAGCTAGCTTTTCCAGTTGCACAACAAAGTCACATAATGTGACGAGATTGAATTTTTAAAAACTCACAACGGCAACCCTGCACTATGGATTATTATTTTGATGTCATCTTTAAATTAAGTGTCTGAACAGGACTGGTTGTGCAGGCACACATGATTAGTTTCTCCTTCATCTTGAACCTAAAACCTAGATTCTAGGTTAGAAATGTTGACAATGACCAACAGTTGCTACGTTACAAGAAACAAGGAACCAATCCGATTGGCCAATGCTCTTCACTGTTCCACTGTTCAAACTTTTTTCTGTTTCTACATCTTTCAATTATTAATACTTTTCAGAATGGGTTTTATTCGCCAAGAAACATCACACAGACAAGGAATTTACTGTGGCAGGAAGGGGCACACATTAAACATATAAGAATCTTAAATAAGAAGTGTACAAGTCTAACTAATACTAAGGGTTTAAAAATGTAAAAGGTTTAGAATGAAATAAAATATAAAATGGCTCTAACATAATGCTTTAACATTTATGAAATTAAATAAGATACCCGTTTCATCACTCTTTTTTCTCCTTTTTCAACCGTGAGAAAATATTGCAATGCATAACAATGACAGATATACTTTTAACACTGTCTCACCATTTTGGTTTCAAAGCAACACTTTTTTTTCACCTTCACACTGCTGACATACTTTTGTCTGCTATGATATTGATAACTGTTATGCAATATACTCTTCATCACTATATTTGCTCATTTTTCTAACTTCAAACTTTTTTCTGTTTCTCAATCTTTCATTCTTTAATACTTTTAACGCTTAAAAATGTATGAAAGTCAATAAGATACTCTTTTCATCACTGTTTTTTCTCCATTTTCAACAGTAAGAAAATATCGCAATGCATAACAATGACAGATATACTTTTAACACTTTCTCACCATTTTGTTTTTAAAGCACATACCTCTTTCAACATTTTTGTAAAACCTTCACTATTCAAGCCATCAAAACAATCGTTTCAACTGCTTTCAGCAAACACACACATTTTCTTCAGGAAATGTACCTTTCTAGTTGTGAGAATGCTGTTCAGCACGGTCTTCCCAAAATTCAGTACCCGGGAAAAAGAAAAAGAATTTAACGTAAAGGTTGTCTTATGTAAGGGTCATAGGCTTATGCATCATGAACAATCATTTGTTGTAATGACCCAAAAAAATCTGGCAAATCATCTGTTATTCCTCTGTTTATATATTTTCAGGCTGCAATTTCCTGTTTAAAAAGAGGGACGTTCAAAGCAGGTAAGCTCAGATGCATGCAATTGTGTTTTATTTTAAATTATTTTTAGTGGGGGCTTAATTTGAGTTAGCTTGTGCATGAATCCATCTTGCCAGGCTTCAAGTTACATTTACATTACATTTAGTCATTTAGCAGACGCTCTTCTCCAGAGCAACGTACAGCAAGTACAGGGACATTCCCTCCGAGGCAAGTAGGGTGAGGTGTCTTGCCCAAGGACACAACATAATTTTGCACAGCCGGGAGTCGAACCGACAACCTTCTGATTAATATCCCGATTCCCTAACCGCTCAGCCACCTGACCTTAGGCCGTCTGAAGTTATGCACTTGCTGCCAAACGAATTATCATCCTACAGAGGAACTCCTGGCAGCTACAGGCCTTAGACAGAGAGTGATAGACAGTAGGGGTGGGCGATATGGCCAAAATCTTCTATCACGGTATGAGTAATTTTATATCACGGTTACGGTATATATCACGGTATAGTAATTGTTCTGTAAATTCAATTAAGAAATGGTACCACTCGTGTGGTGGAAAAAACGGTATTGCATGTACTACAAGACGTTACTGGCTATTATTTAAAGGCAACGACAGTACGAGCGTTCCGATTGGCTAATGCGCAGTCATGCCATCCGCATGGTGACGTACTCACAGCTCAATAAGGATCTGTAATGCCCTCCGACGAAAATTTCAAAATGAGCGAAAGCAATCAGTCTGAGTTTTACTATCCATATCTAACTTCGGTGTCGGCATATCGACCTCGTTAAAGCTCGGTCGATACGTTAAAGCCTCAGTTTGATATTTCCCGGCATGACCTCATGTGAAATACAAAAATATCACGAATTTGTAAAGACTTTGGATGCGAGCCCTTTTTGCCCAACCTAAAAAAATGTAAAAAGTAGTCAAAAAGTATACCGCGGTTGAAACGGTATAGCCAAATCTCTCCCGATAGACACATTTCTTCCGTCGCACGGTATATACCGTCATACCGCCCGGCCCTAATAGACAGATACAATCACTTGCAATTTTTGGGGTAAAAGTGCCTGCCCTTTTCCTAACAGTTTCCAAGGATTACTTCCCCAGATGGTTCTGTACAACAAACTATCTGACGTGTCAGGTTAACATTTAGGCCCATCGAACTCTAAGAGACTGTACTCTCAAACTGGCTATATCTCAAGTTCCTTCCTCCATATGAAATGTAGCCAACAGCAATTTTTCAACACAAGCAACTTGTGAAAAGCCTATAGTTCTTGTTGTAAAAGTTGAACATCTATCATTAAACATACACTGCCTCTGTGGATAAACTATCACCAACTTTAATCAGAGAGATTAACTTCTACTCTACTAAAGAACTGCAGTATCCAATAAGGATTCGTTATTCTTTGTGTTAATTATAGTCCTGTAATGGCCACAGATACCAGATTCATATTACTGTCCAAGCATTTGATTTGATTACTATTAGGATTTGAATTTTATTTAAGACAATATGACGAAATGTGCTTCTCCAAACCTTTACTTATACTAGTGTTAAAGGTCCCATGACATGGAAACTTCACTTTAGGAGGTTATTTAACGTTAATATGAGTTCCCCTATCCTACCTATGGTCCCCCCAGTGGCTAGAAATTGCAATAGGTGTAAACCAAGCCCATGGATATCCTGCCCCGCCTTTGAGAAAATTAAAGCTCAGATGGGCCAATCTGGAATTTTCCTCTTATGTCGTCATAAGGGGAAAGGTTACCTCCCCTTTCTCTGCTTTGCCCGTTATTTTTATATATATTTTATATTTAAATTGTTTTATTCTTAGATTTTAGTTCTTAGAAATAGTTAAACTTTTGCACTTTTACTTAATTTAAGATCTGTATGTTTATTGTTTGCCCCTCCCTGCCACAGTAAATTCTGTTCTTCTTGTTCACATGAATAAACCATATTCTGATTCTGATGTGTATTTCTTTTCACAGTGTAAAAGAATGGGAGGATACCTGGAAGCCTGCTGTTAATATGTCTGTGCCTAGCTGCCTGGTTATTGTTTTAAGAGTTCCCAGTTCTGTATTTGTTATTGATATACACTGTAACATTTTATGAGCTTGTTGTGATACTGTTACTGCCACTGTCTTTTTCTCTGTTCATGTTTTGTTTGTTATCAACTTCCTGGGTTCTGGGCATCGATTGTGGTTCAACTTGGCTGCCTCCATAACACTTAACTTATAACATGGGTGAGTTGGTGACCTAGCTAACGTTTTCGGGTTTTTGTTTTAGATTCACTGTTAGGTAAGGGAGTGCGCTGGCTCCGCCTTCCCATTGCGGGGAGGGCCAGCGGCTACCAGGTTTTGGTTTTATTTTCACTAACTCAGTCTTGTTTTTCTGTTCAATAAACTTTGGTATTATTTTTATAAACAATGACTTGCATGGTTGGACTCACTTTATGTAAGCCTACAAGCAACCGTCTGATCCTTTGCTTGGTTGGAGGTAAGAGTAGACTACATATGAAGAGAACTTCGATTAAAAGTTAGGCCATTACAAGCAGATGTAAATTTGTTACCCTATTAACACCACATTGCATACAATGTTAAATGATGGATTCCTTGTGGCTGAATATGAATAATCTGTACTGGGAGTGCGGCACGATGACGTTGCATTCAGAATAATCCATGCCTTTACAAAGGTTATGGCATGAAGGTAGGCTATATGAATTATAAATTATATATTCTCATTTTTAGCGTGTTGAACACGTGGTAAGACTTATACAAGTTTTTAAAGTAATTGAATAGGTCTATATATAATGTGCGCTACACTTAACTAAAATTATAACCATAGTGAACTTACATGGACTACAAATAAGGCGCATATTAGCGTTAAAACACATTAGCGGGGTTCTGGGAAATGTAGTTCTTTTTTACTTTCAATTTAAAAACTAATTTTTTGAGAAGATCTTTGTCCTCAGTTACATTTAAATCACTTAATATGACAAATATACATTCATTGGTCTTTTATGAAAGACAAAATGTATCAGTACTCGAAAAGTCAACATTTAAATGTCTTTATATGTAACCTTTACTTAACATTATTTTACATCATAATCTTCAAACATGGTTCCGGTATGATTTGAAGAGGGTCAATATTGGTCTAAATACAAAATCCCAGGCTGATCCTAGCCTCAGCTGTAAAAATAAATTGAATTGAATTTTAGGAAATTACCTTTTCTAGGTGGCGCTGTTGATCCCCTGTAGGGGCTAGGGTTATGAAACTGAAAGACATAGTTTATCTAACCCCAGTTATTCACTGTATCAAGCCAGAACTGTGTGCCATGAAAGGAACCCTAACCCTAATTCCCCTAATTAGGGTTACTAAATATAGGGCTTTAAGGTGACCCCTGGCAAGGGTTCAAAGGTCAATATATCAGATAAGGGTTTACAGGAATGTGTCAAACTTACATAAATGAACCTGCAAGCTAAGACCTTTCCAAAAATGGGTTTGATTTTGTTATACGACAAAGTCTTTTTAAAATCCAAATCTGCCATTGCAGTGAGGTATCTTTCCAAGTATAGATTCCAAGACCATTCATAATCTAAATAGACTACCATCAGTGGTCAAAGTCAAATTATGTTTCGGTGGCACATAGTCCTGGTTTAGCACAAACAATATCAGGGTACAGACCCACTTGTGCATTTGTTTATCCCCAAACTTAGAAGATGATTAGTTGCTCTGCGTAAGACATGGTCTAAACAGACTGCGCTAGGGTTAGGGGTTTGTTGTCCTTGGTGGTACATGTTCGTGGCTTGCCTTGACGAATATTTGGACTAGTAAATACTTTTTTTCATATGGCCTTACCTCTAAGCCAGATAGAGGCTCGTCAGCGCCACCTTGAAATGTTCATTTTCCAAATCTAAAATGTGTCTTGTACTCCAATGTATGCTGCTACCGGGCTGAAAATGTGCATGTTGCTCCATTGAGACATTCCATGCAGAGTGTGACAAAAACATTCAAAACTTGAATATAATATAAAATAAAAAGTATGAAAAAAATACATGCCAAAGTTTACTTTTGTAGTGCTGATTATATATAATGCTTATTGATCTATAATACATGTACATTTTAAATGTACATTTCTGATCAATCTGATATAAAATTTGAGATGATATTGGTGTAAAACACAAATTGCTAAAAGAACTACAAACGTATTCCATTAAACACTAAATCGAGATGTTGAACGATGCCATATTTGTAGTTCAACTACATGTTTCAAAGTTTACAAGTTTAGGGTTTGAAAACATCTTAACAATTTATATATCACATACAAAGTATGTATGAATAGATTATAATATAATGGAGGTGTTGAAGAGGTAATCAATATTAGCATTAAATGCCCTAGTTGGCAATGGAGTAGTATTCTAAATGAGATGACGCGTCGAGGGATTAGCCTACCCATGAGACTTTAGGTGTATTCGACTTCATGCAGCGCCAGCAGCGCCGACAGCCGGCTGCGCCGACAGCCGGCTGCCTTGAATCTGAGAATACCATTTGCTGCTTCAAGTCAGCCGGGCTGCAGGCGACGCCAGCGCTGCCTGAAGTCAACGCACCATATATTACACACAGAACTTGATCCTCATCCAGACTCGGATTTTCACTAATGGTTACTAATCAATATTAACGTGTGTGGTAGCCTAAATATTGAGATGATAGTTGTCTCGAGTTATACAGAGTTAAATCCAAATTCTTCAAAAACAATCTGGATAATTTAAATATATGATGAATAAATATATGATGAATAATAAATGAATAATTTATCCCCATAATTTCCCAATTGCCCAATCTGCCAGCCAACATAAGGTGAGTCCAACCACGCATGTCAATGTATGTAAAAAATAATACCAAAGTTTATTGAACAGAAAAACAAGACTGAGTTAGTGAAAATAAAACCAAAACCTGGTAGCCGTTGGCCCTCCCCGCAATGGGAAGGGGGAGCCAGCGCACTCCCTTACCTAACAGTGAATCTAAAACAAAAACCCGAAAACGTTAGCTAGGTCACCAACTCACCCATGTTATAAGTTAAGTGTTATGTTCTACCACTCATTTACAAATAATGCTCTGTGCTCTGCTGCAGTCATGCTCTGTAGGCAGCCTCTGTTGCAATTGACTCGCCTGGGCCATTACAGGTAGAGATCAAAGGGAGAGAACACATAGTATACATCACAGTATATCAAGTTAGGTCTCAGGCGATTACAGCTGTGACTGAGTGATTCAAATACAAGTGACTTGAGTTCAATTCTCTGCATCCTCCTCCTCATCACTATCATCATCATCATCCGAGCTGTTGCCACGTTGCCAGTCCATGTCTTCCTCCATTTCCCTGTCCTCCTCTTCCACCAGTCTGTTACTTGGTTTGAGAGTGCATCTGTAGGTGCCTGCTATGGTCTGCTGTTGGAGTCTCAGGTCTTGCAGTCTTCTCTTTAGTGCACTGATGAGGCCCTTGGACCCCTCCTCGGTTAATCCATTTGGCAAGCCTGGAAATGTTGTTAATTGATGTTGAAATTAATTTACCGAAGACTATACTAGCAGGATTGGTTTCCACTTAAATAGTTTGACCTATAAATTTGAAAGTGCATGTAGCCAGATAATTTGATTAACACTTACTTCCTGTCTGTGTGCTCACTAAAACAGTGCCCATCAGTGTCTGGACCTTTGCCACTGAGTCCTTGAGGTACTGGCAGTGCTGCAGCATCTCCTTCACAAGGATCTGCTTTTCCTCTTTTAGTCGTGAGGCAAGCATTACGTGGTCAAAGAGCTTCTTCTTTGTGAGGATGTCCACACCGTCTGTAAAGGAATAAAAAAAAGGTGCTGCACTTCCTTGATTAAAGATAAAATAAATAAACTTTTAACATTTAAGCTACAGATATGCATTACAACCAAGTGACTGAGAGTGTTTATATATTAAGTATTTTTCTTACTGCTACTGGCCCACTGCTTGACATCAACAACCCATTGTTTCAGCATGTCATCACAGCAATGCAACTGCTCCTGCATTGTCTTCAGGCTCTCAGCTACATCCACAGTCTTCTCTACTGTCTGAAAACAGCAATACAGAAGGCAGTCTTTTAAACTACCAGAGGTCCTGTACCACTACAATGTCTACTAGGGGGTACTATAACAACGTGATGCATTTTGGGTATAATAAGTAAAAGTTATGTTTAAATGTAACTGCTTTAAATAGTTAATCATCTTCAGTACGTGAACATACCTTCTTGAATCTGGAAGACAAGGCTATATGGAGGCCATTCTCTTTCCGTTCATTCCACCCCATAGCATGGACAGTCAGCATGTCAGTTCTTACTGTGAAAAACAAAATCAAAATACAATTTTGTAAAACATGTACATTTGCAGGCTGGCAGGGGGAAATAAGCTTACAAACCTGACTTGGCCATATACTTGGTGGTAAGGGCACATCTGGAGAGAAAACTATTCACTTGCTCAACTTCTTCACCGAGAGTGGCATGGCATCCCACTATTTGCTAGTGATGAAAAACAAGGTGTTTTCTGGATGCCCGGGTCATGCTATCATTAACGATGACTAAGGCTATGTGTGCACATCCGTCATGCTGCATACCATCTGACACGCGGTCTACGGAACCGTCCCACACGCACGTCCCGTCCAGACACGGTGCTCGACGAGAAGTGTGCCCGCAACCAGCCCCGTACACCGATCATCTCTTCGGTACCCTTCTCATCCGACGTGGGCAAATGAGCCCAGGATGTACGCAAAGGCAGCACAATTCTGGACACGGGGACATGTTATCTAGTGGGAAGAAAACAAAATGTGTGACAACACACAGGCAGCCGTGCCCGCACCATGCTGTTCCCGGCTGGTATCCGGGTATCTCCTGAGGTACTCCCAGATTGCCATAGAGCGTGCAGCATTCACATTGGCAACGGAGCTCCCACGAGACATTCTAGCAATAATGATCCGGTAGCCTTCTCATCCATACAGGGCAGATTTATGCTACCTCTAGAGACCCACCCTCTAGCGCCCGTCGGCGACCCCAAGGATGTACGCAAAGGCGCCTGTGTACGTGCACCAGATATGGGATGTTACATGAGGATGAGAGAAATGTGTCAGCGGAGCATCTGCTGTTACCCGGGAGTGCAGGGCATCTCAACGGATATCCCCATGTAGACACCGTGGATTCTGATCCTTCATCATGCAGCCTTCTGGTTGCCCGTCTATCTTCTCATGAGCGGTGCATGGAAGCAGCGGCCTGAAAGCAGATAGTGTCCGCCCGAGACAAGTGTGCTTCGTGCTAAGTCGACACCCTGATCAATACGGTTTTCTCACGGGTTTCTGCAGTACGGAGAATGTCTACATGGCCCTCTAGATGCGCTACTTCTATCCGTCTTGCGATCTCACCATGCATGTCCGATTTCATAATGGGAAGTGGGATGTTCACTGTTATACGGATTAGGGCCTACTACAAACTGATCGCGGCTCACGCAACGCCACGGAGTTCTGTGCGAGCACTGTGGCCTGTCCCCGGAGCTCTATACGGCGCATTCCTTCCGGATCGGGGCCCGCGCTGGATGTCGTGGAAGCGCAGAACTCATGAGCGCTTGAGAACAGAGACTGTGACTGTCGGGCAATGTTGCAGATTTTACACAATAGAGGCTTGCAGTGGAGAACACTCAGCAACTGCCTCTACTCTAGGCATAGTGCTCAAGCTGAGCAAGCACTCAAGCCGAGCGCGTCTCAGACCTCTGGATGAGACCTCTGGATGACTAGCTTAGAGCATCAGAGCATGTCTGCAGATCACCACGGCTACATGGAGATCCGAAGAGACACACTAGTATTAGCAATGTACGAAGCCACCCAGCCACAGGATACATGTGGACCACATTGGTCGCCAGACGGGCTCCCAGAAGGCTGCATGATGAAGGATTCGCACACCGAACGTACAACTGGACACCTGCCACCAATGCTTGATGGTCAACGGTTGCAGCTTGCGGGACTCAAAACGATGCACCATGAAGCACACAGCAGACACATTTACAAGCAAAAGGGCTCACAGAGAACGCACAACAGTATGTCTAAGAATATTGAAGCCAGGCAGGGTCATAGGATTTTAATGTGGAAGTGCACACCCCCAACCTTATGTAGTGACAGGCGGATAAAGGCAATGTGCTGCTGCAGAATCGGAATCAGAATCAGCTTTATTCGTCATGGAAGTTCACACTGTAGTGAGGTCCGCAAGACCACACGGAGCCAACATCTTGCCACACCTGAAGAGTGATTCAATCACATCAGACAAACATAATCAGCCCTTGTGACACCCTCAGTATGCTGATTACCCACCAAACGCCGATGCAAAGGAACCATAGAATTGGGGGGGGACCTCCACAATCTACCTAATCAGCCCTCCTGCTAGCTTGCAAGCTTCAAAGGGCCTGATTTAGACAACACGTCTCCAGCGACCATTTGCTATCCGTCTCGGCGGCGATTTGAACAAAGAACATACCTTGATCAGAACTTTTGAGGAAAGTTCTTGAGACTTCACCTTTACTACAAGAGTACAAGGTGGAGAATTATGAGAGGGATATTTGTGTTATGTTTGTTACTTTGTTTTAATGTTGTGTTCACTGAAATCTTGATTCTAGTAACAACTCTTTCTTCCTGAAAGATAACCACGTCATTCTTGGTATCTACACGAAGCTATCATAATAAAACAATCATTCAACTATATTTTGTAACTGTACCAAGATGTCCAGAACAATATTTGAACCATCGAATGAACCAGCCAGAGATCAGATCACACCTTTGGTAGGTGTGAAGGAAGGAGGGGGGAGTTGAGAACCCAGCTTCCCCCAATCCACATCTGACCCCAGACGGGTCCTCTCTCGAACTGTATAAAGCCCTAAGATGACCATCAATCTGGGACTCCAGCGAAACCGACCATGGCATGAACGCCATCAGGATTGGCGTTCCAAAGGACGTCGCCAAGCTTCTCCTGAGATTCAACTTCATAGTGAACACGTCACTATCTGGACGTTTCAACAGAAGAACCAAAAACGCAATTCCAAATGCGACTTCACTGAGATCCCGCAGACTCAGTCACATGACCCAGCGCAGCCGCGCTTTGACTTCAGATTCTTCAAATGGACCTTTGGCGCAAACCGCCCTCAACATCATTGATCAACCCCTGATCAAACGTAACTATGGCTAACGCTCTTTCCTCCTCGACATGGCATTGGCGTGAGCTCTGTTTATGATTTGTAAGGATGTAATCATTGACTGTACAATTTCTGTCTTTCTTTAAGTTAGACCATTTCATTCTGTTCATTGAAACCAATCTCTCATATCAAACCCATAATCCAACTTGTTCATAAGATCTGTTTACCTTACTTGAATAAATTCATTGTAAAGATATTTTGACGTGCGTGTTCACTGATGTTACGATTGGCTCTACACTTAGAACGAATTCATTCCTAAAGATGAGACTGATTATTACATATTAAACATAGGATTCCCTAATGTCCTAAACCAATAATAGGGTGGTGCCCCGAAACTTGATGATAAATTAAGTATTTCTATCTTTAAACGAGCAAACCCCGCTACAACACAAACAAGGAATTTACTGGCAAGAAGGTGCATATAATAACCTTCTATGGATCTAAAGATGAAAATGTAGACCAGCACTGCGACGGAACCACCCGGCCCTAATAGGCCTACAGCACGGAAATGCAACCAGAGGAGAACACGGAAAATATGCTATAAAAATCGTCCAGTGCAGGACGCTCGTTCAACAAATCCAACTCAACGCTCCCGACAGCGTGTCGAAAATGCGCGGACTGCTTTGGCAGCCGAATGTCAACCGAATAGAAAACTGTTACCACGCCAGCGCACACTGAACAGACGCTTTGACGGGTGGCGAGGCAGGACCTTGAACTTGCTTCGTCACGTCCGCGCCTGCGATTTTATTATATGGATGGCGTTGTCCACGCTAGCGGTACACAGGAGCAGGGGCGGACTTACCCATTAGGCAAAGTAGGCAACCGCCTGGGGCCCCCAGTTGCCAGGGGCCCCTTGAAAGACTCCATAATAATACTCTATGATCAATAATAATAATAAAAATCATAGTCATAACCTTTCCCAAAAGTATCAACAAAGAAAGATACCAACAGAGCGTTTATTCTATTTGTGTCAACGCAGGCTTCCCCTCCCTACCCATACTACTGTGGACTATTCCATCGATTGCAGCAACTGCACAGCAAAGCACGTCATATCAGTTGGTTAATATGAGACAGTAAAAGAGTGAAGTGAATGCAAAAACCAATTTGCTAAATGAAACTGAACTCCCCGAGCGGAGCACAAAAGAGAAAGACAAAAGAGGAGAGTAATCAAGTAGTTACCAAACTGAAACTACAGAGGAAACAAATGTTTTTCCCTCTGGCACACATAAACTTAACTTATACACTTCAGTATAGACTCAGGCCAACGACCGACTTCTTTCAGTACTGGTTTATTCACCCCGGGTTTTCCAACTGACGTCATTACGTCCTTCCTGAACATACGCCTTTGACTACGGTAAGCACCGTGTGACAGTCACAACAGATATTACAGAAACGTATTTTTTTTCTCCACTTGTATCCAATGATGCGGCAGCTAGCAAAAGTGCTGCTCAGTTAATAAGTCTGATTAGCAACAGCAGCTAGGCTAGCTTTTAGCACAATTTACCGGGGTCAGCTTCTCCACACAGGGCTCTAGACTGAGGCCAAATTTTGCATTGTTGCTGACAATGATCGCTTCCAGCAAAGCTTTTTTCAATTAGCCATTTCCCCCTAAATACATGTAAAGCTTATTTACGTTTTTGGGGGCATGTATTCAGTTAGCAGATGGTGAATCGTGATTCCATCTGAAATACTGCCGGTGACAATGTTGTTACAGTAGCTTGTTTCAAAGGGGGTTCTTAATGAATTAATGCAATATGAGTAGGCTAAATGCTTGAAAATATCACTTGAAGGGAAAAACTTCAGGTTGCCCAATATCTTCGTTTGATCCAACTTTTCAACTGAGGCTGCTTATCAATATTCCCTCTTGCCGGGGAAATGAGAAGACAACCGTTTCATTTCTACAGTTCACGTTTTGTATTTTGAATTGTAAAGGAGCAGCAACGAATGTATGCTTTTAAATCTATGCAATCTTCATAAATAAAAAGTACGCATTTTTATATAAAATATATTTACAGAAATATCAGTTGTACAAATTACAGTTAATAAACGGACACATCTGCATACTTATGAATATTCTTTTATTTATTTTTTATAGAATAGAAGTATGCAGTGGCATAACGACATCTCTGACGTTGATAACAAACCAAACTGTTTAAAGATTGGTTGAAAATTTAGCAAGTTATGGTCATTTAAAAAGGACATGTAGCATCAACAAAATGTTATGGGTGAGCGAGTTGACTGTAGCAAGATGGCCGCCATGTGCGGATGTTCTAGAGTCTGCCGTAAGACATCTAGTCTTTATATATATCTATGCAAATAACAAACAAAACATAATAATAATAATAGGTGCGTTCGACTTCATGCAGCGCCGGCGTCGTCTGCAGCCGCCTGCAGCCCGGCTGACTTGAAGCAGCCAATGGCATTCTCAGATTCAAGGCAGCTGGCTGTCGGTGCCGCCGGCGCTGCATGAAGTCGGACACACCTAATAAAATTATGGGAGGGTCAATGACGTGACGCCCATTTTTGTTAGCCTGGCTCTGCCCTCCTACGTACTTCCGCTCAATTTTGATTTTGCTTCTGTACTAGGTCTGGCCATGAGGTACGTAAGTCAGATGTCTCCGGTTGATTTTCTACCGGCGAATCAGCGAACAGAGGGAGTGGCTGAGAACGATGACGTTGATGTTGTGCGCTAGTTTGTTTTGTAGTTCCGTAATGGCGGCGGAGAAAGATGCAAGCGAAGCCATTCAGTCCGTTGTGGCAACACTGCCGAATATCTATAAACTAAGGCCGGAGCAAGAACAAGTTTTGCTGGTGGCCATGATGTTGTGGTCCTCCTCCCCACGGGGTTCGGGAAAAGTTTGATTTTCCAGCTACGGCAGCTAGCTCTGTTACAGTAGTAGTGAAGGAATTAGCTAAGGCGAATGCTAGCGATTGGTTATGGCAGATCAGAGTGGCTCTGGGCAGATCCAATAGTTTTAAACTTCAACAGAGTACCCGCCTATAAGGAAGTCAACGCTTGTCAATGGAGCGAGGCCAGACTCTGTACAAATGAAATGTACGAGAGTCTGGTTAGGACCAGGCTACATTTTTGTGTCTATAAGGTTAAATTCAATTAAAAAACATTAAATTTAAAACAAAAACAAACAAAACATTTTTTAGAGGCCATATTTTAAAGAGTTTGGTTTTAATCAATTTTTAGAGAATAATTGGAGGATAATGGCAAAAATGTTTAAGTGGTGTAACCGTCAAAACTTTATACCAAATATGTTAGCTTGCTTAAAAAGGGTACATTTCTTAATAAAAGATCCAGTAAACTACTTTGGCATAAACCTAAATTAAAGGTTATTATACATATTTTGAATATAATTTAAAATTCTGTTTATATTTATTTTAATAATTTAGGGAATACTGTCAGTCATGCTAGCTTCCTGAAATGGAAGTCGCTTTGGATAAAAGCATCTGCTAAATGCTTAACTGTAATGTAAACGTCAAGGTGGTGTAACCACCATTCAAGGTGCCATTTTGCAATCAGCAAGAAGACCACATGACAGGAAATGTCATCAGAGGAAAGGACCCCAGATGAGCATAACTGCTGCGTCACAAGGTTAGTAACTCTCTGATAAATATGTTAACAAGACATTTTAGGGTAAGTTCAAGTATCTTTGGTTACATGTCAAATGGTATGACCCAAGGAAAACATTATTTTGAAAAAAAAATTGTATTTAGTCAAAAAATTATGTTTGATTTATTCACACCAAAGCCATATGCTGATATGTGTTCATGATAATGCCTGTCAAATTTGATTTTACATTGAAATGTCAAATGGTGTAACCGGTTTCACCATTTGACTCCTACTACAAGCCTCTCAATGTTTGCCAATCTTTTCAAATATAACTAGTTAAGTTACTGGTTCAAGATGAGATATGAGCTTAGACACTATTTAGATGTATTTTATGTGTTTATTGTTTGTATTTTTTTTTAAGTTTAGGTAATTAATCCACAACTTTATCAAGCTAGCTTTTTTTGTTAGGCTAGGCAAGGCATTATAGTGCAAGGCCTTAGTGTTTAAAAAAGACTATAAAAAGACGTTCAGGTAGTGTGTTAGGATGGCTACATTAAATCATAGGCTTCTGTTATCTAAAATATTTTCAATGTAATGGCTCAATATCTAAATTATTTAGACAATGTGGATGAGGTCGTTATAATTGGATGGCCGTCCGTATTAATTTGAGCCAGATTATAGCTATCTAAACTGGAGAGACTTTGGTCAGTCTGTTTTCATGAATATATAATCTGGGTCTAACCAGGTTAGAGGTTAGATCCTTTGATGAATCTTTTACATTAAAACATAACTATTAGTGTGTACTCACACAAAAAATGCCACATCCATCAAAACAAGAACACTAATGAATCAAGAACCAACATTTTAAAGTGAGGCATAATTGGAAAATAACTTGTGTAGGCTTACATGTGTGGCCTACAAACACAAGCTAAACTTGGCATGTGACTGACTGCCTAGTATGCTCTGACCTGGTGCCCTGTAGCCTCGGGGAGGGAGCTGCTGAGGTCTTTGGGGTTGCTACCAAATCTCACGCCAAGGTTTTTGGAAAAGTTGGCAGACCTGTGAAGCATACATTGTGAAAAGCAAATAAGTGCCAATGGGGAGAACCATAAGAGCATGTAGTTAAACAAGTTACAAATTAAACAACATGAACCTCAAAAGTGCAAATAAGTGCCAACGGGGAGAACCATAAGAGCATGTAGTTAAACAAGTTACAAATTAAACAACATGAACCTCAAAAGCGCAAGAGTGTACCTGTAGAAAAAAGCAAGCAACAATAATATAATATAATTCACAGCGAGTACAATAAGTAAAATCAGTTACAACTAACCAAGAGCAACAAGTCCCTCAGTAAGAGTCATTGTGTTCCTGGAGGAAGCTAACATTAGGGCCAGCAAATAATTTCTAAGTAGCGTTGTACTCCCTGGACCTATGGAAGTTTATTAGACTTTATTCAAATGAGAATGCATTTGTCAAATGGCAATTCAATGCGCAAAGTGGCAATGTAATCCGCAATTCAAATGGGAAAGCAGTTGTGAAATGGCAATTCAATGTGCAAATGACAATGCAATCCGCAATTCAGTTTGTATTATTTTGAATAAAAATTTGAATGAACGCTTATTGCATTGCATTTCATATTGACACTTTTTTTCAACTCTTTATTCAAATGGAAATTCAATGTGCAAAGTGGCAATGCAATCCGCAACATATATCAATATCCACGTGATATGTCAGTCACGTGATATGTTAGTGTGAACCTCAAAAACGCCAAGAGCACACAGGGCCGTTTGAAAAGTTCAGTTAGGTTGCATACACAGTGAAAATGACAAAAACGTCAGCGAAGCTCCTCCGAGAGGCCGCTGAGGTTCTTGAAGAACAGAGTAGAGGGAACAACATTACTACTCCACCTCCAGACAGGCCTGTGTCAAGTGCTGGCACACCGGTTCATAGGCCAATGGGAACTCGGGGTAGGTTAAAATATTAAGATGAATTTATCAGGTAGGCTATGCTGTATGCAAGTTAGCGCGTGCAAATCAATAGGTTTGAGGTTCAGATATAAAGTTACCATGTAGAGCACTGCAACGAATTTCGCAACTATCTAGGACATGAATATGCATGTTTGACCATCTACGATACATTTTCAGTTTGTTTTGTGAAATTCGTTACGGTGCTTTACATAGTAACTTTATATCTGAACCTCGAAACGCTATTGATGCTTCTGCAACTCTTCTGGTTTTCCTGCCCAATTCCTACTGCTCTCCAGGGGGTTTAGAGGGTAGTTTGAGAAACCATGGGCTAACTGATTTTTCTAAAGAGATGTAATTGTTCCTTCCCTTCTCCAGTGATATTACACATTATTGTAGTTATTATATTTATTGCAGCAGAGGTGTTGAGGCTTTTTAGGCCGTATAACAGGCCTCAAACTGCATCCGGCCCATCTGCAACAAAGAGGAAGTCGGCAACTTACACCCACAGATTTTTCTGCCTGGCTGAAAGGCGACAGGAGGAAATGCCCAAATCAGCCAAAAGACTTGAATTGGAAAAGGCAGGCCTGGGAGAACGAAGAGTAACATTCCCTGGTAACCGTAGTCTATCCTTGTATATTTAGCATAACATTTTCACAATTATAAACCACCTGTTGTGTTAACATAAGACGATTTTGAAGTAGTCTATGTAACGGATAGCAGGTTGAACTTTATGATCCTTGAGGCACACAACCAACATGGTGAGGTAGTTTATAAAAAAATACATTTATTGATATACAGCTCTAAAAACAGAATACTCAGTTGTAAGCACTTCACAATTTTACATCTGGTGCCAACAGCTAGGTTGGGCTAACCCCCAGGGGACTATTGTGAAAATGGGCCTATGCCTTACAAGTAAAAGCACCGCAATAGTTATCAAATTCACAGCAAGTCCACAGCACCGCAATACGTAATCGTGCACTATGCATATATACAGCAAACCTGCAATAGGCTCATAACCCAAAGCCTCCCATGGGAATAGCATAAATACACAGATTGGCATAAATAAGAATTAGCCACCTAAGACCACACTTGAACTGAGGAATAGTAAAGTGGAACACTTCTATAAGAGGATTTATCAATAGTTACGCCGGCAGTCCATACACCACTCACGACCCCGATGATGACCCAAAGTTCCAGTGCACCGTAGTCGCGACCATACTGCTGTTCAGAATCAGAATCAGAAAGGGATTTATTCGCCATGAAAGTTTGCACAGACAAGGAATTTGCTTTGGCAGGAAGGTGCATACAATAAACATATACCTAAAATTTAAATATGTGGACTAACTATACTAAGGGTACATAAACTAGCAGTACTAAGTGGGATTAGAATAGAATTAAATATACAATAAAATATAAGTTGCCGTAAATTACAAAATACAAAATTATAAAAATACAAATATTACAAAAAATACAAATGTACAAGATACCATGTTGTGGTGCAGTGCAAAAGCAGAGTGTTTTTAAGCAAGAAGTCATTTTGAGTCAGTGTGGTCCCTTGGCCTTGTTGAAGAGGCCAACAGCGGAAGGGAAGAAACTGTTTTTGTGGCGTGAGGTATTGGTCCTGATAGACCGCAGCCTTCTGCCGGAGGGGAGTGACTGAAACAGGGAGTGTCCAGGGTGGGAGGAGTCGGCCACAATCTTCCTCGCTCGCCTCAGGGTCCTCGAGGTGTGCAGGTCCTCGAGGGTAGGCAGATTGCAGCCAATCACCTTCTCAGCAGTACGGATGATACGCTGCAGTCTGCTCTTGTCCTTGGCAGTGGCAGCAGCGTACCAGACGGTGATGGAGGAGGTGAGGATGGACTCAATGATGGCTGAGTAGAAGTGCACCATTATTGTCTTTGGCAGGTTGAACTTCTTCAGCTGCCGAAGGAAGTACATCCTCTGTTGTGCTTTCTTGATGAGGGAGCTGATGTTCAGTTCCCACTTGAGGTCCTGGGAGAGGATAGTGCCCAGGAAGCGGAAGGACTCCACAGTGTTGACTGGGGAGTCACACAGGGTGATGGGGGTGAGTGGGGCTGTGTTCCTCCTGAAGTCCACAACCATCTCCACTGTCTTAAGAGCATTGAGCTCTAAGTTGTTCTGGCTGCACCAGGTCACCAGGTTGGCCGCTTCCCACCTATAATCAGACTCGTCTCCACCAGAGATGAGCCCAATAAGGGTGGTGCTTCAGGAGTTTGACGGACGGATGACTGGAGGTGCAACTGTTGGTGTACAGGGAGAAGAGCAGAGGAGAAAGGACGCAGCCCTGAGGTGATCCGGTGCTGATGGACCGGGAGTCAGAGACTTGTGTTCCCAGCTTAACGCACTGCTTCCTGTCAGACAGGAAGTCTGTGATCCACCTGCAGGTGGAATCAGGCACGTTCAGCTGGGAGAGCTTGTCCTGAAGCAGGGCGGGGATGATGGTATTGAAGGCAGAGCTGAAGTCCACAAACAGGATCCTGGCATAGGATGCTGGGGAGTCCAGGTGCTGTAGGGTGAAGTGGAGGGCCATGTTAACTGCATCGTCCACAGACCTGTTGGCTCTGTAGGCAAACTGCAGGGGGTCCAGTAGAGGGTCAGTGATGGATTTCAGGTGTGCCAGCACCAGGCGCTCGAAAGACTTCATTACCACAGAGGTCAGGGCGACGGGTCTATAGTCATTATGTCCTGTTGGCCTTGGCTTTTTGGGCACAGGGATGATGGTGGAGGACTTGAGACAGGCTGGCACATGGCATGTCTCAAGGGAGGTGTTAAAGATGTAGGTAAACACCTGAGACAGCTGGTCAGCGCAGTGCTTGAGGGTGGCTGGAGAGACAGAGTCCGGCCCAGCTGCTTTGCGGGGATTCTGCCTCTTGAAAAGTCTGTTAACTTCGCCCTCCTGAATGGAGAGAGTCGTCACTGTAGAGGGGGGGAGGTGGGAGGCCTCCTGGGTGGGAAGGGGTAGTTCAAGACTGTCCAATTGTCTTTCAAATCTGCAGTAGAACTCATTCAGGTCGTTGGCCAGGCGGGAGTCGTTAGTGGAGTGGGGGGCTCTGGGCTTGTAGTTGGTAATTTGCCACTGAGATAGTCCACTGAGATAGTCCTTTCCCCGCAGTAGCTCGTACGCGATTCCCCCAGAACTGCAGAAGAAGACAATATAATCAGGACGCACACTGGTAGCGAAAGTAAATCACCATTTCACGGCAATGTGAGATAGGCAAGAGTATTTCCTTTTTGTAGGAATAGAGGGCGTTGTATCTCTACGGTGTCCTTGGCGTTGTCTCGTTGAGAGCGATAGTTGTTCTTGATCGATCCCAACGTTGCTGTTGACTCACTCCCTGTAAGTTCGTCGTAGGGTCCTTCACGGGCGCCTGCTACTAACAAGGAATCAACCCGTTGAATGCCGCCCTCGGCATTTAATTCCTCCAGCCACCAATCGCGTCAGTCTCATTAGGGCTATTCGGCACACCTGTTAGGGGACGCAAAAAGCCATCCACACACTCCAACGTAACCACATAAAATTGTCCAACCCCGCCCCCTACCATCAGTCAATGTTCACACATCACAATACACAAACATTTTCGGCCCCGTTACATCTATTGCAAGCTTAGCAACTTCACCAGTTCATAAATATTTTATGAATGTATAGTTTTTTCACTCAATAATGTGTTCTGGGTTTTTCTTTCAGATAAATCATGCACTGCTGCAGAGTTCTCTACAACTTTATTTAACCATTACCCATCGTTGAAGGACTGTGGGGGCTACCAGCGTCTGTGGTCAAGAGGTTCCAGTCGTTCTAAAATGCTTGTGGTGATAGATTGCCCCAGTGATGGATACACCCCCCTGTATTTATGCAGGTCGGCCGATATTGGACAAGCGGTCATCTATGTGAGGCCCCTACAAAGGGACATTGTTTTAATGGTAAATAAATTACTTTAAACTACTTGTAATTAAACAAACTACTTTGGGACATATTGTGAATTACTGTATTACTTGAAGAAGCCTGTTGACACAAGATGTTTTGGAGGTTGGTATTCAGGCATACTTTTAAAATACTTGGCAGGATAAATATTTAACATACTTTCCTGTGTTCCTAGGTGTTTTATTAAATAAAAAAATAAGAGATGCAGGCAGGGAACTTGTATGTACTTTGAATCATTCATTTTTTCTTATTGCAGAACCTCACGCAGACCAACACACAGGCTGGGCAACAAACAGCGTGTATGGTGGCATGCATGTATTGTGACCAGAATTTCGGTTTGAATGACATCCAAGATCATGTTGATGCCTGTGAAATGTAAGTAACCATCTGACCATCCATCACACACACACACATTTTACTACAGAGCAAGTCAGCCCCCCTGCTTCATCCTCTGCCACCACCTCTACTTACAGTGGCTATCAACCATCTGAGGAAGTCAGCCCACCTGCTTCATCCTCTGCCACTGCCTCTACTTACAGTGGCTATCAACCGTCTAAGGAAGTCAGCCCACCTGCTTCATCCTCTGCCACTGCCTCGACTTACAGTGGCTATCAACCATCTGAGGAAGTCAGCCCACCTGCTTCATCCTCTGCCACCACCTCTACTTACAGTGGCTATCAACCATCTGAGGAAGTCAGCCCACCTGCTTCATCCTCTGCCACCACCTCTACTTACAGTGGCTATCAACCATCTGAGGAAGTCAGCCCACCTGCTTCATCCTCTGCCACTGCCTCTACTTACAGTGGCTATCAACCGTCTAAGGAAGTCAGCCCACCTGCTTCATCCTCTGCCACTGCCTCGACTTACAGTGGCTATCAACCATCTGAGGAAGTCAGCCCACCTGCTTCATCCTCTGCCACTGCCTCTACTTACAGTGGCTATCAACCGTCTAAGGAAGTCAGCCCACCTGCTTCATCCTCTGCCACTGCCTCGACTTACAGTGGCTATCAACCATCTGAGGAAGTCAGCCCACCTGCTTCATCCTCTGACACTGGCCGTCCATCCACTGAGATGTCTTTTGAAGGTAACTTCATCTTAGCATAACACACCAGCCTAATGATAATGGCGTGGCCCATATTCCACAACAACATACAATGTGAAAATTACATTATTTGTCATCACACTGCAATTACATAACAAGATAAACAACATTTGAGAGTACCTGGTTTCATCAATAATATGTAGACGGACACGCCCATTTGAAGCACAACTGAAGGGTATGTAAAGAAAGAATTTGGAACATGTATGCATCTTTTGATGTGACTAAAGTGTTTATGACAGCGGTTTTTATTTAATTTAAAGGTCACATTGTTATGACAGACATAACTAGAGAGGGTACAATTTCTGGGGAAATTGTAGGGTGTGCTTGCTTGCGTCGGTTGCACAGGGGTCTGTATATTTTATATAAAAATGCATCGGGCCTACTTATTATTTATAAAGATTACATAGATTTAAAAGCATCTTTTTTTTGCTGCTCATTTACAACTCAAAATACGAGTGAAGTGTCGAATGAAATATGATGTCTTCTCATTTCCCCTGCAAGAGGCAGCTAACAGGCTGAATCAAAACGAATACATTTGGCAGACCGGTGTAAAAATTGACCTAATCTCTATGACTTAAACGTCCTTTTAAGTTGTCCCTTCTCGTGATATTTTCAGGCATTTAGCCTACTCATATTGCATTCATTCATTAATAAAGAACCCCCTTTGAAGATTATTCTACCACGTTACCGGCAGAAGATAGAATCGCGATTCAAACAGTACCATCTGCTAACTGAAAATATGCCCCCAAAAACGTAAATAAGCTTGACATTTATTTAGTAGAAAATCGCTCATTCATAAAAAGCTCACTGGTAGCGATCATTGTCAGTAACAACGCAAAATGCGATATAGCCCTGTGTGGAGAAGCTGCCCCGGTAAATTATACTACTACAGTACAGTACTAGACTACTGCTGTGTTGGTCTTGGTAGCGATTGCGTTGGTTGAATTCGATTTAACGTTCCGTTGTACGGTTAAGGCTGAAATTAATTATTTTCATGAACAGATTGACAAAGTTTAGGCTGTGGCAATGAAGTTCAGGTTAGTAGTCAGATTGTTTCAACTATTGAAAGACTTTTGAGTAAGGGGAGTGCCGAACATGTTCTGTCACCGTTTGACTTGAACAGCTGAGGAGTTTTTGTTAGCTACTCACACTAGTGTCTCGGGTAGGCTACAGCGTTGCAGTGAGCTACACTGGTTTGAAACCACAGGTAATGGTAATTTCACCAACAAATCGTTTACTAATGTCAGAATAAATCATATAACGAAAATGTATATGTGAGGAATGTTTATTTTAACGATTGAAAACAGATACATCATAGACCACTGTAGTATGTGTTGCCCGGGCAACACAGGCTAATGTCATGATGCTAATACTTAAGTGAAATAGTAGACTACTGTTTCCGAAAGTAGATGTACTTCCTTAATAATATCAGCTTATATTGTACATTACACATCACAATTGTGTGTCATATCACAAAGTAAAATGAGTAAATAGTTATCACCCTGGCCTCTTTTCTTGTGGCGTTTCTGCAGCTGCCTTACAGTAAAGCTATAGTTAGCCTAGCTATCCCCCAAGTTAACAGATGCGAAACGAATGTTCTGCCAAAGGTAGTCACGCGTGTTTTCGTGACATTAGTGCAGACCGGTGTAAAAATTGACCTAATCTCTATGATTTAAACGTCATTTTAAGTTTTTCCCTTCTCATGATATTTTCAGGCATTTAGCCTACTCATATTGCATTCATTCATGAATAAACAACCCCTTTGAAGATTATTCTACGACGTTACCAGGCAGTAGAAGATGGAATCGCGATTCACGGTACCATCTGCTAACTGAAAATATGCCCCCCAAAACGTAAATAAGCTTGACATTTATTTAGTGGAAAATCGCTCATTCATAAAAAGCTCACTGGTAGCGATCATTGTCAGTAAAAACGCAAAATGCGATATAGCCCTGTGTGGAGAAGCTGCCCCGGTAAATTGTACTACTACGGTACAGTACTGGACTACTGCTGTGTTCGTCTTGGTAGCGATTGCGTTGGTTGAATTGGATTTAACGTTCCGTTGTACGGTTTGGGCTGAAATTAATTATTTTCATGAACAGATTGACAACGTTTAGGCTGTGGCAATGAAGTTCAGGTTAGTAGTTAGATAGACTTTTGATTTAAGTACCGAACATTTTCTGTCGCCGTTTGACTTCCTAAACAGCTGTGTACTGTAGCTAGATGTTTTTGTAGTGTGTCTCGCGTAAGCTACAGCGTTGCAGTGAGCTACACTGGTTTGAAACCACAGGTAATGGTAATTTCACCAACAAATCGTTTTCTAATGTCAGAATAAATCCTACAACGAAAATGTATATGTGAGGAATGTTTATTTTAACGATTGAAAACAGATAACGCTACATCATAGACCACTGTAGTATGTGTTGCCCGGGAAACACAGGCTAATGTCATGATGCTAATACTTAAGTGAAATAGTAGACTACTGTTTCCGAAAGTAGATGTACTTCCTTAATAATATCAGCTTATATTGTACATTACACATCACAATTGTGTGTCATATCACAAAGTAAAATGAGTAAATAGTTATCACCCTGGCCTCTTTTCTTGTGGCGTTTCTGCAGCTGCCTTGCAGTAAAGCTATAGTTAGCCTAGCTATCCCCCAAGTTAACAGATGTGAAACGAATGTTCTGGCAAAGGTAGTCACGCGTGTTTTCGTGACGTTAGTGACGTAAGTAGCGTCATTGACTGTGGCTAGCAAATTAGCCACCGTTAGCTTCACTTTTCGCCACAAACACTTAATTTCCACTTAAACCATGCAACGGAACGTAAATTCCAATAGAAGCAACTCAATCGCTACCAAGACGAAACTTTTGACACCTACGTTGTCTATGTAGGCCAAATATTGACTGAGTTTTAGGGGGGCAAAAAGAATAAAAATAATAATAATATATATGTGAGAGAACAAAGGTTGTGCCCTTGCCGAAGGCAAAGCACACCCAATGACAGAATTACACTTCATGTGAATACATTTTCATTCATGTTCATGACAGTTGTCATGATATGTCAGTCTTGTGAAACCTATTCAAATAGTGTTACCTTTTCATCTCAATACAGGGGATTTTGCAATGGGGGATGGAGTCAAACGGCACTTCTTTTCATTGCTGTTAGACAAGCTCCACACTGGACTGCAACTGGACCTTGGTAAGTCACAGAACAAGTCGGTTTAAGGGCTTGACATTTTCTTAAACCAATATGTTGCAAAGTTATTAAATATACTAGTTAACGACAAATCTATATGGCAAGTATTTAAACAAATATTATGTAGGAACACTGATCACAGAAGAAGACTGTTCATGTTCATGGCTTATACCTCCTCAGACAACTGTGGAGGAAAAACTTTGTTTTTCGTTGGGGAGGAAGACCATCAGGTTCCCTCAACATTAAGACCTCTGCTAGATGGTGACCTCTTCAGGGTAGTGGGGCGAGTCATTGGTCATTCCTTTATCAATGGGGGCCCACTGCTAACTGGTCTTCGTCAGTGCTTTTTCACTCTTCTAAGTGGCTCCAAAGATGCCACCCCAATCCTGGAGTTAAAGGACTTCCCTGACATCGATGTAGTTGACATAGTTTCTCTTGTAAGTGTAAACGCAGAATTTATTATATTTCAATATACAATGGTAAACACAATACCGGTCAAACATTTGGAATCACAAATATTTGTAGATTATGCTTCTAAATCAATGTAATGGCACCGTGGTAAATATAAGTACCAATGTCTATTAAACATGTTACATTCCTGGGTGATAAACTTTACACCAGTACTGTATATTACTAACCCTACTCCATATAAAAACAGCTTGAAATCCAGAATGCCCTTACAACCGCCTAAACAGAGGAAGTCAAAAACTTGGCCATCAGCTGGGACCTGCCTACACTGACTGTGACAAACAGACGATGGTTGGCAGAAAGAATCCTCCATCATGGGGTATGTTGGTGAATGATTTAATCAATCTTACAGATGTTATTTACATGCGTGTTTGTTCAATTAGTTGAAATATGCAGATCAATGCTAGATATTTCTGGTGCCAAGGTGATAGGCCGACATGGGCAGATCGCACAAATAAGAAGTGGGCTGAAGGACACAGGGGTGCTACGGCTGCTGAAAGGACGGCCCGAATTAGCAACTGTGATGTGCCGAGCTAGTGCTGGAACCAGAGGTAGCGTACAGTTATGCCTAATACAATTTTATATTGAAAATACTTGCAGTATTGGCAATTATCTTTTCCAAATGACTATTAGTATTAACCACTTATGAAAATGTGTATGGTTAATGATAATTTCAGTTGTAGAGCAAAGTACTTGAAATACGTATATATATAAGGCCTACTTTCAAAATGTCTGTGCTAACATTTAAGGGAGTTAGATTAACTAACTAAAGTTCGGGAGGAACATAGCGCACCAAGACTCCTCCTCTACTCCAATCAAGCAACTCGCAAAAGCAGGGAAGAATGCGCACCAACTCCTATCAACTTCATACGCATCAGCCTAGCGAAAGCATGGAAGAATGCGACCAAACTCCCCGTATCAATTACGAGGTTTGTATAAAGTGTCTTCCGTTGCTCTGATCCTTGTGCTAGCATGCTTTTGTCGCTTGACTTTTTGTGCACCCCGTTGCTGTTTTGCCTGCCGACTGCCGATGCCTCCGACTGCTTCTTTGCCGCCGACTCCTTCGTTGCCGCCAACTGGTTTTTCCTGGCTCCAGCTGTTTGCCTCCCGACCTCGTTCTGCGGCGCTCCTGGACGACCTGCACCTCCACCCGTCCGGTGACGAGTTTCCCTCCCGGCTGGAGCGACGGTCCCGCCCTCGGCGTTCTGGCCGCGTCCCCGAGGCCTCCGGCCGCTCTTCGTGCGCCGCTGCTCCGACCTCCTCGGCTTCCCCGGATCCCGTGGCTTCACCTGCTGGTCCCGGACGTCAGCCTGACCACCTCTACAACCTTTCCGTAACGGCACCCCTCCACGACCTCCACCTCCATACCCAGGACGTCATCCTCCAAGGTCTGTCCCCCCATACACTCTCCACCTACTAGACAGCCTGGAAAAGCTTCAGGTCCTTCCACACCATTCACCACCTCACATTCCCCTCATTCAACCTCCTTTCCATCACCAGCTTCATCTCTTACGCTCACGCGCACCTCTCTATCCGCACTTCCACCATCCACACATACCTCAGCGGCATCAATTTCTTCTGCAAGTTGCTCTCCGGTTCCCCCTGCACAGCCATCTCCAACAGCCAGATCTCCCTTCATCACGGAATCAGGACTCGTCGCCTCCCGGTTCTGGTTCCACCATCATATCCGCCTCATCTTCACCAAATCAGGCATAGACCCAACATACTATTCCGCACATTCCTTCAGAATCGGCGCCGCTTCCTCTGCTTCCAGCCAGGGCGTTGCTGACCACACTAACCAGCTTCTGGGTCGCTGGTCCTCTCAGGCATACCACCTATACGTCAGGTCCAACCTCCCTGATCTCCACCACACTCAAGCTCTCATCAGCCTCGCAGCAGCCCGTAGGTGAGTGTTCCTTTTGGGTATCCGATCGAGCCGCTGCTCGGCCGTGACCCATAACGCTGCGTTCACACTACAGCGTTTTTTAACGCTCTGCACCGCTTGCCTTCCCACAGTGCACCACGCTCGGGGGCGTGTCAGACAGATTAATGCAGAGCTGTAGTTCTCTTAAGTCGCTGTTGTAGTTCGTATAATGTCATGGCAAAGTGTGCAGACAAAATACAACTTTTGCAAACCTGTTTTTCGTCCGGGCCCGCCCGCGGGACCGAAAACACTGCCCCCTACCCCCCCCTGTTACTACGCACTAAATGTTAATAAATAAAAAAAATTGACTACTACACATGTTACACATCATTGGAAAGCTAAGATTCTTGTGCTTGTACATTTAAATTTTTTTTGTCATTTAGCAGACGCTCTTATCCAGAGCGACTTACAGTAAGTACAGGGACATTCCCCCGAGGCAAGTAGGGTGAAGTGCCTTGCCCAAGGACACAACGTCAGTTGGCATGACCGGGAATCAAACTGGCAACCTTCGGATTACTAGTCCGACTCCCTCACCGCTCAGCCACCTGACTCCCTTGTAGATATGTAAACCATTTCAAGATCGAGTCACAACAACAAGTTTAGTCAACGTCTTTGTCCAGTCACCACTTTGGTGTTGTTTACAAAGCCAAACGTCTCTACTTACCCTCAAAGGTTCTGTGTCGTCCAGGTATGCAAACAACACATCAAAACTTGATCTGCGTACATTCCCAAGGGTTCAAAGTATCTAACCATGTAAAGTAATTCGTCCAAATACAATGTTTTACATTCATGAATAGCCATTATCCTTTGTTTCATTATGCAACTTAGCCGACGGAAGAAACAACTTGTTCACATAAAAGTGTTCTGTTCTCCGGTTAGCAACGGAGTATTTACGATATGAAGGCATCAAAATGTCCGTTGAACCCTCCCCTTTTGATTGACACCTTGTTTGACCCAATAGGAGCTTCCATGCCCCGTTGACAGCCCTCTAAAGCCAATTAGGTCTGTGCGTCCTGCCCCCGCCCCCCCCCCCCCCCCCCACTCTCTTTCTAAACAAATTTCTCGAACTGGCTTCGACTGGCTCTGAAATGAGCTCGTTAGCCTTGTAGCTGAAAGCTAGCTGAAAATGCCAATACCTCATTTGTATGTGTCTGTGGAGCCGTCAAAATAAAAGTCGATTGTGCAATATGGTTGAAAGAATCAGTTTTCTTTGTGCGCCAATCCTGGGAATCAGATAAAGCACTCCAATGTGTTCATGCTTCAATTTTTGTGTTTCAGTAATACTAATTAGGGATTTAGCTATTATATATGATAGTTCTAAGTACCACCTTTCATTAGAGATAACAATTATGAAAAATAATACCTTTTATCCTGAGTATTTGACCTTGGTTACAAAGGGTCATTTTGGAGTCTCCAAAAGGCCCTTTTAGAAAATGAATGGATGTACTCTTATAAAAACATGTGTCAAATATGAATATATTGTGGTATTATGTTTGACTTTTGATTTGAATTGGGTAAGGCTTCAACCTGTGGTCCAATTTAGTCTTCCAGCTAATACCTACCACCTCTAGGCCTCTTCAGGCCTCTGTTTTCAAAACAAAATCTAGGCGGAAATAGAAATTTTCACTTTCCTTGTGTTCAAGCTTCTATTACTCAACACTAGTAGGACTGACAGGGGTCCTGACAACAGGGGACATAACTTCAGAGTGTCAGCTTTCAAAAGAGATCATTTACATGCATGTACTCCAAATGGTTCAAGAACAGCTTCCAATTTACTTTGGGTATGCTGTTTAGGCGTTTTCAGGCAAATTTAACAGGAGTATGAAAAGGTTAAGCAAAAATCCGATACGCTTTCTAGATCTGACGTGATCTTATCTACTAGTGATGTGTCGTTCGTGAACGATTCATTCATATTGAACGAATCCTTACAAGGACTCGGGAGTAACGAGTCCTCTCAAAGAGTGATTCGTTCATTTTCTCGCGGCCGCGCATCGGGACTGTTGCATAGGCTCGTCCAAGTAAACAAAAATGATTCGTTCATTTCCCGACTCGGTCTTCGGGTACGAGTATTTGTATCATTTTTCACGTGACCTGCATAGGCTCTGTAGTGGTAGCTAGAGGAAACGCTAGAGGGAACGATTCGTTCCTTTCCCGACTCGGTCTTTCTACGAGTCTTTGGATCATTTTTCACGTGACCTGCATAGGCTCTGTAGTGGTAGTTAGAGGAAACGAACGATTCGTTCATTTCCCGACTCGGTCTTTCTACGAGTCTTTGGATCATTTTTCACGTGACCTGCATAAGCTCGGTAGTGGTAGCTGGAGGAAACGAACGATACGTTCATTTCCCGACTCGGTCTTTCTACGAGTCGTTGGATCATTTTTCATGTGACCTGCATAGGCTCTGTACTGGAGGAAACGAACGATTAGTTCATTTCCTGACTCGGTCTTTCTACGAGTCTTTGGATCCTTTTTTCACGTGACCCGCATTGTATTTTTTAGTAGAGGAAACAGTTTCCTCATTCCCTTTCGCATGGCCGCTGTTTTAGTAAGACGTGAATGATATTCGCTCCAGTCATCATACTGACTGGTTTTGTTATTTTCACTTTACATTTACACTTACAGTTTAGTGCAGTGTAATTGTTTGCCGTGATAATTAACTGCTAGTGTGATAATAAATGACCAAATCATACAACTGTCATGATACATTATTTTAATGTATCATATTTTAACTCTTTTAAAATAGTATCTGTTGGTGCACATGTCATGCACTAACCCCCCCCCCCCCGTTGAAATGAACGAATGACTCGAAAAAAGATTCGTTCATTTTACTGAACGGGATTCAAAGAACCGAATCTGTAAAATGATCCGAACTTCCCATCACTATTATCTACTGCACACAATAGGATATATCTTTCCACACTTTTTAGGCCGAGTGAAAGATTAAATGTCAACCAGCCGGTCATCACTGGTTGACATTTAATGCACGGCTGGTTCAGGAGCTGCGACTGGACGACGACTTGTTCCAGCGGTACTTCAGGCTGAACCGGGCCGAGTTCGATGACCTGCTGACCAGAGTGGGATCCCGGATAGCGAGGCTAAACACCTCTTTCCGCGAGACGATCAGCCCAGCTGAACGCCTCGCTATTTGTCTACGGTAAGCTTTAATAGCCTTTACAGTAAACTCTTATATTTCAGTATTCTCAGACTAAAATATAATGCAGTTATTTTCTATGCATTATTTTAAATGTATGGTATTTCTTTGTAGATACCTTGCCATGGGGGATTCGTTCATGACGATCAGTGTCAGCTATGGTGTGGGCTCAAGCACTGTGGCAGGTATTGTTGGGGCTGTGTCTCAGGCCATTTGGGACTGCCTGGTGGAGGAGTTCATGCCTGTGCCAACCAAGCAGGACTGGAGGGCCATTGCTGAAGGCTTCCTTTTAGAAGTGGAACTTCCCAAACTGCCTGGGTTCCATCGATGGCAAGCATGTTGTCATCCAGGCCCCTCACAACTCAGGGTCACTGTACCACAATTACAAGAAAACATTCTCCATCGTTCTCCTTGCTGTTGTGGACGCCGACTGCATGTTCCGGGTCATTGATGTGGGGGGTTACGGTCGCAACAGTGACGGTGGGACCCTGGGCAACTCTGCGTTTGGTTTGGCCCTGAAGGATGGAACCCTGGACCTCCCAGAGAACTGCATCATCCCTGGAGCAGAGCCACGTGGACCACTGCCGCATGTCTTTGTGGGTGATGAGGCCTTTCCTCTGCGGAGCAACCTCATGCGCCCCTTCCCTGGGACGAACCTCTCCAGGGAGAAGAGGCTTTTCAACTACCGCCTCAGCTGTGCCAGGTTGACAGTTGAGTGTGCCTTTGGCATACTCTCCAGCCAGTGGAGAATGTATCGGAGTGTCATTGGAGTCAACCCAGCAAAGGCGGAGGTTTGTGTGAAGGCCACCTGCATCCTCCACAATTACATCCGGTGGTCCATGAGAGGTGCCAGGGGATCTCCAGCAGCCAGTCCTGACCAGGAGGAGTCGGCAGGTCTCCAGGAGGCTCCACGAATCGGAAGCAACAATGCTGCACGTGCAGCCATTTGTGTGAGGGACGCATTCACTGCATACTTCAATGCAGAGGGTGCAGTGCCCTGGCAGCAACATGTCATATAGCCTGTGGCATTGAAAACCAAAGGTTCTTTTAAGAGCCACACATACTAATCACCAAAAAAGCAATCAGTTCCTACATGTTATTTTCATAAAATCAGTGTATGGTTGTGTAGTTTCTTATATTATCTAATTTGCACTTCTAAAGGCAGTTAGAAAAAACAGTAGCAAACATGTGCTCCTAAATAGTGAAATACTGACCAACAATACTGAACACCCTCCAGTCCAATCATTACAGATCCTTTGTGTATGTTTAAACTGAAATTATACCAACAATTCATAGTGCCAATTACATAATATGGACACAAGGTTCTGTCAGTGAATTTTTTATTTATTTAGTAGGCCTGTCACTCTGTGGCCCTCATCTCAGCCTCTGCCTCAAAAAACAAACGATGTATGTTAAATTTAAGCTCTGAACGCTTGGCTGGTGGCATTCTTTTTAGTGAAGGGAGGAGGCTTTTAAAAAAAAGCTCATCCTCGTCTTCCTGTGGTGGTGGTGGTTGAGTTGCAGGTGCTTGAAGAGCATCAAGCACCCTCTCCTCAAAACTTGTGAACCTCTCTTTCCGCACCCTCGTCCTAGCCTGACTGTGAGAGGATGCTGAAGGCTGGCCCCAAATTACAGGGGAAATTCCAGCCTCACTGGCAGGCTGATCGCTGGCCTGGGTGTCTTGCCCATCTTGGGTGGCGGTGGGCTCTGGCTGGCTGGGGGCTCTGGCTGGCTGGCTGGGGGCTCTGGCTCGTTGGGGAAGTTGCCACTTGTCTCCCTAAATTCAAGAAATGGAGCGAGGAAGCTCATGACCGCAGCTTACCTCCACGGTCTACTACTCCCTAGACCTGCTCCACTCCTGCACCGCTCTTTCTCCCTATTTTTTTCTTTTATGTATCCGTCCCTCAAAGTCTTCCATTTCTTTTTGCATACATTGACTAAAAGAAAGATGTATCAGACATAAACCTTGACATGTGTACTAACCTTTTATTATATTACTCGAAATCTCTGCAAATCAATCGCTAGATCATGACTACACATTTATGGCTAGCGAGTGGCTGCCAGCCAGCATTTCAACGTTGGATGACAATCGTGTGCCGTGAGCTAGCTAGACTATGCAGCTAGCACAGACGAAAGTTACGTAATGTGACGAAACTGAATTACAAAAGTACAAAATACACACCAGGGACGCCGACAACCTCGGCAACCCTGCGCCAGGCATCATTTTTTTTGTTAACGTCTCTGTAATCAAACAGAGACGTATCATACAATACTGGGTGTGCAGACACACAGACGATGAGTTGCTCTTCCATCTTGAAATTGTCAAACCTAGAAATGTTTACCATGACGAACAGTTAAATTTACATTTACATTTTAGTCATTTAGCAGACGCTCTTATCCAGAGCGACTTACAGTAAGTACAGGGACATTCCCCCGAGGCAAGCAGGGTGAAGTGCCTTGCCCAAGGACACAACGTCAGTTGGCATGACCGGGAATCGAACTGGCAACCTTCGGATTACTAGTCCGACTCCCTCACCGCTCAGCCACCTGACTCCCATCGGGAGTCAGGTGGCTGACTCCCGATGGGCACCTGACTCCCATCGGGAGTCAGGTGCTACGTTACAAGAAACCAATCCGATTGGCCAACGCTAGCGTTTTCACGCTCCTCATTTACATAAAGTTGAGAAAATCCAACTTGCAACGCTCCGCTCCGCTCACCTTCCCACAATGCCTTACGCGAGCGTCAACGCCTGGTTTCATTGAAAATGAATTGGCAGCCGACGCCCCGCGCCGGCCGCTCCGCTGCAGTGTGAACGCAGCGTAAGGACTCTCCGCCACACCCCGAGTCCATACCCGGTAACTATTCATGAACCATCCACATCACCTCCCCGGTAACTATACATGCACCATCCACATCACCTCCACCATCTCTGCATCCCCTAATCACACTCTCATCCTCCCAGGAACCCAGGCCCGGCTCTGCTACCGGCCTCCATCAGCACCAGGCTCGGCTCTGCTACCAGCCTACGCCAACCGCCCCAGGCTTGGCTCTGCTACCAGCCTACACCAACCACTCAAGGCTCGGCTCTGCTACCAGCCTCAGGCTCGGCTCTGCTACCAGCCTGCGACACCCTGCATTAGGCTTGGCTTTGCTACCAGCCCTGCTTCAATAAAAGCTATCTATTCAATCTATGGTGTGATTACTGAACTCGTGAAAATTAAGAATGTTGTCTGTCAGTAACCTGGCTCTTCCCTCCTACGTACTTCCGCTCAATTTTATCTTTGCTTCTGTACATAGGTCCGGCCATTAGGTACGTAAGTCAGATTTTTCAGGTTGATTTTCTACTGGCAAATCAGCGAACAGAGGGAGTGGCTGAGAACGATGACGTTGATGTTGTGCGCTAGTTTGTGTTGTAGTTCCGTAATGGCGGCGGAGAAAGATGCGAGCAAAGCCATTCGGTCCTTTGTGGCAACGCTGCCAACAGCTAAAGCCGGAGCAAGAACAAGTTTTGCTGAGTTTTGTTGGTGGCCATGATGTTGTGGCCCTCCTCCCCACGGGGTTCGGGAACAGTTTGATTTTCCATCTACGGCAGCTAGCTCTGTTACAGTAGTGGTGAAGGAATTGGCTGAGGCGAACCCTAACGATTGGTTATGGCAGATCCAGCGGCTCTGGGCAGATCCAACAGTTTTAAACTTCAACAGAGTACCCGCCTACAAGGAAGTCAACGCTTGTCAATGGAGCGAGGCCAGACTCTCTGTACAAATGCAATGTACGAGAGTCTGGTTAGGACCAGGCTAGTCTGTCAGATGATCATTCAAAGAATAATTTGGCCAGAATCAGAGAGTGATGAAGAAGACAACATAGAGGACTTCTGTGAGGCCACATCATTCTTACGTGAATACATTGGAACAGGTGAGAAATGCAAACTTGCAGTTGATGTCAAAAGCTCACATAAACTTGTAAATTACATTGCTATTTCAATTACATGTATCCCTGTTTTGTCAACAATTCAAAATGAAGGAAAATAAATTAGAAGCAAAGTTCATTACACAACCTTGCCTTTGTTTCCTTGCAAGATATGCCATCTAGTTATAATTTCATGTCAGTAAAAGCATCCCATCTGAAGACTGGTCATTTGACCGCCTCTTTGAGCTATAAGTTGGGAAAACCGGCTTGGTGCTTCATGTGTTAAATTAGAAAATGTTATTACACTTGAAGTAAATTACTCAGTGAAAATAATACACACAACCCAGCATACTTAAGGTGTTTCCATGTTCCTTAGCCTCTTCCTCACAGCTTAGCGAGTTGGTTCAGTTCAGATGTATGTTGACATACAGCCAGATCTGATGTTCCCAGTGGCCTCAACCTGCTTCACCACCTTGAAAATTCCAGCAAGATGTGGGACCTTCTCTGAATTCATGGACAGAATGAGGACAGCTGTCAGGTCCACAAAGTTTGGCTTTGGACGGGTTTAAGACCGAGTAACCACCAGTCGTCATTCACACACGTGTTCTTTTAAGTATAGGAATCCTTTGATATATTATGTTTGAAATTGTCTGAAATTGAGACTTACTTGCAAATGATTTGAGGCTAGTTTCCAAGTCATTTTGTTGTTAATTTACCACTGTTTTAGGGTCATTGATGAGGTCATACAGTTATTGATGAGTTTATTAAATTAATGAGTGCAGCCTTAGTTCTCTATGCAAGTGCAAAATTAAACATTTCTGTGATAAAGAATTAACTGATTTCAGTGTTTCATTTTGAGAAATAAAATATTGAACAGTGGTTGCATGGCATTATCCATTCCATTTAGGCAATATTTAAAAATCTCATTTCTGTGCAGACAATGTATTGATAAGTTAACTATAATGACAAACAAATGTAACGGGGTAGCTCTAGGACCCAGGAGCTAGGTAACTCACAGCTGGCGCTCATTTCTTAATGAGGCCCGCGATAGTTTAAGTAGGAGGCAATTGTTTACTGTTTGAGTAACCTAATGCCTTAGGCATCAGTTCCAAGGTCAGCAGGATATTGACGGTGATCAAGTGAGTTGCGGCGTCTAAACGCAATAGCAGTCGGTATGTTTTGATCGTAAATTATTCATTTGTAAATACTGCTGCTATTGTATTATTAATACATGTATCTTCTACTACAGGTGTTTAGTGCCTGCCACTGTTTTTCCCACATTTTGATTTATCTTTGTTTTCAAGTTGTTTGGTTTGAGGAGTGATTTGTGCTACCCCGTGTGCTGTTTGGTTTGCCGTGAATTTTATTTTATAATGTACTATTAAATACCTTTGGATTTTATTATTGTGTATAAAATAAAACTTTGTATATTTTTTTGATACCAGTCTCTGTACAGTTCATTTGATTGGACGGGACACCAGTCGTAGTTATAGTATTTCCAACTAAGGGTCTCTCACCCCCATCTGTGAGAGTGGCGTCCACCCCGAGAGTCCACCCCGCCACACAAACCTGCCATTCTTGTACAAAAATAAATAGAAATGAGGTTTTAAGTGCTTCTTAAATATAAAATGAAATGAACTAGTCCCGAAATGTGTTCCAGTTGTTCTACTGTTGAAATGTAAACACCAAGTGCTTCATTCAGAGGAATGTCGGGGTTGGGCAGTCCTCCAAGGTCCTCTGGAGTAAGCACACGGGGTAACTGTACTGCAGGGATTTGGACTCTACCAGCTCTGTGCCATCCATGTTTGCACCAAAAAGTTCATCAACCTAACAAAATATCAGAATTAGTCTATATTACTCTACAATTTAATGCAAACAACTGCTTCCTGTTGAACACATTGAGGCCATGTAGCCATCATAATGCACAACGATCACTTTACAGCATCATCAGCCTGATCGTCTTCCCAAATATCTTAAGACAACCACTACATCTTTTGGTGTAACATCAGCTGTTTCTCCCAGTACCATGGTCCTAGTTTAGGCCATGTTATTAGTGTAAGCCTACTTACTTCCTGGGGATCCACAGTAGCATCTGTTCCGTAGCCACAGCTGGTAGGGCGATTGGTTATGTTCGGTTCTGAGTCTGTGAAAGTTCCAGGCTTCTTGAAACCTTCCGAGGTGACTCTGAAGCAAAGGCAGAAAAACCCAGTGGAGAGCGTGAGATGGATTTCATTGTCTGGAATCAACATCCCTGTTGCTTCCATTTCATGGAAGAGGGTGTGGAACACATCAAGTACTTGTGTGTGTACATCTCACCATAGATGCTCAATCCTACCCCAAAAAATTGAGAGCTATTAATTTCACTAAACACTAGAATGATAAAAACAAAAATAGTGTATCCCTAGAGAATTCATATACCATACCATAGATCTGTATTGATGTACTAAACTATTATTCCATCCATTGTCCTTTCTTTTCCTTGGTTTGAGAGGGGCAACAGAGTCTAGGGATAGCTGAAGAACCAAATTCAGATCCCTCGTTTTAGTATTTAATGATTTATTTGGGACGTCGAGGACTTGTAGTGCAGCGGGTAGAATATTAGCCAGTTCCAGAGCTGTGTTTGGGTTTATGCAACGGCTAGTAAAAATATTCTTAGTGCCTCCAAGGCTCTGGCAGAGGTCCATTTTGAAGGTGACCAGGCAATGGTCTGATAATATAGGATTGTGGGGGTGGACAATGACGTCACTAATCGTAATTCCCCGCGTGAGAACTAAATCCAATGTATGCGAGTGAAGATGGGTAGGTTTGGAAACCACCTGAGTGAGATACATGTGGAATACATTAGAGCAGTAAAGGCCTTACTTAAAGGATCTTTTGGGTCATCCACATGAATGTTAAAATCACCCATAATCAAGACGTTATCAGTATATGTCACAAGATCAGCACTAAAATCTGCAAATTCCTCCAGGAAGAGGGAAAACGGGCCGGGGGGCCGGTATAGAGTAACTACACAAAATGAGGGAGGGGGGCCAGGAGTAGTAGCATTATTCCTTTTTAAAATAGTTGGTGGTTTCATGCAAATTATTTCAAATGATTTAAAGGTATTTACAGATTTTAGGCTGAGGTTGAAGCTAGCTTTATATATCATAGCAACACCACCACCTTTCTTTGATACACGAGGGATGTGTGAGTACGCAAAATCCGGAGGCGATGCTTCATTCAGGGGGGAATATTCATCAGGTTTTAACCAGGTTTCGGTGAGTCCAATCAAGTCCAGGCTGTATTCAGACATTAGATCATTAATCAAAACGGCCTTTGTGGATAGAGGGTTTAGGTTGGTTGAGGGGCAGTTCTATGGGCATATGTGAAGCCCTCTGTGACATGCTTGCGTGTAAAAAGGGCTATACAAATAAATTTGATTTGATCCAATGAATTTTGTAATGTTGATGAATACTGATAATACATAGAGATGTGCAGTAATATATATAACTAGAGAGGGTACAATTTCTGGGGAAATTGTAGGGTGTGCTTGCTTGCGTCGGTTGCACAGGGGTCCGTTTTTGAATGACATTTTTAAAACTGATATTTCTGTATATTTTATATAAAAATGCATACTTATTATTTATAAAGATTACATAGATTTAAAAGCATTTTTTTTGCTGCTCATTTACAACTGAACATACGAGTGAAGTGTAGAATTAAATAGATGTCTTCTCATTTCACCTGCAAGAGGCAGCCTCATCGTTGAATCAAAACAAATACATTTGGCAGACCGGTGTAAAAATTGACCTAATCTCTATGACATAAACGTCCTTTTTAAGTTTTTCCCTTCTCGTGATATTTTAAGGCATTTAGCCTACTCATATTGCATTCATTCATGAATAAAGAACCCCCTTTGAAGATTATTCTACGACGTTACCGGCAGTAGAAGATTGAATCGCGATTCAAACAGTACCATCTTCTAACTGAAAATATGCCCCCAAAAACGTAAATAAGCTTGACATTTATTTAGTGGAAAATTGCTCATTCATAAAAAGCTCACTGGTAGCGATCATTGTCAGTAGCAACGCAAAATGCAATATAGCCCTGTGTGGAGAAGCTGCCCCGGTAAATTGTACTACTACGGTACAGTACTAGTAGACTACTGCTGTGTTCGTCTTGGTAGCGATTGCGTTGGTTGAATTGGATTTAACGTTCCGTTGTACGGTTTAGGCTGAAATTAATTATTTTCATGAACAGATTGACAACGTTTAGGCTGTGGCAATGAAGTTCAGGTTAGTAGTTAGATAGACTTTTGATTTAAGTAAGGGGAGTGCCGAACATGTTCTGTCGCCGTTTGACTTCCTACAGCTGTGTAGATGTTTTTGTAGTGTCTCGCGTAGGCTACAGCGTTGCAGTGAGCAACACTGGTTTGAAACCACAGGTAATGATAATTTCACCCACAAATCGTTTACTTGTAATGTAACGTCATAATAAATCCTACAACGAAAATGTATTTGTGAGGAATGTTTATTTTAAAGATTGAAAACAGATGCATCATAGACCACTGTAGTATGTGTTGCCCGGGCAACATAGGCTAATGTCATGATGCTAATGCTTCAGTGAAATAGTAGACTACCGTTTCCAAAAGTAGACGTGGGCCTACTTCCTTAATAATATCAGCTAATATTGTACATTACATTTCATAATTGTGTTTCACATCACAAAGTAAAATGAGTAAATAGTTATCACCCTGGCCTTGTGGCGTTCCTGCAGCTGCCTTGCAGTAAAGCTATAGTTAGCCTAGCTATCCCCCAAGTTAACAGATGTGAAACGAATGTTCTGCTACAGGTAGTCACGCGTGTTTTCGTGACGTTAGTAACGTTAGTAACGTCAGTGACTGTGGCTAGCAAATTAGCCACCGTTAGCTTCACTTTTCACCACAAAAACGCAATTTCTACTTAAACCATGCAACGGAACGTAAATAAAAATACAACCAACGCAATCGCTAACAAGACAAACCTTTTGACACCGCCGTTGTGTATGTAGTCCAAATATTGACTGATCCTTAGGGGGGCGAAAATAAATAATAATAAATAACTAGAGAGGGTACAATTTCTGGGGAAATTGTAGGGTGTGCTTGCTTGCGTCGGTTGTACAGGGATTTTAATGCCATTTTTACAACTGATATTCCTGTATATTTGATATAAAAATGCATAGGGCCTACTTATTATGTATAAATATTACATAGATTTAAAAGCATCTTTTTTTTGCTGCTCATTTACAACTCAAAATACGAGTGAAGTGTAGAATGAAATATGATGTCTTCTCATTTCCCCTGCAAGAGGCAGCCTCATAGCTGAATCAAAACGAATACATTTGGCAGACCGGTGTAAAAATGGACCTAATCTCTATGACTTAAACGTCCTTTTAAGTTTTCCCTTCTCGTGATATTTTCAGGCATTTAGCCTACTCATATTGCATTCATTCATTAATAAAGAACCCCCTTTGAAGATTATTCTACGACGTTACCGGCAGAAGATAGAATCGCGATTCAAACAGTACCATCTGCTAACTGAAAATATGCCCCCAAAAACGTAAATAAGCTTGACATTTATTTAGTGGAAAATCGCTCATTCATAAAAAGCTCACTGGTAGCAATCATTGTCAGTAACAACGCAAAATGCGATATAGCCCTGTGTGGAGAAGCTGCCCCGGTAAATTCTACTACTACAGTATAGTACTAGACTACTGCTGTGTTCGTCTTGGTAGCATTTGCGTTGGTTGAATTCGATTAAACGTTCCGTTGTACGGTTTAGGCTGAAATTAATTATTTTCATGAACAGATTGACAAAGTTTAGGCTGTGGCAGTGAATTTCAGGTTAGTAGTCATAGTTTCACCTATTGAAAGACTTTTGATTTAAGTAACGGGAGTGCCGAACATGTTCTGTCGCCGTTTGACTTCCTAAACAGCTGTGTAAGTTAGATGTTTTTGTAGTGTGTCTCGCGTAAGCTACAGCGTTGCAATGAGCAACACTGGTTTGAAACCACAGGTAATGATAATTTCACCAACAAATCGTTTACTTGTAATGTAATGTCATAGTAAATCCTACAAAGAAAATGTATTCGTGAGGAATGTTTATTTTAACGATTGAAAACAGATGCATCATAGACCACTGTAGTATGTGTTGCCCGGGCAACAGAGGCTAATGTCATGCTAATGCTTCAGTGAAATAGTAGACTACCGTTTCCGAAAGTAGATGTGGGCCTACTTCCTTAATAATATCATAGACATATGTCTATGAATAATATCAGCGAATATTGTACATTACATTTCACAATTGTGTTTCACATCACAAAGTAAAATGAGTAAATAGTTATCACCCTGGCCTCTTTGCTTGTGGCGTTTCTGCAGCTGCCTTGCAGTAAAGCTATAGTTAGCCTAGCTATCCCCCAAGTTAACAGATGCGAAACGAATGTTCTGCTACAGGTAGTCACGCGTGTTTTCGTGACGTTAGTAACGTCAGTGACTGTGGCTAGCAAATTAGCCACCGTTAGCTTCACTTTTCACCACAAAAACGCAATTTCTACTTAAACCATGCAACGGAACGTAAATAAAAATACAACCAACGCAATCGCTAACAAGACGAACCTTTTGACACCGCCGTTGTGTATGAAGTCCAAATATTGACTGATCCTTAGGGGGGCGAAAATAAATAATAATAATAAAAATAAATATATATGTGAGAGAACAAAGGTTGTGCCCTTGCCGAAGGCAAAGCACACCCAAATATATATGTGAGAGAACAAAGGTTGTGCTCTCGCCGAAGGCTTGAGCACACCCAACTAGAGAGGGTACAATTTCTGGGGAAATTGTAGGGTGCTCTTGCTTGCGTCGTTTGCAGAGGGGTCCGTTTTTCTATACTGGAAAAAGGTTATACCCTTTGTGAAAACACAACCCGACATCTTAACCCTTGTGCTGCCTTCGGGTCACATGACCCAAAGATTCACAACGAACCATCGTTGTGTTTACCCAATTTTACCCAATACAAAAACTAATAAATAGCATTTTCTTTTAACTTTCGCAATGTGGGGGGTCTGAGACAGCCCGACAGTTAAAAGAAAATGCTTCACTTTGTTTTTGTATGCGGTAAAGTTGTCGCAATACGACGGTGGGTCACAATGACTGATGGGTCAGAATGACCCGAAGAGAACACAAGGGTTAATCACTGGCTGCATCATGGGCACTGCACTTGTATAATTAAATAAACTATTTACCTTTGGTTGTGCACACTTCTCCAAGTTATTTTTGAATTGCGGTTTTCTCCCTGGGTTTCCACCATTAAGTGTGCCACCTCAATGTTTTCCCCTCCCTTGTCGGACCTCACACAAGATGGGGAACCATACTGCCTGACAGCACCAAGGAAGGCATGAAGTACCGTCGCTGCCCAGTTGTTGGTGGCAGGTCTGTGTCCAGCGCCTACAAAGGGTATGGTAAGAGCCTGGTAACACCATGGAAACCAACACGGCTTCCTTTTACAGTCCAGTTTCAGATTACTTACTGAGTAAATAGCCATGTTTTACCTGGTATCGCCTTGGAACGTATAGTACAAGTTCATACTAAGGGTAACGTTGACAAAGTGACATTCGCTTCCTTTTACAGTCCAGTTTCAGATTACTTACTGAGTAAATAGTCCAAACATGCACAAGAACATAGTATCCAAGAAGATTTACCATGACAGTACAGTAGAGGAAAACTCTTCCCGCGGAGGTAGGTATACCAGCCAAGTAAATGAGGCCATTATCGATAAATGTATCTGAAAAGGTATTTTATTGTAAAGTACTATCTTATATTCTCATTAGACGTGGACTGTTACCGACATAAACCTTAGGTAACTGCAGGGTAATAGTAGAGTATTTTGTTCGTAATTCTGCTGGAGCTTGGCCGTCTTTACCTAGGTTACTAGTAGCAGTGGTATTTACCCAATAACACATTATAATTTACCATATATATTTCCCTTAGTTACCAACTTACTACCAGCGGTATTTAAATAGTAATATTTATAAGTTTCCAGGTAAATACTAAGTTTTGTCTTCTGTCTTTACCTAATTAAGACCAGTGAAAATTACCCAGTAATAACCAGCACGTTAGTAGTTAGTTAATGGGTAAATACTTCGAATTATCTAGGTATTTACCACCTTGGTACTAATCGGTAATACCCAATAATACAGAAAACATACCCAGTAATGACCAGCACGTTAGTATTTAGTTAATGGGTAAATACTTCGAATTATAGGTATTTACCACCTTGGTCCCAATCGGTAATACCCAATAAAACACACAACATACCCTTTACTTTCTATGTAAATACCTAGTACTTAAGGGACTGTAAAAGGAAGGGTTACCGTTAATTGTACAAACATATGGTCAGCTCGCAAGGAGCTGAATGTGGGTTGTGCCCTAGGCCAGTTGTCTACAAGGCTATTCTTGATTATGGATTGACTGAGATTCTGGAAAGAGATCTACTCAAGAAGAGTCAATATCTGCGGTTTTCAAGCCATCTTTGAGAAAAACAATGTTGCATTAATATGTTTTGATTGTGGGAGGCAATTTTTGGACTACATCTAAACCTCATGCGGCTGCTGCAGCATTTCTGCTTTGGCGTGACCTGCGCTGGGAGAGAGGGAAACAGCATGGATGGGAATAGTGTGTGGGCAGATGTGTCTTTATGTAGGGGGAAATGGAATGAGAAAGGAAATCAAAATGTCTGAAAGGGGTGTATTTATGTAAATGTCCACATTGCCTCAATATCTTTAGTCAATAAATCAAATATCATATTGACTGATGGTTTTTCAAACCGTATTGGCTTCAAGGTGACATCATTCTGATGTACCATGCGCAATTTCATGCAATTTTACCTTGAAATGTCAACCGTTTCTTAACCTTTGTCCCAAACCTGACCAAAGCTAATACTCTGCCCTTTCTATTCATAAAATCTCAACAGTTGGTGTGTAGCAGAGAGGATAAAGAGACTGACTTGGAACCTTATGCTCATGAGTTCAAATCCTCAGTCAGCTTATTGTTGTTGGCCAAACATGAAGTAGTTTCTCTTTGTCTCTCTTGGTGTCCAACTCTTGATCTTCTACAATGTACATTTTCCCATCTTGCGGAGGAACCCGCATCGCTGCTTGCAGCTATATTTTTGTTTTTGTTAGTATTCTTATTCTTATTAGGGTTCCTCCGGTAGGAGGAAATCTATTGTTTGTGTTAGTATTATTATTCTTCTTATTATATTTCTCCGCTAAATGGCCCAATAGCTCAAAAAGTCCTGGACCCGATTTTTTCCAATTTGGCCCAATGATACAACAGGTCACTCGTTACTCCCAGACGGCTAGTGGCCCATATACGCCCATAGGTGGCGCTGTAAAACACGCCCAAAGTTTACCTGATTTCTCCAGCGCCCCATTAGCCCAAAATGCCTGTAAATTGGTAGACATGCCTTATTTCTCATGGGGAACAAAAAAGCCTCAAGGACCCATATTGTCAGACTTATGAATTGTCTTGTACTGTCCAAACTTGGTACAACCTTCAAAACCCTTCTCCTTATAGATCCAATCGACTTGAAATTTTTTACAGATTTGTAACATGTCTTTCTATAGGGTCAAATTGAATAAGAAATGCAATACAAAATACATGGCTGAAAGAAGTGTATTTATGTAAATTTCCACATTGCCACAATATCTTTGTGTTAATAAATCAAATATAATTTTGACTGATGGTTTTTCAAACGTTAGTGCCTTCAAGTTGACATCATTCTGAAGTACCATACGCAATTTCACCTTGATATGTCAATATATGATTGAATTCAATTGAATGGCTCCACAACGCGCCCACACTCATCCTGCGCCTTGACACACGAGCGAGCTTGGCGAGACACACACACATGCTTTCTTGAAATTGTGTGCTGACCAAGCCCCCACCCTCGGTTTTTAGCTCCTGTTTCATTTTGCTTCCAATCGCAGCTCGCCATTACGAATAGGAATTATTTTTCGGTGGCCATTGTTGTTTTCAACTGGAGTCGCCTGATAGCCGTGTTGGAGGCAGGCACATTCGGTAAGTCCTATTTTTACACATTTTAAGATAGAATCAATTATTGCATTTTCTTTTAACCGTTGGGCTGTATCAGACCCCCCACATTGCAGAGGTTAAAAGAAAATAATTTTTATTTGTTTTTGTATTGGGTAAACACAACGATGGTTCGTTATGAACCTTTGGGTCATGTGACCCAAAGGCAGCACAAGGGTTAATTTGTACAGATAGCATACAAATGACAAGATTACTTTAGTATACTGGCCTAGCTAGCAGAGGGCACCTGGCTGGACCTAAAGTTGTTCATATTTGAAGGATGGTGAGTCAACACTTGACAAAAATAATTTATTAAATCACAACTGAAGAAAGTACAGCAACATAACAACTAAAAACATGTTGTGTGGAGAAGGGTCTCCCAGATGTCTGTGACCAGCACTCTCTTAAAGTGTGTGGGACACACAGAGCCAGATCACAGTAACACCATAGAGTTAATATAACTAGAGGAAGCAACTTTTGTCTTCCAAGATGGCGTCCCCATTCATTTCTATGAAAAGTGCTCAGTGGCGCAGTGAGGCAAGCGAGAGTACGAAACTGGACTGCGCCATCTTTCCACTTCCGACTCTTCCGGTCTAGCTTTAAACAGTGGCTCTTTTTTTCCCTAGCTCAGAGACCTCGTGCACGCTTGCAACTAGCTGTACACGTCATACTTTGCGACAACCAGTCGCAAGCATAGATTTAAATGGTTGCGAGCGTGTGAGCTAAGGCATTGCAGTGGCAGAATGGGGTACAAGTCCGATAAGAATCAGAAACATGATGCAAACTTTACGGAAATGTATGCTGTCACAGTATAGTATTCCTTTCACTTGTTTTTTAGAAATAGGCTATAGGGCTAAATATAGGGCTATTCTAGATGGAACTCATCACATGTTGTTTTTTTTCCGTGATTTGAGTATGATTTCAAACGCATTGTATCGGATTAAATAAACTGTTAACATGAACACTTAGCTCTGTCGTTGTTCTCGCCAGGCAAAGAAAGCTTAATAGTTATTTTTGTAACAGAAATCTTCCATAATGCAGACTTACCATAACTTACTGTCAACTTTATATTCAAACGAAATGCCACGAAAATCACAATGCTTTCAATTTAACACCTGTGTAGAAATGTGGCTTGTGTTTTATATGTTCAACCCAACAAAACCAATTGGTTTTGTAGGGTTAACCCTAACCCAAACGCCTATTAATGGATATAACGTGATCTAACAAGACTTGGTAATAATGTAATAAATTGAGAAGTGTGTCTAAAATATAATCTACTTTATTGAACGTGCCTTTGAAAGGTGCATATTAACAGAACTGTATACAAGACGTTTCCATCAGATATAAGTGGGGGTGAAACAGAGTCACTGAGGACCTTCATTGTCCCACAAAAGCAGTTTGGCTTTGACACGATCAAAAAAAGAATAATGAGTGTTTTTAACAAAAGCTTCTGAAGGCAAGACTAATATTATTTAAATATATATATCATTTCCTATTGTGGTTATCAGTTAAAGTACTATTAATCTTTGTCTTTGCTCCAGATAGACATGTCAACAATTTATGCTCACGCTTAACATAATATAATATTTGCCATCATGTCATGAACGTTTTTACGAAAAATCAAATCTATTTTAAAATAACGGGAATAAACTATATTAACATTTCATGTATGTGTGACAACCATTTGCTAAACTTCCTACAACAGGGCAGGTAACTCAAGCCATTTCTTTCAGCTCCAAGTAAATCGGCTATCGGCTCAATCAATGTTAACTTTTGTGCTCGTGCCCTGTTAGTATCCGCGAACACATTTGCAGGCACGTTCTATTAACGTTGACTGGAGTTAATAGAATAAAAACGACCGGAAGAGTCTGAAGTCAAACACGAAATGCAATACCACCTACATCCACCATTGCTTCAAGCTTCAAGCAGAGGGGCGAGGGGTGGGGGCTTGAGTAACACCCTCTTCACCTCTACCCACAATTCTGCAACAAGAGAACAAGGAAAGCAGAGGACAGCAGACAGAGAGGAGTCACAAACAGTTATTATTAGCTATTTATTAAAACTGGCTGTATACTTAAGTCTTAGAATAAAGCCTATATTGTTACAGCAATAGCCATACATCTCTGAATATTATGAGCATACATTTTTTTGTACATTCACTTTTTAATACTGTCAACTTTGAGGATTTTAAGGTATAGGATGGCCTAATTTCCAGTCTGTGCCTACATATGATCATATATAAGTACAAACAATTATTTAAAAATATATTTTATATTTAATTGTTTCTTTCATACTTCCTTCCTCCCAGGTAACAGCTGCAGAGCTGACTCAGGTTTACCACACTGTAAAGCACAACCTGAGCTACAATAGTAGCGATTGTGCACAGAAGCTCACCTCAAAGATTTTGCCAGACTCAAAGGTTGCCAAAAAAATCTCCTGTGGGAGAACCAAGGCAGAGTCATTGGTAAAGGATGTGCTGGCACCAAAGGCAGTGGAAAACGTAGTCAGGATGTTGAAGAAGGATGAAACACCTCTACCTTTCTCCATCCAGACAGATGCCTCCAACAAAGGCAACAGAAAGATGTTCCCAGTGGCAGTCCAATTCTTCACACCAGAATGTGGTGTGAAGTCCTTCTTCATAAGCCTTGGAGATGAGTGCCCCAAACAAATCAGGACTTTGTTGAAGCTCACCACTGAGTCCGGAGTACAGGAGAATGACGAATGAGAATTAATCAGAAGGTTGTTGGTTCGATTCCAGGCCGTGCAAATTGACGTTGTGTCCTTAGGCAAAGCACTTCACCCTACTTACTCGGGGGGAATGTCCCTGTACTTACTGTAAGTCGCTCTGGATAAGAGCGTCTCCTAAATGACTAAATGTAAATGTAGTCAAGATTAAATATTTTAAGGCACATAAATGTAAGAAAAACAACATTTTCCATTTAGGGCATCTTTAATATAATAGATGCAGCTCTGCATTAATTTTATGTTTAGAGTGGCAGAGGAATTTAAGTTGATGCATAAAAAGCACAATTTGGTTAAGAAAACAATCACCAGAATGCAATGAAGTATTCAACACCCAAAATCTCATGGGGGACACCCCCCAGACCCCCGCTTAAATATTTCCCCCTGACATTGGCCACTGCCAATGTGACAGATGGAATAATGTGCGTTGGTGGTATATCACAGTCTATGGTTCGGGTGTTGTTGTCGGTTCTTGTTTTTTATGTGCAAAGTGTCGTTCTAAATACGGGAGCATTGTAGTTACCATAGGGCTCCAGCAGGGGGAATGTAAAACGATTGAGCTAGGTTTCGGTGCACGTCGCTCCCTCCCTTCAGTTGTTAAATACACAATGTGAGGGAAAGTTTTGTCCGTGCATCGGTTATTCAATTACTCCCCTTTTCAGGGCATTTACATTTGGAGGCACCGCTGAGATGAGAGAAGTGAGGTTGGTGTCCCGAAACAGAGGAAGAAACCACACATCAATCATCTCATAAAAACAACCCAGGCGGCAGAGTGCAGGCAGCCACGGTTGGAGTGAAAGCCTAGCTAAGGAAAGCGCGCATCCTGAGGTGCAGTGTTCACTAGTGAGCAGCTAAATCCAAGGTAACAGGCAACACAGCTCTGCTGGTAGCTCACCTGCCAAGATGGATTCAGAGGTCGAGAATATGCGTTTTGAGGTAAAAGGAGCTCTTTTTCAACTCAACAAAAAAGCAGATATGTGACTTCCTTGAAATGTCAGGAATAAACCGAGAAAAAATTGGAAAAACTCGTAATGCTCTTTTTTCCTATATTATCCAGTATATTGAACGTGATGAAATAAGTGAACTTGAAGATGAAGGCATGTCAGGTCTGTTGATCCTAATGGACATGATAAAAACAGTGCAAGAGGCTAGCAAAAATCAGAAAGACCACAAGATAATGAGGAACGGGAGAAATTAAAGGAAGAGCTAGAGCAACTAAAACTCATGGTACAGCAAAAGGAAACTGAAATGCAGGGATGAGCATATAGAAACTCAAAGAGTACAGTAAACAAAGAAGCTGCTCATGCAAGCCCACAATGGCGAAAAGATTATAAAATCTCAGGGCAGATTGGCGAACCTGGACAAAAAGACAGACTTACCTTCTCCAGCTTGGCTCGTCAAATTGAGAATGGTCTCGGTAAATGTTACCCTGAATCAGAAATAGTAGATGCCGTTATCAGAGCCATAGTACTTGGCCTGCAGCTGCGGAGCTATCTTGAAGGCAAGAGCGATCTGTCTCTGCCTACCCTTAGAAGGATCCTCCACTCACACTACCTAGAAATGAGTGCAACTGAGCTAATATAAACAGCTGACTACAGAAGTTCAGAGCAATAAAGAGACTACACAGAACTTTTTAATCAGAGCAATGGACTTAAGACTTAATATTGTTTGCATCGCAGGAGGCTGAGTCTAGCCTCAAGTATGACCCAGCACTAGTACAGTATGTTTATGCACACAGTACTCACAGACCTACAAAATGACAGCATCAAAACGGATCTCCAGCCTTACCTGCTGCAGCCAACTACTTCCAGAGGCTAAATCTGGCATGCGCTAATGAGAAAGAAAGGCAAGATAAAAAGAGACTGACTGCCCTACAACGACATGCTGTCCAGTCTAGTGATGCAAGTGGAGATAGAAAAGGTGTAGGTCAACAAAACATTGCTACACTCCCTCCAGATGTTCTTTCAGACCTAAAGGAAATCAAAGCCGACATAGTACTGTTGAAAGACCTCAAGGCAGAGATATCCCAAATCAGAGAGTCCATTCATAAGAGAGAAACCGCACCAAAGCTGTATCCTCCTGCCAACAACGAGACAGACTACAGGCAGCCCAACCACCCAGCGCATGTGCAGTCACAGTTCACAACCTGGAACAAAGAGAGTGCTCCAGCTTTCCATCAGCCGCGTGGACCAGTGCAAGAGTACCAAGCTGCTGGTGGTCCGAGATTAAAGACAGGAACTGCCCAGTTTCAGCAGAGTTTTGCACCACAAAGATACCCTGCGCCATGCCCCAGACCAAGATGTTTGGTGTGTCAATAGCGAGGGGAGGAATACTGCGAACATTGCTACAGGTGTGGGAGTAGCGAATACTTTCGTGCAGGCTTCAAAGGATATCGTGGACTGCCCAGTGCCGCTAGAGAGGCCCCTTTAAACGATGAGTGGTTGCCCCCAAGGGTGAGTGTCCCAAAGATGCACTAACTGTGGAGAACAAGAGCAACATCAAGAGTTTCAACAATGATCAGTGTGTAAAACAGCACTTTATTGTTCCAGAGAATGTCAGGGTAATCACTGGCCAGAACATAGAGAAAACTGCAAACCGTTCACACACCCTAAACCAAAAACGCAACAAACAAATTCATGCAAGATGATGACGGACAAAAAAAGAAACATCCTGACAAAGGAACATTCGACCGTGACTGAACTGGTGGGAAAGAAGTGTCTTCAACTGCTACCTACAAGTGAAGAGAACCGAAGTGCTCTGGGACACCGGCTCACAGGTGTCTGCAATTGATGAGGTATGGAAAGCTGACAATTTCCCTGACAGCAGACCAACACAGCAAATTAAGCAGAGTTAAAAGTCTGGTGTTGATTAAGACATAGTCAATCAAACTCTATTTGGAATTGATCTAAATCTTTATGTTGTTAAATCTGTTGGATTTCACACTGCACCACAAAAGAGTTGGGGTCAAAATGGAGTGTTATAATTGTTATTGTGAAACCAACTCTCGGAGTTGTCAGTCTCACAGCTAGGGTGTAACCAGAACATTCTCTGGTGTAACTACCCTCTAGCCTGATGGGAACAAGAATCTCGCGAGAGCAACCATATGGCGGGAGTCAAGTAATTTACCTCAGTCGCTGCACAACGCAACTGGAACGTACAGCAGTTTTTTTGTTCGAAGTCAGTTGAAGAAATCTTGTTGCATTGTGTCGGTAAGTAAAAGTTAATTAGATTACTTAATGAGTGATATACAGATGGAAATATGTATTTAGACATTGGTAGAGCTATGATATTTATAGCTAGCTAACTGTTAGGCTGCCGTTTTTACTCCAGCCAGGGCTAATGTCAGTTAGCTAGCAACCGTAACGTTAGCCCAGAGCGGACAAACTAAGTCTTCGCCTACTATACAGTAACTGGCAAGCTAACGTTAGCAAGCGTTTGTTTCTTCTACTGTCACACGTTTTCTGATTACTGGTATATTAAGTCTGTGAGTGAAGGATTCTGAATATTTGTGTCTATTCCAATAAGTAATGATGGTATTCTATTACACAAATCTGTGTTCTAGAAAGAGTGGTCTGGAGTCGCAGAGGTCCGATAATATCAGCTTTAATGCAGCAGTTGGAAATCAACAACAGAGCTCTGGGGCTGTCTACGTTTCCCTACCCGCAACAGAGTTTGGGCTGGTTCACTAAGTCCAACTGGCTATCTTTCCCTCCCCAGCATATAATATGCAGTGCAATTAAAACAGAAAGATGAAAAGAGGGTTGAGCTTGTTCTCTCGTGCATCAGGGAGTTGTTCTTGCCTCCGCGTCCCACCTGCTCGGGTGCCATCTCCACCCAGATTCAAGGTTGTTTCTGAAAATGAAAAGATAGAGACACAAAGAACAGCCTGCTTCCCACACTCAGTGTGAGACCCAATGTTTAAGCCTGAGCACACTTCTAAGTTTCATAACTTTAATAAGCACAATGCATAACTTTAATAAGCACAATACATAACTTTAAGACATGCCTCCTTCATAAATCCTGTTGTTATATTCACTCGTGCACAGTGCCCGTGATGCATTCAGTGATTAAAATGCCACACATATTAATAACTGGGATCATAGTTAGTGCCGTGCCTGATATGCAGCTGGTGATTACAGTTCTAGAATATGTGTTGTAATGTATTATACATTCTTTATGAACTAAATGGAATTTCTGTTGAGTTTCTAAAGTTTGGCAATGTAAGTTATGTGACGTTACTTCAGTTATGCCAACATTCTTTGAATAAAAAACATTTCTAGTTAGCAAACCTAGGTAGTCTAGCTAAGAGCTCCCACGTGTAAGCTGCGTGGAAGCAAATATTCTGATATGAGGACTGTGTATATGTATATCTAAATAACATTTTGATTATCAGACGTGTAGATAGTCAATTTGAAGTTACAATAGCACAGTTAATTTGAAGGATTCCTTTCTAAAAGAAGCTCTTTTTTTTGCATATCGTTCACTCAGCGCCACGAGTTACATCGCGTAACGCTCTTCACAATCGAATGGAATTATTTCATGCAACATATGCGCAAACTTTGAAGTGCATAACAACTCCAGTTTGACTACCTTTAGGCAGAATGCCATGTTAAAGCTCTGCTTAGGGCTGAGGTTAGCTAAGCTCTTCGACTTTTCTGCTGGTATCTAATGATGATGCTTAAAACAGGTGCACGTGGGTATTTATTTCCTACCGACTGACTCAGCCAAAATGGCTGCTGGACAAGTGGAAATTCAATAGGCTTTGATAAAAGACTATTAGCACTGTGCTAATTCATGTTGTTTTCATGTGCTAATAACTTGTTTTAGATAGGCATGACTCTGGCTCCTATTTGGACCTTATTAGTCTGGCTTGAATAACATGTTTATTCTATATAATTTTACAGGAAATGTTGGCGAAAGTGGAGATTGGAGGAGTCCTAAAATATGTGAAAATTCCAGAGACTGATGAAGTATTTCAATTTGATAAGTTCCTTCAAGAAGGTTTGTAGTTTATGGCTATATGTTTTGCATTTAATACTGTTCTCACTGTAGTTGAACATTCAATGTTAACCATTCTCTGAATAAAGAGGTCAAAAGTACTAGTGTTATTAGAATATTAATGACAGTTTTGTCTCCAAACATGAAAAAATAATCTCCATGACTAATTTATATTGTTATTGCTGTGTACTATACTTTTTATTCTTCTAGTGAAAGATAAGTTTAGTCTGCAGCCAGACAGCTTCAGTGAGGGCCAGCTCACCATCACAGATATGTCAGGAACAGGGGTGGATGGAGATATCTTTGATGAGCTTGTCAAGTCAGGTGTCTTGACCTTCAAGATTCCTTTACCAGTAATGGGTAAGGATGTGGAGGCAGGGATTTGATGAGGTATCACAGGCAGCGCCAAGTAGAAGGCACAGTTTTTTGTCGAAATATATTTTTGAGGGACCTCAAACTATGCAATAATTTGATATACTATTGATCATTATCTTAGATAAATATGATCTATACATGGGTAGTAATTAAAGAAGAATATATTATGCTTAGAACTTTTTAAATTTGTATTAAGATCGTTTTGTTACTCATGGGTACATTTAAATTGTCTTTGTTCTGTCTGCCATTTTGTAGATCTGGATGTTGAGCTGGTCGCAGATCAAGCATCCTCCTCTGTACTTACTTCACTGTCCCCAACTTCATCCCATTCATCCTTGGTAGTGACAGAGACTGCACTATCCCCAGCTTTATCCCATTCTTCAGATTCTACAGTTATTCTTGAATCCACAAGAAAGAGGAGGAACCCAACAGGGTTAATGGATCAGAATGAAGCAAGACAAGTAAGCTTTGAATACATCCATTTCAAGTCCTCAATTAATTCGTTTTTTTTTGTACAAGTGTTTTGTAAATATATTCTCAGTAAAGTAATGCCATTAGAATAATGTCATTCTTAAAAAATCCCACTAAATTACCATTAGCATGCCATAACAATGTAATTTTTTGGGGTAGAAAGTTGATGGTGTTCTAAGGGCGAATCCAAAGGGTGAAGAAGTCTTCAGCGAGTATGGTAAGACTAAAACACTAACAGATGCAACACGTAAACAAATGGTGAACATCCTGGTTGCAGACATGATGGAGCTACATGGGTAAGAATTGCATGTCACTTTGTTATTGGATAAGTCATGTGTCGTAGCTAAATAATGCTGTTCTGTGTTAGTGGTAAAGGTGTATTTATTCTTACAAAACATACATGCTTAAAAGTAAACTATGACTTATTTTGAAAGGAGGATTCCACCGTCAAGCGTGAGAACAAATTATGCACTGGGAATTGTGACTCTTTTTCCATACCTCCAAGATCCATTCTCCAAACATGGATATGTAAGTTCTTGGTTTCTATCTGAAAACCAAATCAGTGTGATTTCAATATTTTATTCAGTTTTCTAGTTTGTACTCATCTTGTTTCAGATGAGTTTTTATAGGTTGCTCACCCTTGCATTTTCCACCTGTTTTTGTAATATGTTTTGCAGTATATTCACTGTCTACAATTATTGTGTTGAGTAACTTATTCTTAAAGTAAAGCACGAGATGCCTCTGTTTGGGTCTTTCTTTAAAAAGGAACACTACTATGATCCTGAGGGTAATACTGGCTTCATTTCATGGAGGATCAAGACGGTTCAACGCAACACCTTTGCTGGTTCACGGGCTCGTTCCAAGACTGTTCTTCAGGATGGTCCGAAAACCAGACGAGAATCACTGTTAACCTGTCAACAGCTATTTGGTGAGGATTGCAGGGAGGCGATATCTACAATAAGACATTCCAGCGATGAATCTGTGGTTAAAGAGAAGATGAGAGCGACTTTCCAGTATCGACAGAAGATGGTTGGTGATGATGCATCATCTTCAGTCCTGGATGTGTTTCCTTGATGTACCTGGATTGGTAAGAAAAATCTTTTGCTTTGGTAGTAGTAGTCCTGTCCAGTATAGAACAGTAATATAGTACAGTGCAGGACAATAAAATAGTCTACTGCACTATACTATAATGTCTTTAATTTTCTTTCAATCTTCCATTTCAGTATTTGACCTTTTATCAATTTTGTCAGGTATGCTTAAACCTTTATATTAAAATATTGTTTTCTTTGTTTGTAGATCGACCAGGATTTCTCGATGATGTTTGGTGACGAAGTTTCTCAGAAGTTCCTGTCAAAGTGGTCAACTTTCTTCAAGCCAAAAATCATCGCAGACTGCAAGTCTTTAAAGAATATAGATGAGTTGCTGTCAGCAACTGAACCCGAACCTGAAGACAACAACGGTCAGTATAAAAAGTTTTGCTAAAATACATATTTCAATGTTATACTAATTATACTAAATAAATACATATATTTTTAATGCCTTTAGGATGGGACAGCGATATGTCCTCAATCCTTTTGCTGCTGCATCTGCTCCCTCCAACTTCAAGGGGCCAGAAAAAAACTGTCAAGATCAGTTCAGCTCAAGCAACCAGCCATCTTGTTAGATATCTTAAGGTATGCAAAAGTTCTTTTTTAAACCTTATAGATCTGAATTTACACCAAGAATCTCGGAATGGATCTTGGTATTCTGAGACAATTGTCATTTTTCTCTATATCTGCAGAAAGAGATGTGATAGTAATTTATGTCCCTTTACTTACCTACAGGAAGGTAAGTACAGTGAAAATGGCATTTACAAAGACATCAATGATGGGTCATATTGCCAAAACCATGCCCTATTCTCACAGCAAAAGCATGCTTTACAGATTCTACTATATTACGATGACTTTGAAACGGCTAACCCTCTTGGTTCCAAAAAGGGGATCCACAAACTAGGTTGTGTCTACTTTACCATAAAAAATCTTCCACCCAAGTGTAACTCAGTTCTGATGAATGTACATCTTGCAGTTCTGTTTCACTCTGAAGATCTGAAAAAATACAGTTTTGATGTGATACTAAAGCCTCTTATTGATGACCTGAAGCTTTTAGAAACTGAAGGCCTAAAGCTTCCTTGTTTTGAACAACCATTGTTTGGCTCAGTCATTCAAGTAACGGGAGATAATTTGGCTTTAAATGGCTTGTTGGGCTTTGTAGAATCATTCAGCGCAACCCATTTCTGTAGATTTTGTTTAATCAGTAAGCAAGACATTCAATCTATATTTACTGAAGATCATCCTGGGTTAATTTTCCGTTCCAAAGAGCTTTATACTGAACATTGTAAGGCACTAAATGAAAATCCTGAACTGCGGTCAATATATGGTGTTAAAAAGTCATGTGTACTCAACTCCTTACAGTATTTCCATAGCACTGACAACTATGCTGTTGACATCATGCACGATCTGCTGGAGGGTGTGGTACAGTACGAACTTAAGCTGGTTTTTGAATACCTTGTTAAACAGGACTATATCTCTTTGAAAACATTGTCAGACAGGATACAGAGCTTTAATTATGGTTACACAGAGCGTAAAAACAAAAGTGGGGTCAAAATGGATGATAAGAGCAAACACCTGGGTTTGAATGCCATCCAGTCATGGTGTCTCCTGCGTAACACTCCACTAATATTTGGTGATGTCATTGAAAAGAATAACAGTCACTGGAACTTTCTGCTGCTTCTGATTCAGATTGTCAATATAGTGTTCTCCTACACCATAACTGATGGAATGATATGTTACTTGAAACATCTGATCTGTGATCACCACACTGTTTAAAGCTTTGTTTCCTGACAAGAAGTTGATTCCCAAGCACCACTTGATGGTACACTATCCCAGATGCATAAAAAAAATTGGCCCTCTTATCCACATCTGGTGCTTGCGATTTGAAGCTAAACACCATTTTTTTTTAAGATGTGGCCAAAAAATTTAGAATCTCACCAAATCATTAGTAAAAGAACATCAGCGTCAATTGGCATTTATCTATGAAAATTATTGCTTTAGAAGGTTTGAATTTGGTCCTACATCATCCAAAGAAATCTGCAACTTGCAAGGTGGGGAAGAAATTAGTGAGACATTACATTTAGAAGCCTGTTCAAATGTTACAAGTACAAGGTGGGTCAGATATTACGGTACTGAGTACCAGGATGGGTTGTACATATGCACTGGATGTACCGATGATCTCCCTGTGTTAAAAAAGATCTGTGATATTATAATACATGAACAGCGTGCTTTCATAATATCCTGTAATGTAGAAACAATGTACTATGATGACCACTTAAATGCATACTGTATTGAAGACCAAATGAATGAGTTTTCTGTCATCTCTGTGAAAGAACGGACTTATTTTAGACCATTTGACAAGCAGTGCTCTAATGAGCATAGTCGAAGAGCGTACATAGTGCCTTATTGTTACATTTAGATAAATTGATAGTAATGAAAAAATATTAAGTAATGTTGACGCATTTGAAAAAATTAAACTGTTAAAGTAATCAACTTGTCATTCATATTTTTTTATTGACCAAGATTTTTCATTATTGACATTTATATTAAATATTTGGGGGGGGGGGGGGGGTAACAGCAATAACACTTTATAGTGTTAATGAGGCAACTCCTTTATAGTATACAAATCACACTATAAGAGTTAATTAATTACTCCTGTGAGTGTTAATTTCTAACACTACCCACTGGTGTTGAGAAACTAACGCTTGAGTAGTGTTAAATTTCAACTATAAAAGAGTTAAAATTAACTATATAACAGTGTTAAAATGGCAACACTTTAAAAAGCGTTACATTGACACTGTGGACCCCAGGACACTTTAAAAGTGTTAAAATTAACTCCAATAGTGTTAATTTGAGTCTGTCGATTTTGCTGTGAAGAGACATCGCAGAGATAGTTGATTCAGATGATCCCTTGCAGATTGAGGCAGCTAATGGTACAGAGATGCCATATGTGGGATTAACCCTCGTGCTGCCTTCGGGTCACATGACCCAAAGGTTCATAACGAACCATCGTTGTGTTTACCCAATTTTACCCAATTCAAAAACAAATGAAAATAATTTTCTTTTAACCTTTGCAATGTGGGGGGTCTGAGACAGCCCAACGGTTAAAAGAAAATGCTTCACTTTGTTTTTGTATGCGGTAAAGTTGTCGCAATACGACGGTGGGTCACAATGACTGATGGGTCAGAACGACCCGAAGATAACACAAGGGTTAAAGCTAGCAGCAGGCTAGCAGCAGGTGCTGAAGAGTTTCAGGTCCCCATACTTGTTATGAAAGGCAGCCAACAGCACCGTCCAATTATTGGCTTCAATGTCATTGAAAGTGTTGTCATCAACAGCCAGAACACCCGGACGAATGACACAGGAAGAGAAACTGATCAAAACCGTGAAAATGGCTTTTCCTAACTTCAAGGAAAAGACAGCTAAGACCTTGGTTAAAGCAGTGAGTGTTGAGCGAACAAGTGAGTACCTAGTGAGAACAGCCTGCCAGAGAATGAGTGTACCAAGTCATAGTGCTGTCCAAGTAAAGTGTAGGATACATGTGAAACCCTTTAAAGAAGACACCACATTAGCCTTTGAGCCCGATGATAATCCCCAGTGGCCAGAGGGACTTGAATTTTGTGACACACTTGTTCAGGTGAAGAAAGGGGCCCAACATTATTCTGAGTGTACAAAATGCCACTGACCATGACATCATATTGACAGGAAGGGTAGTTATCGGTACAGCACAGTCAGTCACCTTGGTGTATCCACTCAATGCTGTTAAGGAAACTCACTCACCTGTTGATGTAAACACCATTCAGACCCAGCACACCAACGATCAGGAGACAAGTATAGAGCTTTGGGATCCCCCTATCGATCTCAGCCATCTTGGTGAAAGTCAGAGGAAGGTTGTTTGTGAGATGCTAAGGGAGGAGTCAAACACTTTCTCCAGATCATATAGTGACATTGGCTGTATTGAGAATCTCCACTTGAAAATCTCATCGAAGAATCCTGAGCCTGTAGCACGAGTCTACAGGTCAGTCCCTAAGCCCTTATACAAGGAAATGAAGGACTATTTAACAGATTTGATTGCACAAGGCTGGATAGAGAAATCCCACTCATCCTATGCGTCACCCATTGTTTGTGTACGAAAGAAATGTGGCTCTTTACGACTGCATAGATTATCGGGAGTTAAATCTGAAGACCCATCCTGACAGACAGCCAATACCCAGAGTCCAGGATATTATGGATGGCCTGGGAGGAAACACCATGTTCTCACTGTTAGATCAGGGAAAGGCCTACCATCAGGGGTTTATGGCAAAAGACAGCAAGCACCTGACGGCTTTCGTAACACCCTGGGGCCTGTATGAATGGACCAGGATTCCGTTCGGGCTCATGAATGCTCCAGCCGCTTTCCAACGCTGCATGGAAGACAAAATATGTGTCCCATATTTGGACGATACCCTGGTGTTCAGCAAAACATTTGAAGAACATGTCAATGATGTGAGAACAGTATTGCAGAGACGGAGACAGTATGGCATCAAGTTAAAACCAAGTAAATGTGAGTTATTCAAAGTTGAAACGCGTTATCTTTGGAGAATAGTATCAGCAGAAGGGAACAAAATTGATCCTGCTGACACTGCTGCCGTCAGAGTTTAAGAGACAAAAACCCTTAGAACAGTTGGTGAGTTAAGACAGATTATGGGACTGTTGAGTTACTATCGCCAGTACATAAAATACTTTTCTTGCATTGCCAGTCCCCTGTATGAACTAACTAAGACATATGCCCACGTGGAAAGCCCACAACTTGAGGGGAGGAAGCTGCGGAAAAAAGGAAATGCAAAAGTGGTGCCATCCCAACACCGATTGAATGGACAGACTCACACCAACAAATTATTGAGCGACTGATAGACTGTCTGGTCCAACCACCTGTCCTGGCATTCCCTGATTTTTCTCTCAAAGTAAACAGCGTCATTCTCAGACAAAACGCTCTCAAACTAAACGGCGTCATTCTCAGTCAAAACGCTCTTAAAGTAAACAGCGTCATTCTCAGACAAAACGCTCTCAAACTAAACAGCGTCATTCTCAGACATAACGCTCTCAAACCAAACGCCATCATTCTCAGACAAAACGCTCTCAAACCAAACTACATCATTCTCAGACAAAACGCCCTCAAACTAAACTTTGTGAGAATTTTTTTTGTCAAAGCTAGCTAGATAAGGGGAGCTGTTGACTAGCGTTCTGAATTAGCTAAAGTAGGAGCTTTTAAAGTGACTACCATGGTGTTGTTTCTGTTAACTGGTACAGAAAGAAAACTTACTTTTGATATAATACGAAGTAGTTGTTTTCTGCAAGCTAGCTTAGTTCACTCGTGTAGTCATGTGTAGTCCTCTGGTTGCCATGGATGCTACAAACAAACTTTGCTAAAGAATCATAAACGTCATCAACACGCGGCGCGACGATCTGAACAACTGTTCCGCCAGTACAATCAAAGAACTTATACCAGAGCCTGTTTAATTGATATTGATTGTACTGGCTTTAGCTAATTCAGAAAGCTAGTCAACAGCTCCCTCATCTAGCTAGCTTTGACCAAAAAAATTCTGACAAAGTTTAGTTTGAGGGCGTTTTGTCTGAGAATGATGGCGTTTTAGATGTTTTCCTGCTCCAACACAACTGATTCAAATGAATGGTCCTGTGTTGGAGCAGGAAAACATCTAAAACATGCAGGGCAGGGGGTCCCGAGGACCAGGATTGAGAACCACTGGGCTAGCCTACAATTTGAAGTAATATTCAAAAAAAATTGGAACGCAATTTCATAGCCAATAAAGATATCTGATTGTAAATGAACCAATTAAAACTCTGATATTTGGACTGAAAAAAAACCCTGCTGCAGAAGGTTTCAGATAGAGTTTATTGTAATAATCGCACAGTTAGTTTATGGACAGAACTGAAGGTTTGGAGAAGCAAACCAATCATGTGATGGAGATTAAGGTGGTTTATGGTGGCTTATGGTGGCTTATGGGCCGCACTCCGGGTGCGGCCCATGGAGGCACCCGGAGGAGTTGTTCACGTACAGAGGGAGGAAAGGTGACAGGGTGCTAATGCAATGCAAACTTTGTTTGCCATCTGTGGTGATTTTGTCTTACAAGCGTTCAACCTCTAATATCAATAAACACCTTTAACAAATAAGGTAAACATTTTGTATTGTTGTTGAAAGCTACTATTTTCTCTATGGACCTCTGAAAATCTAGAAAATGCATTAACTATCACCAGCTAAACTACTGTAAGTAGTTTTTGAGAAGATTATTTTATACATTTACTTTTATTTATTTTTTACTTTTTGAACACCTGTACTTGTACTGTAACTGTAATTGAGTTATCTGAGCAATGTAACGTACGTAAAATACATTTTCATGACTCTTTCCACAACTTCTAGTTACCCACATGACTAACAGGTTGCATAGCTAGCTAACTGCAGTAATGGCTAACTTCTACTTATTTGATGAAAAATAAGGAAATGGTACTCTGACAAGGCAGAGGAGACCTGGCAGACGCGGAGGAAAGGTCTGTAAGGAGATTTATTCAGCAACAAAGACACAAATAAAACAAAAATAGCTCTTCATTGAGGGCCACTTCAGCTGGTGGGGCTTGCTCAACGGGTTAGGCCTGGTTCTCTCTGGTTGGGGAAGCATTGGGTGGGTGCTTCAGTCTCTTCTTTGTGCCTCTTCAGTCCTCCGCCTCTCTGCCTGTGGGGACACACTTTCAGAAGTTAGGAAAGACACACTATTTTATCTCCCTCGTGCACCCCTTCCAGTCCTTTTAAGCTCCCTTGATGAGGAATCACTCTCAGGTGTGCTCCCTCATCAGGGGAAAGCAGCAGTGGCTCCCCTGGACGCGGTGCTGAGGTTCTTGCCGGGCTCCCCTAGTACGAGAAAGCACATTCTGTTAAACTAGGAGAACTAAAACCAATCACAGGTTGAAATATGTACCACAGGCACTGCACTAGCATAATAGGCCATATTAAAAAAATGACACTGATTTTAGTTGGTTGATTTATTGATTCAGTGAAAATAGACAGTGAAATCATCACAAATACATAATTTTCTGCAGTTACGGAAGAATGAATTGGCCTGTAAGAGGCCACTGCTGAATACAATACCTCTTAAATGAAATGATTGAAACAAATCAACCATTCAATTCTCTTGCTGAACCAAAAAACTATTCACACAAACACACACAAAAGCACACAATCACGCATGTCTACAGTACATACACCAAAATGCAAACACTCTTTCTTTTTATAATCAAGCATAATATTTGCTTTCAAGACAAACCAAACAAGTTGCTCTGTTTTACATTCATCGAAGACGCCAGCATTTTCATCTATAAATGTTTTTTTGGGGGAGGACATTTTGGCAAATGTATGTAAATAGAAAGGGATAAAATTGTTAATATACAGATAAAAAAAACATGTAAATGCTACTATTAGAAAAATCCTTATGGATAAAGGTAACTTTAGTACAGGGGGTGAATTATTTCATTGACGACAATCTCAATCAAATGTACCATCAGAAATTATGATAAAATTACCATGGTGGTCAATATAATAACAAGAGCACAAATCCTAGTCCCACAACAAACAAACAAAGGCAAGACACAAAGAAATAATGATGGCATAGGTAGAAAAACAACAGTTTGATAGTTTGAAGTATAAACTATAGAAGTTTACAAATAAGTACGTAAGCCTAACCCTAACCCTAATAATCCTAGTACATCGACATGCTATAATTTAGAACTGGAGAAACCTGCCAGTCTTTAACACAGCACCATTGCCAACTAGTGGACAGGTGTGCCAAACAGTATAATTAAATTAATCTGAACCTCTTTATGAAACACTTCTTGGCCAAAAAGACCTGCCACCTCCACACAGCATTCAGATGGAGGATATGGATATATGGACATAGGTTACTAATGGTTACTTTGATGTAGAGATATAGAAAGTTGGAGCAAGGGAGAGAAAAAGAGACAGAGAGAGAACAGAAAAAGAAAAGAAGAGCAGTTTGAGAAATTTAGCACATAAGAGAATATACACAGAAATATTTAGAAGAAGGAAGAGATAGAGGATGTTAAGTGCCTAGGAGGCAGTGAACTTCCTGAGTGTGATAACAATGAGGGCCAGTAGGACGGAGGCCCCCAGGAACACCGCGATGACGATGGCTGTGATGGCCCCGGGGCCAAGAACACCTGTACACAACAACACTGACTTGACATACATTGTTCACACCATGAGAAAACATTAGAACGTCTTGGGGTCAGAATGCTATTCTACCAAGCATGCTCATGATTGAAAACAGCTCTTACCCTCATCATCTTCCACGGGCGGGGAGTTTGTTGTGTCCTCATACTCATAGGTAAAGGCTCGCTCCGTTATGTCCTGGAAAGGGTCCTTTGTGGCAACATCGTAGGCCCCCCCCCCGGACATGTCGTGGTTGTCCCCATTGAGAGTTGGTGCAGGGTCAATAGTCTCTGTGGAATATCAAACATTTACAAATGCAAGGCTCATAGACAGCACTAGACATGATGTCTAAGTAGTGACAACCAATGGAGGGAAATAAAATGTTGTTTTTTTTGTGTCAAGAGAGGGAGCTGCTTTGCTGATGATCGTAATTGTCTATTTGCCGATGAAAACACAGTTGGGGGAAAACTGACCTGAATCTTAAGAAGAAAAAGAACAATGAAAAAGAGAGAGATGCTTATTAAGAATCTTGGAGGCTTAACCCCCTGTCTTAACCCTTGTGTTATCTTCGGGTCATTCTGACCCATCAGTCATTGTGACCCACCTTCGTATTGCGACAAATTTACCTCATACAAAAACAAAGTGAAGCATTTTCTTTTAACATGCTGTCTCAGACCCCCCACATTGGAATGGTTAAAAGAAAATCATTTTTATTTGTTTTTGTATTGGGTAAAATTGGGTTAACACAACGATGGTTCGTTATGAACCTTTGGGTCATGTGACCCGAAGGCAGCACGAGGGTTAAACCAGAGGTGACGAGTCTCGGTGTAATCCTGGACTCAGATTTGAATTTCAACTCTCACATTAATAAAGTGACCAAAACAGCTTTCGTTCACCTGAGGAATATAGCAAAGGTACGACCATTCATAAACCAAAATGATGCAGAGAAGTTAATTCATGCTTTTATATCCAGCCGGCTGGACTACTGTAACGCACTTTTCACTGGTCTTCCCAAGAAAACCACTGAAAGACTACAGCTCATTCAAAATTCTGCAGCTAGATTATTAACCAAAACTAAAAGGAGAGAACACATTAGTCCTGTCCTAGCTACTTTACACTGGCTCCCTGTTACCTTCAGAATTGACTTTAAGGTCCTTTTCCTCACATACAAAGCTCTACACGGACAAGGACCTAGCTACATTGCTAACTCCTTTATAAACTACACACCAGCTAGAAAACTGCGATCATCAAATGCAGGCCTATTAGAGGTCACCAGAAGCAGTCATAAGAAGATTGGTGATTCGGCCTTTGTCAATTACGCCCCAAAACTATGGAACAAATTACCCATAAATATTAGGGAAGCAAACACTCTAGACATTTTTAAAAGACAGCTTAAAACCTACCTTTTTACCGAAGCATTTAAGTAATTTTATCTAAAATTTTTATCTCAAAAAGTTTTCCTACTTTTAAAGTTGTTTTCTCTCTTAAACAGAGATCTTATTGGGATTTTTATTTTTGTTTGAATTGTTTATCACTTGTATTATTGTTTTTATTGATTTTATGTAAAGCACCTTGAGCTACAATTCTTGTATGAAATGTGCTATATAAATAAAGTCTTACTTACTTACTTACTTACTTACTTACTTACATACAAAGCTCTACACGGACAAGGACCTAGCTACATTGCTAACTCCTTTATAAACTACACACCAGCTAGAACACTGCGATCATCAAATGCAGGCCTTTTAGAGGTCACCAGAAGCAGTCATAAGAAGATTGGTGATTCGGCCTTTGTCAATTACGCCCTAAAACTATGGAACAAATTACCCATAAATATTAGGGAAGCAAACACTCTAGACATTTTTAAAAGACAGCTTAAAACCTACCTTTTTACCGAAGCATTTAAGTAATTTTATCTCAAAAGGGTTTTCCTACTTTTAAAGTTGTTTTCTGTCTTGAACAGAGATCTTATTGGGATTTTTATTTTTGTTTGAATTGTTTATCACTTGTATTATTGTTTTTATTGATTTTATGTAAAGCACCTTGAGCTACAATTCTTGTATGAAATGTGCTATATAAATAAAGTCTTACTTACTTACTTACAATCCTTTACTTATCTCACAATGGTGACACAAACACACGAGTGCCAGGAGCGGTGATGCACATACACGCATGCAAGCGGTGACCACTGAAGAAATTATTTCTCTGCCTTTTTCCCATCTCGTCCTCAAGAGTGCCCAGGGACCCAGTTCAAGTGTTCACCTCATGTCCTGGCCAGGGACATGGGCAGGACAACTATTTGTTTGGTTATGCATGTTTTTCCATTGGGTTTCTTTGCAGAGGAAACCCATGTGAGCACGGAGAGAACATGTAAACTCCACACAACTTAGCACTGCCACACATATCACACCATCATTTTAGTCGTGGAAACATGACCTCCTTTCTCTTTTGTCTTTCAGTCTCACTTCCCAGGAGTTTGAAACAGTTCAGAAGAGAGTTCTGGGATATGACCAAATGGACAAGAACATGGCTGGCTGTGGATATCAGAGGAAAGGAGGGTAGGTCACAGCTGGCTGCAAAGCTCAATGCCATCAAATGGAAAAGTGAAAATTGGTCTTGATTACCACAGGAAAAACTAAATGTCCCCACACACAAGCCTATCCATTCACTCACCCCTCACCCCACTGATGCCTCAAACACATACCAAACCAAATATATATACACCGAGCTTGTTCATGATAGCTCCTACATATTTACTTTGCAGCTGCTCCAGATACCACCTAACTCCAAACCACCCATTTTTAAACGTGAAACGTATAAGGAAAATCAAAAACGTGAAAGAAATCTAGTGGTCAACAATATAAAAAATACTGATTTGATTCTCTGTGGAAACTCAGAACTCTTATTCTAGATAGAAAGTAATCATTCTGCTAGAAAGTAATCATTCTATTTCTGAAAGCTCAGAACCCTGACATCACCTCATCATTGTATTATAATCACATTCCCATTCACCCAGTATGTATGACTAGACTATTTACCAGTGGACTATTAACTACAAGGTGACTATATGAGTACTGGGGGGTATTCCAGAAAGCGGGTTTGCGACATAACCGGGTAAGTTAACTCTCCAGCTGACACACAATGTTGCAGCAACCTACTGGCAATGTTGCTACAACGCTGGCTGTCATATGAGGAGTTAACTTACCCGGGTTTGTCGCATAACCTGCTTTCTGGAATACCCCCCTGGGCATTTCTGATGTTGCTGTGGTGTTGACTGTGTAGCATGGAGCTTCCTGTTCTAAGGCAGGCAGCAGGTACAGGGCCTGGGCCCTTGGCCAGCTCTACCATCAATGAAGCCTTCAGCCCTGGCCACAAAAGCCTGCTTGTGCAGCCATGGAGGGCGGAGTGTTTGAGCGGGTGGCTGGCTCCAACCAGTAACAAGCGGAAAGGCCCAAACCCTGCTACGACCATGCACTGGAAGTCAAGAAGGCTTGTTTATTAAACAGTCTCTGTATGGAGAGATTATGCTTTCTGGCCCACTTAATTTAATTTTGACGAAAAGAAACAAGAAACATCATGATGTTTTTTCCAATGCTGTTTGTTTGTTTGTCCCCTTTTCAAGGTTGAACTAGTTTTTTGACCATTACCATTACCAAGTGGAAAATACTGGTTTGTCAGAATCAGTGTTCATTTCAATTGCTGAGGTTCCATTGAGGTTTGTATTTCGAATAGTTCAGTATCAATTACTATATTTTAAACATTCTATCTATTACCACTGTATCCCCTTCATAAACATCCAACATTAAGAGACGGCTGAGGCAGCCTTCATTTCCATGTCTGCTTTTTATATATCAAAAGAATGATAACTTTCTATCTAGAATAAGTCAGTCTCAATTAATTTGAAAAAGGAGATGTATTTAAAATGTACATCTCCTTAGTTCTTACCAGTGTATCCCCTTACTAACCCTAACCTAACATGAAGAGACACCTGGGTCAGCCATCTTACCATTGTCTGCTACTGTACAGACACACCAGTTCACCTTAAATCACAAGACGTTTGTTTGTGGCTTTGACCTGTCTAGTCAGGGTTTCACACTGAACAGATGGATGACAGAATGGGCAATTGTGGGGTTGTGTGTCCTCATCTAACCTCAGCCCATATTATGTTTGATAATTGCATGCACCATCAGCACAAACAACATCAATCCCACCACCGACGTCATGTGGAACAAAAAAAGTGAGTGGAGAGAGATTTACACCAGACAAGCAATAGAACTCAAGAATAATTAATAGATCAAATACACAAACTCTCTCTAAGGTCAGAGTACATCTTTTTATAGTGAATTCAAAGATAATAGAACAAAACACAATCAACAAAATAGACAAATCACAGACAATTCTTCTCCTGCCACGGGGCCCACACACTCCCCTTGCTAGGCTATGACCGGAACTCGGCATGCTGACAAAATGATGACCTGTCCTCCACAACTGTCTTTACGTTTTTAAAGTAAATGAATTAGGAAAATGACAATGATTGATATGATGTATGATTGTGATTAACGTAGATAAATAGCAAATCCTTAAATATCTCTGACAGTGACTGAAAGGATCTGCAGAGCCTGCAAAAAAACGAAATGTACCCAGAGATTAGAGAACACAATGGATAGAAGGTGTTGCTTTTTCCTGCTACCATGCCCTGAAAACCCTGTAGTGCCTTTCAAAACATGGCTTTGGATGTTCAATAATTACCTGCTAGTAGTCAATGCAACAGAAGGTGATTGACCAGAGCCCAGGAAGAGAGCTGTCCTCGTATACTGCCTTCGGAAAGAAGTGGACACCTTTGATGCTGCAGTGGTTGCATTTAAGGGACGTTTCACAGCCACATGGTTGTGGAGCGCCAATATTTTTTTTAAAGAGTGCAAGGTCCACAAAGAGGCAGATATTAAATCTATTACTTTGTATCTAACATAGTAAATATGATGAAGGATCAGCTTATTGAACATAGCTCTACAGACCTTGCTAAGAGAACAGCTGTTGATTGAGCCTATAGTCATGAGCTCAACATTTGGGGGGGTCAGATGGCTGAGCTGTTAGAGAATCGGGCTATTAATCAGAAGCTTTCCGGTTCGTTTCTGGCCATGCAAAATGACATGGTCATTGGGCAAGGCACTTCACCCTACTTGCCTCGAGGGAATGTCCCAGTCGCTCTGGATAAGAGCGTCTGCTAAATGACTAAATCTAAATTTGATAGCCAATTCCCTGGCTTGAATACATCCACTGCAAACATTTATCATATTCTCATATATATTAGTGCATCTAAACCAGCCAAGATTACACATTTGTGTGGCAGATACTATACTAAAGAAAATTCCTGCATCATTACAGTTTGTATGATTTTAAATTGTCATTTCATTATCACGGCAAAGAATTACACTGCACTAAACTGTATGTAAAGTACAAAAAAGTTGAAATAACAAAAGCTGTTATTATTACTTATGAACGAATAGCATTCACATCTTACTAAACCCAGCAGTCAAGCGAAAGTGAATGAGGCCTATTCAGGGCTCCAGACTAACTTTTTCCCTTGGTTGCACTGGTGCGCCTAACTTTTTTATTTAGGTGCACCAGCACAAAATTTAGGTGCACCCAAATTTTTCCTTGCGTCGCCACAATTTCAAGGTCACCTTTTTATCACGCTCCATATACATTCATATATTTTATATGAATGTATATGAATGTTATATTAATGACCTTAAACAAGAATAAGGTGTAGGTAAATATTGGTTTTATTTGACGCACAATTAAACTGTATATAAAAATATTTTAAGTGCTTCACTGAGCTGCCAAACTAAAACATTGCAAGCAAAATTAAAAATTAAAAAATTGAAAGTGCTACTGTTTAACCCTCGTGCTGCCTTCGGGTCACATGACCCAAAGGTTCATAACGAACCATCATTGTGTTTACCCAATTTTACCCAATACAAAAACAAATAAAAATAATTTTCTTTTAACCATTCCAATGTGGGGGGTCTGAGACAGCCCGACAGTTAAAAGAAAATGCTTCACTTTGTTTTTGTATGAGGTAAATTTGTCGCAATACGACGGTGGGTCACAATGACTGATGGGCCAGAATGACCCGAAGATAACACAAGAGTTAAAAGTGCTTCCCTGAACTGAGACCTAACATTTCATGGCTCAAAGTCTTATAGCGGGTCCCTCCTTGCTGTCGCATGCCCTTCAGATGGCCAACACCTGTAATTTGGCTTTCTTGCCCTTTGGCCTTGGCTAAACCAGCTTGCCACACTCTCCCTAGCATCAACATCCTAGCTCCATGGGTTAGCTCCATGGCCCAGCTCCGTAACTCAGGGGTGGGCAATTAATTTTGACAAGGTGCCACATGAGAAACCTGAAATGTGTTGGAGGGCCGCATCAACGATAACTTGAACTTAATTTTGCTCACTATTCATTTTCCCCCATTGTAAAAAGCAGTAAAGTATATATTTTGATTAGCTGCTACTGGTTATCAGAAGAATAAGGATATTCTGTAAATATTTAGGCCTATAGAAATATTTTACATGTTGGTCAACTAGGAAAAGACTATCGAAGTAACAGTAAAAACTAATATAATCATTACATCAGTGTTTCATTTTATTCACCAACACTGAAAAGTTGTTTTGCAGTATGTTAAAGATATGCAATTGATCAACTTTATACAAAAAGCAATACTTTTTTGCAGTTCATTTTGTTATGTGAGAGGAATCCAGTGGGCTTGAACAAGTGCATCGAAATCTGGGCTGAATGTCTGAGGTGGATATGCGAAGGACAGCTGACAGGTGATGATCCGAGTGTGCAATTTAACTAGCAAACTATCAGCCCGCGCCCACTGAAGTTCTTATTATGTCCGCGTTAGTTTTTTTCTTGAGTGCCGTTGAGTGATTCTTTAGTGCCGATTCAAATTGTAATCCTTCAACACAGCGACCTGTTCTCCAAAACTAAGAACACAGCTTTGACTTTGACCTCAATAAACAGATACTTAGAAGTCCATGTCTTGTTAAAAACTCTACATTCTGTATCAACCTTTCGTTTTTCATTTTCAAGGGCTAACCACCTAACGCTGCGTTCACACTGCAGCGGAGCGGGCGGCGCAGGGCGTCGGCTTCCAATTAATTTAAAATGAAACCAGGTGTTGACGCTCGCGTAGGGCATTGTGGGAAGGCGAGCGGAGCGTTGCAAGTTGGATTTTCTCAACTTTATGGAAATGAGGAGCGTGAAAACGCTAGCGTTGGCCAATCGGATTGGTTTCTTGTTTCTTGTAACGTAGCAACTGTTCGTCATGGTAAACATTTCTAGGTTTGACAATTTCAAGATGGAGGAGAAACTTTTCGTATGTGTCTGCACACCCAGTTCTGTTCAGAACAAAGTTACTAATGTGACGAGCTTGAATTTAAAGAATACATTAAACTAATAATGCATGGTGCATGGTTGCCGATGTCGTCATTGTTCCTAGTGTGTTTTTATAGCCTACTTTTAAATTCAGTCTCGTCCCATTACGTGACTGTTCTGTGCCACTGCTAGCTCTCTAGCCCAGCCTACAAACGACTGGTTGAGTGACCGGTGGCGTAACATGTATTCTACTGTAATCTTGCACTAGTAAAATCTTGCACTTACATAAATGTTGTGTAAAAGTGGTATTTTGATCGATATTGTGAGTACATGAACCCAAATCCGCACGCTTGGCCATGACTACAACAGTGACCTTAGAGAACTACAACTCTGTATTAACTATTCTAACACGCCCCGAGCGTGGTGTACTGTGGGAAGGCGAGCGATGCAGAGCGTTAAAAAACGCTGCAGTGTGAACGCAGCGTAACAGTGCGTTCACACTGCAGCGGAGCGGGCGGTGCCGGCTTCCAATTAATTTTCAATGAAACCAGGCGTTGACGCTCGCATAGGGCATTGTAGGAAGGCGAGCGGAGCAGAGCAGAGCGTTGCAAGTTGGATTTTCTCAACTTCATGTAAATGAGGAGCGTGAAAACGCTAGTGTTGGCCAATCGGATTGGTTTCTTGTTTCTTGTAACGTAGCAACCGTTGGTCATGATAAACATTTCTAGGTTTCACAATTTCAAGATGGAGGAGAAACTTTTCGTATGTGTCTGCACACCCAGTTCTGTTCAGAACAAAGTTACTAATGTGACGAGCCTGAATTTAAAGATTACATTAAACTAATAATGCATGGTGCATGGTTGCCGATGTCGTCATTGTTCCTAGTGTGTTTTTATAGCCTACTTTTAAATTCAGTCTCGTCACATTAGGTGACTGTTCTGTGCCACTGCTAGCTCGCTAGCCCAGCCTACAAACGACTGGTTGAGTGACCGGTGGCGTAACATGTATTCTACTGTAATCTTGAACTAGTAAAATCTTGCACTTACATAAATGTTGTGTAAAAGTGGTATTTTGATCGATATTGTGAGTACATGAACCCAAATCTGCACGCTTGGCCATGACTACAACAGTGACCTTAGAGAACTACAACTCTGTATTAACTTGTCTAACACGCCCCAGAGCGTGGTGTACTGTGGGAAGGCGAGCGATGCAGAGCGTTAAAAAACGCTGCAGTGTGAACGCAGCGTAACTCTCCTGTCGGTGAGGTTGCGCAAGCGCACATATGTAAATTGCCTGATCACTAGTGTTTCAGGACTACATATTTACAACCGCTCAACACATTTATTTATTTTTAATTTTAGATTTACCTCACGCGGGCCGGATTGGAACAGCGTGTGGGCCGGTTGTGGCCCTGCGGGCCGTACAATGCCCAGGTCTGCCATAACTGATTCTCTGGTGCTCAGGTCGTAATTTCAATCACACAGCACGGAGCAGTGTAGGCCTACAGGAATATCTGGACCACAGCCAATCAGAGGCAAAGACCCGCCCCATCTCTGTCTCTGATTAGTTTAGACCACGATATGATCCAACCATGAGTGCGAGTTCTGTCAAAGAAGAAACAAACGCTTCGTTCCTGGAGAGGCAGGATGCGAGGAGGTTAGGTGCACCGGTGCGACCTAGTAAACATTTTTGTCACACCCGTACAAATGTTGGTCGCACTCTAGAGCCCTGCCTATGCAGGTCACATGAAAAATTATCCAAAGACTCGTGTCCGAATGAACGATTCCTTCACCTCCCGACCGTGTCTTCGGGTAAAAGATTCGTTCATCTGCCGACCGTGTCTTCGGGTAAAGGATTTGTTCATCTGCCAACTGAGTCTTCGGGTAAACAATTTGTTCATCTGCCGACCTTGTCTTAAAGATGCTGTAAAGTGGAATTGAAAATGAGTTTTAAGTTCATCACACCGCAGAAGAATGTGTTGTTTAACTACCCATCCAAATTCGAAGAAAAAAAAAAACTACAAGTATGTTAAATTAGGCTTTGAAATTGTGAAAAAATCTGCAGTCTTCTCTGCTTGAGACTGGGGGGGCGTGTCGCCTGAAGAAGCTGAAGCTCCGCCCCCTCGAATTTATTGAATTTAGCAACAACAGCAACACTAGCTAAATCAATTGCACATATCAGAACAGACCTACCTGCAGTCTCTGAGAGTGTCTTTTATGTGTTAATTACTTTGTCTTTGCATCAGACCAGCAGAGTAACACAATGCAACCGTCTGTGATCTGACGTAGATAGGTCGCTGTAACGTACATAGGTCGGGTTTTTGCTCCGCGTATACAAAACCTGAGCTGCTTTGCACATACTTTCAGGAACTCATGGAATTTTCTTTACGGCATCTTTAATTACAAGTGATAATTGTCCACATCTCCATGGACCTCTCTTGGACCCTCAACACCTCATCCCTGGTAAAACAAAAGCACACCAGCGTCTCTTCTTCCTGAGGAGACTGAAGAAGGCCCATCTGTCTCCTCAGATTCTAGAGAACTTCTACCGCTGTACCATAGAGAGCATCCTTACGAACTGCATCTCAGTGTGGTATGGCAGCTGCTCTGTCGCGGACCGCAAATCACTGCAGAGGGTGGTGAAACTGCCCAACGCATCACCGGTTCCTCACTCCCTACCATTGAGGCTGTCCAGAGCAAGAGATGTCTGCGGAGGGCACACAGCATCGAAATGGACAGCTCTCACCCCAGCCACAGACTGTTTGCCCTACTCCCCTCTGGGAGGCGCTACAGGGTCCTCCGTTCCCGAACCAGCAGGTTCAGGAACAGCTTCATTCCTACGGCTGTCACTCTACTAAACTCCACGGGGATAGCCCCCCACCCCCACCTCCACCAGTGACTGTACTTCCCCCCTCCACCCTGGCTTGACTGGCATCACGCACTCCTGCAGCACTGAACATTGCACTTATACTACTACAACATTGCACCTGCACTTTGGATACTTATTTACACTTCTTATTCATTGCTGCTATTCTTGTCCCAATTGCTGTTTGTATTTACTGTCTATTTGTGTCTATTTGTTCAGTTATTGCACTTTACACATGCCATGCTCTGCACTTTTTGCTGTTTTTCCACTTCTGGTTAGATGCTAAACTGCATTTTGTTGCCTCAGTACTGTACTCTGTGCAATGACAATAAAGTTGAATCTAATCTAATCAGTATTGGTCACCACAATAGGACATTTTGTATGTTCATCCAAGTTAAACACAAAGTATGAGTTTCCTATTATTAATTTTTTTAGTCAGACACAAATAGCTCAGGTTATGTGACTTTGTCTTAATTGACTCATTGGGTGTGCTTTGCCTTCGGCAAGGGCACAACCTTTGTTCTCTCACATATATATTATTATTGGGTGTGCTTTGCCTTCGGCAAGGGCACAACCTTTGTTCTCTCACATATATATTATTGGGTGTGCTTTGCCTTCGGCAAGGGCACCACCTTTGTTCTCTCACATATATATTATTATTATTTTTTGTAAATAATAATAAAAGGACGTTTAAGTCATAGAGATTAGGTCAATTTTTACACCGGTCTGCCAAATGTATTCGTTTTGATTCAACGATGAGGCTGCCTCTTGCAGGGGAAATGAGAAGACATCATATTTCATTCTACACTTCACTCGTATTTTCAGTTGTAAATGAGCAGCAAAAAAAAGATTCTTTTAAATCTATGTGATCTTTATAAATAAGAAGTAGGCCCTATGCATTTTTATATAAAATATACAGACCCCTGTGCAACCGACGCAAGCAAGCACACCCTACAATTTCCCCAGAAATTGTACCCTCTCTAGTTGGGTGTGCTTTGTCTTCGGCAAGGGCACAACCTTTGTTCTCTCACATATATATTATTATTATTATTATTATTCTTTTTGCCCCCCTAAAACTCAGTCAATATTTGGCCTACATAGACAATGTAGGTGTCAAAAGTTTCGTCTTGGTAGGGATTGAGTTGCTTCTATTGGAACTTACGTTCCGTTGCATGGTTTAGGCTGAAGTTAAGTTTTTGTGCCGAAAAGTGAAGCTAACAGTGGCTAATTTGTTAGCCACAGTCACTGACGTTACTAACGTCACTACGTCACTAACGTCACGAAAACACGCGTGACTACCTTTGGCAAAACATTCGTTTCGCATCTGTTAACTTGGGGGATTGCTAGGCTAACTATAGCTTTACTGCAAGGCAGCTGCAGAAACGCCACAAGAAAAGAGGCCAGGGTGATAACTATTTACTCATTTTACTTTGTGATATGACACACAATTGTGATGTGTAATGTACAATATAAGCTGATATTATTAAGGAAGTACATCTACTTTCGGAAACAGTAGTCTACTATTTCACTGAAGTATTAGCATCATGACATTAGCCTGTGTTGCCCGGGCAACACATACTACAGTGGTCTATGATGTAGCGTTATCTGTTTTCAATCGTTAAAATAAACATTCCTCACATATACATTTTCGTTGTAGGATTTATTCTGACATTAGTAAACGATTTGTTGGTGAAATTACCATTACCTGTCGTTTCAAACCAGTGTAGCTCACTGCAACGCTGTAGCTTACGCGAGACACACTACCAAAACATCTACACTACACAGCTGTTTAGGAAGTCAAACAGCGACAGAACATGTTCGGCACTCTCCTTACTTAAATCAAAAGTCTATCTAACTACTAACCTGAACTTCATTGCCACAGCCTAAACGTTGTCAATCTGTTCATGAAAATAATTAACTTCAGCCTAAACCGTACAACGGAACGTTAAATCCAATTCAACCAACGCAATCGCTACCAAGACGAACACAGCAGTAGTCTAGTACTGTACCGTAGTAGTACAATTTACCGGGGCAGCTTCTCCACACAGGGCTATATCGCATTTTGCGTTGTTACTGACAATGATCGCTACCAGTGAGCTTTTTATGAATGAGCGATTTTCCACTAAATAAATGTCAAGCTTATTTACGTTTTGGGGGGCATATTTTCAGTTAGCAGATGGTACTGTTTGAATCGCGATTCCATCTTCTACTACCGGGTAACGTCGTAGAATAATCTTCAAAGGGGGTTCTTTATTAATGAATGAATGCAATGAGTAGGCTAAATGCCTGAAAATATCATGAGAAGGGAAAAACTTAAAATGTCGTGTAAGTCATAGAGATTAGGTCAATTTTTACACCGGTCTGCCAAATTTATTCGTTTTGATTCAACGATGAGAATCAGAATCAGAAAGGGATTTATTCGCCATGAAAGTTTGCACAGACAAGGAATTTGCTTTGGCAGGAAGGTGCATACAATAAACATATACCTAAAATTTAAATATGTGGACTAACTATACTAAGGGTACATAAACTAGCAGTACTAAGTGGGATAAATATAAGTTGCCGTAAATTACAATATAAAAATACAAAAATACAAATATTACAAAAAATACAAATGTACAAGATACCATGTTATGGTGCAGTGCAAAAGCAGAGTGTTTTAGGCAATAAGTCATTTGAGTCAGTGTGGTCCCTTGGCCTTGTTGAAGAGGCCAACAGCGGAAGGGAAGAAACTGTTTTTGTGGCGTGAGGTATTGGTCCTGATAGACCGCAGCCTTCTGCCGGAGGGGAGTGACTGAAACAGGGAGTGTCCAGGGTGGGAGGAGTCGGCCACAATCTTCCTCGCTCGCCTCAGGGTCCTCGAGGTGTGCAGGTCCTCGAGGGTAGGCAGATTGCAGCCAATCACCTTCTCAGCAGTACGGATGATACGCTGCAGTCTGCTCTTGTCCTTGGCAGTGGCAGCAGCGTACCAGACGGTGATGGAGGAGGTGAGGATGGACTCAATGATGGCTGAGTAGAAGTGCACCATCATTGTCTTTGGCAGGTTGAACTTCTTCAGCTGCCGAAGGAAGTACATCCTCTGTTGTGCTTTCTTGATGAGGGAGCTGATGTTCAGTTCCCACTTGAGGTCCTGGGAGAGGATAGTGCCCAGGAAGCGGAAGGACTCCACAGTGTTGACTGGGGAGTCACACAGGGTGATGGGGGTGAGTGGGGCTGTGTTCCTCCTGAAGTCCACAACCATCTCCACTGTCTTAAGAGCATTGAGCTCTAAGTTGTTCTGGCTGCACCAGGTCACCAGGTTGGCCGCTTCCCACCTATAATCAGACTCGTCTCCACCAGAGATGAGCCCAATAAGGGTGGTGTCGTCCGCAAACTTCAGGAGTTTGACGGACGGATGACTGGAGGTCATCAGGTCATCAAAACTTAAAATGACGTTTAAGTCATAGAGATTAGGTCAATTTTTACACCGGTCTGCCAAATTTACTCCTTTTGATTCAACGATGAGGCTGCCTCTTGCAGGGGAAATGAGAAGACATCTATTTCATTCTACACTTCACTCGTATTTTCAGTTGTAAACGAGCAGCAAAAAAAATGCTTTTAAATCTATGTAATTTTTATAAATAATAAGTATGCATTTTTATATAAAATACAGAAATATCAGTTGTAAAAATGTCATTCAAAAACTTACAATTTCCCCAGAAATTGTACCCTCTCTAGTTTTACTTTGAAACACTTTTCAGCAGTGGCAAATACTTTGCGGTAATGGCCACTAGGTGGCAGCTGCGCAGGGCTGGTGTCGTTATTTTTTAAACCTGCTGCAGAGGGAGAAACGGCGAACATTTAGCTCTGAAAGAAACAAAAGGAAATAATATTTCTTATTATATATATCTGAACTGTGATTTATTGTGTCTTTTCTTTTGATGGTGGTGTCGGAAAAAACCTTAATCTGTTTATATAGCTGTACTGTGGGACTGTGTGGTGGACTGTGCGAGAGACAGCGTGGGTGCGACGGAGGAGCGGTGTATTCCAGTCTACCAGCCGTAGAGAGAGACAGCGTGGTGGACAGCGGACTAGACTCAGGCCTGAGTTTGGATTTCCAATTCCATTGTTTCACTAGTAAGGTCTTTACTTTCTGTGGATTCGGGGAGTCAGGTGGCTGAGTGGTGAGGGAATCGGGCTAGTAATCCAAAGGTTGCCAGTTCGATTCCCGGTCAAGCCAACTGACGTTGTGTCCTTGGGCAAGGCACTTCACCCTACTTGCCTCGGGGGAATGTCCCTGTACTTACTGTAAGTCGCTCTGGATAAGAGCGTCTGCTAAATGACTAAATGTAAATGTAACGTTTCGGATACATTTTGTTATTTTTATAGACTGAGCTCAAACAGGTACTGGGTTGTGCACAACTAAATCAATAAATAAAAAACTTAAAAGGTTGTTTCTGGGCAGAACATATTTTATTACTATATGTGTTTTGGGATGGGAAATGTAATATGCATTGTTGAATATTTTCAATAATACTATTTTCTCTTGAAGAGAGTTATGTGTTTGTGTTTTCATTCTCTGTGTGAAGTCAATAATCATCTACAGCCAAAGACAAATAAGTTATTAAATAAATTTGATTTCTATCTTATCTTTATCTCTCGAACCAGGACATTACTAAAGTTAATGAAGTAGTAATCCCAGACCTTTAGGCTACTTTGTTGCCGAGCAGATGCCACGTTCTTAAGGTCAATGGCTACATCTCCAAGGCAAAAGCTTGTTGCTAGGTCCATAAAACCGTTTATTTACCTCTGCGAACTTTCAGGAGGTATATAAACGGTATTATTAACTTTTGAGAACGTCTTCTGGACCAATAGGAACAGCGTATTGGTCCAATTATTACACTAGTATATAAGAAACTAAATCATCACACATTCAACCTACGCTAGATACAGGATATGTTAGCATTACTAATAACTGTTAGCGACAAAATCATTGTTTTTCTGAAACTGAGCCGGAACACGGCTCCTTTTTTCGCTGAACTGCCCCCGGGAGTGCAAAGTCATTCCCTAATTTACCGACGTGCTTCTGTGGAGGGAAAAGTCTGCTTTGCGTTGAGTGCAAACTAGGAATGATACTTGCGTCGTTGACAAAGTCAATTGCGCTGGGTGCAAGATAGGGCCCCATAATGTCAATTGGTTACTGGTGTGTTGTATCATGTATGTCTGATACTTTATTAACATTTATGTATTACATTAACTTATACATAACGCAATATTGTGAAGCAGAGCTAGAAATGGCTATGCTAGCTACCGATACTGTACCAACTGTACCATACTGTACATACCAAACAGTAGCCTAATGAGGAATATATTGTTCCACTTAACGTTTAACCTTCGACTGTTGAAGTAAATGGGACTTGTTAAACGTTTTTTTATTCATCAGCCCACTTACAATTTACCACATTAGCAACACTTATTTGTAGTACTTGACGCACGTTGAATCTAACCATTATCACCAGCAACAGCTGGTGATAATGGTTAGCTCAAAAAAGACAAGAAAGGAGTTTGGTAAATAGAACAGAATATACAAGGCAACCAACTGCATTCAATAAAACATTTTATTGTACAATATGTCAAGTGTTCTTCCACTCCTTTTGTTTGTAGTAATATGGTGATTGCTATGCAAACTAGCCATTTTATCTAGTTGTGCTAGATAGTGAGTGGACCTGAAATTCCTGCCAAGCGTTGAGAGTTATCTGGACGATAGGGGACCCCTTAATCTGCAATTCATTGTTGCTATCTCTAATCAGATGTACTATAGGCTAATAAGAGAAGACTAACGTTGTATGCCAACGAACACCAATAACTAGAACTAATTTGACAGACTATAAACCAACGGACTTCTGGTTTTGATACATGTGCTCTCTAGCTAGCTACAGTAAAAGTGTTGCTTACGTTAGATACTAGACCTACAGTCTAGCTCTAACTGCATTTAGAATCTAACAAGCTATTATCTTACAATACATTTTATCTAAAGCTGGCTATATGAAATACTACTAATAACAATTGATATGTGGTGGTAGAAATATAAAATAATGCAGGATTTTCATCAATTTACCAGCTAACTTGCTTAGGAGACATAGTAACTTAAACTTAACACTTATCGTTTTATTCGGTGTGTGAAAAAACAAAGAGAAAGCAGGCGATCTGCTGGTCCAATTTATGAGCGGGCAGAGCGGCCCACCGGGAATTCTCCCGATGGCCACTCCGGGCCTGAGCCCAGTATTCAAACAAAACTGTGCATCTTTTAAAAAGTCAAAGTATAAAAAGCTAAATGAAAATTCAAAGTACAATATTTGTGTCCAAGATGCTACAAGTATAAAACAGCAGACAATACTCGAGTACTAATTATAGCCTAATTAAAAACGTATCATTACAGTCCACAAAAGACCCATGATCACCCATCTTTTTTAGGAAAGCATAAGGCAACAGTTGTGTGCTTTGCAGCTAAACATTTCACAAACGATACGTGAGAGTAAGTGGATTTTATAGGACTGCTTAGCAAATCATATAAATGATCGATCTCCCAACTGGCACTGTATTATTGTGTGTTGTAGGCCTAACGTAAGGTCGGCAAAGCAGCGACCATCAGTAAACGTTATGGATACAAACAAGAGTTTATATTATATATTAAGCTGTTCTTGTCTTTACTAAAATCAAATCTAATAATCTTTAAACTGAAGACACAGTTGGGAGGCGAATGGTACTTTTGTTCGGGTATGAGTCTTTGGATAATTTTTCACGCGACCTCCATAGGCTCAGTACTGGTAGAGGAAATTGAAACCAAGAGAAATCACAACTGTGAGTTTGGATCCGAGTCTATGGATCCGAGTCTTTGGATCATCTTTCATTGTTTAGCCACAACACGGACATATGACGTGGCGCGGTTGGTGCCCTTTGCTGGTAGTGCAGGAGGGTTAATTAATGGATTCACTTTGGAAAATGCCGCCCCCATCTTCATGCCGCCCTAGGCGGCTGCCTATGTCACCTATAGGAAGGACCGGCCCTTATAATCAAATGTTAGTGTGATAATGAATAATTTCAAATCAAAAATTGAAATGAACGAATGACTCAAAAAAAGATTTGTTCCTAATAAACGAGGTTCAAAAAACCAAGTCCGTAAAATGATCCGAAATTTCCATCACTACACAAAACTCTCACCAACACCAAACACCAAGTCAACTGACATTATGATCACCAGCGCGCATCACGGACATGGGCACTATTCTTACCACTTGGTCCGGTTCCTTAAAGGTAAATATGTTTTTGTTAAAGAAGCACATATTTATTTTCTTGCAGATTAATGACACCCTGGACATCTTAATACATTTTGTGTAGCAGTGGGGGCCCAGTGAGAAGACATCTAGTGGGTGAGTCTGGTTGTTTTGATTATATGGATTGAAAATGGTGAGAATAGGAGTTAAGGGGGTCCCATGCCTGTCTTCGCCTGGGGCCCCCAAATAACTAAATCCGTCCCGGCCTGTTACAATCTAATGTGACAAAAGTCATATTTAAGTATTTTTTATATACAGTACATATTTGACTGTGTGCTACATTGCATGACATGGTGATGAAGAGTAGCCTACATTGTTTATATTTAACTTTCACCTCATACATACATGTCTTGATATGTGCAGTGATTAGCATTTTCGCGACACTTGATAATTAGCTGTCATGATGCATTCTAGACTATGTAGGTTGAGGTTTTGTGTCTTCATAGCGTCTAGCTGACTGCAAGCTTTGAAAGGTTCTGAATAAATGTTGTTATTGCCAGGTACATTGTTCACTTGAACCATTGTTGTCTTTTGTTAATGTCTAAGATGAAACTTTATTGTACAATCTTAATTATAACTAGAGAGGGTACAATTTCTGGGGAAATTGTAGGGTGTGCTTGCTTGCGTCGGTTGCACAGATATAACTGATATTTCTGTATTTTATATAAAAATGCATACTTATTATTTATAAAGATTACATAGATTTAAAAGCATTTTTTTTTGCTGCTCATTTACAACTGAAAATACGAGTGAAGTGTAGAATGAAATAGATGTCTTCTCATTTCCCCTGCAAGAGGCAGCCTCATCGTTGAATCAAAACGAAAAAAATTGGCAGACCGGTGTCAAAATTGACCTAATCTCTATCACTTAAACGTCCTTTTAAGTTTTTCCCCTCTCGTGATATTTTCATGCATTTAGCCTACTCATTGCATTCATTCATTAATAAAGAACCCCCTTTGAAGATTATTCTACGACGTTACCGGTGTTGTGTCCCTACTGGTTTCCGAACTAACTTGTTTCCCAGCGGTGCGTGCACCTATCAGTCTGCCTCTATCACCAGATTCGTCACAAATTCACAAACATATTACTGGCTATTTTCAAGTCGGATCTCATATTTGCTGCGGCGAATATGAAAGTAAAAGCTGCGTACGCACTACATTACCATTAACGACAAAATAAATGGAGACAAAATAAAACATTTGCAGGCTCGCATGAAGTGGGATTCGATCGCGCTAGAGCAAAACACGTAATACACCAAAGGCCATTGCTTTACACCACAAGCTATTCTAGCTCATGGAAATTACTCAAATCAGGTACATACTTACTAACCATCTTGGCCTTCAGGTAGCATTTTGATTTGGCTTCTTCTGGAACAACTGGTTACCATAGACACTACCCGAATGTAGGCTACTAATAACATATTTGGGGTTTGTTCCGAGGCAATAGCCGTATTTACCCCGACATCAAAGCTCCTTCTGACACCACATATAAAAAATTCATACTAACGTTGCTGCTATCCCAGACAATACGATCAAAAGACGCGTAACACAACATGGAAACATTCGTTTCCTATGCGATTTCGTGTAAGAAATTGGCTGAGTGTTTCTTCGCTATATCTTTTGAAATCAATTCATTTCATAATTTTATATTCTGAACAAATGTAATGATTACTACATTACAGCCATTCACGCCATAGTAAATGGAAGCTAAGAAAATAAAAGATTCGAGTGGGATTGGATCCCACGAGCAAAAACACATCCATCGTTGCAATCCTTTGTATTACATCGCGAGCTACTGAAGCACATGGGTATGGAAGGAATGCAGTCACGAATTTATTAACTACGTTGGCCTTCAGGCAACATGTTGTTTTGGTTCTTCTGAATCAACTAGTTACCGTAGACACTACCCGAATGTAGGCTACTCATCACGTATTTGGAGTAGCCTGTATATGTAGTAATATTCTACCCGCAACACAGTACTGAAGGTGTCAAATTTATTTGTGACCAGCGTCCAGGAAACTTTGTGAGGTTTCTATGATACATACATTTGTATTTTATGTCAAACAAACACATTTCAAAAGATATAGCGAAGAAACACTCAGCCATAGGCTACACGAAATCGCATAGGAAACGAATGTTTCCATGTTGTGTTACGCGTATTTTGATCGTATTGTCTGGGATAGCAGCGACGTTAGTATGAATTTTTAATATGTGGTGTGGTGTCAGAAGGAGCTTTGATGTCGGGGTAAATATGGCTATTGCCTCGGAACAAACCCCAAATATGTGATTAGTAGCCTACATTCGGGTAGTGTCTATGGTAACCAGTTGTTCCAGAAGAAGCCAAATCAAAATGTTACCTGAAGGCCAAGATGGTTAGTAAGTACGTAACTGATTTGAGTAATTTCCATGAGCTAGAATAGCTCGTGGTGTAAAGCAATGGCCTTTGGTGTATTACGTGTTTTGCTGTAGCACGATCGAATCCCACTTCATGCGAGCCTGCAAATGTTTTATTTTGTCTCCATTTATTTTGTCGTTAATGGTAATGTAGTGCGTACGCAACTTATACTTTCATATTCACCGCAGCAAATATGAGATCCGACTTGAAAATAGCCAGTAATATGTTTGTGAATTTGTGACGAATCTGGTGATAGAGGCAGACTGATAGGTGCACGCACCGCTGGGAAACAAGTTAGTTCGGAAACCAGTAGGGACACAACACCAGCAGTAGAAGATGGAATCGCGATTTCACCCACAAATCGTTTACTTGTAATCTAATGTCATAATAAATCCTACAACGAAAATGTATATGTGAGGAATGTTTATTTTAACGATTGAAAACAGATACATCATAGACCACTGTAGTATGTGTTGCCCGGGCAACACAGGCTAATGTCATGATGCTAATACTTCAGTGAAATAGTAGACTACTGTTTCCGAAAGTAGATGTACTTCCTTAATAATATCAGCTTATATTGTACATTACACATCACAATTGTGTGTCATATCTCAAAGTAAAATGAGTAAATAGTTATTACCCTGGCCTCTTTGCTTGTGGCGTTTCTGCAGCTGCCTTGCAGTAAAGCTATAGTTAGCCTAGCTATCCTCCAAGTTAACAGATGCGAAACGAATGTTCTGCCAAAGGTAGTCACGCGTGTTTTCGTGACGTTAGTGACGTTAGTAACGTCAGTGACTGTGGCTAGCAAATTAGCCACCGTTAGCTTCACTTTTCGCCACAAAAACTTAACTTGAGCCTAAACCATGCAACGGAACGTAAATCCCAATAGAAGCAACTCAAAAAAGTGCTAAAAAAAAAGAATGGGTTTCAATGGTTCAGAATGTTCAAGTCAAATTCCATTGTGACGTCATGCACTGACAGAACTGTTTCTCACCATAAATTTTTGACACTGTTTAACACTTTCCTGCCTGAATATGCAGACATTTTCAAATAATATACCTGAACTGTTTATACCATTGTGAAGACAAGATTTAGGGCTTTCTAATGATGTAAATATTTATGTGATCATGTAAGGCAAATCATCCTTTATCAAGACGATTTTACAGAGCCATTCTGACAAATCTTCTCCGTCTGCATTACTTTTTTAGAAAACCTCCTTTTTAACCACTTTCAATACAAGATAGAGGATAAGTTAGAGCGTATGAAATGTGCGTACTTTTGTCGTGAATTCAGAACAGCAGACAGATTTAAGATAGACTATGTTTGTTTAAAAGTTATGACCACTGAAGTGATGAGTGGGATAACGCAATTCCAAGCTAGCGCGATGGCTCTCCATAACTAAAAACGGTTCTACTTTTTTCCACAATGACCAAATTGGCAAAACAAGGTATGTACATTGAGCTTAAAGTGTACATAATCTAGATAGATAATTTTTCTTTAAGCAAGTTTCACAAAAATCTGCAAAAATCGAGGCTCAACACTGTCATAGCCGGCCGTCACGAACAGCCAAACCGGGGTCACGAAAGGTTTACTGCAGCTGGCGTTACTACGAATAAACAGGGTTCTAAATTAACTTTTTTGATCACCAGCCAATTTGGCTGGTAACTTTAGAAAGTTACCAGCCAAATTGGCTGAATCAGAATTTGGCTGAATCAGAATTTCCACTAGCCAAATTCTTTCCGGTGAAAATAAGAACAATGAGTTTCACTGAATGCATTTGATCATTTCATACTCCTGTTAAATTTGCCTGAAAACGCCTGAACAGCATACCCAAAGTAAATTGAAAGCTGTTCTTGAACCATTTGGAGTACATGCATGTAAATGATCTCTTTTGAAAGCTGACACTCTGAAGTTATTTCCCCTGTTGTCAGGACCCCTGTCAGACCTACTGGTGTTGAGTAATAGAAGCTTGAACACAAGGAAAGTGAAAGTTTCTATTTCCGCCTAGATTTTCTTTTGAAAACAGAGGCCTGAAGAGGCCTAGAGGTGGTAGGTATTAGCTGGTAGACTAAATTGGACCACAGGTTTAAGCCTTATCCAATTCAAATCAAAAGTCAAACATAATACCACAATATATTCATATTTGACACATGTTTTTATAAGAGTACATCCAGGCGTTTTCTAAAAGGGCCTTTTGGAGACTCCAAAATGAGCCTTTGTAACCAACAACGAGGCCTAGAGGTGGTAGGTATTAGCTGGAAGACTAAATTGGACCACAGGTTGAAGCCTTACCCAATTCAAATCAAAAGTCAAACATAATACCACAATATATTCATATTTGACACATGTTTTTATAAGAGTACATCCAGGCATTTTCTAAAAGGGCCTTTTGGAGACTCCAAAATGACCCTTTGTAACCAAGGTCAAACACTTAGGATAAAAAGGTATTATTTTTCATAATTGTTATCTCTAATGAAAGGTGGTACTTAGAACTATCATATATAATAGCTAAATCCCTAATTAGTATTACTGAAACACAAAAACTGAAGCATGAACACATTGGAGTGCTTTATCTGATTCCCAGGATTGGCGCACAAAGAACACTGATTCTGTCAACCATATTGCGCAATCGACTTTTATTTTGAAGGCTCCACAGACACATACAGCCCGTCGAAGCCAGTTCGAGAAATTAGTTTAGAACGAGTGTGGGCGGGGGGGGGGGGGGGGCAGGACGCACAGACCTAGTTGGCTTTAGAGGGCTGTCAACGGGGCATGGAAGCTCCTATTGGGTCAAACAAGGTGTCAATCAAAAGGGGAGGGTTCAACTGACATTTTGATGCCTTCATATCGTAAATACTCCGTTGCTAACCGGAGAAAAGAACACTTATGTGAACAAGTTGTCAGGTGGCTGAGCGGTGAGGGAATCGGGCTAGTAATCCGAAGGTTGCCAGTTTGATTCCCGGTCATGCCAACTGACGTTGTGTCCTTGGGCAAGGCACTTCACCCTACTTGCCTCGGGGGAATGTCCCTGTACTTACTGTAAGTCGCTCTGGATAAGAGCGTCTGCTAAATGACTAAATGTAAATGGAATGACTAAATGTAAGTTGTTTCTTCCGTCGGCTAACTTGCATAATGAAACAAAGGATAATGGCTATTCATGAACGTAAAACATTGTATTTGGACGAATTACTTTACATGGTTAGATACTTTGAACCCTTGGGAATGTACGCAGATCAAGTGTTGATGTGTTGTTTGCATACCTGGAAGACACGGAACCTTTGAGGGTAAGTAGAGACTTTGTAAACAACACCAAAGTGGTGACTGGACAAAGACGTTGACTAAACTTGTTGTTGTGACTCGATCTTCAAATGGTTTACATATCTACAAGCACAAGAATCGTAGCTTTCCAATGATGTATAACATGTGTAGTAGTCTAAAAAATATATTTATTAACATTTAGTGTGTAGTAACTGGGGGAGGAGGGGGCAGTGTTTCGGGCCCGCGGGCGAGCCTGGTCAAAAACAGGTTTAACAACATTGTTGGCATGAAAAACACAGAAAATGAAGTAAAATGAAGCATGAAGCAAGGGTATGTGAAATCACCAACCAGGACTAAGTAAGGACACGATTTATTGTAAATGGCTAAAACGTCCATTCGCGTCATGATGAGATTGACTCCTGCCCATGCATTTACAGTAACGTTTTGTCCTAAGCAGGCATTAATTAAACTGACCTAATATACTCTTTATTTTAAGAACAGTGTATTTACATTACACTAGACTGTGTCAGTAAGCAACATAATTTTTGTTATGCGTAGACTACATGCGGCAATCCTTACAAAACATGACAACATTTTCATTGTCAAACACAAGCCATTCCCGACCCGTCAGCCATTTGGCATTACATTTTCTTTTCTTCGTTTCTCTAGTGCTATCAATATCCTCATCCCCTGCCTCGTTCCTCTTCTCGCCCCAGAAGTTTGTCCTAACCACCGCCGAATTAAGTTAACTTTTTACTTTACTACTCTAGCTCTTATTACCTCCTATGATCCGCTATGCTTCGTTTGAATTCTTCCTTGTGTTTTCTGGTGGACGCTCCGTTCGTTTCCACGGTCTCTCGCGCCGGTTTCACTTCAACTGCGCGCAGCCAATGGGCGTATAAAATGTTATCACGTAGCATTACGGCACAGTGTTCATGGGAAGCTTACGAAGTACTGCCAGGGGGATAAATGACCGAGAACCATGCCGAGAACAGAGCCTTATGTATCATTCATCTAATGCCTCATGTATCACCGGCCAAACTGGCTAGTGAGTTTTTATTAACACCCGCCAAAATGATGTTAATTTAGAACCCTGCAAACAAAGGCTTCGTAACTGAAACGTTTTTACTTTTATGTTACTGTATGTTTACTGTTATGACTGTCATCATAGCTGCCATAGAACCGAAACCAGGTCACATAGCTAGCTACGTCTATCGTTCGTTACCTACAAACAATGCTTCATAACAGTATTTACTTTTTATCGGCGATATTGACAACAGAGGTTAAGGAACTTGTCTGTAATCAAAATATCGTCTCCGTTTTCAATTTGAAGCAGTAGATCTAGCTTACTGTAGGAAATCTCCCATTGAATCCTCTCTCTAGCTTCGCTTCGGCCAAAGATGGACGACGATGATGACCATGCATGCATTATTCACGCCTACAGTACGGTGTTCTGTACAAATACCACTTTGACATACATGATCCGCTGGCTAGATGTAACATGATCTTATCTACTACCCACAATAGTTCAGCCTTTTTGCAGCAGCATTTTAATCAGAGTTAGAGTAGCTTTTGCAGTTGCACAACAAAGTCACGTAATGTGACGAGATTGAATTTAAAAGTATTTAAAAAACTCACCAGGGACAACGACAACATCGGCAGACCTGCACCATGGATTATATTTATGTCATCTTTAAATTCAGTGTCTGAACAGGACTGGGCGTGCAGGCACACATGATTAATTTCTCCTCCATCTTGATACTGAAACCTAGATTCTAGGTTTGCTGACAATGACAACCGTTGCTACGTTACAAGAAACAAGGAACCAATCCGATTGGCCAACGCTCTTCATCACTATGTTTAACACTGTTCAACTGTTTAAACTGTATTTCTGTTTTTACATCTTTCAATTATTAATATTTTTCAGAATCAGAATGGGTTTTATTCGCTAAGAAACTTCAAACAGACGTGGAAGTAGAAGTGCACCATCATTGTCTTTGGCAGGTTGAATTTCTTCAGCTGCCGTAGGAAGTACATCCTCTGTTGTGCTTTCTTGGTGAGGGAGCTGATGTTCAGTTCCCAATCGCGGAAGGACTCCACAGTGTTGACTGGGGTTACACAGGGTAATGGGGGTGAATGTCTTAAGAGCATTGAGCTCTAACATAACGCTTTAACATTTATGAAATTAAATAAGATACCCTTTTCATTTCACTCTTTTTTCTCCTTTGTCAACCGTAAGAAAATATTGCAATGCATGACAATGACAGATATACCTTTAACACCGTCTCACCATTTTGGTTTCAAAGCAATGCTTTTTTCACCTTCATACTGCTGACATACTTTTGTCTGCTATGATATTGATAGAGCTACTAGTAACTGTTGTTATTTATGCAATATGGCAGCACAAAGCACTTAAAACATTAATAGGTTTAAATGTCACAAATGTACTTCCTTGCTGCTCGCTACATGTTTAAGCTACCTACTCCATTCAAACATCAATGTGTTAACCAGCTGTTTACAGCTTTAAACCCCTCATCTAATTTAGGGCACTAAATAAGGGGACGTGACATGCACGCCTTCCATTACCAAGCCAAATGAACGAGCAGCGAGCAAACGTCCCTCCCCACACCTCGCAAGGCCAAAGCAATCAAATCACATCTTTCCAGCTACCGAAACAATGGATTGTAGATATCTCCCGTACAGTCTATGATATCAACCAATAACTAAACTTGCAGAAACAATGAAATACAATGAAAAACTATTCACATTGTAAGTTCAGTGCACATAGTTTTTTTCATTATATCTACAGAGATAAAAATGTTTGATTATGCATTTAAATATCAGTCTTCTGGACACAGCTTGTGATAAGTATGATATGCTTTTGTGTGCTATGACATAGATTTTTACGATATGTGCCCAAAAATGCTTAAACAATTTATAGGTTTATTTTGCACAAACGTATCCCTCCTGCACCCAACATTTTTACGCAATAAACTCCGTTCAAACATCACAGCAAAACGCCCCTCACTACACAATTTAAGAAAAGGAAGTTTGAAAATACCACAATGCAAAACAATGTCACTTTCCTACTGTATTCTCATTGTGTTGAAAAATATATTCTTAACCTTTTTTTAGTTGTTTTTTTTTACCTTCACTATTCAAAGCAAAATCGTGTCAACACACTTAAGCTAAAAACACTAATTGATAGAGACTTGTTTTAACTGTTATCACTACTCAGTTTTAAAATATGAAAGGCTGGGAAATCATTTTCTATTGTGATGTAATAAAAAAACTCGGAACTTTTTCTCACAATACTGTTCACATACTTTCACACTGTTTTTAAGCTATAAACACATTTTTTACAGTTGTTTTTGCATCATTTTTCATCTGTAAAAACTATCGCAATGCATAACAATGACAGATATACTTATAACATTTTTTAAAGCACATACCTCTTTTAAACATTTTGTAAAACCTTCTTCACTATTCAAGCCATCAAAACAATCGTTTCGACTGCTTTCAGCAAACACACATTTTCTTCAGGAAATGTACCTTTCTAGTTATTAGTATTGTTCTTTGAATCTTTATTCAACTTATTGTTGGAATGCTGCTTTTTTTTTTTTTTTTATTACTTTTAATGAGGAAGGAAGCTTTTTAATGATTTGAAAGGATTTACCATTACTTTTAATGGGAGAATAATTTGCACAAAAACCTTAATGTCTTAAAAAGTATAAAAGTGAGAAATACCAAAAGTCATAGCCAACATCTCCTGAAGGAGCTGAACGTTTTGATACAAAGCGTATCAAAACGCTGCAAAAATCGAGGCTCGAGACTGTCATAGCTGACCGTCACGAACATCCAAACCGGGGCTGGGGTAAGTGTTTGCTGCAGCTGGCGTTAATCCTACGAACAAACGCTTCGTAACTGGAAAGTTTTTACTTTTAATTGACGATATTGAACACAGATGTTATGTAAATTGTCTTTACTCTAAATATCTTCTCCGTTTTTAATTTTAAGCAGTAAATCTAACACAGTAGGAATTCTCCCAGGACATCCGCTCGCTCTGCTTTGACTAACAAATATGTTCTCAGTCCACCATACCCAGCTAACACATGACGTTGCGGCAACGTTGCCAGTAAGTGCTCAGTTGGTAACCCGCGACGTTACCTTCTGGCAACGTCGTGGCAACGTTATAAAGGGAATGTTGCCAGTTGGTCCCATGGACAACGTTGCCACGACGTCGTACCTTGGTCGGCTGGTTAAGTTATTTTAGACCCGTGGGCAACATTGCCGCGACGTTGTACCTTGGTCGGCTGGTTACCTTATTTTTAGACCCGTGGACAACGTTGCCGCAACGTCGTACCTTGGTCGGGTGGGTACGTTATTTTTTGGTCCCGTGGACAACGTTGCCGTGACGTTGTACCTTGGTCGGCTGGATACATTAATTTTGGTACCATGGGTTAAGTTGCGGTTAAGTCGCTCTTTGGTCGCAGGACAACGGATCTCGAGTGCAATATAGTGGTTTATCCAGAGATGGAGAGATCACACTGGACTGCTCTCAGTTCTGACACTTTTGCAATGTAGCCATAGTCTACATGAATTTCAATCACACACATTACTAAATGTTGCACCCAGCACGTATAAATGTAGACAATGCATGTAATTCATGTGCAGCTCAGCCCCAGCATGTCATTGGTCATCAATTTTCTCATATGCAGAAACATAGCTTTAATAAATAAAAGACTGAATTTGGAATATTATTTAGTCTTTCATTCTTTACTATAAACATGTACAAAAGCAATCAATGTGTGATGTGTAACATGATTAAGCAAACATTCTTTGTATAGCACACCAAAGCTGTATGACACACAATGCAAATTTGTGCTCCAATAATTTTTGTGATACAAAATTGTTAAATGTGACCAAAAGGTAAGCGACTCTTAAGAGTTTCATTTCCAAAGACAAATCATCACAGAATATTACAATTCTTCCTTAGCAAACCTGCCCCTCAGTCTGCCCCTGAGCAACAACTTTGCGCATGCCCATTTCAACGCATCGCTGAAACTGGGGTTTCAGAAGATATTTTGCAGGGGTTGTAATGGTGGAAATTAAAGTGGCACTGTGTAGATCTGAGTAGTCAAGAGATGTGGTTTTAATACAATTTATTTAGATTATACAATTACGTAATATTAAACAAAGCTTTGCTGATCAGTCATTACGAAGGAGGTGCTATAGCCACAGGTCGTTCGCAAGAGTGATGAAGAACAATCATAAAGCTTGTGCTTTTATACACTTAAAACAGATGTCCTAATAAATGATCAATTCATCAATGCAGTGGTCTCTGTGATTGGCTAACACTGGTCAGTGACAGTTAAGACAATATAACCCCCCAGGTCAAGATACCAAAGTCTTTTGATGTCACGGCTCTTTCTCTAAATGAGGACAGTAAAGATACCCTTAATGAAACACAAACAGGATACAGGACACAATCTCCTTGGCCAAAAGGTCAGAGCTGCTAGATCAACTGATCCATCTACCCTTCTCCCTTTAGGCCACGGAACTCAAACATCCCCCAACCTCCGTGCCCCTAGCTTCTCAATCAGGCATCATAAACCAACACCATAAATACCTTAAGACCAACTGCAACATCCATTTGTTTAAACACAACCTCAGTCTATTAAAAATACACTCTTAGTAACTATATCAAAAAATGCCATCACAATATGAGAATAAAAATGGAGGTTGTGGTCTGCATAAAACATTTATCTTGAGATTTTGCTAAGTTAACACATGGAAAGATCATGCCTCTACAGTTTGTGTGATATCAAGAATCCATTATTTTAGCATACAAGAGGATTTGTAATGGATGCATAGTCATTTTGTTAGTACTTCATATGTGGGACAAGTAATATGAAAAAGGAATTTAAACACGATAAGCTTCACAGTTAAGGTTAGAGAAACTATTTGAGTATTGATAGATGGCTTTTGTAGAGTTACATTTTTGGAGAAGTGATACTGTTTAATGATTGTTGATGGTTGTTGGATGGGAAGAAGTTTTAGACTTCTCAGGGGCTCAGTGGTCAAGTTTTGTTAATTTAGATTATTCTTCGATTAGATTTTTCTTTGAGGACATGTAATGATAATGGGTCACACTTGTTTAAGGAAGTTATTTTGGTGTTGATAGGATTCAACATTGTGTTAATCACTTCAGTTGAATGAGAGAACATAACTTTGAAGACTAAGTCAGAAGACAAGAAGTCAGTTACCTTTAACTGACCTCTGTGAGAATGTGCTTGTTTATCACTGTGCAACCTTTTGGAGTCTACTTTGTGTGAAATTCACAGGCAGGTGAAGGAGGCTATTCCTATGACTGGACCGCTGCATGATTTGATACCAGGGGACTGGATCGTGGTGAAGGACCTGAAACGCCTGGTAAACCCAAGGTGGACGGGGCCATACCAGATTCTCCTGACGACTAATCTGGCGGATAAGATCGGAGGGAAGAGCAACGTGGATACACGCTAACCATTGTAAGCGTGCACCTTGTCTGGAGACGGAAGCAGAGGATACGGGTTCTGCGTAGTACCAAGGAAATTTTCGAGCTGTACGCAAAGTGCAGTGTCGTTGAAAGTTGCCCTGAGCAATTTGATCGTCGTTTGTAATTGGTTCGACTCGACTACACTGACTGAAAGAAGTTTGCCTACAGCCAACTGAAGATGGTCACTACGGATGCACGACCATGGCATCCGTTCCGACAACCTGGACCTTGTGGTATATGGGGTACAATGGGTGTTGTCATGGGACTGGCTTTTCTTATTGTATTTCCGCTTTTGTATTTAAAACAAAGTATGAATAATTCTAATGATACTATGACAATAAAGGCAATGACTTCCAACTGTTTCACCTGCAACGTTCCAGATGTTGAAAAGTAATGAGAAGTTGTAGATGAAATGGAATCGGAAATGGAGTTTAATTCTTGGTATAAGTTAGCTACATATTCTGTAAAACAAATTTTAGGCGAAGAACACCCACCATGTGTGTATTGCCAGCCACTTAAGGATGTTCCACTGATTATGTCAGTACCATTTAATTCAACTAGTTGTTATGATTTTAATTACCATCGATTCATTTCAGGCTACATTGGTAAAACAAGATGTTACATTTACATTTTAGTCATTTAGCAGACGCTCTTATCCAGAGCGACTTACAGTAAGTACAGGGACATTCCCCCCGAGGCAAGTAGGGTAAAGTGCCTTGCCCAAGGCCACAACGTCATTTGAAACGGCCGGGAATCGACCCAGCAACCTTCTGATTACTAGCCCGATTCCCTAACCGCTCGGCCACCTGACTCCCTATGTGTTGACAGTAGTCATCTGGTTTTGTTCAGGAATTGTCCAGTCTGTCCCACTAACTGCTACCATTACCACGAGTTCTAGTGCTTGGTATTTAAATTCCAATCTAGGATGTGCAGCAGTGCTATGCTTACTGGACCAATTGAGAACGAGGGAATGGAAGATGTTCTGATTGATTTTGTTATAGTTCCAGGGCAGAAGTTTGAATGTTTCGAGAAAAGTTCAGATATTGTTAAAACAGTATTCGTGGGGAACTTTAGTGAAGGGAAAGTAAAGATTGGAACTTGGGGACATACTTGGGTAGTAAATCCAGACTGTGAGGCGATGCAGTTTAGAGATGTTAATGGAACTTTACACCCTTGCTACAGTTTTGGAGCCTATGTTCGTGTGGATAGTGAGGGAAAACATCATGTTCCACCACCTTCTGGCCCATTGGTATATCCGGGACGTGATATAGCAGATATATTTTGGTATTGTGGAGGTAGAATTTACATCGATGATTAAAAATTTTTTTTTTTATAAAATGTATTTAGATTATACAATTACGGAATATTAAACAAAGCTTTGCTGATCAGTCATTACGAAGGAGGTGCTATAGCCACAGGTCGTTCACAAGAGTGATGAAGAACAATCATAAAGCTTGTGCTTTTATACACTTAAAACAGATGTCCTAATAAATGATAAATTCATCAATGCAATATAACCCCCCAGGTCAAGATACCAAAGTCTTTTGATGTCACGGCTCTTTCTCTAAATGAGGACAGTAAAGGTACCCTAATGAAACACAAACAGGACACAATCTCCTTGGCCAAAAGGTCAGAGCTGCTAGATCAACTGATCCATCTACCCTTCTCCCTTTAGGCCACGGAACTCAAACATCCCCCAACCTCCGTGCCCCTAGCTTCTCAATCAGGCATCATAAACCAACACCATAAATACCTTAGACCAACTGCAACATCCATTTGTTTAAACACAACCTCAGTCTATTTAAAATACACTCTTAGTAACTATATCAAAAAATGCCATCACAGGGTTCAACACCGTCTTGTACGCATTGGATTTCAACTGGAAATTAGCTACTTCAAAGGTGAGTTTCTTTACAGAAATAGTTTATATATATAAACATATTTTCAGAAATTGGATGGGGCATGCTAATACGTATATGTTTGAAATTTAGGCCATTTAGCCTGTTTATGTGCTATCAGATTCACATTGTTTACATTAGGATTTCGCTAGCTACAGTACAGTAGAGGTTAAACCCTCCTGGCCTACATGTTATCAAAGTTTAGCGTCTCACAAATCACCCACAAAGAATCAGTGAAAATAAACGTTCAGAACTGTTAAAAAACCTTGTCCCAAAATAGTTTATTTAGCTCAGAATTTTCAAAGACTGTGGAGCTAGCGTGGCTGATCACGTTTTAATCACAGTCGGTCATGGCATGCACAGCAATGGCGTCTATACAAGTATCATGTCACTAATTTTTCCAATTTGTACATGACATTTGGATAAGTTTATTCGTTTTAACCTTTAGATGCGTGAGTTCTAAATATTTCCGACGCTTCCACCAGTTATTTTTCCAAAACGGCAGCTAGGTAGCTTTAATTAGCTTCCGTTACCTAGCAACCTAGCATAATACTCGTAGCAATGCTACTACCTGCTAGTGTTACTTGTTAGCCTATTAATTTTACATTTTGAAGCCATACTATAGCGTTTGTCATATAGTTTTTGTCTATCGGAAAACAGTCGGTTGGAATGTTCAGAATCACACATGTGCGACGCTACGATGTGGGGCCCTGCTTTCGAACGATCACATATGTGCAATGCTACTCCTTTAATATCAATATGCTATAACTATGTACATAAACTACATTCCATTTTCATTTCTGTACAGATTATCCTACCACCGTCACACGGCCTAGCACTGTGTCCCTGGGAAATGATGGTAAAGTAATGAATGACCGTTTAAAACAGTGACAATAATTGTATGAGCCATGGCAACCTAAAGGCTATGTTTTGAAGCAAAAGCATGACTTAAAACTTTTGCATCACCAGATTCAATACCCCTAGATGTCAACTCTGGTCTGGTGGAGGTGAACCAATTGGGGGCCCAGGAAAACAGCTGGCAGTCAGGCAAGTGCAAATATAAGACACTCAAAAAATATATATGCCTTGTATACCACCATTCAAGGTAACATTTGTTATTTACATCAATGTTACAGCTAATCTAGAAGAACCACAGTGTATGCCAATCATGCTAACTCTTGTAAACTTGTTTTACTTGTCTTTAATGACAGACAATGCTCCGGAAGATGGAGACATTGGAGGAGAACCAGCGAGAGGCTCTCCTATTCAGGCGACTACAGGGCAGACACACTGAAGAGGTGCCAGTGATGGACCTACAGGTGGCCCAAACACAGGCTGAACTCCAAGACCTTGAGGAGCGCCTTAAGGTGCTGGAGTTGCGAAAGAGTGGTAAGTGTTTGTAGATGCCATGAACTATGGCTTACACGCAGCGTTCAACGTTCACATTGGTGCTGACAATAAGTTCATGACTTCTAATTCCAGACGCTGTGATGAAGTGGAAGATGGGACTGGGAGAGAAAGCTGTGGAGCTCCTCATAGAGGAGACACTCAAACACAGGCAGAAGATTTAAATTCACTGTTTGGCACTTTGTTTGAAATAAAATGACAATGTTACATGGAAATGCTGCCTTGTTTATGATTAGCTGGAGTTAGGCTACACATCACGGGAGTCAGGTGGATGAGCGGTGAGGGAGTCGGGCTAGTAATCCGAAGGTTGCCAGTTCGATTCCCGGTCATGCAAACTGACGCTGTGTCCTTGGGCAAGACACTTCACCCTACTTGCCTCGGGGGAATGCCCCTGTACTTACTGTAAGTCGCTCTGGATAAGAGCGTCTGCTAAATGACTAAAATGTAAAATGTAAATCACACAAACATAGTCCTCCTAAAGTTGGCTACCATGTAGCCTATTATACAAGAACAAGTAGAATTTTGGGCAAATGAGGTCTGCATATGAACCGCCCCAATATAAGCAGTAGAATTGAGAAATATAGGTTATTTAGTTAACGTTGCAGTTACGGACTGGCAACGTCACAAAATTACGTTGCTAGGAGGTCGCGGTTACGGACCGGCAACGTCGGAAAATGACGTTGCTAAGAGGTCGCGGTTACAGAGTGGCAACGTCGGAAAATAACGTTGCCACGACGTTGCGGTTACGGACTGGCAACGTCACAAGATTACGTTGTGGTTACGTTCTGGCGTCCCACAGATAAGACGTTGCGGCAACGTATGTTTGGTCATCGAGTGACGTTGCGGCAACGTAAGGGCAACGTAACTGTGTTAGCTGGGTAGCTACATTAGACAAGCTAATTTTCGAGCACTTTCGATACAAGATACAGGCCATGTTAGAGTTGATATATATATATAATTGTGTGGGCAATGTAGAACAGCAGACAGATTTGACATATGATCTTTTGTTATGGCCATTCTAGTGACACTACGACTGTCATCATACGGCGAAACCAGGTCACATAGCTAGCTACGTTTTTCCAGACATAATATTCGTTACCTAGCTACAAACAAATGCTTCGTCACTGAAGAGTATTTACTTTTTATTGGCGATATTGACAACAGAGGTTAAGGAACTTGTCTTTAATCAAAAGATGGTCTCCGTTTTCAATTTGAAGCAGTACATATGGCTTACTGTAGAAAGTCCCATTGCATCCTCTCTCTAGCTTAGCTTCGGCTACAGAAGGACGACAATCACGATGCATGCATTATTCACGCCTACGGTGTTAATACAGTCTGTAAAAATACCACTTTGACACACTTGCAAGATGATCCGCTGGTTAGATGTAGCATGATCTTATTTACTACCCACAATAGTTCAACTTTTTTGCAGCAGCATTTTAATCAGTTACCTCCAGGTCCTCTCTAATATACATTTCAGACCTTTTGAAACCTGAGCAAATGACTTTCTACAAAATTTTCAAATTCTTCTGAATTATTTCTCTTTTTGCATTGTTCTTCTCTTTTTTGTAGTTTTATGCCTTCGTCCAGCTCCTGTCCCTTTCAAAAATACCTTTCGGGCGCTTTGAAGCTTCAGCTTATAACTTTCTACTAAATTTTCACAATTTTCAGCTTTTTTAGCATGGTCAGCTATCCCCATTCAGGTTTTCAGCATTCTCACTGCTGTTTCGCAGGAACAGCCTTTTCTAGTTTTATTTATTTTTGCCCCCCCCCTAAATCTTCGTCAATATTTGGCCTACATAGACAACCTAGGTGTCAAAAGTTTCGTCTTGGTAGCGATTGAGTTGCTTGTATTTTTATTTATGTTCCGTTGCATGGTTAGGCTCAAGTTAAGTTTTTGTGGCGAAAAGTGAAGCTAACGGTGGCTAATTTGCTAGCCACAGTCACTGACGTTACTAACGTCACTGACGCCACGAAAACACGCGTGCAGAACATTCATCTGTTAACTTGGGGGATAGCGAGGCTAACTATAGCTTTAAGCAGCTGCAGAAACGCCACAAGCAAAGAGGCCAGGGTGATAACTATTTACTCATTTTACTTTGTGATGTGAAACACAATTGTGAAATGTAATGTACAATATTAGCTGATATTATTAAGGAAGTAGGCCCACATCTACTTTCGGAAACGGTAGTCTACTGTTTCACTGAAGCATTAGCATGACATTAGCCTCTGTTGCACGGGCAACACATACTACAGTGGTCTATGATGCATCTGTTTTCAATCGTTAAAATAAACATTCCTCACAAATACATTTTCGTTGTAGGATTTAGTATGACATTACATTACAAGTAAACGATTTGTGGGTGAAATGATCATTACCTGTGGTTTAAAACCAGTGTTGCTCACTGCAACGCTGTAGCCTACGCGAGACACACTACAACATCTACACAGCTGTAGGAAGTCAAATGGCGACAGAACATGTTCGGCACTCCCCTTACTTAAATCAAAAGTCTATCTAACTACTAACCTTAAATTCATTGCCACAGCCTAAACTTTGTCAATCTGTTCATGAAAATAATTAATTTCAGCCTAAACCGTACAACGGAACGTTAAATCGAATTCAACCAACGCAATCGCTACCAAGACGAACACAGCAGTAGTCTACTGTACTGTAGTAGTACAATTTACCGGGGCAGCTTCTCCACACAGGGCTATATCGCACTTTGCGTTGTTACTGACAATGATCGCTACCAGTGAGCTTTATGAAAGCAATTTTCCACTAGATAAATGTCAAGCTTATTTACGTTTTTGGGGGCATATTTTCAGTTAGCAGATGGTACTGTTTGAATCTCGATTCCTTCTTCTACTGCCGGTAATGTTGTAGAATAATCTTCAAAGGGGGTTCTTTATTGATGAATGAATGCAATATGAGTAGGAATGCCTGAAAATGTCACGAGAAGGGAAAAACTTAAAAGGACGTTTAAGTCATAGAGATTAGGTACATTTTTACACCGGTCTGCCAAATTTATTCGTTTTCATTAAACTATGAGGCTGCCTCTTGCAGGGGAAATGAGAAGACATCTATTTCATTCTACACTTCACTCGTATTTTGAGTTGTAAATGAGCAGCAAAAATATGCTTTTAAATCTATGTAATCTTTTATAAATAATAAGTATGCATTTTTATATAAAATATACAGAAATATCAGTTGTAAAAATGTCATAAAAAACGGACCGCCCTGTGCAACCGACGCAAGCAAGCACACCCTACAATTTCACCAGAAATTGTACCCTCTCTAGTTGCCATTGTTGTGGTGTTAACTGACAATGTTGCACAACCAGAACATTATTGTGGTTATTAGTGTTAATGTAGGCCTTTGTCATCTTTGTATTTGCTCAAGATATTCATGGCATCATATTCTATGCTCACAACACAACATGTCACTAAACATAATATAGTAATTAAGTTTGTCATGTAATTTGGTTTCCATAGAAACTAACGTGACACCATTTCTGCTTGGGGCCCTCATTTATGAAAAGAAATTCACCTCCCGGGGCGACCTGTATCAAACTCTGTGTAAATCCATTCGTAAAAGTAGGCCAATGCATACGGAGAAAACGTGAAAAACGTTGCGTAAAGAGTTTTCTCCGATTTATGAACACTACGTAGGCTACGTGACCGATAACACACGTTTGTCTTCATAGATTGCACTTAACTTGTGCGCACATGAAAGATCTTGTTGTCAACAGCCTGTCGTTAACTCCAATATTTTACCTTACATGGTTGTTGAAACGGCCGTATTTAGTCAGGTTTCTCAATAAACTCAATTAACCCATGGTGAACAATTAATGATTCTTCATGAGAAATGGCTAAGGCAACAAAAATACAGTGAAAAATATAAACTTTACTGAATGTGAAATGGAGATCTTAATTTGTGATATAGGAGGAGCATCTTGTTTGGTGGCCTTAGGCAAGAAGTTATTTGAACGTTGGAGTAAAAATGTTTTCTATTTACAAAAAAGCAAGTAATCAACCCATTGTGCCCTTATGGTAACGTATGCAGTCGATAACACTGATTATTGTTGCGTACGTTTTTGAGAGAATCAATCGTTAAGCTGAAGTTGGGTGAAGTACAGAGTTAATGATTTGAAGTATGACGTATACATAATAACGTTACCAACATAACATAATCGACACACAAACAAAAAACAATAACACAAAGACAATTCCATACAGCATTCTAGAATGGAACCGGAGAGTCCAGCAGACACCAGCACAATCCAGCTGATGGTCCTGGACCCCCAAGAACATCCTTCAACAGACTATTTTATAGCACACAGTTCTCAAAAGTCATTGGTCCATCCACAATCATGATACAGACATGTAGCTGTCCCATGTCTCTTCTGTCATTGGCTCACTACCTAAAACAATACAATCATTCAGTACAATCAGAATTGAATCAACATTGTCTCCAGACCAACTTTCTCAAAGCTTCTTCCCAGGTAATAAAACACCCAAACAGGAAATCTCTCCAAGTCAGGCTGTCATAAAACTCCAGGAGGCATCTACCCCAAATGGTCAACTGACCTTTGTGGGGTCATCACCCTCAGAAATAGTTAATACAGATAACCATCTGACCTACTATAAACAATCCCCCAACAATTGCTAACACTTTACAATCCTTTGAACTCAACTTATTTATCTCCCTTTCCTGTAACAGCAACAGCTGTCAGAGCAAATGTGTCTTACCAATAGGGATGGGCGATACCAATCATTTTCTTTTCAATCCGATACCAAGTACTTTCAAGACCAGTATTGTCGATATCAATACCGATACTTATATGAAATATTTGTATTTGAGTAATTTTATAATGCATTCTGAAAGCCATCGTTATTAATATTAAATAAACCGCAATAGGCATTACGTGTCTCTGTTGCCTCCTCTGCTCGCGTCAGCTGTACTTCGTTGTGGTCTTTAGGGTGTTTAACTTTTAGATGCTTGTCATGTTTGTGGTATTGCCACAATGGCGTATTGTTGTTTGACAAATGTCACAAAGCTTCATCGTTGTTAACTGGAGTGAAAAAACTCCAGATTATGCTTCTTTTTCTTTCAGTCATGACCGCAGCAATGCACTCGAATCTGCGCTGAGTGTGCTTTCACTGAGTGAGAGTGAGAGAGTGTAGCGCGCTGCCACTGATGAACTCATGATAAGCACAGACACAGCGGAAGAAAAAATAGTAACTTATTTAAGTACATTTCTATACTATACAGCCTACAACGTTTATACAAATATTCTAAAATCACTTGTTTAAAAGAAATCCCAGGTAGGATCAATATTTAAAATTGAAAATCGATCCTTTTGATACAATGCCAGTATCGAAAATATCGATACTTTAGGATCGATCCGCCCATCCCTACTTACCAACGAACATAGAAGCTTACAATTCAAACCACATTTAAGCCTATTACATACATAGGCCCAAAATATCTTTCACATTATACATTTGGGAAACCAGTTTTCACTGCACATTACGCTTTAATGTTGGCCTGTTGAACTGCAGTATAAGGGAATCTAATGTACCTTGGGGACAGGTGGATCATGTCATCCCACACCTCGGGAATCATAAGACTGAGGGTGTATTGTCTTATCCCCAACCTGTCTGCCAGCTCTTGCTGAAATTGCCCAAATTCACACGTTTTGTTTCTGGTTAAATAGGCGAAAGCGAGATAATTGGCTTTATTTTGAGATAAACTAGGCCTAGATAATTTACTCCCATTGTAGATCAAGTAAAACCGTCATTTGTTATGCGTGCACTTTCTCTCTGCCTTTTGGTCACTTTGTGTCGCCGTATCATCACAAAACATGGCGTACGCATGGGTTTTAAAGTGCACAGAAAGTACTACACACATCCTCATGCTTTTCATTAATCTGAAGTTGTGTATAAACACCCATACACATTTCTGCGCTAATTTTTCATGCATAGGCCCACGGGCCTTCGTACATTTGGACCCAGATGTTTTATTTGGAACAACTGCAATATTTTATACAGTAGAAACAGTGGAAGGGGTCAGATGGCTGAGCGGTTAGGGAATCGGGCTATTAATCAGCAGGTTGTTGGTTCGATTCCCGGCCATGCAAAATGACGTTGTGTCCTTGGGCAAGGCACTTCACCCTACTTGCCTCGGGGAGAATTTCCCTGTACTTACTGCAAGTCGCTCTGGATAAGAGCGTCTGCTAAATGACTAAATATAAATGTAGAAACTAATTAGTAATTAAATGTGCAATAGTTGTTGTAAGTGTTCAGTATTTTCTGGAGAAACTGAGATTAAGATTGCATAAGAATTTGATAGTTTCGGTATTATTTTGGTCAAAATGTGATACAGTCATCGAGCAATGCTTTTTCAACTTCAGATAGAGAAATGTCTGTGTATAGGGTTGTCTTTTTTTCCAGATTAATCCAGAGTCAATAGTTGCAGGGGGGAAATCAGGGTTATTTTGAATTGGTGTGAGGGCTGACGTGAGATGCAGCATACCCTCAAGCTTACGAGTCTGTGTCCATGCTTTGAGCGTTATCTGTAAAATAGGACGTGTGCATTCCTTTCAGTTTTGTATAATTACAGACAAACTAAACATTCTGAAGAGGGCACGAAGATTGAGAGGCTTCCAGATCAAACCAAATAAAATTGGGATCATTCTGTAAGCAGTCCGCCACAAAACGTAGCTGGCATGCCAGCTGGTACCATTTAGGGTGACCACCTGTCCCGCTTTGTGTTGTATCGCGCAGCATTTTCACCCCTTGTCCCACACGTCGCATATTAAAAATGCTGTGTGATACAACGCAAAGCGGGACAAGAGGTCACCCTAGTACCATTTGAAGTTAGGAACATCTAAACCACCCTTGTGGAAGCTCCTAGAAAGCTGTAATTTTTTTAACTTTAATTTAGGTTTCCTTTTTGATCCGTATAAAACAATATAGGCTGCCATTTAACTCCTTTATTGCTTTGTTTGAAAGTAAAATGGGTAACATCATTAGCAAATATAATAATCTGAATATAGGTTAAACCTGACCCAGAGCACTTAACAGGGAGGAAGATCTGAAGATCCGAGGCAAGTGCGACAAATGGCTGTGCGACACACTTTAAGTTTATTTTGTATCCAGAAAATACCCAGAAAGATGTTATCATATCAACCAGTCATGGGATTGAAGTAGTTTGATTAGACAGAAACACAAGGTTGTCATCAGAATAGACTGATATCTTGTGTTGTTAATTGTTGATTGTCAAACCGCTAATCATTGAGGTCCACCTTATTGCTGCTGCCAGGGGGCTCAACTGCTAGGGTAAACAACAGAGGTGAGAGTGGGCAGTCCTGCCTGGTGCCCCTGCCCAAGAGAAAATTATTGGATCTGAGCCCATAAGTTATAATAGCTGTGGAAGGCTTATTATATAACTGCTGCCATCTCAAGAATTTATCCCCCAGCCCAAATATCTGGAGAGCATAGAAATAAGGCCCTATCTGGCATGGTTAAATACATTTACCTTCAGCCTGGTTAAGACATAAATCATAGAAGGTATACAGGCAAAATTATTTTAGCGTATTCAATAAAAACTTCCAATAATTAGACACAGCCTTCAATTATCAGTGGTATTGTGATGTTACTTGCTATTGTAAATCTGATACCTTAACTGATATAGTATAATCCAATAGTATTGACAACAGTGGCAGCTGGTGACAAAAAACAGGAGAAAAAAATGAACTACAATGTGTTGTTTAGCAATAAGCCGACTAGCAACCTTTTGTAAATGTATTTAACTAGGGTAACGTAATGCCTTTGAAGTTTAACCCCATCTTCCATAGCTTTAAGTAGCAAATATAATATAATTATACTGTATAGCCTATCGATCGTAACACAAAGGATGGACGGAAAAAAAATGGGCCAGGTGAACAAGAGGGAAAGATGCATCTAATCACTGCGGGAATGGGAACATTTTACACAACAAAACCCTCTGTTTATAAAAAGGAAAAACAAGATACAGATAATAACTCTTTATTAGTCAGAAGGTAGGCAAATTTGGTCGATGCGGTTTCCTCCCAGAAGCTTGACATTTATGTCAGTGTGATAGATTGATTTTATGGTTGATTTATTTTATTTTGGAAGCTGATCAATAAGTTCAAAAGGTACACAGTAAAAGGAGCATAAAATGGAAATTCATTTATATACAATGTTAATCTTTGATCGACTTGTTGAGCCTTTTGAGAATTGTGATTGATTAGTTTTGCCTGCAGAGGCCGGTAGGGGGAGTTTTAGTCTAGCATATTTCCATTTTACCATCAAGTATCGTCCTGGCAAAGAAAATGTGGATGCCGATAGCCTGTCAAGAATGCCTTTCGAAGTTGAGGAGATGATGGAACGGTGTGTAGAAGAGCTTACATCAGATTGCATAGCAGCGACAACCCAAGCTGTGGAGACTCAAGACTCCAGTTCACCGTGGGTTTGTTCAGTGCGTACCTCTCTGCAATGTTCAACAGCTAATGCAGACACACAAACTTTGTCAATTTCTGAGATCAAACAAGCACAACAAGAGGACAAAGACATTGCTCCAGTATTGCAGTGCAAATTGGAAGACCAAAAACCATTGGGACAAGAATTTAAAGCCCTCAGTATACACAGCAGGTGTCTGCTACGTGAGTGAGAAAGACTTCAACTTGATGAAGATGGGATTCTCCGTAGAAGAACCACAAACAAAACACAGCTTGTCTTACCTGAGCGGTATAAGACCACAGTACTAAAAGAGTTGGCAAGGCATTGCCAAACAACATCACTGATTCAAGATAGATTTTTCTGGCCTTACATGCAAAAGTAAATTTAACATTATGTGGCAAGGACTTGTACCTGTCTGAAACAAAAGACACCCTGTAAAGAAACGCGGGCAACACTTACCAGTATCATCACAACGCAACCCTTTGAACTTGGGTTGATTGACTTTCTCCACTTGGAAAAATGTAAAGGCGGATATGAATATATCTTGGTAATAGTTGACCACTTCACCTGTTTTGCCCAGGCATACGCCACCACCTTCAAGTCTGCCAAAACAGTAGCTGATTTAATATTCAACGATTTTGCCCTAAAGGTTGGACTACCAGCACGGGTACACCAGGGGCAGAAAATGGAAATTCATTTATATGCAATGTTAATCTATGATCGACTTGTTGAACCTTTTGAGAGTTGTGATTGATGAGTCATGCCTGCAGAGGCCGGTAGGGGGAGTTTTGAGCTTTCGGCCACGATGCCTCATTCTCAATGCAGCTGCCAGAAGGAATGCATCGTGTCCAAGCGTCTTCATTGATGTCTCCCTCTTTTCAGGCTGAAACATCAGCATGTATATGCTCCCGGCTTTTGTGTTGCCGATGTTCCTAGGGTCGCAGTACAGTACCCCTCGAACCTTCATACTTACAACATTTATAGTCTAACGTTCTCACCTATTCCGTGTAGCCCAGAAACTAAAGGCGTTCTTCATTTAAAAATCCACAACATTTTCGGTAGGGTTAGGCTGAATCCCATTTCTCTGTCTCTGTCCCCTTACTCCTTCCCCTTCATTTTCCGTGTTCACGTGAGAGTAAGGGCTATCCCAATTCTCGTTTTGATAGGGGTAGGGCTAAGAGGAAGGGGTAGATACCCCTTAAAACCAAGTATTTTCTGGAGCTTACTTGAAACCAAGGGGTATGTGAATACTGCGCAACCGGCAACAATGGCGGCCAGATCATCCAGAGAGTCCCATAAATGTAATATTTTCGGCTTAAATCATTGATTTAGAAATTACGACAGTCTTGTTTTGTGCTTTACACAGTTGTGTACATATATATTTGCAACCATGTTCTTGAAACCTTTTTTAAAATCGCTAGTTTGCTACGCTAATGTTACATTGCTGATTTGCACAACAGTCCCGCAATTCTCTGACTAGCCTTGAATGGACTCCATGAATGTTTACAGTTTTACCTAAACTCCACTAGCAGCGAATTTCATTTGATATCAGTGCATAACACTACTTGCTTTGGAGACATCGATTTGTGCTAGATGACCATAACCAAGTGGTGTCTCATTTCATAGGGGTATGTTTTCACCCCTAGCCCTTACACTCGGTTTCGAAAGACAAGGGCTAGGGGTAAGGGGTAGGGGTAAGACAGAGCAATGGGATTCGGCCTAAGTCATGGTGGAGGAGAAAAGTGCTTGCTCTCTCGCACACGCTGCTAGCTACTAGCTGCTACTGATGAAGGCAACGCAAATTTTATAGAGTAACAGTACACAAATTTCTAAAACCAAGAAAACCATTTATATACTTTCTCAATCTCCTGTAACACAAAAGGCCTAATTTGAATGGAATAATATTAGTAAAATGCTCAAGTATCATTCTGTCAGTCTCTATTAAACAAGTGTCACAAATTTTCTCTGAAGTCTTTCACCCCCAATAATGCTGTCTGGATTGGCAGCAGCATGCCAGTTCATACTGCAGGAGCAATGATTGGTGGGAGGACGTCCTCCGGAAGTAGTATTATTTCTCATTCATGTCTATGGACGGGTGGTTCGGCCCACCAGCCGCTAGGTTTTGTGTTGAAGTTAATGCAGCCAGAGGAAGACGGAGGCTAGCTGTCCTCCGGATGTACCGTAGTTCTATCACACACAGTGCAGTAGACTTTCAGATCAATATTATGTATTTTTTGAAATTTATCAGTGACATATTAATATATTTAGTATAGTTTTATCTCAAATTTGTAACTTTTTTAAAGGTTCACAATTTTTATTTTAAGAAATTTCAGTGAGGAAGAGATCCTCCTCTTCCTCCCCTGACGAGCCTTCACTGATTGACAACAATGCTAGGGGCTGTGTGAATGTTTGATGGTTGTGGTAGGCCTATTTGGGACAAAGTCCAGGGCTGTTTATCAGTCTTATGTTCCCGTCCTTGAACAATGACCAGGTGCCAAAGACGCATGAAGCAATAGATGTGTTCAGCCTTGTGCGATGCTGCGCAGACTGATCGGCGGCTGACTTGAAGCAGTGCATGCCATAGCCTGTTTTTGTCCATACAGCGCCAATGCCAAATCACAGTGTGTTTAGAACCTAAGACCAGCTATGTGCTCTCAAACATATAACCAATGAAATACGCGCGTGACATGTGACCTGAGTATATGTGCCAGCCAAGGGGCAGCATCTCCGCTGCCTCCCACTTTACATCAATGAAGCCAAAATATCCTGGATACGGCTATTGCCATCTTAAAAAAAAATATATTATAATAATTGCAAAAACACAAATAATTACAAAAGGTATTGATACAGTATGTAAATAAACATAAACCCATTAACAAAAATAACATAATATACAAACAATAAAATATTTCACCAATGCTAACTTCTCTCAGGGGTCCAGTTAAGTTTCAACTCTGACACGTGTTCGTGTAGATGTAGGGCTTTTGTAGATTTAACCCTTGTGTTATCTTCGGGTCGTTCTGACCCATCAGTCATTGTGACCCACCGTCGTATTGCAACATCTTTACCGCATACAAAAACAAAGTGAAGCATTTTCTTTTAATCGTCGGGCTGTCTCAGACCCCCCACATTGCGAAGGTTAAAAGAAAATGCTATTTATTTGTTTTTGTATTGGGTAAAATTGGGTAAACACAACGATGGTTCATTTTGAACCTTTAGGTCATGTGACCCGAAGGCAGCAAAAGGGTTAAGTAAGTAAGTAAGACTTTATTTATATAGCACTTTTCGTACAAGAATTGCAGCTCAAAGTGCTTTACATAAAAACAAAAAAAACAATAATACAAGTGTTGATCTAAAACGTTTAACAAACCAAACTAGCCGCACTATCTGCGGCCTCTCGAATCCATCTTAGATCCGAGCTGCCACTTGCAGTTTCTAATAATTAAGAAACGTCAGTGAATCTAAATAAAGTGACACCTCATTTAAGAATCTTCTAAACATGGGAGGGGCTTTCAACCATTTGTGCATGAAGTATTTGGCCAGTATTATTACATTATTAAATAGAAATTCAAAATTGTTGTCCTCCATTATTAAACCAACATAACTGACATAACTATAACTAGAGAGGATACAATTTCTGGGGAAATTGTAGGGTGTGCTTGCTTGCGTCGGTTGCACAGGGGTCTGTATATTTTATATAAAAATGCATCGGGCCTACTTATTATTTATAAAGATTACATAGATTTAAAAGCATCTTTTTTTTGCTGCTCATTTACAACTCAAAATACGAGTGAAGTGTAGAATGAAATATGATGTCTTCTCATTTCCCCTGCAAGAGGCAGCTGAGACAGGCTGAATCAAAACGAATACATTTGGCAGACCGGTGTAAAAATTGACCTAATCTCTATGACTTAAACGTCCTTTTAAGTTGTCCCTTCTCGTGATATTTTCAGGCATTTAGCCTACTCATATTGCATTCATTCATTAATAAAGAACCCCCTTTGAAGATTATTCTACGACTTTACCGGCAGAAGATAGAATCGCGATTCAAACAGTTCCATCTGCTAACTGAAAATATGCCCCCAAAAACGTAAATAAGCTTGACATTTATTTAGTGGAAAATCGCTCATTCATAAAAAGCTCACTGGTAGCGATCATTGTCAGTAACAATGCAAAATGCGATATAGCCCTGTGTGGAGAAGCTGCCCCGGTAAATTGTACTACTACAGTACAGTACTAGACTACTGCTGTGTTCGTCTTGGTAGCGATTGCGTTGGTTGAATTGGATTTAACGTTCCGTTGTACGGTTTAAGCTGAAATTAATTATTTTCATGAACAGATTGACAACGTTTAGGCTGTGGCAATGAAGTTCAGGTTAGTAGTTAGATAGACTTTTGATTTAAGTAAGGGGAGTGCCGAACATGTTCTGTCGCCGTTTGACTTCCTAAACAGCTGTGTACTGTAGCTAGATGTTTTTGTAGTGTGTCTCGCGTAAGCTACAGCGTTGTAGTGAGCTACACTGGTTTGAAACCACAGGTAATGGTAATTTCACCAACAAATCGTTTACTAATGTCAGAATAAATCCTACAACGAAAATGTATATGTGAGGAATGTTTATTTTAACGATTGAAAACAGATACATCATAGACCACTGTAGTATGTCTTGCCCGGGCAACACAGGCTAATGTCATGATGCTAATACTTCAGTGAAATAGTAGACTACTGTTTCCGAAAGTAGATGTACTTCCTTAATAATATCAGCTTATATTGTACATTACACATCACAATTGTGTGTCATATCACAAAGTAAAATGAGTAAATAGTTATCACCCTGGCCTCTTTGCTTGTGGCGTTCCTGCAACTGCCTTGCAGTAAAGCTATAGTTAGCCTTGCTATCCCCCAAGTTAACAGATGTGAAACGAATGTTCTGCTACAGGTAGTCACGCGTCTTTTCGTGACGTTAGTGACATAGTGACGTTAGTAACGTCAGTGACTGTGGCTAGCAAATTAGCCACCGTTAGCTTCACCTTTCACCACAAAAACGCAATTTCTACTTAAACCATGCAACGGAACGTAAATAAAAATACAACCAACGCAATCGCTACCAAGATGAACCTTTTGACACCGCCGTTGTGTATGTAGTCCAAATATTGACTGATCCTTAGGGGGGCGAAAATAAATAATAAATAAATAAATATATATGTGAGAGAACAAAGGTTGTGCTCTCGCCGAAGGCTTGAGCACACCCAATGAGTAAATAGTTATCACCCTGGCCTCTTTGCTTGTGGCGTTTCTGCAGCTGCCTTGCAGTAAAGCTATAGTTAGCCTAGCTATCCCCCAAGTTAACAGATGCGAAACGAATGTTCTGCCAAAGGTAGTCACGCGTGTTTTCGTGACGTTAGTGACGTAGTGACGTTAGTAACGTCAGTGACTGTGGCTAGCAAATTAGCCACCGTTAGCTTCACTTTTCGCCACAAAAACTTAACTGATGCCCAAACCATGCAACGGAACGTAAATTCCAATAGAAGCAACTCAATCGCTACCAAGACGAAACTTTTGACACCTACATTGTCTATGTAGGCTAAATATTGACTGAGTTTTAGGGGGGCAAAAAGAATAAAAATAATAATAATAATATATATGTGAGAGAACAAAGGTTGTGCCCTTGCCGAAGGCAAAGCACACCCAATTAAGGGTTGGCATAATTAAATTATTATCTAATATCAAATTTGGAAAATCCATCCATCCATCATCTTCCGCTTGTCCGGGGGTCGGGTCGCGGGGGCAGCAACCTAAGCAGGGAGGCCCAGACTTTCCTCTCCCCGGCCACTTCCACCAGCTCTTCCTGGGGGACCCCGAGGCGTTCCCAGGCCAGCCGAGAGACATAGTCCCTCCAGCGTGTCCTGGGTCTTCCCCGGGGCCTCTTCCCAGTGGGACGTGCCCAGAACACCTCACCAGGGAGGCGTCCAGGAGGCATCCTTATCAGATGCTCGAGCCACCTCAACTGGCCCCTCTCGACGCAGAGGAGCAGCGGTTCTACTCTGAGCCCCTCCCGGATGACCGAGCTTCTCACCCTATCTCTAAGGGAGAGCCCGGACACCCTGCGGAGAAAACTCATTTCGGCCGCTTGTATTCGCGATCTCGTTCTTTCGGTCACAACCCACAGTTCGTGACCATAGGTGAGGGTAGGAACGTAGATCGACTGGTAAATAGAGAGCTTCGCCTTACGACTCAGCTCCTTCTTCACCACAACGGACCGATGCAGAGCTCGCATCACTGCGGACACCGCACCGATCCGCCCGTCGATCTTGCGCTCCATCCCTCCCTCACTCGTGAACAAGACCCCGAGATACTTGAACTCCTCCGCTTGGGACAAGATCTCCTCCCCGACCCGGAGATTGCACTCCACCTTTTTCCGGTCGATAACCATGGCCTCAGATTTGGAGGTGCTGATTCCCATCCCAGCCGCTTCGCATTCGGTTGCGAACCGCTCCAGTGAGAGCTGGAGGTCACGGCCCGATGAAGCCAACAGGACCACATCATCCGCAAAAAGCAGCGACCCGATCCTGAGGTCCCCAAACCGGACCCCCTCAACGCCCTGGCTGCGCCTAGAAATTCTGTCCATATAAGTTATGAACAGAATCGGTGACAAAGGGCAGCCCTGGCGGAGTCCAACCCTCACCGGGAACAAGTTCGACTTACTACCGGCAATGCGGACCAAACTCTGGCACCGGTCGTACAGGGACCGAACAGCCCCGATCAGGGAATCCGGTACCCCGTACTCCCGGAGCACCCCCGACATGAGCCCCCGAGGGACACGGTCGAACGCCTTTTCCAAATCCACAAAACATGTGTAGACTGATTGGGCGAACTCCCATGCACCCTCCAGAACCCTGCCGAGGGTATAGAGCTGGTCCACAGTTCCACGGCCAGGACGAAAACCACATTGCTCCTCCTGAATCCAAGGTTCGACAATCCGACGGACCCTCCTCTCCAGCACCCCTGAATAGACTTTCCCAGGGAGGCTGAGGAGTGTGATCCCCCTAAAGTTGGAGCACACCCTCCGGTCCCCCTTTTTAAAGAGGGGAACCACCACCCCGGTCTGCCAGTCCAGAGGCACTGTCCCTGATGTCCACGCGATGTTGCAGAGTCGTGCCAACCAAGACAGCCCTACAACATCCAGAGCCTTAAGGAACTCCGGGCGGACCTCATCGAGGCCACCCCAGGGGCCCCTGGGGTGGCCTCGGCGACCTCAGCCCCAGAGATAGAAGGGCCCCCCCCAATGTCCCCAGACTCTGCCTCCACGTCGGAACGCGTGTTGGTGGGATTAAGGAGGTCTTCAAAGTATTCCTTCCACCGATCCAGGACGTCCCCCATCGAGGTCAGCAGCGCACCATCCCCACCATATACAGCGTTGACAGTGCACTGCTTCCCCCTCCTGAGTCGCCGGATGGTGGTCCAGAACCTTTTCGAAGCCGTTCGGAAGTCATTCTCCATGGCCTCGCCGAACTCCTCCCACGCCCGGGTTTTTGCCTCCCCGACCGCCAAAGCCGCATTCCGCTTGGCCTGCCGGTACACATCAGCTGCCTCTGGAAAATCCTTCCAGAATAAGTCAGATCTATTACAGGAAAAGATGTTCAGTAGTTTCTATCTCGTTGTCTAGTTGTTTCCAAGATGGCGCCGCTGATGGCTGCCTCGGTCTATCGGTGTGCCCTTTTCTGAACTCCCCAAATACAGACAATTCATTAAATGCCTCACCAGAGAAGGGAACACTCTTGATCACTGCTACACCACAGTCAGTAGAGCCTACCACGCCTTATATCGAGCAGCAATGGGTCAGTCTGACCATGCCATGGTCCACCTGATTCTTGCATACAGGCAGAAATTAAAGCTCTGTAAACCTGCTGTGAAGACATCAAAACAGTGAGGCTATGGAGGATCTGCGGGCATGCTTGGACTCTACTGACTGGGATATGTTCACGACTGCTACCAATAGTCTGGATGAACTCACAGAGACTGTGACGTCGTACATCAGCTTATGTGAGGACTGCTGTATTCCAACACGCACCAGGGTGAACTTCAACAACGACAAGCCCTGTTTCTCTGCAAAGCTCAGAAGGTTGAGGATGGTGAAGGAGCAAGCGTTTAGGAGTGGGGATAGAGACAGATTCAAGGAGTCGAAGAACAGGTTTAGCAAGGCGGTGAGAGGCTAAACGGCTGTACTCAGAGAGACTAAAACACCAATTCTCTGCTAACGAATCTGCTTCTGTCTGGAGAGGGCTCAGGCAGATTACCAACTACAAGACCAGAGCCCCCCACACCGTTAACGACTCCCGACTGGCCAACGATCTAAACGAGTTCTACTGCAGATTTGAAAGACAACTGGACTTTCCTGAACTGCACCTCCCCACCCAAGAGGCCCCTCCCCCACCACAGAGACGACTCTCTCCATTCAGGAGAGAGAAGTTAACAAACTTTTCAAGAGGCAGAACCCCCGCAAAGCAGCTGGGCTGGACTCTGTCTCTCCAGCCACCCTCAAGCACTGCGCTGACCAGCTGTTTCCGGTGTTCACCACCATCTTCAATACCTCCTTGAAGACGTGCCAGCCTGTCTCAAGTCCTCCACCATCATCCCTGTGCCCAAAAAGCCAAGGCTAACATGACATAATGACTACAGACCCGTCGCCCTGACCTCTGTGGTAATTTGAGCGCCTGGTACTGGCTCACCTCAAATCTATAACAGACCCCCTCCTGGACCCCCTGCAGTTTGCCTACAGAGTCAACAGGTCTGTGGACAACGCAGTTAACATGGCCCCAGGGTTGGGGTAGTTACTCAGAAAAAGTAACTAGTTACAAGATACTAGTTACTTCTGAAAATTGTAACTAGATTACTTTACTAGTTACTACATTTGAAAAGTAACTTCACTACTAGTTACTTTACTTTCAAATGTTTTAAGCAAATGTCCAAATTTACCGCAAAGATACATGGACAAACATCATGGCCCTTTCATCACTTTATTTTTCAATTTTCAATAAAGGGCATCTCTTAGCCTTTCCACATAGTGTATTGTAATTGTAAACATGTAAAACAAAATGGCATATAAAACTCAGCCATTCACTTGAACGAACATTAACCCTGTCCACACTGTCTGACCAAAGAAATATGCCTCACTTTAAAATCTCATTGAGTTGACAGCAGTTGAAAGACACCTCTCGCCTGGACATAGAGTGCATTTTACTGTAATATTTTTGTCCTTTCGAGCAAAAAGTTAAAATAATGAGAATATCGCCACTGGCTGAACCCTCCTGTCTCCGTCTCATCCATTTTCCCGCTTTCCTCCTTCTACGCCAACCAATTATGTGACCATCAATTATGTGATACTGGGTTGTCAATGTCTACGCACCAGCAGCTACGTCACTCAAATCACTCAAATCGGTCTCTGTGGCAACAGTGCCCAGACAAGCAAGCACACAGGCAAGCATGCAAGCGCCACTAAAAGAGAACTTTTCGGACTGGCAAAAATGGCTTGGGTAACGCAGGAAAGCGCGTTCCTGAGGTCTAGTAAAGTAGTGTAGTTAACAATATTTTGAGTGTAATGCGTTACTTCACTTCGTTACCTATAATAGTAATATCGTTACTGTAATCCGTTACTTTGTAACTCGTTACCCCGAACACTGCATGGCCCTCCACTTCACCCTACTGCACCTGGACTCCCCAGCGTCCTACGCCAGGATCCTGTTTGTGGACTTCAGCTCTGCCTTCAACACCATCATCCCCGCCCTGCTTCAGGACAAGCTCTCCCAGCTGAACGTGCCCGAATCCACCTGCAGGTGGATCACAGACTTCCTGTCCGACAGGAAGCAGTGCGTTAAGCTGGGAACACACGTCTCTGACTCCCGGTCCATCAGCACCGGATTTCCTCAGGGCTGCGTCCTTTCCCCTCTGCTCTTCTCCTTGTACACCAATAGCTGCACCTCCAGTCATCCATCCGTCAAATTCTTGAAGTTTGCGGACAACACCACCCTCATTGGGCTCATCTCTGATGGGGACGAGTCTGATTACAGGTGGGAAGCTGACAACCTGGTGACCTGGTGAGTCAGAACAACTTAGAGCTCAATGCTCTTAAGACAGTGGAGATGGTTGTGGACTTCAGGAAGAATACAGCCCCACCCCCCATCACCCTGTGCGACTCCCCAGTCAACACTGACTGGGGAGTCCTTCTGCTTCCTGGGCATTATCCTCTCCCAGGACCTCAAGTGGGAACTGAACATCACCCTGGTCACCAAGAAAGCACAACAGAAGGATGTACTTCCTACGGCAGCTGAATAAATTCAACCTGCCAAAGACAATGATGATGCACTTCTACACAGCCATCATTGAGTCCATCTTCACCTCCTCCATCGTCTTGTACTCTGCTGCCACTGCCAAAGACAAAAGCAGATTGCAGCGTATCATCCGCACTGCTGAGAAGGTGATTGGCTACAATCTGCCTACCCTCGAGGACATGCACACCCCGAGGACCCTGAGGCAAGCGAGAAAGATTGTGGCGGACTCCTCCCACCCTGGACACTCTGTTCCAGCTACTCCCCTCCGGCAGAAGGCTGCGATCCATCAGGACCAAAACCTCACGCCACAAGAAATTTCTTTCCATCTGCTACTGGCCTCTTCAACAAGGCCAAGGACTCTCAGTGACATTTAACTATTATCTATTATTACTCTGTCCGACGCCTGTTGCACTACTCACAAGCCACCTTATTTGCACTATTGCCCATTTATATTCTTATTAGGGTTCCTCTGGCAGGAGGAAACCTATTGTTTTTGTTAGTTTTATTATTATTAGGGTTCCTCCGGTAGGAGGGAACCTATTGTTTTTATTAGTATTCTTATTATTATTTTTCTTCTCCTTGCGCCCCAATATCTCAAAAAGTCCCTTGTTATAAATTTTCTAATTTGGCACATTGATACTACATCCAAGTGGGTACCCCCACACCAAATATGGGCCACATCGGACCATAGGGGGCGCCACAGGCCACGCCCAAAAGTCACATTTTGATGGCATTTCCACCCCATTGCTCCAATTCTTCTGAAAATTGGTGTGCATGCCTCACTTGTCATGAGGAACAAAAAAAGACTTTTGGAAAATCTTAAAAATTCCTCTTCTCTGGAACCAAAGCTCTAATTGACTTGAAATTTTGTACAGATATGTACCATTGACATATTTAAATTTTTTACTTAAGACAATTGAATCAAATACAAAATGGCTGAAAGGGGTGTATTTATGTAAATGTCCACATTGCTTCAATATGTTTGTGTCACTAAATCAAATGTCATTTTGAATGATGGTTTTTCAAACCTAATAGGCTTTAAGGTGACACCCCCCTGAAGTACCCTGCAAAGTTTCACCTTGATATGTGAAAAAATATGACTGAATTACAGCTGTTTGAGCTTGGACAAAATCTGACAATGCTTGCCTTATTTTATTATCCAGTTACTGAACATGGCAAAGTCCAGATCTGGGAATGGCTCAATTGGATGAGATGTTGTGCTGGTAAACATAGGGTTGTAGGTTCAAAATCAGTTAAAGGACAGAACGCTTTTTTTGGACAGAACGGTTTCTGGTCTTCCGGTCAATCCTCCGGTTGTAAAACATAGCAATGAGTATTTCTTTGAGCCCATTACAACACTCCGATCATCTGTTTAGCGAGACTGTGTAAACCACTGCAAAACAAGCCAGTTTCACCACAGTAGCTAGCTACTTGTAGTCTACGCATGGTCGTGTCAGATTCACAACCGAGTTAGCTTTAATGAAGTATATTGATTGTTCAGGTGGATCCCTTGCCTGTTGCACAAATTCATTTCAGTTACCTAAGCCAGGACACATCGCCGCTGATGCTACGCATGATTTGAAATTCCCTTCCATGACAAGTTATGGCACCCCAAACAACCTTTGTAAAGAACTACGAGTAAGATATTCTTTACAGCAGCAACCCAGTCATCCCGTTTTTATGTCCCATATATAAATAGGACTAAATTACAGCTGTTTGAACTTTGAACAAATCTGACAATGCGTGCCATTGGAGAAATGTCTTATTTTCTGATACAAAAACGAAACAATTAAATGTCAAGTCTGTGAATGGCTTAGTAGGATGAGACACAGTGCTGATGTGCGAAAAGTGGTTGGTTCTAATCCAGTCAGAGGTATAAACTTTTTTTTTAATGACAAATTACAGTTTCAAGTCTTCTGGTTAATCCCAGTGTAACTATCTATTATGTCAATTTTACAACATTTTGCCATTTTGAAGGAGGAATCCGCCATTGCTGCTTGCAGCTATATTTATTATTATTATTATTATTAATCTTCTTCTCCTTGCGCCACAATAACTCAACATGTTATTGGTCACAATTTTTCTAATTTGGCACATTGATACTACATCCGAGTGGGTACCCACAGTTCCACTAGAGTTCCCCTGGGGGTGATCGCGGGCGAGTGCAAAATGAATGGGAGTCTATGGAGCTAGACGGCTAAATGTGTCTCTTTCGCCTGATTGTCGTTAAGAAATCTCAGATTTGATTGTAGTTTTTGCAAGTTCAACATGGATTATAGGTTGAAAGTTGAATGAACGATTACTTATGTCCTTTTGATTTCTTACAGGTTGAGTCGTTGTTGCCCATAACACGCTAGCATTCTGGTTAGTGAAGGACTGATTACGATCAGAGATTCGGCTTGATGGCATCCAAAGCGGAACCAGAATGTCAGAGCCCATCTACGGGCATTCTCTGAGAATGTTAATATGGACTTGTTCGCCCAAGTTCTTTTTTTGGGGGTAGCTGGCACTTTTATTTGCCTATCGTTTTAAGTATGTACTGTGAAATGTGTGTGTGTGAACATTTCGGCGTGGTCTTTAAAACATTTGCAAACTTAAACTCTTTCTAGCAAACTTAAGCTCCTGTATTGACAGGGAGAGCTTGTCAGCTGTGTTGTCGATGCCTCGAGAGAAAAAAGGAAGTGAATCAGAGCTTGCCAAAAAGCAGTATCTCTCGCTGTAGGATGTGTATGACATCATTGACATTTAAAAGAAATGGGCTGTGTAGTCGCTGAAAATGTGCTTATTTTATTGATGAAACGGCTCATTTGTAAATTTGCTCCGACTTTTCGATAACCTAGGGTATAGCCAAGAAAACCTACATCTCCGTCCTCAGGGTCAGCAATTCTCGCAAGGATGCTTGCAAGAACTTGCGTTCTTCGGATTGACAGACGATGGATGAAAGGAGTTGGCGATTTTGAAAGACTATTATGCAGCTAAAGGAAACTGCGTATAATTAGCTTGTATACATAACTGACTTCCCTTAAAGTCGAGCAGCAAAAGTGTGACTGAATACGTTATCCGCAAGGAGACAGCCATCACAGCATTGAGAAATGCTGGTGAGACATTGAGTGTTGGGCTGTTGGTAGCAATGGTTTTGAAGCAACTGCCAGAATCATTAAAACAGTTCGCTATTTATGTCACGCAAAGTGATGAGACAATACGTTTAGCAGAATTTTTGGCAAAACTCTAAACACATTCTCACTCACTAAAACATTTTGCACTGTGATGCACTTGTGTTGCAAAATGGTTAACATAGGCGGCAAATAGTAAACACAACTACAACACAGTTGTCATCTTTAAAACACAATGACTCTTAAATGTTCACACTTGTTTCTAATGATGTGATCTTCTCGCAAGTCCCAATACAAAGATGTGATGCTGAGGCAGAATACCGTAAATCTCACATTGACTTTGCAGTTGCACAACATTTGAGTTTCCTGTAATTTTTTTAAATTGCAGTTGGACTACTGTATTTTCATGCAAGTGCCGAATATAAAGACATACAATACTGTATTGCTTAAAGTACTTACAGTTGTAGCGGGGTTTGCTCGTTTAAGATTAGCAATACTTAATTTAATAATAAAGCATGTAGTTCTTGGGGGCACCACCTCTTATTGTTAAAGGGATAGAGGAAACCTTATTGAATAATATTGAAATAATAGCCTTCGTAATAATCAATCTAATCTTAAGTAGTGAATTCTATGAAAGTAGAGCAGATCAGATAACGGGAGTGATACGTGAGGATTATACACAATGATTTATTTAGGAGAATGTAATTATAATGAACAAATACCAGGTAAGTTATGGGTTAGTCAGAGTAGTACAGTGGCTGTATGCAAATGAGGGCGAGCAACACAATGGCTGTGTAGAGCGCGTGTGAAGGGGGGAGAGAGAGAGAGAGAGGGGTAGAGAGGGATAGGTAGGCCTTTGGGGTAACAATGGACGAGCAAGGGTAACTGACTTAGCAAGGGTTAAGTTAGCTAAATTGTAAAATACAATCAAACATCAACAATTTAATCACAACATGCCAATATATCACAAGTAAGAAATATTGCAAATCGTAGTTACTTTTGTCGGTTTGAAGAAAGAGTCAAGGGTTCGTTATGTCCAACGAATAGAAAGCGGAATCTCTCGTCAAAGTTCCGGGCGCTCAGTGAATGTGCCGATTGAGAGGAATAGGTTAGAGAGTGACGCGTTCACCTCAGTTTAATCCTACGAACAAGCGGGGGTGATTGTACGTTTGGGGGTTTTATACTCCAAAGAACAAGGGGGGGTCCCCGTGAAGGTGACCTCTTTCATTGGTCAGTTTCCCCCCACCTGGGCGTCGTCCTGAGATCTGCCTAGGTGTGAAGTAGCTGTACCTTTTGAGTTCCGTTATTTCAACTGTCCATGGAATGCTTAAACTTCAGAATATAACAATACAACATTCATAAATGGTTTTGTTAGTATGGTACAATCATTTTGATATCAAGATTGGCTGACTTAACTATCCTTGAAGGGAAGTTATAATCAAACCTCAATTAAACAACGTTCTAAGTAAATGAGAAAAACACACATTATAACACATCAACTACTGTCATTGAAATAGTGTCCATGAGCCATGTAGTCCTTGAGAATATGTTTGTAAATCCACATAAGAAAGTTCTTCCTTATAAATCCTTTGTCTGATACTGTAGGCCGTGTGGCATCTGTTTCTGACCCCATGCTGGGCCAGAAGCTTTGAAGCTTCTCCTCTGGGAGAAGGACAAAGGGGAAAGACCCTCTCCTTGTCGGGGGTAGGAGAAGGTGTGATGGTACCGTGTTTTGTCTGTGGACTGTGCTACACAGTATGCAATTTATTCAAAGTACTAAGTTGTGATTGTTATACTTTCTTTATTGCGAAATGCGTTTACTGCTGTATGTACAATGAACATATTTTTCTGTAACTACATGCTCTGGATGTTGTGTTCTCAATTTTTTTGTGTTGTGTCTAATGATTGCACCATAGTTTTTATATATTGTTTTGCTGTGTTTATGATCTGAAAGCATTGTTTGATCTTGAGCACAGGTTAAATGGTTTAGGGGCGAGTGCTTGATTTTGCCAGAAGAGTAAGAGGCAGGGGCGTCGTTAGACCCTTTTTACTGGGGCACGTGACCCAGTATGAATCTGCTGTGCCCCAGTAAAATCAAAAGTTTGAGTTTTAACAATTTACTTTTAGTCCGTGCATTAATGTAGATTGATAATCCCGGAAAAAAACGTACGCAGTATCCCAATAAACGCTTGTAAAATAAAGCAGTTTAACTGAAAACACAAACCGATGCACGCAGAATTCCATGTTAGCACACTCTTCTGAGCTTGCCAAATAGCCACTGCAGCACGCACACAGAAGTCCAGGCGTCGGACTCAGCACACAAGTCAGAATTGAGGTAGGCTAAGAAAACATTACAAAACTAAAGAAAGTTTCTAAATGATAAGCCTCATCATCTTCTTTTGACTAAAACATAAAAACAATATTACATGAAGCTCAAAACAGTATTTGTGCTCAAATGAATGCGAAAGAAAATTGTGCGCTCGCATTAGAACGGTCCAAGATGGCGCCGATGATGGCTGCCTCGGTCGTTAGGTGCGCTACTTTAACAAAGGCAATCTCACTCAAGAACTCCCAAAATATAGACAATTCATCAAATGCCCTACCAGAGAAGGAAACACCCTGGATCACTGCTACTCTACAATCAGCAAAGCATACCATGCGGTCCCCCGAGCAGCACTGGGTCACTCTGACCACGCCATGGTCCACCTGATTCCTGCATACAGGCAGAAGCTAAAGCGCTGTAAGCCTGCTGTGAGGACATCAAAACAGTGGACCAGTGAAGCTATGGAGGATCTGCGGGCGTGCTTGGACTGCACTGACTGGGACATGTTCACGACTGCTACCAATAGTCTGGATGAGCTCACAGAGGCTGTGACATCATACATCAGCTTCTGTGAGGACTGCTGTATACCAACACGCACCAGGGTAAGCTACAACAACGACAAACCCTGGTTTACAGCTAAACTCAGAAGGTTGAGGTCAGAGAAAGAGGCTGCTTTTAGGAGTGGGGACAAAGACAGTTTCAAGGAGTCGAAGAACAGGTTTAGCAAGGCGGTGAGGGAGGCTAAACGACTGTACTCAGAGAGGCTAAAACACCAATTCTCTGCAAACGACTCTGCTTCTGTCTGGAGAGGGCTCAGGCAAATTACCAACTACAAGCCCAGAGCCCCCCACTCCACTAACGACTCCCGCCTGGCCAACGACCTGAATGAGTTCTACTGCAGATTTGAAAGACAATTGGACAGTCTTGAACTACCCCTTCCCACCCAGGAGGCCTCCCACCTCCCCCCCTCTACAGTGACGACTCTCTCCATTCAGGAGGGTGAAGTTAACAGACTTTTCAAGAGGCAGAACCCCCGCAAAGCAGCTGGGCCGGACTCTGTCTCTCCAGCCACCCTCAAGCACTGCGCTGACCAGCTGTCTCCGGTGTTTACCCACATCTTTAACACCTCCCTTGAGACATGCCATGTGCCAGCCTGTCTCAAGTCCTCCACCATCATCCCTGTGCCCAAAAAGCCAAGGCCAACAGGACATAATGACTACAGACCCGTCGCCCTGACCTCTGTGGTAATGAAGTCTTTTGAGCGCCTGGTGCTGGCACACCTTAAATCCATCACTGACCCTCTACTGGACCCCCTGCAGTTTGCCTACAGAGCCAACAGGTCTGTGGACGATGCAGTTAACATGGCCCTCCACTTCACCCTACAGCACCTGGACTCCCCAGCATCCTATGCCAGGATCCTGTTTGTGGACTTCAGCTCTGCCTTCAACACCATCATCCCCGCCCTGCTTCAGGACAAGCTCTCCCAGCTGAACGTGCCTGATTCCACCTGCAGGTGGATCACAGACTTCCTGTCTGACAGGAAGCAGTGCGTTAAGCTGGGAACACAAGTCTCTGACTCCCGGTCCATCAGCACCGGATCACCTCAGGGCTGCGTCCTTTCTCCTCTGCTCTTCTCCCTGTACACCAACAGTTGCACCTCCAGTCATCCGTCCGTCAAACTCCTGAAGTTTGCGGACGACACCACCCTTATTGGGCTCATCTCTGGTGGACACGAGTCTGATTATAGGTGGGAAGCGGCCAACCTGGTGACCTGGTGCAGCCAGAACAACTTAGAGCTCAATGCTCTTAAGACAGTGGAGATGGTTGTGGACTTCAGGAGGAACACAGCCCCACTCACCCCCATCACCCTGTGTGACTCCCCAGTCAACACTGTGGAGTCCTTCCGCTTCCTGGGCACTATCCTCTCCCAGGACCTCAAGTGGGAACTGAACATCAGCTCCCTCATCAAGAAAGCACAACAGAGGATGTACTTCCTTCGGCAGCTGAAGAAGTTCAACCTGCCAAAGACAATGATGGTGCACTTCTACTCAGCCATCATTGAGTCCATCCTCACCTCCTCCATCACCGTCTGGTACGCTGCTGCCACTGCCAAGGACAAGAGCAGACTGCAGCGTATCATCCGTACTGCTGAGAAGGTGATTGGCTGCAATCTGCCTACCCTCGAGGACCTGCACACCTCGAGGACCCTGAGGCGAGCGAGGAAGATTGTGGCCGACTCCTCCCACCCTGGACACTCCCTGTTTCAGTCACTCCCCTCCGGCAGAAGGCTGCGGTCTATCAGGACCAATACCTCACGCCACAAAAACAGTTTCTTCCCTTCTGCTGTTGGCCTCTTCAACAAGGCCAAGGGACCACACTGACTCAAATGACTTATTGCTTAAAACACTCTGCTTTTGCACTGCACCACAACATGGTATCTTGTACATTTGTATTTTTTGTAATATTTGTATTTTTGTATTTTTATATTGTAATTTACGGCAACTTATATTTATTCCACTTAGTACTGCTAGTTTATGTACCCTTAGTATAGTTAGTCCACATATTTAAATTTTAGGTATATGTTTATTCTATGCACCTTCCTGCCAAAGCAAATTCCTTGTCTGTGCAAACTTTCATGGCGAATAAATCCCTTTCTGATTCTGATTCTGATTAACTATTGATATCCCTGCCAAAGTTGATATCAAACTTGTGGCCCTGAACTGTTGTATAGTGGGTAGGGGTGGAACGGTACATGTATTCGTACCGAACCGTACGGTACGGGCGTCACGGTTCGGTGCATGAAATTACACAGAGAATACACGGTATAAAATAAATGAAACTTGTCTGCAAATTAATTAATGTAATGCGGAACTGCTGTTAGATACTCGTGTTCTTTAGGGACATCTAATCTGTAGCTCTGATTGGTGCCGCCGTGAGCCTTAGCAGCACTAAGGATGAGTATGGCGAGTGATGGCGACCCACAAGAGATAGAGGACCCGCCGGCCTTTTTAAGATTTCAAGTTTGGGAAAACTTCGGTTTCTCATTCAGTTACAGTAGTATAGGCGAGAGAGTGGAAATACATCTAACATGCTAACGCATATAACGCATCTGGTGTGCTAAATGACAAAAAATATCCGACGCCATCACCCAGGTGTGCCAATCACTGGAACGAGACCCCCAAAAAATTCAAATTCTCCCTACAGTGCTAAACCAGCCATTAGATACACATACAAATAGGGCCCCAAAAATTACTGACGCAATCGGAATTTACATGTAATCTTCAATGCGCCGTATTCAGTAGAGGAACCTGGTTTGTTTTGCTTTTCCCTCCATTGTACCGAACTCGTAACGAACCGTGATGTCTGAACCGCGGTATGAACCGAACCGTGACTTCAGTGTACCGTTCCACCCCTAATCCACGGTGTGTAACATTAGCAATGTAAGGGCTGAGAATGTTGCTAAAATAAATTAAGGAGTGTGACGGGAAACGGAAACGTTAACTTAGGTATTCATCGGGAAATTAAAGCACATCGAATCGCAGTCTTAAAATCCTCTCCCGGAGTATAATTAAGTGTAAGGCAGAGTTTCTGGATACACGTACAGCATGTGTCTCTGTAAGGTCAAGAGGTCATACAGCGAGGCCCCCTCTGAGCAGAATATAGCATGCAGTCCAGACTGAGGGGAGACAGTGAGGAAAATCATGTACAAGTAAGGTTTATGTGATTAACGACCACTTCACCTGCTGAACGTTCTCGGGTGGCAATACATTGACCACTGAAGACCCGTTAAGGAAGCAATTCTGTGTCATTCTATATATGTAATGTCCAACTCATGTATTTAAGCACAACTGAGAGACAGAGTTCTCACTCATGCCATCAGCTCGTCTTGAACTGATTGTTTGATCCGGGCTGCTCGACTAATAAACCAAAGTCAACTCCTTTCCTTTGTCGTGACTCCTTCCGGCCTGCCTTCTCCAGAATTGACATCTTATCACTAAGCGAATGAAATTTTGTTCGAGATCGGTCGACTGAACCAGCAATAAAGTTTGGCTACTTAAAGACACCTTACACTCATGAAGTATGTTCTAAATGGCATAAATGCTGCCAATTAATAATTGACGTAACAACTTATTGTAAATGGTCAGTAGCCTAGCCTATCGATTAAGGTAGGCCACTCTGAAGCATTTACACTGCCTGCTTCATTTGATCTTGATAGGCTAAGTATTCTGTAGCAAATAATAACAATAAACCCACTTTTTATTAATTAAAACTACTTCAGCATAATAATGCTCCTAAAATATAAACCTGAGCAAAGGCATCAATCGCTATCGAATCAACAGACAATTTAGCTAGCAGGGAAGAATACAAACAACGAAAATCACTAGTTAACTTGATTTACATTTGCAAGAACTATAGACTTATAAAATAACAGGCTTAAATGGAACTGACAACATAAATTATACGATTTACAGTTCTCAAGGACGCACACACGCAATCTCAACTGCGGTGTGAAGCGCGTGTCCGTGCAATTCTCCGACATGCACTCTAACAATCACTGCTGATAGACAGCCAAAAATTTTGTACAGCCTGATTTCTGATACCGTGGCGGCAGAAATTTAGCCATAGAGGAAACACTGCCCTATATATTATCATTCCAGGTTAAGAATACCAATGGAGGCTGCGTTGGAAATCGTAAATCAAACTTTTGTCAGCATTTTGAGTGGAAATTTCCTTTGCATTTTTACAGGTGTATTCGTGCACGTCGGGCTGCCCTCGCAGCGGAACGACAGTTTACTGGCCGCTCTTGAAACATAATATTGAGAACATTCGCTGACATGCATTGCACGCGTGATGAACACAGCTTTGTTTTTTGTTTTTCATTGCAGACTTTGTTTTGCCTTTGGCGCTCGGGATTTGTCATTGGTGCTCGGGAAAACGGCTTTGGCGCGCGCCAAAATTTTCTCTATGCAGGAAAAACCCTGGATAGAAATTAAGTTTGTCATGGACAAGCATGCAAACAGGTCAGGGCTAAAAAAGGTGAGAAGGATACGGCGTACCCACGACCCTCTAGGTCCGGGGGGGGCATGCTCCCCCAGAAGAAATTTTTTTACATTTTAAGTTAAACGCATCAATCTGTTGCACTTTAAGAGCAAAACCTTGAACTTGCTTTCTGACGGGAATTTTGTTCTGCAGTTCGGCAGTGTTCAACTTCAGTTTGGTTCAGTTGTCAACGGACTGCTCAGTGTTGCAGACTTTGGAAAAAAACTCTCCCCACTCTGCCCCTGATTGGCTGTGAGGTTTAGGCATTAGGAGTGACGATTGGTTCAAGAGCCGGTGGTAAAGTTTCAAAGCACGGGTAAAATGCTTTGTTGGCCACGGCCACGACACCCCTCCCCCCCAAAAAAACATTTTCTCATCGGATCTGCACGAATCACGTAGGTTACCCATTTTGGTTTCAAAAAGGTGAGTTTCACTTAAAAGGTGAGGAGTTTGCATGCCTGCATGGAAAACCTGCAAGCGAGTAGGTTAGGTTCCCAGAGTAAGTTACCATGGACACTGACTAAAAGTTTTTGTTACCTCTCTTTCTGGAATGGAAAACATCAACCTCCTTTGCCTCATTTTAGGGTTACCCAACTCAGGGTTTTCACTAAACCCGCTTTCTGCAATACCCCAGATAGCGGCTCACATGAGCCCTGAGTTTTCAGACAGTGTTACTGACAGTGATCGCTTCCAGTAAACTTGTTAGCCAGTTTTCCCAAATATATTTCAAGCTTATTTACGCTTTTTGGGCATATTTTCAGTTGGCAGATGGTAATGTTTGAGTTGCGATTCCAGTTGAGATACTGCCAGTGACAACTTTGTTCGATATAGATTAGGACCATTTTGACACAGGATTGCCCAATTTCTTCGTTTTGATGCAACTGTGTCAACTATGTGAGGCTGCAACATAGCCTATCGCCATTCTCTCTTGCACTAAGAGAAATGACAAGAGAACCCTGTTTCATTCTACACTAAAATCTTAGAATTTTGAAGTGTAAATGAGCAGCAACAAATGCATGCTTTTTAATCTATGCCATCTTCATAAATAATAAGGCCTACTTATTTAAAATATACAGAAATATCAGTCATAACATTTCAGTAACTATTTCTCCCCTCTTTGCTCATTGAAGCAAATTTGGTTTTAGGCTACAACCAATATTCAGCTGCTTTCAAAGGGGCTGGCTAGCGAACAGAACGTCTATGTAAAGTGGATATAATTTGAGATATATAGATCAGTGATTTAATTTATATGACAATGTGTTACTACATTTCCAATGTGCCACTACATTGCAAATGTACAAGCACTATATAGTACATTAGGCCTACAATTATGACAACTGGCTCAACCATTGTGCATGTAATGACTTCTGTTATTAACATAATGTTTAGATGTTTGTGCTGGTAAGACAATTTAACAGAGAACTCAATTTTGATCAACATAACACAAGCAATTTATAACGTAGGAAACAGCAGACAAGTGAAGGCTACATAATTGTTTGCATGAATGTAGGCTTCCACAGCATTATCAATTTGACTAGAATAGATGTGGAGGTTAAAGGTGTCTGAGTGGTTAGGGAATCGGGCTAGTAATCAGAAGGTTGCCAGTTTGATTCCCGGCTGTGAAAAATGACGTTGTGTCCTTGGGCAAGGCACTTCACCCTGATTTCCTTGGGGGAATGTCCCTGTACTTACTGTAAGTCGCTCTGGATAAGAGCGTCTGCTAAATGACAAAAAAATGTAAATTTAAAAAAATGTAAACAATTTGAATTTCAATTGTGATCTGAGAAACATTGGTACCAAAACCACTGAGAAGAAATGTCATCACCAGCTGCATCACGGGCACTGCATCTATAATTCCAGAAATCTGTGTGTGTGTGCCATGGGCACTATGCTCTCGTTCCTTAAATTTTGCAAGAAGTGGACATGCCAAAAAATGTTTTTGTGTTGTAGAAAAGTTTTCCAGTGACACATGCACGAACCTCAGCTCACCACCTTTAAATAATTAAGGTTATAACCTTTAAATACAACGGGTTGTAACCAGCAATCCAATTTTAGTTGTTTACAGTTTAAATAGAGAAAAATTGTAAATAGTGAATACTAGTAACATGGTTTGTGACATAAATGTAAGTGGCAGTGTTGTTATAAGGTACCTGGTATTTAATTTATTTATTCTGTCTTCAGATGTCTCACTGTTGCTGTTTGGGATTTACTGTTCAAACTAAGAGGAATGTTATATCCTTCACAACAAGGTTGTCGCCACCACAAATACACATCAGTTGAACACAAATGTAAGTAAATATAAGAAACAGAAATGAGGACTAGATTCAGAAAATTAAGTGATGGTGAATAAATATTCCCAGCAAGTATTTACAATGTGGTCTCCTCTCGGCATGCCACCCACCATTACAGGTATGGCGCTTCAAAGTTTCACCAAAATGTTATCAAAGAAGTCATCTTTAAAATAGGTGGTTTCATGGATTTCCATGAAAACTAGCAATCAACAAAACAGCTTGTTTCAAGAGGTTTTAGTAGTTCTGTACATTCCATGTCACATTCCAGTGCTTTACTGGTGCACCAAATATAGGCCATGTCATCATATCATCACATTGTTATCATATCTAACATACCAGTGATGGTCACGTCACGGTTGACTGGGATGACAAAAGCCCACTGTACAGTATATGCCTCCTTCTGTAGATTGACACTTCCCAAGCTTTTTCTCATTGTCAGGGAAAACCATATTTTATCTAATATTTTTCTGCAAGATTGCTGTTTGCTGACCTCCTCTTAATGACCTCTAGGACTGAATGTGCTCTGTGTTCCCAAAGTCCTCACAATTTACAGCTTTGTGGAATATACCCTTTCCCATACCTTTCCTCTGGTTTATCACCCAAGTGTGACGTTCAAGTAAGAAAAGAGGGGACAAAGTGAGAGGTTAGGCTACATGAGGGAAAGGAGAAATGAAAACATTTGGGGAAAATAATGGAAAAAGGAAAACCAAATGAGAGAGTAAGATAATAGTACTTACGCTTACTCGTTAACAAGATCTGATTAAAACCTGCCATCACAATTGAGCAAGGACCACCCTAAATACAATTTAGAACTTAATTTGTGCTTTTAAACCAATAATTTCCAAATGAATAGTAAGCCTCAGTGTTAAGTTCAAACCACAGCCAATATTCAATTTCAGACAGGCTTTAAACAGGGCCATAATGAATGGTAGTCACCCTGTCAAAGAGCAGCATTCAGGCTGCAGTGACTTCCACTGACTTTAACAACTGCATCATTTAGAGGGTAAGAAGGGCTCTCGCTCTATGGGCCTCTTGGCCCAATAGAAGGGAAAATGACACGTACACACACCTCTGAACTCCACAGACTGAAGAATAAATATACTTCATATTGACAAATTTCTACATATCAAATGCTTTTCCATTTCTCTGGTTAACTATTGATTGGGGTTTATAATTATTCAGAATTATTCTGCGCAAAAATGAAACATCACAGGACATGAGTAACTTTACAAGACAGATTCTCTTGTGCAACTAACGTCAGAATTGAAACCCATCTTCGAAGGTCATGATCTTGACACAAATTTTGAAATCTGAAAGATCAACCACGAAAGAATCTTATAACCATTCTGTCATTTCAAATATCAGATCTAAGAGCACATGTGAAAGCCTGCTTATCAAACACACATAACTCAAGTTATAGCTAGTTTTTCCAGTTAAATACTAGGACATGACCATATCTTAAGTTGCCATTAATACAAAGCTGTACTGTACCACTTGCATTTTTTGATTCTCCTGAAAATTTAACTGCAGGCCGAAATAGTAAAGTCCCGGCCAGTTAAGAAACTTACCTGTGTAGACAGTGGCCACCAACAGACCTATAATGAAGACAAGGGGCCTGCCAAGACTGCTGTTGGGAATCATGGTTCCTGGGATGAGAGTAGGAGCACAGTGGACTGAAGCACCTATAAAACGGGTTTAGTAAGACTGACTCTGGGTGAAGATGAAGTAAAGAGGGCTAGACTGGAAGGTGAGAGGGTGAGGAGGGGAATGTGGATAACTGTCTGGACAGTGAAGACTTTGTCAACACCTCAGCTGAAGGCCCACCCACTACATGCTGACCAAACATTCTCTCTCACTTGGTTGTATTCATCTGCTGATTTCAATTTTTTTAAGTCAGTCTAGTCCCCCTCTCCCCTACCCCATTAGTACTCGTTCACCAAGTCACTCATCCTCCACTCACTTCTAACTTGGTTATGGATGGTTACTTACTGGCCAAGGTGACGGCACCACTTTCCCTGGTCTCTCTCTGTATTATTGGCAGCTGTGTTCCTCTTGCCCCCTCTGGATGCTAGAGCCAAGTCTGGCAGAAGAACATACCTAGTACCTGTCTCACACAAGCAAGGGAGAGACCCAAATATAGCACTTTGAATCCTTGATTTGTGGTTTACTCATTTTTGTAAAACAACTCTAAAGAGAAGCCCATAATTAACCATGAATCAGAGAGGCATATGACCAAAACAATTTACTGCAGTGAAATTAAAGGCAGGATCGGTAAGTTTAGCAAACCTAGCAATTCTGGCTTGAGTTTTTAAATATTCAAACCAAAATATCCCACCCCATCCCCTCAAAGCCACTCCCCCAAAACACATGAACATGCTGCCTAACTACTGCCAGGTAGTGCCCTGTCTTATCATTGCATTTGGTCCGAATGACGACCAATCATTAAGATTGGTCTGAACTATATTATTCGTATTTATTACAGTCCTGCGACAGATATTGGATTTCATTACATTTTACAGTCAAACCTTTAGATTTACTGGTTGCATTCAGGATGTGAAGTTAATTTCAGCAGATATGAGTGTGTCTCAACATTACCAATCCTCCCTTTAATCAGTAACATGTTCATATTCAGCTAAAGCACGCCAAAGGCTGTATTCGCACCCAGTAAACTATCAGTTTAGCAAATCATTATTTAAATTAATTCTGTTAATGTGCATGTAGTTCGACAAACAACTATTGCCAACGGTTCATACAGACACAAAAGAGGTGGAAACAGCCCGCACAAGAGACTGTTTTATTTCATACCGCAATAAAAAAGTATGACTCCAACAGTTCATTTCTATATATTATAATACAGATGCAGAATTGAAAGTTTATTCTTTAAACAGCCTAGTATTTTACAAGAAATAGATAACTACTTGGAACTTTAAACATGTCCTTAAAACAGGACATATATGGGCACAAATCTTGGGTGCTACTTGCCATCTTGGACCAAAAACAACCGGCAGAAATTAGGAGTTGAAAGGGAAATTAATGTTTTAAGGAGTTTGGAAACTTTCAATAAATAATAAAAAAAAATCTTGACACTTTCCAGAAACTTCTTTCCCCACCACCCAATCCATATGTCCACCTCTGTAAAAGTCCATTGGGAATAAATGTAATTTGGAACTGTTATTGCAGGTTATTGATGGATGGACAGACCAATAAAAGATGGACTAAACTTCTTCTCCGTTCCACCACTTTGTGTGGGTCCCCATGCGCCCTCTGAAATTGGATGTTTTGATATTTTTTCTCCCTTTCCCTGAAAGGGTTAAAAATTATGTTTTTGGACAGAGTGATAGATGGACCCCTGCCTCCCATCACTGAGGGAAATTTGGAATAAAAAAAACACAAAAAAAAACAGTTTAGGATTTTAGACGTTGGAGGTAAAATGGCAGCCGATCCGAGTTGATATAGTCAGTGGGGTTGGCAGCAGTCCCTCAAAAGTCCTCCACCGTCTCAATCTCACCCATGTTTAACCGTTCAGATGACGCATTCACAGAAAAACCTGAGAAAAGTATAAAACCATAAGAGACACGCAAGAGGGTACATGGAGGTGAATGCAGTTTTATGTCTTGTATGGGGTCACCGCAAGTCTTTTAGCGCCACCTACAGTAAGTACAGCGGTAAAGGAAAAACTGATTTATTTAACAGCACTCGAAAGTTTCCCCTCACCAAGCAGGCTTGGGTCTGCGCGGACCATCTTCTGTTTTTTCTTCTTCTTCCCTGAGGTGACGGTCTCAAAGCGCGGCTGCTGTAGGCTGGTGTGGTTGGACTGAAACACGGATGAGGACTCTGTTCCACCCCACACCGAATCCTAGGAAACAGTCGCAAAAACGGTTACTATTGCTGGGAAATAACCCTAAATAGGGACATTGAGATGTCGTTTTACTTTGTGTAACAGGTGCCCTACAGCGTTACTTTCCCCCCTTCCTGACCTTCAAAGATGCCAAGTTGCTGTTATTTTCAGGGGGCTGGGAGCTAAAACAAAGCCCCATTAATTGATTTACTTGGCCAAACTCATTAGGCACTTAAATACCTATAGCTTGGTTAGTGACTTTAATATGTTGTTCATTCTAAAAATGCTATTCAAACTCCCCCTCACCTGCTGCTGCTGGTTTTGGCCAGCCTGTTTCTGCTGGTTGGCGTTCTGCTTGGCACGGCGGTCCAGGAACTGCTTGGCAAACTCCTTGGCCTCAGGCGTGTCCCCCAGGTATGCCCGGACATAATCGTGCACCTCGTATGGAGAGTCCACTTCCTTCAGGAAGGATGCAAATGTGGGCACTGGACACGGGAATGACAGAATGGGAGGCAGGAGAATACTTATCCAGTTATGGTTTGGTTGGCATGTCCATCCAAAATATATTACCAATAGTTCTGCCATCAGTTAGGCCCTTGATGATTGAGGGTAGGGCTACAGTAAGTCAACTAGCTAGCAATTACAACTAGCATATACTGTAGTTAGTATGTATGCAATGACGCAATACAAAGCATAGCAACCTCAGTAGATAATTTTGTTTAATTAAACAAAAAATCCCCTTTTGACCCGAAACCAGAGATGTGACATCTAGTGTGTGTGTAGTCCTGCCATGCCAGCTTTCCCTTTTAGATAGATGCCAATTCGGCTCTGTGACTACCTGTACAGTCAGCAGTATGCCATCCCCCTGTTTCGTGTTCATACTGCAAGGCATTATAAAGAAACAACATTCCCACCCTGAATATGCGGTGTAAAGGCAGCTACTTTAAATTGCAACAAAAATAGCTAAATAAGATTATGCAGATAGGTTTGAAGCTCCTTAACAGACAGCACAATCTCTGTAGTTCATAAAATATATATGAAGCCCACAGTGGAAATGATATGGAAATAAAAAAATTAAAGATGTTGGCAAGTTATGCTTTGTGAAAAGTCTCAAAAAGTAAGGAAATTCAACCAGGTGAGACCACTACAACCCTAACTCGACCAATGCACAAACAAGGTTTATTTCTGTCCACCATGCCTGGTAGCTGAGATGTGGTTACTTTGCAATGTGGCTAGTAACTGTTCTTTGACCCTGACCACCAAAATACTGTAGAATGATGCACTTCTGATCCTTGATCTTCTGCAGTATTTTCTACATGTAATTTGGAGTGTCTGTGTCTGTTAAATGAATAAAATGTCAATGTACATGGCTATTACACCTGTTACAGCACTGTATCTACGCTGTTCTACTGTACGAACTGTACAAAAATAAAATTAAAATGATAATAGCATGCATACAATTTTGTTTTTGTTTTTAATGTAATAAAGCTGAAGCTCAGATAAGTGCGTTGGACCAATTTACCATCCAGGTTGTTGGCGGTGTTGAGCATATGCAGAGTCTGTTCACACCACTGCATGAAGCCGTCCTGCTGGCTCTTACTGACCCCCTGAAACAGCTTCAGCAGCTTCTCCTCTTCCTCCACCTTCTTGTTGGCACGCCCACTGACCGAGTTACTGCACAGACACATAATGGGAGAAATTATACACCACTAAAATGTCAGTTCAAAGAACTGCATGTAAACCCATGTATCTTGAACAATGAAAGGAGAGAAACAAGTCCTGGTCTACAAAGGAAGGGTGGGAAAGGAAAAGATAAATTGAGAAAAATACACTGCAGTGGGTACCTTAAGTTTGCATTCCCCTTGTTGTTCTTTGGAGGGTTGCCTTTTTTGGTAGCAGGGGGAGGGGGCAGGGAGGCCTCTTTCACTGCCTCATCCCAGAAGCCAATGTTGGAGTTATGGGTGTCACCCCAAATGCTGCTAGGATCGGAACCCCAGTTGGAGCCTCCAGTGGCTGCGTTTACCGCCCCCCACACTGATGAGCTCAGTGTGGTCTAGAGAAAAATGATGGTAGTCACTGTGAGAAGCTGTTACTGTGAACACCGTATATGCCACTATGCAATTATTTTATTAGCCACCTATGCGTTTCTATCTTTTCTTCTTCTCATTATTAATATTGGTGGCCAAGCAGCAAAGTAAGTAAGTAAGTAAGACTTTATTTATATAGCACATTTCATACAAGAATTGTAGCTCAAGGTGCTTTACATAAAATCAATAAAAACAATAATACAAGTGATAAATAATTCAAACAATATTAAAAATCCCAATAAGATCTCTGTTCAAGAGAGAAAACAACTTTAAAAAGTAGGAAAACCCTTTTGAGATAAAATTACTTAAATGCTTCGGTAAAAAGGTAGGTTTTAAGCTGTCTTTTAAAAATGTCTAGAGTGTTAGCTTCCCTAATATTTATGGGTAATTTGTTCCATAGTTTTGGGGCGTAATTGACAAAGGCCGAATCACCAATCTTCTTATGACTGCTTCTGGTGACCTCTAATAGGCCTGCATTTGATGATCGCAGTGTTCTAGCTGGTGTGTAGTTTATAAAGGAGTTAGCAATGTAGCTAGGTCCTTGTCCGTGTAGAGCTTTGTATGTGAGGAAAAGGACCTTAAAGTCAATTCTGAAGATAACAGGGAGCCAGTGTAAAGTAGCTAGGACAGGACTAATGTGTTCTCTCCTTTTAGTTTTGGTTAATAATCTAGCTGCAGAATTTTGAATGAGCTGTAGTCTTTCAGTGGTTTTCTTGGGAAGCAAAGCTTAGGGTTCCTTAGGGAAACCTATTGTTTTTGTTAGTATTCTTATTATTATTATTATTGGGTGTGCTCAAGCCTTCGGCGAGAGCACAACCTTTGTTCTCTCATATATATTTATTATTATTCTTTTTATTATTTATTTTTTCCCCCCTTAGCCTCAGTCAATATTTGGACTACATTGACAACCTAGGTGTCAAAAGTTTCGTCTTGGTAGCGATTGAGTTGCTTGTATTTTTATTTACACTCCGTTGCACAGTTTAGGAGGTTACACAATTTTTGTGGCAAAAAGTGTCTTCTGTCAACCAAGGGTACTCAGTGCTAGCCTACGTCACTACGTCAGCACACGTTAGCAACGATGCATGGATACAACGTGATAGACGTTCTAGCACGCAAGTTGGAGCTTGGATTATGAGTGAAAAATGCCAACCCCCAAAATTACCAACCATTGGGCTTTGTTGAGAAAGCAATTTCGAGTGGAACTGCCATCTCGGATTTTTGATTTAGGTCGTGGAAGTCTAATTTGAGCGAGTGCGGGTCGCCCGTGAGACTGCCTAGGCGGCAGCCATGCAAGCATCATAGTAGTCTAGTATTTTCGTAATTTTATAGTTCGGTCAATTCTACACCAAAAAAACAGAAGGAGGGCAATGTTATATGACTATTGTGAAGACAGCCAGATGGTGAGATTTTTATGTAGGTTGCTGTAAAAACTGATTGGTTTGCTACGTGAGAGCCCCGTCAGCCTCCGTTGACGATTGCGTCAGCTGTTGTCGATCTTGGATGAGTATTTGCTTAATTTCACTCGTACGAGGGTCAATTCTACATCAAAAATCAGAAGGAGGGCAGTGTTTTAAAGATATGGCGATTGCGAAGACAGCCAGCGGGTCAGCATATTTTTGTGATTTGTGTCAAACTTGGAATTTGAGTGACACCGCGGCTTGTTTTGACGTTAGCCTCAGTCAGACTCGGCTCGCCCACTGGCAGTGTGTAGTACTGTCTTCAATGCCACAGCTAAACTTTGTCAAAAGAAACATTCTCATTTCTGGCACTTTCAAACAATCAGTGAAATGTGGAGCAACAGCAGCTAGCTTGCCTCTAGCAAACTTATTTTGAATTAGCCATTTCCCCGTACATTAATGTCAAACTTATTTACGTTTTGGGGGCATATTTTCAGTTAGCAGACGGTACTGTTTGAATCGCGATTCCATACTGCCAGTGACAACGTTGTTACAGTAGCTTGTTTCAAAGGGGGGGGGGTCGCAGCTGTTTCAAAGGGTGTTCTTAATGAAATATGCAATATGAGTAGGCTAAATGCTTGAAAATATCACTAGAAGGGAAAAACTTAGAGGACGGACCCACCTGCAACCGACGCAAACAAGCACACCCTACAATTTCCCCTGAAATTGTACCCTCTCTAGTTATTATTTTTCCTCTTCTCCGCTAAATGGCTCAATAGCTCAAAAAGTCCTCAACCCAATTTTTTCAAATTTGGCCCAATGATACAACAGGTCACTCACTACTCCCAGACCGCTAATGGCCCATGTACGCCCATAGGTAGTGCCTGAAAATTGGTATACATGGCTTATTTCTCATGGGGAACAAGCCTCAAGAACCCATAACGTCCGCCATGATAGATTTTGCTGTACTGTCCAAATTTGGTACAACCTTCAAAACCCTTCTCCTCATGGACCATAGATCCAATCAACTTGAAATGTGTAACAGCTGTGTAGAATACATGGCTTTATATAGGGTTACATGGAATAAGAAATGCAATACAAAATGGCTGAAAGGGGTGTATTTATGTAAATCTTCACATTGCCTCAATATCTTTGTGTCAATAAATCAAATATAATTTTGACTGATGGTTTTTAAAACCTAATAGGGTTCAAGATGACATCACTCTGAAGTACCACAAACAATTTCACCTTATGTCAATATATGACTGAATTCAATTGAATTGCTCCACAGCGCACGCTCCAAATTCTCAGACTCATCCTGCCCCTTGACACCTGTCCCGCTTTGCATTGTGTCGCACAGCATTTTGACCCCTTGTCCTGCACGTCGCATATTGAAAATCAGAATCAGAATCAGAAAGGGATTTATTCGCCATGAAAGTTTGCACAGACAAGGAATTTGCTTTGGCAGGAAGGTGCATACAATAAACATATACCTAAGATTTAAATATGTGGACTAACTATACTAAGGGTACATAAAATAGCAGTACTAAGTGGGATTAGAATAGAATTAAATATACAGTAAAATAAAATATAAGTTGCCGTCAATTACAATATAAAAATACAAAAATACAAATATTACAAAAAATACAAATGTACAAGAAACCATGTTGTAATGCAGTGCAAAAAGCAGTGTTTTAAGCAAGAAGTCATTGAGTCAGTGTTGCCCCTTGGCCTTGTTGAAGAGGCCAACAGCGGAAGGGAAGAAACTGTTTTTGTGGCGTGAGGTATTGGTCCTGATAGACCGCAGCCTTCTGCCGGAGGGGAGTGACTGAAACAGGGAGTGTCCAGGGTGGGAGGAGTCGGCCACAATCTTCCTCGCTCGCCTCAGGGTCCTCGAGGTGTGCAGGTCCTCGAGGGTAGGCAGATTGCAGCCAATCACCTTCTCAGCAGTACGGATGATACGCTGCAGTCTGCTCTTGTCCTTGGCAGTGGCAGCAGCGTACCAGACGGTGATGGAGGAGGTGAGGATGGACTCAATGATGGCTGAGTAGAAGTGCACCATCATTGTCTTTGGCAGGTTGAACTTCTTCAGCTGCCGAAGGAAGTACATCCTCTGTTGTGCTTTCTTGATGAGGGAGCTGATGTTCAGTTCCCACTTGAGGTCCTGGGAGAGGATAGTGCCCAGGAAGCGGAAGGACTCCACAGTGTTGACTGGGGAGTCACACAGGGTGATGGGGGTGAGTGGGGCTGTGTTCCTCCTGAAGTCCACAACCATCTCCACTGTCTTAAGAGCATTGAGCTCTAAGTTGTTCTGGCTGCACCAGGTCACCAGGTTGGCCGCTTCCCACCTATAATCAGACTCGTCTCCACCAGAGATGAGCCCAATAAGGGTGGTGTCGTCCGCAAACTTCAGGAGTTTGACGGACGGATGACTGGAGGTGCAACTGTTGGTGTACAGGGAGAAGAGCAGAGGAGAAAGGACGCAGCCCTGAGGTGATCCGGTGCTGATGGACCGGGAGTCAGAGACTTGTGTTCCCAGCTTAACGCACTGCTTCCTGTCAGACAGGAAGTCTGTGATCCACCTGCAGGTGGAATCAGGCACGTTCAGCTGGGAGAGCTTGTCCTGGAGCAGGGCAGGGATGATGGTATTGAAGGCAGAGCTGAAGTCCACAAACAGGATCCTGGCATAGGATGCTGGGGAGTCCATGCTGTAGGGTGAAGTGGAGGGCCATGTTAACTGCATCGTCCACAGACCTGTTGGCTCTGTAGGCAAACTGCAGGGGGTCCAGTAGAGGGTCAGTGATGGATTTAAGGTGTGCCAGCACCAGACGCTCGAAAGACTTCATTACCACAGAGGTCAGGGCGACGGGTCTGTAGTCATTATGTCCTGTTGGCCTTGGCTTTTTGGGCACAGGGATGATGGTGGAGGACTTGAGACAGGCTGGCACATGGCATGTCTCATGGGAGGTGTTAAAGATGTAGTTAAACACCGGAGACAGCTGGTCAGCGCAGTGCTTGACGGTGGCTGGAGAGACAGAGTCCGGCCCAGCTGCTTTGCGGGGATTCTGCCTCTTGAAAAGTCTGGTACCTTCATCCTCCTGAATGGAGAGAGTCGTCACTGTAAAGGGGGGGAGGTGGGAGGCCTCCTTGGTGGGAAGGGGTAGTTCAGGACTGTCCAATTGTCTTTCAAATCTGCAGTAGAACTCATTCAGGTCGTTGGCCAGGCGGGAGTCGTTAGTGGAGTGGGGGGCTCTGGGCTTGTAGTTGGTAATTTGCCTGAGCCCTCTCCAGACAGAAGCAGAGTCGTTTGCAGAGAATTGGTGTTTTAGCTTCTCTGAGTACAGTCGTTTAGCCTCCCTCACCGCCTTGCTAAACCTGTTCTTCGACTCCTTGAAACTGTCTTTGTCCCCACTCCTAAACGCGGCCTCTTTCTCTGACCTCAACCTTCTGAGTTTAGCTGTAAACCAGGGTTTGTCGTTGTTGTAGCTTACCCTGGTGCGTGTTGGTATACAGCAGTCCTCACAGAAGCTGATGTATGATGTAACAGCCTCTGTGAGCTCATCCAGACTATTGGTAGCAGTCGTGAACATGTCCCAGTCAGTGCAGTCCAAGCACGCCCGCAGATCCTCCATAACTTCACTGGTCCACTGTTTTGATGTCCTCACAGCAGGCTTACAGCGCTTTAGCTTCTGCCTGTATGCAGGAATCAGGTGGACCATGGCGGGGTCAGAGTGACCCAGTGCTGCTCGGGGGACCGCATGGTATGCTTTGCTGATTGTAGAGTAGCAGTTATCCAAGGTGTTTCCTTCTCTGGTAGGGCATTTGATGAATTGTCTATATTTTGGGAGTTCTTGAGTGAGATTGCCTTTGTTAAAGTCGCCTAGCACAATAACCAAGGAATCCGGATTTTCATGCTCCACACTCAGTATCTGGCTGGCGAGCACACGTTGAGCCTCGTTGACGCTAGCCTGCGGAGGCATGTAGACGCCAACCAGAATGAATGATATAAACTCTCGTGGCGAGTAAAAAGATCTACAGTTAATAAAAAATGATTCCAGATCAGGAGAACAGTGCTGCAGAATCACTGTCACATCTTCACAGCAGCCACTGTTAATGTAAAAACAAATACCACCACCTTTCGTTTTGCCAGAGAGCACAGGGTCACGATCCGCTCTCAGCAGTTTGAAACCTGCTAGCTGTAGCGCAGAGTCTGGGATCAGTTCACTCAGCCATGTCTCCGTAAAGCACAAAACGGAAGATGAATGAAAGTCTCTATTTTTCCACACCAGTAGCTGAAGTTCATCCAGTTTGTTGCTCAGTGAACGCACGTTGGAGAGAAATATCCCCGGTAACGCTGTGCGTGCCCCACGCCGACGGAGTCGCACCAGAGCACCGGCTCGTTTGCCTCTCCTACGGCGCTTCGCTGCTAGGACAAAGCCGAGGGTGGCTTTGACTATAATTCCCACTAATTCCGCCGCTGGAAATAAATCCACAGGAGTTGTAGTCCTGATGTTTAGAAGTACTTCTCTAGTTAGAGAACCCCGGAAATCTTGGCAGAACACTGAATTAACAGACAAAACAAGACAAAAAAGAGCGCACCTAACGACCGAGGCAGCCATCATCTGCACCATCTTGGATTTCAGTCTGTGCGATACAGTGCAAAGTGGGACAGATGGTCACCCTACTTGACACACGCGCGAGCTTGGCGAGACGCACACACATCCTTTCTGGAAATTGTGGGCTGACCAAGCCCCCACCCTCGGTCTTTAGCTCCTGTTTCATTTTGCTTCCAATCGCAGCTCGCCGTTACGAATATAAATTATTTTTCAGCGGCCATTGTTGTTTTGAACTGGAATTGCATGATAGCGGAGTTGGAGGCAGCCACGTTCGGTAAGTCATGTCACCTATTTTTACAAATTTTAAGCTAGAATCAATGATTGGCTTCGTGAAAGTACACTACTCTTGAATTATGGTGAAGGTTTGAGCACTTCTAGACCTTTAGATCGTGAGTCACAAGTGACGGAAAACCGAACTCGAAAAGTAGCTAGCTTTTTTCCTCTGTGTTTATAATTAGTGAATCATTTAGCATCTCGGCGAATTCTTCAAAAAATTTATTTGGGTCGTGAAAGTCTTTGTAATTGGAGTAAGTTCGGACGCCAGGGAGACCCCATATGCTTAGGCAGCAGTCATGTTTTGGTCGCGTCATGTTCATAAGTTCACCATTTTACTGTCAGGGAGGACTGTTTATTGTAGACAAGAGCCTGCTTAAGATAGCCAGTATCTCGGATGTTTCAAGGCAAGCCTGTTTCATTCGTCATATGCCCTGAGAAAACAACCTACGTTAGCTAGGCTAGTTTTGCCAATTTCACTACGTCAAGCTATTTAAAAGGTAGCCTGGTCCTAACCAGACCCTCGTACATTTTATTTGTACAGAGGGTCTGAGATGGCTCCATTGACAAGCATTAACTTTGTTGAAGGCGGGTACTCTGTTGAAGTTTAAAACTATTGGATCTGGCAGAGCCACTCTGATCTGCCATAGCCAATCGCTAGCGTTCGCCTTAGCCAACTCCTTCAACACTGTAACGGGAGTCAGGTGGCTGAGCGGTTAGGGAGGCGGGCTTGCAATCAGAAGGTTGCCAGTTCGATTCCCGGCCGTGCCAGATGACGTTGTGTCCTTGGGCAAGGCACTTCACCCTACTTGCCTTGGGGGAATGTCCCTGTACTTACTGTAAGTCGCTCTGGATAAGAGCGTCTGCTAAATGACTAAATGTAAATGTAACGGAGCTAGCTGTAGCTGGAAAATCAAACTTTTCCCGAACCCTGTGGGAAGGGGGGCCACAACATCATGGCCACCAACAAAACACAGAGCCAGGCTAATTTAAAGGTCTCTGACAGTCAGAACAGGCCCCCACCCCTCGCCCCTCGGCTTGAAGCAACAGCCCCGGTGGATGTAGGTGGTATTGCATTTCTTGTTAGACTTCCGGCTCTTCCGGTCGTTTTTATTCTATTAACTCCAGTCAACATTTACAAAACTATCTCCCCCAATAAATTTAGTTTGATTCTCGAACCTGGCTCATACTACTAGCTTTTTCATAGAATTTTTCCAGATTTTTGCTAAGTTTGAAATCAATCCGAAATGGGTAAACTAGCACCCCATTTATTTGCTTACGTCCAAAGTTGCCTGCAAATGTGCTTGCGGATACTAACAGGGCACGAGCACAAATGTTCACATTGGCCGATTGCCAATTTACCTGGAGCTGAATGAGACAGACTTATATTGAATGAGCACAGGGAGAAATGGCTCGAGTTGCCTGCCCTGATGTAGCAAGTTTAGCAAATGGTTGTCACATGAAATATTGTTAATAGTTTATTCCCGTTATTTTAAAACAGATTTTTCTGTCATGAACGTTTTTACGTTCATGACATGATGGCAAATATTATATTATGTTAAGCGTGAGCATAGATTGATGACATGGCTATCTGGAGCAAAGACGAAGATTAATACTTTAACTGATAACCACAATAGGAAATGATATATATTTAAATAATATTAGTCTTGCCTTCAGAAGTTTTTTTTAAACACACCCATTACGCTTTTTTTAATTAATTTTTTATCTTGTCATCAAGCTAGACTGCTTTTGTGGGACAATGAAGGTCCTCAGTGACTATGTTTCACCCCCACTTATATCTGATGGAAACGTCTTGTATATAGTTCTGTTAATATGTCCCTTTCAAAGTCAAATGTTCAATAAAGTATATTTTAGACACTTCTCAAGCTTTTATTTATTACATTATTACCAAGTCTTGTTAGATCACGTTATATCCATTAATAGGCGTTTGGTTTTGTAGGTTGAACATATAAAACACAGGCCACATTTCTACACTGTTAAATTGAAGGCAGTGTGAATTTCGTGGCATTTCGTTTGAATATAAAGTTGACAGTAAGTTATGGTAAGTCTGCATTATGGAAGATTTCTGTTACCAAAATAACTAACTTCCTTTGCCTGGCGAGAACAACGACAGAGCTAGGCGTTCATGTTAACAGTTTATTTAATCCGATAAAATGCTTTGGAAATCATACTCAAATCACAAAGAAAAAAAGCAACATATGTGATGAGTTCCATCTAGAATAGCCCTATAGCCTATTTCTAAAAACCAAGTGAAAGGAATACTATACAGTGACAGCATACATTTCCGTAAAGTTTGCATCATGTCTCTGATTCCTATCGGACTTGTACCCCATTCTGCCACTACAATGCCTTAGCTCACACGCTGGCGACCATATAAATATATGCTCGCGACTGGTTGTCGCAAAGTATGACGTGTACAGCTAGTTGCAAGCGTGCACGAGTCTCGGAGCTAGGAAAAAGGCGAGTTTGTTTAACGCTAGACCGGAAGTGTCGGAAGTGGAAAGATGGCGCGGTCCGGTTTCGCGCTCTCGTTTGCCTCACTGCGCCACTGAGCACTTTTCATAGAAATGAATGGGGACACCATCTTGGAAGACAAAAGTTGCTTCCTCTAGTAACATTAACTCAGTCAGAATCACTGTTTACAGGCAAAGGTCGAGCAGGGGGGTGTTCCATCAACTTCGCTAACGCAAGTCGCGCTAACACGAATAAGTCTCACTTGGGTAAACGTCATTTTAGACTTACGCCTCAAGCTGTTCAATCAACGTTCCGTTCCACTAACAGGCAACGCTAATTCATGGGAGTCAGGTGGCTGAGCGGTTAGGGAAGCGGGCTTGTAATCAGAAGGTTGCCAGTTCGATTCCCGGCCGTGCCAGATGACGTTGTGTCCTTGGGCAAGACACTTCACCCTACTTGCCTCGGGGAGAATGTCCCTGTACTTACTGTAAGTCGCTCTGGATAAGAGCGTCTGCTAAATGACTAAATGTAAATGTAATTCAAGCTAGACCTCAAGCTTAGATTGTGCAGCCCAGATCAGGCAATCCGTCGACAAGAGGAGTTATGTCGCAAAAAGCAAAGCGTAAATCAGCAGAGGGGTGTTACTTTCAGCAGCGTAAATTGATTTGAGTTTTTTTGGAGTTGTCCCCAAACAGGACAATGTTGCCGCAATTAACACGGCAAGGGATACAACTTGTCAAACCATTACGACCGTTAAAATGCGTAAATTGTAGGCCTACCAAATCTACTTAACATAACTATATGCAGTCAGCCCTAGTGATAGTTAGCGAAATTTGAAGAGCTGTCTGAAACCGTTCTGACAGTAGCCTATGGCCAATATTCTCAACAGGAGATTGAGAGTAATAGCCCAAAAAAGAACGTGGCAGCAATTGAAAATTGTAGGATAAAATTCGAAACACTGAAGAAGGCCATGGTTAATTGCACTTGATGTGGGCTACTAGTGTTTGTCTTCACATCATTAACAAAATGTATAAATTACTTAAAAATAACTTTGCCACACACATTTATTAACTGCTAAATGCTGAGTTTTAAGATAAAAGGCAAAGATAACCATGACTAAAATGGGGATTCACTGAAATAAGTATTATTGCACAGATCCAGCACAAACCTTCAGATCAGAAGGTGACCCAAACTGTAGCACACTTTGCTTGGCAGAACAGTCATTTAAAATTGCTCAGCATGCCTAAAAATATCTAATTATTATATTACGCGTGCATATTTAATCCAAATCCAATTATTACTATTCTGGCTGACAGTGTATGGAAAGTTGCCCCATATTTCCATATTTCCAATTAACAGTCTGCCTCCACAGATCCAGAGGGGGCTTGGACAGTGGCAGACTGTGGCTGTTTGAAGGGCAGGGGCGGAAAGATTTAAAGGGCTGCTACTGCACGACATGGGCTCTCACAGCCTCTCTTTGGGAAAGCATGCCCTAGTGGGCACATTGTAGGGGAGACTGTTGGACACAGCATCTAATAGTCTTCTTTGGAAAGGGCACCATTTGGGACACATGTAGGGGCAGCATAAAGGGCACTTCATAACAGCACCCTTTTCCACTGGAAGTAAGGGCACAGGAACAGTCAAAATACTGCATTACATTTTCTCTACTATAAAGGAAGTCATGAAGACATGTTTTGAAATTTATAGCGTTTTAGAAACGCTTTTTCAACCCTGGGGGCACCAGGCAGTCACCCCCTGAGTCTTCCAGTGAGCCTGGATACACCCATGGGGACAGTATATTGCACCTATAATATTGGGGAAGCCAAAAGGAGAGGATGAAGTAATATAGAGGCTTATCAACATAAAGGCTACTTTTAACAATGTACATGCTTTATACAATTTACATTTACATTTTAAATTTAGTCATTTAGCAGATGCTCTTATCCAGAGCGACTTACAGTAAGTACAGGGACATTCCCCCGAGGCAAGTAGGGTGTAGTGCCTTGCCCAAGGACACAACGTCATTTTGCAGAGCCGGGGTTCGAACCAGCAACCTTAATTTGTTTATTTAAATTAATATATTTTTTGGAGATGAAGTAAACACGTAAATCATTCATGTCTGAATTTACGTTTCCGAACACGGACTAAAGTGCATTGAGCGCAGGAATTTACTCGACAGAACTGTCTTTTGAGATTCTGTTTCTTGAAATTATTTGCAACACATTTGAGTTTAGCTTGAATAAGCCACCATAATGGAATGGAACTCTCGCTGAAGTAAGTGAGACTTGGCGAAATAAGTCTCGCTTTTCCTTAATCGACGTTGATGGAACACCCCCCCCGGTCAGATGTGTATATAGACCATTTTAGAGATAAATACTCTTGCCAGAGCCTGGAATCGAACCTGTGTTTTGAGTGACTTTGCATGGGTCTCCATTAGGTCAACACATTTGGATTCAAGTTCAAGTAATGCCACTGCATTTCACAGTAAAAACTGTAGTTTATATCAAGTGTAGATGGAAAAAGCTTCATTTTTCACAACTGACATGGACCCTTTCTTCACTTTTACAGGTCTGGAGAGTCATGCAGAGGCCTGCTCAACAGAGTACAACAGAGGATGCTGAGCGTAACAGAGGATGCAACAGAGGATGGTGAGAGCAACACAGACCCCTTGCTGGACTACCCCTCTCTAGCTGGACAGCTTCTCTTCAGCCCTGACCCCAGGACAGCTTCATCCAGCTGGCCTGCCCTGCCTGTAGGCCCTGCTTGCCCCTGCCTGCCAGCCCTCCAGAGACAGTCACCCCACAGACACAGTAGCTCTGCAGACTGCTTTTTTGAGGACATTGATGAAAAAGGACAAACCAGCATTTTTTTACTTTGATGAGTCTAAATGTTTAATCCTTTCCATGTCCCAGTACGCCAAGCTGCTGACTTTGAGTGTCTTAAGTGATGAAACCAGTTCAAGTGATAGACTTTTGACCTGAATCCAATGATTATTCATCTGAATAAAAAACCCTCAAGAGAAGTACTGTTTCTTGGATGATTTGTGCTCCACATAATTTTTTTTTAAGGTTTGATAAACAAGATTTTAATAAACAGACAGACAAGATGAGGTGCAAGAGTCAAACATTGACCATTGATGTTGACTTTGCAAAACTGTTTAGGCACACCAACAGTAGGAAGAGCCCAGGCCCTGATAAGATCTGTGGCAAAGTACTAATCAGCACAAGACTTGTGCTGATCAGCTCTGCAATGTTTTTCAGGTTATTTTTATGAAATCTCTGGGGTTACAAAACATTCCAGAAATCTGGAAACATTCAATTATTGTCCCTGTCGCTAAGTGTACAAAACCAAAGTCCTTAAATGATTTTAGACCGGTAGCACATCATTATTTATGAAGGTTTTAGAGAAAGTGGTAGGACGGGCTGTTAGGCAGCAGATCCAGGGTTCTCTGGATCCACTGCAGTTTGCTTATAGAGCTGGTAGGGGTGATGCTGCTGAACAGCTTGTATCATCACCTTGAGGGCCCACTAACTCATGCCAGACTTCTGTTCATTGATTTTCTTCTGCTTTTAACACTATTCAACCACACTTGCTAGTAGAGAAACTTATTTTTTTACTTCAATCTTGATATGAATATTATTGGATGGATCTTAGACTTTATGACAGAAAGATCAGTGTGTGAGGGTTAATGGCGTCCTTTCAGACAAGCTCCATTCATCCACTGGCTCACCCAAAGGTTGTGTACTCTTGTTTATATTCTGTACACAAATAGTTGCCAGAGTAAGTTTGAGAATAGACACATCATAAAGTTTACAGATGACACGGTCATAGTCAGCTAGCTGAAGGGAGGAGATATGGAATATGGGCTGGTTGTCAATGACTGTTTCATGGTGTAAGGAGTTTCATCTTGAACTGAATGTGTCAAAGACCAAGGATATGATTATCGACTTCAGGAGGTCGGTGCCCATTCCCCGATTCACAACCATACTGTTCATATTGAACAGACATCAGTGTTTACTTGGAAAGATTACTGTATTTCCATCTTAAGTTTGGTCTTTAATTTAATTTGGAAGTGGTATTAAAAGGTCTTAAAAAGTCTTACATTTAACTTGTTTATACCTGTAGACACCCTGTGAAGCCCCACCCCCCACTCCAGAGACAGTTGGTGACAGAGAAGTGCAGACATTAAGTTAAACATGCCTTAAGAGTAGAGTAACAAATAGAGACTAAATGTGTAAATGGATGTTGAAACTCAGTTCTCTGAGTTGGTGCATGTCAGTTTAGGCAAAGGTAGCCTTTTAAACCTCTAGGTTTAAAAATAATTCAGATTTGATTGGAACTCTCTTTTATACATTTATAGTTGGATTTGACATTTAATTCATTTAGCAAGTTGTTTAACTCAAACAACCATAACAAAGTACACATGGTATACAAAGCTGCAGTCAGATTTGGCGAAATTGTTAGCTTGGATGTTATCTTTACATATAGTTGGGTTCTTGATGATGATGTGCACGCAGCTTCAAGGCAGAAAGACCATTTCACTTTTACTGTATCCTACACTTTTAATGTTCCCGCCATCCCCCCCTTTCTGAATAAAGTTCGACTGATATGATTTGTTGATTTCTGTTGCTATGAAAACCAGTTTAGCCAAGCTAACTAACATTGTTTTTAGCTAGCTTGCATTACCATTCAATCGCTAACAAAACGTTAGTAAAAATAGCTTGCTAATCGGGCAGAACTTGTTAATGCAGGAGACTCCGAGACCTTAGCGCGTCACTAGCATCTCGTCATATCATGCAGTCGGAGCACAGCTAGATAATCAGCGTCAGCGCTCTTGGGTACCCAGCATGCAGTGCGGCATGTCAAAGACTTGTGGAAAATAGTTAGGTTACAACAGCCGTGCGAGGGATTTCAGTTGTTGTGTTCGTTCAGTTAGATGTTTGTAATGTTATTGTTTGTTAGTTAATATAATCTTGTTGGTCACCCTGAGTGTGCATGTTGTGTAGTTTGATGGGAACAGAGTGTAGGCTACTTTACTATCAAGCAGTAGTCGCAAGGTGCTGATTGTGGGCTATGCCCTAGCCAAGTTGCCTATGAGGTTATTCTTGATTGTGGATTGACTGAGGTTCTGGAAAGAGATCTACTCAAGAAGTCAATAGCTGTGGTTTTCAAGCGATCTTTGAGAAAGTTTTAAAACAAAAGCAATTTTTGGACTACATCTAAACCTCATGCGGCTGCTGCAGCATTTCTCCTTTGGCGTGACCTGCGCTGGGAGAGAGGGAAACAGCATGGATGGAGATAGTGTGCGGGCCGGGCAGATGTGTCTTTATATAGGGTGAAATGGAATGAGAAATGCAATACAAAATGTCTGAAAGGGGTGTATTTATGTAAATGTCCACATGGCCTCAATATCTTTGTGTCAATACATCAAATATCATTTTGACTGATGGTTTTTCAAACCTTATTGGCTTCAAGGTGACATCATTCTGATGTACCATGCGCAATTTCACCTTGAAATGTCAACCGTTTCTTAACCTTTGTCCCAAAGCTAATACTCTGCCCTTTCTATTCATAAAATCTCAACAGTTGGTGTGTAGCAGAGAGGATAGAGAGACTGACTTGTAACCTTATGCTCATGAGTTCAAATCCCCATTCAGCCTATTGTTGTTGGCCAAACATGAAGTAGTTTTACTTTCTTGTTGTCCAACTCTTGAAAGACTTTTGATTTAAGTAGAGCTAAGGGGAGTGCCGAACATGTTCTGTCACCGTTTGACTTCCTATACAGCTGTGTGGAAATGTTTTTGTTAGCTACTATACTAGTGTGTCTCGCGTAGGCTCCAGTACAGCGTTGCAGTGAGCTACACTGGTTTGAAACCACAGGTAATGATAATTGCACCAACAAACAGTTTACTTGTAATCTATTGTCATAATAAATCCTACAACGAAAATGTATTAGTGAGGAATGTTTATTGAAAACAGATGCATCATAGACCGCTGTAGTATGTGTTGCCCGGGCAACCAAGGCTAATGTCATGATGCTAATGCTTCAGTGAAATAGTAGCCTACTGTTTCCGAAAGTACATGTACTTCCTTAATAATATCAGCTTATATTGTACATTACACTTCACAATTGTGTTTCATATCACAAAGTAAAATGAGTAAATAGTTATCACCCTCGCCTCTTTGCTTGTGGCGTTTCTGCAGCTGCCTTGCAGTAAAAGCCATAGTTAGCCTAGCTATCTCCCATAAGTTAATGAGCTGCTAAACTAATGTTCTGCTAGAGGTAGTCACGCATGTTTTCTTGACGTTAGTGCCGTTAGCAACGTCAGTGACTGTGGCTAGCAAGTTCGCCACCGTTAGCTTCACCTTTCGACACAAAAACGTAATTTCTACTTAAACCATGCAACGGAACGTAAATAAAAATACAAGCTACTCAATCGCTACCAAGACGAACCTTTTGACAGTGACGTTGTCTATGTAGCCCAAATATTGACTGATGCTTAGGGGGGGCAAAAAGAAATAATAATAATATATATGTGAGAGAACAATGGTTATGCTCGCCGAAGGCGTGAGCACACCCAATGAGCAACATGAGTGGTCAACATAATGCAACACACGGGGAACAAAAAAGTCTCAAGAACCCATAATGTCGGCAGCAAGGATTTGTCTCTACAGTGACAATTTGTGAAGCTATATTATAAAAAAACTGACTTAATCAGCCATTTCTCCAATTGTCTTGAAATGTTGTGTACATGTATGAAATACATGTCTGTATCATGTCAATTTTGGCTAAGTTTGCAATGTTGAGGAACACGTCATTGCTGCTTGCAGCTATATTTATTATTATTCTTGGGAATGGGAGTCAATGGCAGCCCCTAGAACCGTATGGTAAAAAGTTGTGAAATTTGTCACACATTAAAGACAGTCCCTTCTTTGTTTACACCAAGTTTCATGTATCCCTTTAGAGCACTCTAGCGCCATCAACGGGTCAAAGTTGGACTTTTGACCTGCTTGGCCACCTCATTGCATGTCAGACTCATCCAGACGTCTGACACACGTGAGCTTAGGGAGACACACACACACACATCCAAGGCTTTCTGGAAAGGGTGGGATAACAAGCCCCCACCCCTCACTCCTTGGCTTGAAGCAAAGGCCCTTGTGGTATTGCATTTCCGATTTGGTATCCCATTGGTAAAAAGTTGTAAACATTTTGGCACACTTAAACTATAGGCCACACGTAACAACACAAATGGCAGACCATTGCCCATATGTTGTGCTACAGGCCACGCAAACATTGTACATTTTAAAAGTGATGGCATTTCCATCCCATAAGTCCAAAATGTCTGAATGTTGGTATGCATGCCTTATTACTCATGGGGAACAAAAAAGTATACAGAACCCATAATGTCTGCAGCATGGATTTTTCTATACAGTGAAAATGTCCCCTTTTTAAATGCTTTGCAATGTTTTGGAGGAATCCGCCATTGTTGCATGCAGCTATTTTTGGTGGCCAAGCAGCGAAGCTGCGAGTTGCTTCTATTGGGATTTACGTTCCGTTGCACGGTTTAAGTAGAAATTAAGTTTTTGTGGCAAAAAGTGAAGCTAACGGTGGCTAACTTGCTAGCCACAGTCAATGACGCTACTTACGTCACTAACGTCACGAAAACTCGCGTGACTACCTCGAGCAGAACATTAGTTTAGCAGCTTGTTAACTTCAGGGAGATAGCTAAGCTAACTGCTTTACTGCAAGGCAGCTACAGAAACACCACAAGCAAAGAGGCCAGGGTGATAACTATTTACTAATTTTACTTTGTGATATGACACACAATTGTGATGTGTAATGTACAATATAAGCTGATATTATTAAGGAAGTACATCTACTTTCGGAAACAGTAGTCTACTATTTCACTGAAGTATTAGCATCATGACATTAGCCTGTGTTGCCCGGGCAACACATCCTACAGTGGTCTATGATGTAGCGTTATCTGTTTTCAATCGTTAAAATAAACATTCCTCACATATACATCTATTCATGAAAATAATTAATTTCAGCTTAAACCGTACAACGGAACGTTAAATCCAATTCAACCAACGCAATCGCTACCAAGACGAACACAGCAGTAGTCTAGTACTGTACCGTAGTAGTACAATTTACCGGGGCAGCTTCTCCACACAGGGCTATATCACATTTTGCGTTGTTACTGACAATGATCGCTACCAGTGAGCTTTTTATGAATGAGCGATTTTCCACTAAATAAATGTCAAGCTTATTTACGTTTTTGGGGGCATATTTTCAGTTAGCAGATGGTACTGTTTGAATCGCGATTCCATCTTCTACTGCCGGTAACGTCGTAGAATAATCTTCAAAGGGGGTTCTTTATTAATGAATGAATGCAATATGAGTAGGCTACATGCCTGAAAATATCACGAGAAGGGAAAAACTTAAAATGACGTTTAAGTCATAGAGATTAGGTCAATTTTTACACCGGTCTGCCAAATGTATTCGTTTTGATTCAACGATGAGGCTGCCTCTTGCAGGGGAAATGAGAAGACATCCATTTCATTCTACACTTCACTCGTATTTTCAGTTGTAAATGAGCAGCAAAAAAAAAAAGCTTTTAAATCTATTTAATATTTATAAATAATAAGTATGCATTTTCATATAAAATATACAGAAATCAGTTGTAAAAATGTCATTCAAAAACGGACCCCTGTGCAACCGACACAAGCAAGCACACCCTACAATTTCCCCAGAAATTGTACCCTCTCTAGTTATGACATTAGATTACAAGTCAACGATTCGTTGGTGAAATGATCATTACCTGTGGTTTTAAACCAGTGCGGCTCACTGCAACGCTGTACGCGACACACTGATAAGAAAAACAATTCCGCCACGGTTTAACCTAAACTTTAGGAAGCCAAACAGCAACAGAACATTTTCGGCAGTCCCCTTACTTAAATAAAAAAATCCAAGATTGTTTTTTCAATTGGTGAAACTGACTACTAACCTAAACTTCAATGCCACAGCCTAAACTTTATGTCATTCTGTTCACGAAGGTCTCCTCTACAGGGCTGTAAAAACAATAAAAGTTTAAAAAACACGCCCATCTGCAACGGACGCAAGCACACCTCACAATTTCCCCAGGAATTGTACCCTCTAGTTCAGTGGTTCTCAACCCTGGTCCTCAAGTACCCCTGTCCTGCATGTTTTAGATATTTCCCTGTTCCAATACACCTGATTCAAATGAATGGTCGTTAGCAGGCTTCTGCATAACTAGATAATGACCCATTCATTTGAATCAGGTGTGTTGGAGCAGGACAGGGGTACTTGAGGACCAGGGTTGAGAAACACTGCTCTAGTTAATCATCTTCTCCCATTTTGGACAGCCCTTAGAACCGTATGGTAAAAAGTTGTGAAATTTGTCACACGCCTTAAGGACAGTCCCCTCTTTAAAAGGGGTTATCGACTGCAAAACCGAGTTTACCTTGTCATAGTTGAATAACGACAGTTCGGTGGGTAAAATGGACATACAGTGAACCTCAAAGTCCATTGACACCCCTTTCCTATGCAAATCTCACAATTTGAAACTGTTGCTTTAAAACTGTTGGTTTCAAAAAATCCTCCACCGTATTTACCTTTGTCACGCCCCAAACCTCAGGGTTTGCATAGATCTCAGACTCTAGTTTAGCTACGTGCTGCTCTGTGTACTTCCACAGGAATTACGAAGAAGAACGTTTTTCAATGATATTGAAAATGTACCACGGTCGTAAATGCAGTGGAACAGGCTATACAGGGACCGTGGTACAGGCTATACAGGGAATGCTGACACTTTTCATAGTCTTCCCAAGTAACACTCGACGAGCAAGTTTGTCAATGACAAGATCCCTTCGACACTCAATTATGTTCATCAGAACCGCATGCTGCAAGTATGATTTTGTCGCTAACAGTTACTAGCAATGCTAACGTCTCCTGTATCTAGCAGGGTCTATAATTTTTTTTTTCTAATGTTCCCCAGAATTGGCACAGATCATTGTCAGGGCGACCCTCACTCAAATTATAAAAGGATTATTGATTTTCAAAACCGTTTGTTTTGCTGCCGATTTTGATTGGCTGTACCGGACAACCAAACAGGAAGTAGGTTCATATCTCAGCAACTCTTTGAGAAACCCACACCAAACTTGGTATCTCGACTCTTCTGAGGATGTCTGAAATGTTTTCTGGGTCATTTGACCTGCTTGGCCACCTTATTTCTGCTTGCAGCTATATTTCTTTTTACAATTATTCACTAAGGTTTGCTGGGATGGAACTTACAGCTCGGTTCTGGGTCCTGTTGTGCTGGGTGACTGTGGGATGGGCCTGCTGCGGCTGCTGTTCTTTCCTCTGTTTCATCTGTTGAGCCTCCTCCCTCTGGATCTCCAGCAGGGACTTGGTGGCAGCCGGCTGCTTGGTTACACATCCCCAGCCTGAAAGCTTGGCAGGGGGTTGCTGGGCCAGGAGGACGGCCTGTTGCTGCTGGAGCTTCAACAGCTCCTGCTGTTGCCGTCGCTGCTGTGAATAGCAAGAGGAGGAGAAAAGACAAGGGACTATGGAATGAAAGGACCACTAAGAATTTGGAATATGCCACTGACATGCAAAAAAAAGACCACCCCACGTTTAATTGCTCAGTCAAGAGTAAGGATAACAATTGTGACTATACATGGCCGGATACAGATATAGCCTGTGTTCCAACACAGGCTATTCCTCATTACCTCCTCACGCGCCTGCTGTTCCCTCTCTTCCTCCAGTTTCTGAATCTCAGAAAGCGACAGAGCATTCTGGGACTGAGATATGAACGCTGCTGTGGCCGATTGCTGACCCCACTTGGAGGATGAGGGAAGCTAAATGGCACACAGGTGGGATGGGGAACAAGAGGATGGTTACATATGCTTTTGTGGTGTATTTCCATATATATATTCTTTCATGCTTTATTGGACAGTTTTTAAGTGAAATGTGACAGGAAAGGCAGGGAGACAAAAGGGGAAGACATGCAGGAAAGGGCCAAGGCCAGATTCAAACCCAGGCCACTGCAGTAAGGCCTCAGCCTACATAGTACACACACTTATCCGGGGAGATAATAAAATAATTGCGTATTGTCAATCCAATTATAAACTATCAAATGTACTTCAGAATGCCTTTAATCTTATTGTTGTATCATTATGAGAATGTTCCCAGTCCCCTTGTCTGCACCTTCATCTGTGCCAGCTGCTGTTGCTGCTGCTGTTGCTGCAAGCGTCTCAGGGCCTCCTGCTGTTGTTGCCTCTGTCTCTGCAGCTCCTGCTGCCGGTGAGCCTCCTGCTCTCTCCTCTTCTGCTCCTCCTGCTGTTGGCGGGCTGCTGCAGCAGCCGCCTCCTCCTCCTCCTCGGCCCGCTTCTCTTCCTCTCGCCTTCGCATCGCCTCCAGCTCTTCCAGCTTTTTGCGCTCCTCTTCCTGGAGTGGCGAATAGGGAAGGGAGATAGAGGGAGAAAAAGTGTGGTAAGGAAGTCACTCATTCATAGAAGAACCAAGGGCTATTTTGTGACCAGCGGTGTTCTGCAGCCTACCAGTTTGTGGAGCATCTCTTCCTTTTGCTTTCTCTCCTCCTCCAGCCTTCTCTCCTCCAGTCTCTGCAGTGCCTCTTCTTGAGCAAGCCTTTCCTCCTCCTCCTTCTGTCTGCGCTGTGCCTCCTCCAGCTCTCTCTGTCTCCTCAGTGCCTCCTCCTTAGAAAAAAGTCACGTTTTCTGTCAGCTTACTGAGAAGTCAAACAGAGGACATGTTCTTGTATTGTATATGCTAGCAGTAAGCCTCTACTCTGATTTGTTCTAATATAATGAAACTCTTGATGAAATTATATTCTTTTTCATCACTCACCTGTTTATGTCGTGCCAGCTCCTCCCCCTCAAGGCGTTTACGCTCCTCCTCCTGTCTAGCCCGTAGCACCTCCTCCAGACGTTTCTTCTCCTCTTCCTCCCTCTTGACCTTTATCTCAGCCTCACGCCTCTCTAGTTCCAACTGACAAAAGGTCAAATAAAATGCGACAATGAAGAACATTTTGCGTAGTTGCTCATCAAACTACAAATCTGCACACAAACACTTGCCCGCCATTGCTAGCAAAGCATCTTCTCCACAAAAAGCTAAATACATTTTTAAACATTACAGCTGACAAGCCAGTCCTCTTTTACAATAAGAAAGGCTATAGCAGTGCCAGTGTGCTGGAGGGTGTATAGGTTTGGTTGTGTGTGTGTATATGTCGTACCTTAGCAGCCTTAGCCTTCTCCAACTGTTGCATCTGTTCTATGGTAGGAGCCTGGGCCATAGAGTCAATGGGCAGGTCCCACACACTGCTGCCGTCCCACGCTGCAGAGGGATGACAGATATTTTCAGTGCACAGGGCTAAATAATGGGCGTTGCTAAATTCTGTGACTTAGGACAGTAAGACAAATATCCTGAAATTGATATTGCAATCATCCATCTAATAATGGCAAGAACCTGTGTGTCTGCGACCGGGCGGAGCCAGACGTTGTAAACGTTAGGAGCTTAGCCCAAACCTAGGTACTAGTATAGTTTTGATGTGAGTGATAGGGACTTCAAGTATTCTTACGAAACATTTTAGCATTCATTTGAGCGCAAAATAGTTTTTGGAGCTTTAAGTAATATAAACATTTCATTGGACTCAAATTGTTATAGTTTAACTATGAATATTATAAATTGAATGTATCAGTTTTAGACCAATTTGTGCAGTGTCCCCCCTTAAGGCCGATTTATACTACTCCGACTCCGTTACGGACGGATTAGTTGAATTTATAGTACTCCGAAGGCTGTGGGTGCTGAAAACAATTCACCGCCAGACGAGTAGGTGGCGCTGCACTGCGATGCCAACTAGGTTATCGAAATTAGCCGTTTCATCAATAAAAGAAGCAGCAACTACACTGCCCATTTCTCGTCACATTTTAATTCAGATGCTGATTTACATGTACTGTTTAGCTGAAATATGAATTCTAAAAACTTACAGCAATGGCGGTCAAGGAATTCTGTTCGTCTTGTTGGTCACAGCAACCCCAACCCCACCCCCGCCCCTGACGCAAGCTGTTCTTAATACGGACCAATCACAGCCAAGGAGTATCCGTAAAATTACAGACTAGCGGACGGATAGTCAGGAAAATCAGGAGGTGTACGTAGAGCTCTCTGAGGGGCTCGAAGAGGGCGTTCCCTGTGTCCGTCTCCGTGAAAACGGAGTAGTATAATTCGGCCTTTAGCCCTGAACCCTCACAGACTTGCTTGATGTCACCTAGTAAGTGATTACGTGCAAGAGGCTGAAAGGGCTCAAAATGCTATTCATTGGTTGTATCTACATTGAACTTTGTGTCATATAAAACCGAAGAGTAACGCCCGAAAATTATGCTCTACTCCCATCTGTGCAATACCGGTTACGAGGATGCGTAAGATTGCTTGCAATGTTTGCGTAGATTGCTTGCGATATTTTTGTTAAAGCTCCGTACGGTAACTTCATGCCGTGCCTGGTGTGAATGGGTCTGTGCCAAATATTATTTCTGGTAGGCTGTACCGCGGTTACAGGATATAGTCAAAATTCAAAACGTAGGCCAAATTCATACCGGTATATTTCTATACTGTTCATATCGCCCACCCCTACATAAAAGGGTTCAAAATGTCTGCGAAAGAGCCCTCGCACACTTGACGATTTAACTGTGGGACAGCCCTAAAGGCCGAAATATGCTTCTGCGTCTCCATTTACGGATGGGCGGGCGCACGGATACGCACGGAGACTTCATTTATGGTTCTCCGTAGGCTGTGGGTGCTGAAAACAATTCACCGCCAGAAGACTAGGTGGCGCAACGGGTTTTTTTAAGTCGTCGTCGAGTGTTTATTGACCTAGGTTATCGAGAAGTCGGAGCAAATTTACAAATTAGCCGTTTCATCAATAAAATACGCACATTTTCAGCAACTACACTGCCCATTTCTCGTCACATTTTAATTCAGATGCTGATTTACATGTACTGTTTAGCTGAAATATGAATTCTAAAAACTTACAGCAATGGCGGTCAAAGGATTCTGTTCGTCCTGTTTATCACGGCAACCCCGCCCCTGACGCAAGCGGGGTTGCCGTGATAAACAGGACGTTTAATACTGACCAATCACAGCCAAGGGGGTCTCCGTAGCTCTCCGAAATTAAGACGGATAGTTAGCAAATTCAGGAGGTGCACGTCGAGCTCTCCGGGGCTCTCCGAGGGCTGACGGAGAGCTCGTAGAGGGCGTTCCACAGAGACGAAGGCGTCCCCATGTGTCCGTTTTTCGAAAAACGCAGAAGCATATATCGGCCTTAAGCCCTCAAAGTGAGGGTCGACATTGGGATTGGGCCTAACCGTTCGTAAACTCCGGATTCATTCTCTGTCCGTCTTCTCTGAGTGAAAAAGAAGCTCGTCCCGCACATCGATTCAGAGCACGGAGAGAGGGGGCTATTCACAGACGGGTCCATTGTAGTGAGAGAGAGGCAAGAAGGGTCCGAGCGAATCAATGCACTGCACACAGCTCTACAATGATTTTTTGATGTTAACAATGATGAACATGAACATAAAATGATGTTAACAGTAAAAAAGTGTAAAACTGTCCAGCCAAAGCAGTCTCTTTTTCATTGATTACATGTGAGAAGTGAACATGGTGGGGCACATACATATTCCTCCTCTACAGTGAGAGCAACACTTCTTTTCAGTCATGTGGAATTATACCTGTATCCTATTAACGTAAAGACTTGTGTAATGGACTTAACTGTGAAGGCTGACACTCACCATTGGGCTGGAGGTTGAGTGTGCAGGAGGGTTGCGTGGATGGGTTTTGCATTTCCCAAACAGAACCGGAGGAGTCCGGTACTGACACAGACCGTGTGACTGTAGGTTGGAGGCTTTCAGAGGTTCTGTCCCATAGGAGAGTAAATCACATTTAAAAATGGGTGTTTACATTGGGGGGAAAAAAGTGCATGTGTGAAACCGACCTCATCTTAAGGGCCTGGTATTGCTGCAGAAGCAGGTTGATCTGCTGTTGCTGTTGCTGCTGCTGCTGAAGAGGAGCTGAGCTGAGAGCTGCAGCCTTCTGCTGGGCCAAGGCCTGGGCATACTGCTGCCTGAGGGATGAACCAGAAAAAGCCGGGACCGGGAAATAAAAATGAACAGGAATAAGTCTCCAATTCGCACACATTAGGTTATGGTAAAGCAAAGTGTCTCTTAAACATCATACAAATTGATCCTCATATACAGTGCCTATAAAAGTATTCATCTCCAATGGACTTTCATGTTTTGTTGTTTTACAACATTGAATCACAATGGATTTAGTTAAGCTTTTTTGACACTGAACAGAAATACTCTAATTTTTTAATTAATCTCTACAAACCGATCTAAATTACTGAAAAATGTAAACAACACATACATACAAAAGAAACAATACATGAGGTTAGAGATGGAGTTAAAGTAACAAATGCTTAGTCATGTGTGTGTACACACACATACAGAACATTTGTGGACCAACCTGAGGAGATACTGGTACTGAAGCTGCTGTAACTGGTAGAGGTTTAGGGCAGTGAGCTCCTGCTGCCTTTTCAACCTCTCCTGATCCCCATCACCCTGCGAGTGCGGGCACATTCACACGCACGGGAAAGTGAAACATACAGCAAATTAGAATGTTAGCGAGAAAGCCAAAGTGAAACGTCTAAATCCAAAAAGTTCCTTTTTTGAAGAGGGAAATTTATTCTACAATCGTTGAGTACCTTTTTAAGACTATTCTAAAAGTAAGTAATATTGGACAAAACTGAGGTCTAGTCAGTTGGAGTGAACCACAAGGACCACCGCTACTGTACCTGCAGGGGAGGTGGCGCGGGGCCCAAGGCAAAGGGTACCCTACCCCACATCTTAATGATTTCTCCCAGGGGCTGAAATACCTCATCACAGCCCCTTTTCACAAGAAGGGTCATGGTGAAATAGCCTGCCTGAAACCACTCACTCATCTCCTGGTTACTGAATGGCCCTGTGGACACACAACAATAAAAGGCATCTATGACACAGTAATGGGTGCAAGGTTTAGCTCAGTGGTTAGAGCATTTGCTTGGAGATCAAGGTCACAGGTTCAAAATCCCATCGTCACACTAGATGAAGGCTGCGTTTTTTTTTATGTGACAGCTAAATAAATACATTATTATTATTATTATTGTAATAATCAAATGCTAAACACAAATTATGCCAGTCCACTTCAACAAACTTTTCCTTCATCAGGCTCACCCTGCATCTCTCCCTGGGGGTCTTTATAGAACCACTTGAGTGCAGCCTCATGGGTGAGGGGCAGGCCTGCAGGCTTGGCTCTCTCCAAGGTCTTGCCAGCCAGCCTGTCATCCTCCACAGCACCCTCCTGCAGGTATGCCACCATTTTCTCAGCCTCCTGGAGAAACATAGCAAAGAGGGAAGATCAGTCAAAATGTATCAAGATGTATCAATGAAGTAGACTTTTGCCACAATGTAATGAAATGCCATGGGCCTGTTGATTACTTTACTTAGCCAAATATACACTCTTTGCAACAGTATGAACCAGTGGCAATTTCATCTCAGCACCCTTTTATTTGTAATATATATATATTTTTGAATTATTATGAATTATTTATATCTTAAATAAGTTTCAGTGCTCTAACGTGTTAAAACAATGTTTATTTATTGTTGACACATCATTATCGTTTCATTTGGTGCTGGTAGTTCATGAAGAAAATGAATTTTTTTCATTCATTCAAGATTTTGCATAATAATAAATGTATTAATTGTTATCCAGTGAAATTAGAGATTTATTAGCAAGGGGGTTTAACAGTTTTTCACTTTTGGCACTGTATCTATGTCACGTTCTCATTGGGGGCTGAGCCCCCCTAAAGGTCTGATCCTAGAATAACCCCTGGTATGAACCAAACAACCTTTGATAAACAGTCGAGAGTATGATCCCAAGATTTCACTGAAGAGAACAATGGGATGATTACCACCTACATACCAAGGGATGGTTACCGTAACCCGGTATTAAATTATGAGAGACCGTAGTATCGATAAGCTCTGACGCTATTGGTTCTGCTTTCAGTACTAGAGAATTAAGAAAATATATTTACGGTTCCTCCGGTAGGAGGGAACCTTTTGTTTGTGTTAGTATTTAGGGTTCCTCCGGTAGGAGGGAACCTATTGTTTTTGTTAGTATTCCTTTTATTCTTATTTTTTCTCTTCTCCACTTAATGGCTCAATAGCTCAAAAAGTCCTCCACCCGTTTTTTTTTTTCTTTTTCAAATTTGGCCCAATGATTCAACAGTACAACAGATACACTACTCCCAGACGTCTAGTGGCCCACCTACACCCATAGGTGGCGCTATAAGCCACGCCCAAAGTCTACGTGATTTCCCCAGCGCCCCATGTCCCAAAGCTGACCAAAGCTAATACTCTGCCCTTTCTTTTCATAAAATCTCCACAGTTGGTGTGTAGCAGAGAGGATAGAGAGACTGACATGTAACCTAATGCGCATAAGTTTAAATCCCCATCCAGCCTATTGTTGCTGGCCAAACATGAAGTAGTTTTGCTCTCTTGTTGTCCAACTCTCGATCTTCTACAATGTATATTTTTATCATATTTTGCGGAGGACCCCGCATCGCTGCTTGCAGCTATATTTCATATTCATTATTGTTAAATAAATGTTATCTTCTACATTTTCTCTCACCAAACATTTCTAATAATATTAAGACATTCGTCTACATTTTTGTTATTTGCAATCCAGAAGCACTGTCTGTCTCACACAGCAACAAGCGCGCAGTCATACACACACACACACACAATTCGAAAGCTCCAGCTTAATATAGTGACGCTGGCGGAGAGAATCTAACGCTCCAAAGTGTGGTTACACTTCACTACGATAGAAGTGTACGGGGTGGGGGGTGCTGGTGATGTTTCTGGTTTTAACTCTAACTTTTATAACTGGAGACAACTATAGCTCGAGACTACGCCTCGTCCATTAATTGTATATAGCGGGTCTGTTCTCAATTTGTTTTGTTTTAATTAAAAAACTAAACACAAAGTACCGATAAGAATACTCATAAAGTACTGGATCAATAAGCAGTATCGGTAACAGTAGTAATACCGTTAAAACCTTAACGGTACCCATCCCTATACATTAGGGGTGGAACGGTACATGTTATGCCAGTAATCACCTACGTTACGTATCAAACATGGACCATTTAAAATCGAGATATTACTGGACATTTGCGCAGCTAACGTCATTACACCAGCTACATTGTAAGCGTAATCCCCGCAAAATTCAAGTCAAAATGACAGGAGTGGTGTCTGCTGATATCACGGAGTTAAGGAATTTCTCAGTGCCTATTTACATTTTACATTTAGCAGACGCTTTTATCCAAACCGACTTCCAAGAGAGAGCTTTACAAAGTGCATAGGTCACTGATAATAACAACAACAACAAAAACATTGCGGGTAGCCAAAACATGAAGCACATATTGTGAACAACCAAAATAAGTGCCAAAGGGAAGAACCACAAAAGCATGTAGTTAAACAAGTTACAATTAAACAACATGGAATCGCTATAAGTGCAAGTGTACCTGTAGAAAAGCAAGCAACAGTAAAAAAAAAATTTCAACAATTTAAATCAGTTACCACTAACCAACAAGAGCAGCAAGACTAAGCCAGAGTCATTGTGATCTTTGAGGATACTTGTATTCAAGATGGCGCCGATGAAGGCTGCCTCGGTCGATAGGTGCCCTCTTTTTTGTCTTGTTTAGTCTGTTAATTCAGTGTTCTGCCAAGATTTCCGAGGTTCTCTAACAAGAGAAGTACTTCTAAACATCAGGACTACAACTCCTGTGGATTTATTTCCCACTTTTCTGCTTCCAGCGGCGGAATTTGTGGGAATTATAGTCAAAGCCACCCTCGGCTTTGTCCTAGCAGCGAAGCGTCGTAGGAGAGGCAAACGAGCCGGTGCTCTGGTGCGACTCCGTCGGGGTGGGGCACGCACAGCGTTACCGGGGATATTTCTATCCAACGTGCATTCACTGAGCAACAAACTGGACGAACTTCAGCTTCTGGTGTGGAAAAACAGAGACTTTCATTCATCTTCCGTTTTGTGCTTTACGGAGACATGGCTGAGTGAACTGATCCCAGACTGCGCTACAGCTAGAAGGTTTCAAACTGCTGAGAGCGGATCGTGACCCTGTGCTCTCTGGCAAAACGAAAGGCGGTGGTATTTGTTTTTACATTAACAGTGGCTGGTGTGAAGGTGTGACAGTGATTCTGCAGCACTGTTCTCCTGATCTGGAATAATTTTTTATTAACTGTAGATCTTTTTACTCGCCACGAGAGTTTGCATCATTCATTCTGGTTGGCGTCTACATGCCTCCGCAGGCTAGCGTCAACGAGGCTCAACGTGTGCTCGCCAGCCAGATACTGAGTGTGGAGCATGAAAATCCGGATTCCTTGGTTATTGTGCTAGGCGACTTTAACAAAGGCAATCTCACTCAAGAACTCCCAAAATATAGACAATTCATCAAATGCCCTACCAGAGAAGGAAACACCTTGGATCACTGCTACGCTACAATAAGCAAAGCATACCATGCAGTCCCCAGAGCAGCACTGGGTCACTCTGACCACGCTATGGTCCACCTGATTGCTGCATACAGGCAGAAGCTCACAGCTTCTGTGAGGACTGCTGTATACCAACATGCACCAGGGTGAGCTACAACAACGACAAACCCTGGTTTACAGCTAAACTCAGAAGGTTGAGGTCAGCGAAAGAGGTCGCATTTAGGAGTGGGGACAAAGACAGTTTCAAGGAGTCGAAGAACAGGTTTAGCAAGGCGGTGAAGGAGGCTAAACGACTGTACTCAGAGAGACTAAAACACCAATTCTCTGCAAACGACTCTGCTTCTGTCTGGAGGGCTCAGGCAGATTACCAACTACAAGCCCAGAGCCCCCCACTCCACTAACGACTCCCGCCTGGCCAACGACCTGAATGAGTTCTACTGCAGATTTGAAAGACAATTGGACAGTCTTGAACTACCCCTTCCCACCCAGGAGGCCTCCCACCTCCCCCCCCTCTACAGTGACGACTGTCTCCATTCAGGAGGGTGAAGTTAACAGAATTTTGAAGAGGCAGAATCCCTGCAAAGCAGCTGGGCCGGACTCTGTCTCTCCAGCCACCCTCAAGCAATGCGCTGACCAGCTGTCTCCGGTGTTTACCTACATCTTTAACACCTCCCTTGAGACATGCCATGTGCCAGCCTGTCTCAAGTCCGCCACCATCATCCCTGTGCCCAAAAAGCCAAGGCCAACAGGACATAATGAGTACAGACCCGTCGCCCTGACCTCTGTGGTAATGAAGTCTTTCGAGCGCCTGGTGCTGGCACACCGTAAATCCATCACAGACCCTCTGCTGGACCCCCGGTAGTTTGCTTACAGAGCCAACAGGTCTGTGGACGATGCAGTTAACATGGCCCTCCACTTCACCCTACAGCACCTGGACTCCCCAGCATCCTATGCCAGGATCCTGTTTGTGGACTTCAGCTCTGCCTTCAATACCATCATCCCCGCCCTGCTTCTGGACAAGCTCTCCTAGCTGAACGTGCCCGACTCCACCTGCAGGTGGATCACAGACTTCCTGTCTGACAGGAAGCAGTGCGTTAAGCTGGGAACACAAGTCTCTGACTCCCGGTCCATCAGCAACGGATCACCTCAGGGCTGCGTCCTTTCTCCTCTGCTCTTCTCCCTGTACACCAACAGATGCACCTCCAGTCATCCGTCCGTCAAACTCCTGAAGTTTGCGGACGACACCACCCTTATTGGGCTCATCTCTGGTGGAGACGAGTCTGATTATAGGTGGGAAGCGGCCAACCTGGTGACCTGGTGCAGCCAGAACAACTTAGAGCTCAATGCTCTTAAGACAGTGGAGATGGTTGTGGACTTCAGGAAGAACACAGCCACACTCACCCCCATCACCCTGTGTGACTCCCCAGTCAACACTGTGGAGTCCTTCCACTTCCTGGGCACTATCCTCTCCCAGGACCTCAAGTGGGAACTGAACATCAGCTCCCTCATCAAGAAAGCACAACAGAGGATGTACTTCCTTCGGCAGCTGAAGAAGTTCAACCTGCCAAAGACAATGATGGTGCACTTCTACTCAGCCATCATTGAGTCCATCCTCACCTCCTCCATCACCGTCTGGTACGCTGCTGCCACTGCCAAGGAAAAGAGCAGGCTGCAGCGTATCATCCGCACTGCTGAGAAGGTGATTGGCTGCAATCTGCCTACCCTCGAGGACCTGCACACCTCGAGGACCCTGAGGCGAGCGAGAAAGATTGTGGCCGACTCCTTCCACCCTGGACACTCCCTGTTTCAGTCACTCCCCTCCGGCAGAAGGCTGCGGTCCATCAGGACCAATACCTCACGCCACAAAAACAGTTTCTTCCCTTCCGCTGTTGGCCTCTAAAACAAGGCCAAGGGACCACACTGACTCTAATGACTTCCTGCTTAAAACACACTGCTTCTTGCACTGCATTACAAAAATTTTATTTTGTACATTTGTATTTTTTGTAATATTTGTATTTTTGAATTTTTATATTGTAAATTACGGCAACTTATATTTTATTGTATATTTTATTTAATTCTAATTCCAATTAGTACTGCTAGTTTATGTACCCTTAGTATAGATAGTCCACATATTTAAATTTTAGGTCCCTATATGTTTATTGTATGCACCTTCCTGCCAAAGCAAATTCCTTGTCTGTGCAAACTTTCATGGCAAATAAATCCCATTCTGACTGATTCTGAAACTAACATGGGGTCCAGCAAACCATTCCTTAATACCGTTGTACTCCCGGAACAAGTGTGTCTTGAGCCTTTTCTTGAAGGTGGGGAGACAGTCAGTGTCTCTGATGGAGGTGGGGGTGGGGAGCCTATCCTCTTACTGACATCACCGCACGTGGTTGTGGGGTATGTGAGTGGAAATACATCTAACATGCTAACGCATATAACGCATCTAGCGTTTGCTAAATTACAAAAAATATCCAACGCCATCACCCAGGTGTGCCAATCACTGGAACGAGACAAACTGTCCAACTTCTCCTCCCTACCGTGCTAAACCAGCCATTAGATACACATACAAATAGGGCAAAAAAAATTACTGACGCAATCTGAATTTACATGTCATCTTCAATGCCCCCGTATTCACTCGTAGAGGAACCTGGTTTGTTTTCCTTTTCCCTCCGTTGTACCGAACCGTGATGTCTGAACCGCGGTAAGAACCGAACCGTGACTTCAGTGTACCGTTTCACCCTTACTATACATACCTGTTCAAAGTGCTTGAGTCCCTCATCTTCATCAGCGTCTTGTGGCATAGCACTTGGTCTGCAGATGGGGGCCATGATGCCTGTGTTATAAGGGAGTTTGTTTGGTGTGGACATGGCCAAAGGAACCTCCAAGGCTTTTTGCGGTTGTACGCTGGGTGACGGGGCAGAGACTTCTGGATGGCAAAGACAGAACAAGAGTGACCCTTAACTAAATGAGTACAGTCATCCGTTCGAGCATGACCTCTTCATAGGGTACCATTGACACTTGTCTGTATGGGAAAATGTGTTTTATCTGCTCATGATAAAATACATTTCCAGATGTAAAATAAGAGTGTGTGCAGTCTCACCTGTGTAAGTGATGGTTTGTGTGATGGGCTCAAGGATGCTGTTGGACATAGGGACATGCATGGAGGCTTTGCTGGGCTCGGGCTGAGGCTCTGGGGCAGGGGGTCTCTCTGTCCTCTCCAGTGGCTCTGGCTCTTCTGGCTGGCTGTGTAGACTTGGGGGCTGGGGTTCTTGGACCAAGGGAGAAGGTGCCTCTTCGTCTACCCTCCCCACACCTGGAACTGGAGATTATGTTGCAATATTTATCTGTTAGGTTGATATAAATCATCTTAAAATCAGACAAACTGACCTCTTATAGACCAGTGGTTGGCGACATATTGCAGAAAATCATTGTTTCTGAAAGTTGAGATGCAATCTCAATTCACAGAATGTAAAAAAAACAACACTCCAACTCACCCTCTTTCCTCTCTGCCCCTCTTCGGGCCCCAGTAGCTGTCTCTTTGGTTTCCCGGGGCTCTCCCTCCTCTTCCTCTTCTTCTTCCTCCTCGCCCTCCTCCTCCTCCTCTAGCCGCTCCTCACAGTCCTCAAGGGGTCTGAAGTCAAGTTCAGCCTCCTCCAGTATTGGCTCCTTGGGGACTTTCTGTTGTGTGGGGGTGAACAATCAAGTTCTCTAAAGAATAACTGTGTGTGAGTCTTGAAGTATCAGCGTCTGCATGTTAGGAAGCCAATTACTGTACTCCCAACTTGGGTCAGGAGCACCAGCAAAAAGTTAGGCGCACCCACCAAAAAATGTAATATTGTCTTTTCAGCTCGAGTTAGCTCTCTGTCACCTGACAACGTTGCACAGTGACAAGGAGTGATTGACAGAAAATGTGTAAAGATTACATTTTTGGTTATGTGAAAGAACGGTGGGCCGGTCCCTGTATCAGCTCACAGCAGGCACATACTGTGCAGTTGGCTAATTAGCATGCGTTTTGTAAAGAAATCAAAACAGGTTGCACCATAATTACTTTCACTCGCACAAATGCTCCCAAATATATTTTGAGGTTGCACAGATTTTGGGAGCATATTTCAAGCTCTGGAGTTTAACGGGGCTATCTCGTCGTTTATGATAATTGACCTATGCACTTTTTGTAAAACTCTTTCTTGTAAGTCGCTTTGGATAAAAAAAAGTCTGCTAAATAAATAAATGTAATGGATGAGGAATATTGCACATCCTACTCACTTTAAGAGAAAGGAAAGCCCCTGAGGAGTCGAAGGTGCCCGTCTCCTCCTCTGCATCCTCCAGACACCACTCCGGCAGGCTGTCCCTCTCGTCCTCTAGGCTACCACTGCCTGACCGTGGACGTCGGTACCCCCGCTCATCTTCCCGTGCGTCAAAGGGGAACCGACGACGCTGTTGCTGGTCCGGATGTTCCCGCCACCCTGCAGATCGAGGGCCGTCTAGGGGATAAAGAACATAACAATGCTTAGGGGAGCCTCGCCCTGCCACTCATACTCTAATGTTGTCTGACACTAAACTGTGTATCAATACTGGCTGATTATTTATATGCTACTACTCTTCAAGTTTCTGTTAATGACCCAATGCTTTGTCAAAGGACAAACCTTGAACTACAATTAAAGTCAGCCTTTCCTTTTTTTTTATGCAGTCAGATAAGACGACAACTCCACCCACACACACGACAATCAGTGGCAGCAGCAGTGTGATTGCTACAGGGCACACCTGGACTCGGGGGGCACCACCGGTCACTGTCCCTTCGCGAACCTGCCAGACGCCAGCCCCCCTCATCGTCCTCACCATTCTGATCGTCGCGAGACATGCGCCAGTTCTCACTCTCTGAGCGGGTGAAGTCATGCTTCTTAAGCAGGCCAGTGACACTCTCCTCGTAGTTGGCCCGGACTGCACAGCGCAAGGGAGAAGCAGAAGGGGTGCAATGAGAAAGGATGGATCTCAGATGTTTCAAATCTAGCTGTCAAGTTTTAGTTAACTTTCAGCTTCCCTATGGCTCAGGGTTTCCCGCAGCACTTTGCAGCTGCCCCTCCTTAACTAACACATTTTCTGCGGGAAACCCTGTTGCTGATAAGGGAATGAAGTGGTGGAGTTTATAAAGAAAAAACCTACTGTGATTCAGCTGGAAGTGGGCTGGGACAGCTTCTACTGAGTAAACAAAGGCAGACAAAGTACATGAGCTGGACTGCAAAAAAAGGTATTTAAATTTCAGGTAAAATTTAAATTCTAACCATTACTGAAGTTTGGCACTAACCTGGGTCTTTTCGACCTGGCTTTTCAAATCTTCTGTCTCCCCTAGGGGGGAGAAAAAAAAAAGTAATGAAGGCACTACAAGGTAATGTTTAACAAATAAATTAATCTCAATATCCCTTATAACATGCATTCAATCTACAGAGGACTAGAGAACTCAAGTCCTGAAAAGGTGTGCACGTTTGATTTACACACAGGACTTAAAAGCTGTTTTACTGCAGTGTTAATATGCAAATTTCATGATTATGCATAGCATGTATTAGTTGCTAAGTACAAACTCTCTTTTGGACAATTTCTACAATAAAGCTTATGAAAAGATGACTAGTGTGTTTGTATCAACAACAAAAATTTACATTATTTTATAAACTTGGTAAAAACCAAAAAAATGAGCCGTCAAAGTGGACGTTTTCTGCTTCCCGTGGTTTGCTGCGTTTACGTGCTTAGAATCAATCAATCATGTTGTACCTTTTTTATTTGGCTAATTAATGTGTTTTTGTATCAATATAAGATGTATTGTTTTTAGGGTGACTTTTTAACATTCTGTCAAGGGTCTACAAATGAAAAATAGCCATACTGGCTAATTCTGGAACATTTACAGTTGTTCATTAATGTAAATAAATACAATTCAAATTAATCATGGCCGATCAAGCACTGTATGCTTACTTGATCGCTGACAAACTGCATGGTCGCAAATGTCATTGCATTAGAACTTGCACGAACCAGTGTACTGAAATGGGTCATTTTATGTCTTGGGCTATGTTAAACTCTCTCCAATCTGCAGATTGATAATACAACCAGAACTCAACTAAACTTTCCGTTACTAAGAGGTGGACTAAAACACTTTCTTCATTGATAATTGCAGTGTCATTAAAGGCTAAATTTAATTCAATTGTACACAGCAAGTTTACGGTTAGGATTAGAGTTGAGACTAGACCCATTTTCAGACTGGCAGCAAAATATGATATTGGAAGTAAAAGATTGAAAAACACCGGCCAACAATACAGAAATCTCTCGGCATGGCACGCTTTGTGAGTGCACAAAATAAAATTCACATGCGCACAAACCCTCCACTGCTAAAGCTCCATCCTAGGGGAAAAACTGAAGACAGTACCTCTCCTCCCAGCTCTGGGAACGGTGCATTTCCCTCCCTCCTCGGCCAAATGCTCCTTCCACATCATCAAAGCTTCTTTGGTAAAAACCTCCGTCTCCCCTTCCTCTACCTAAATTTACAGAAAGGAAAAGACAAAACAAGCAGAAAAACAAGGGGCAATGAGCTGACAATGTAATCCCTCCATGTTTAATTGATAAAAAAAAAAGAAAAAAAAAAGAAAGTTTGCTCTCCTGTAAATGGACTACGAAAACATATACGTTTTGGGTGTTGCCCAAGAGCACATATTACATCACACATTGCTACCACCCAGGCAGATTTCTGCAATTTCACATTTACACAGGTGAACGTAGAGGAGCCATGTAGAGGCTGACAGACTCAACCAAAGGTGCATCCACACTCGAGATAATGGCATGTCTGCAAACCCCTAATCTATTTACCCAAAAAAATCTATCTGTATTTGGATAGAAACCAAAAGTGGGTGGGGCCTAAACCAGACATGTTTCAGGACATTGTTTTGCATTATTTTGTCAAATAGTCGTATTAAAGTGGATGAAAGTGAAATGTTATTATTACAGAAATAATTCAGGATTACTCTTAATTTGACTATTTATTAAAATAGTACCAGAGGGTTAAACAGCAATGCAAGGACCTGGTTAAGTGTTTCCGCTATAAACATTTTGCAACGGTGGCCCACCACTACAAAATCATTGTTGCCGCTGCTTCGGAATTTCATGAAACGTAACCAAGTCTGTTTTAGATGATTCCCTGCTCCAACACACCTGATTCAAATGAATGGTCATAAGCAGGCTTCTGCAGAGCTGGATTACAACCCATTCATTTGAATCAGGTGTGTTGGAGCAGGGAAACATCTAAAACATGCAGGACAGGGGTGCCCTGAGGACCAGGGTTTGGAACCACTGTGCTAGACCAACAAGTATGATCCATGGAGGCCCCACCTCGCAATTTACAGGACTTAACAGATCTGCTAATAAGGTCTTGGTGCCAGATACCACAGCACACCTTCAGAGGTCTAGTGAAGTCCATGCCTAGATGGGTCAGGGCTGTTTTGGCAGCAAAATATGGACCTACACAATATTAGCCAGATGGTCGTTATGTTATTTCTGATAATGTTTGTTGCATGCACGCACCACATCAGGACTAGGGGTGGAACGGTACACTGAAATCACGGTTCGGTACAGGTTTGGTACAATGGAGGGAAAAGCAATACAAACCAGGTTCCTCTACGAGTGAATACGGCGCATTGAAGATGACATGTAAATTCCAATTGCTTCAGTGATTTTTTTGCTCCTATTTGTATGTGTATCTAAAGGCTGGTTAAGCACTGTAGGGAGAAGTTGGATTTTTGTTTTGTCTCGTTCCAGTGATTGGCACACCTGGTTGATGGCGTCGGATATTATTATAAGTCATTTAGCACACGCTCTTATCCAGATGCGTTATATGCGTTAGCATGTTAGATGCATTTCCACTCACATACCCCACAACTGCTGAACAACGCCGACACAGTGCTTATCCACCACTCTCTCACCTGTACTACTGTAACTGACTGGGAAACCGAAGTTTTCCCAAACTTGCGATATTAAAGAGGCCGGCGGGTCCTCTATCTCTTGTGGGTCGCCACCACTCGCCATACTTGTCCTTAGTGCTGCTAGCCATCTCTGACTCACAGCGGCACCAATCAGACCTTCAGAGCTAAGGTGGGGCTACAGATTAGGTGTCGCTAAAGAACACGAGTATCTAACAGTAGTTCCGCATTACATTAATTAATTTGCACGCAACTTTTATTTACTTTTATACCGTGTATTCTCCGTGTCATTTCATGCACCGAACCGTGACGCCCAGGGCTCTACGCTAATGTTTTCACCAAGGAGTACTAGGAGCACAGTGTTGTTTTTTTTGTATTCGTTTATTTAACATAACTTAACACAGGGGCGTCGTTAGACCCTTTTTACAGGGGCACGTGCCCAGTATAAATCTGCTGTGTCCCAGTAAAATAGAAAAAAATAAACGCAATATCCCAATCAACGCATGTAAAATCAATGCAGTTTAACCGAAAACACAAAGCTTGCATTAACTATAGATTTCCCTGCCAAAGCTGATATCAAACTTGCGTCCCTGAACTGTTATATAGTGGGTTAAGCGAGGGGAGTTTCTATAGCCTAATAGTGCATTGTGCGCAACACGCTTGGAAGAAGGGATATGAATAGGGGCCTGTGCCCCAGTACAGTTTTGTCTAACAACACCACTGACTTAACAGTTAATGCTAGACAACTAGCAACTTTCCCTCTGACATTATAGACTATGTAAGCACACCACGGATTAAAAGGTTTGGTAGTCAAAGTTAGGTAGACCCAGAGCCATATAAAAAGAGAGTTGGGACACTTCCATAGACTTCCATTGTAATCGAAGAAGGCAGAAGTAAAGCGTGTCATTTGCGACATAGTCCCAAACATTGTATTTTGCAACGTTCAACCCCATTCATGTTCAGTGTTACGAAGCAAGTTAGCTATTTTGGGGCGTAATTGACAAAGGCCGTAATTGACAAAGGCCGAATCACCAATCTTCTTATGACTGCTTCTGGTGACCTCTAATAGGCCTGCATTTGATGATCGCAGTAAATCAGTAAATCGAGATGCTGCTACTGTCTGTCCCGTTGAAAACCATTCAAACAGGTTGCCATCAGTGTTTTTTTGCGAGCTACTTGAACCAAGTGATAACGTGTAGGCGAGATCAGAGAGTGTTGTAACTCTTTTTATATGGCTCTGGCCCATTGGTTGCGAATCGTCGCTCTCGTGTCATTATGCTATGTTCACATCGCATGACTCCGCGACTTGCTTTCCATGTGAAATCAATGGTATGCTTCACTTCATCGCATGGTTGTTCCGTGTATTGACAACAACCCGTCACTCGCGCACTGTGCTCGTAAATTATTTTTAAGTTCGCACTATACCTATTTCTAGGCGCAAATGTGAGTGAAATACTCGCACTGTAGAGCCCTGGTGACGCCTGTTTTGGTTCAATACATGTACCGTTCCACCCCTAATCAAAACACATCAGATCCCATCAACAGGGGCATTACACTATTACGCTTGCGTTGTTTGACAAACAATTCTGGCATTGAAAGATAAGTGATCAAATCATCCGATTCTGAATATTACCAATGAACTTCAGATGGAATAATGACCAAGGCATTATCTGTGCTATTACGAGTAATGTATTTGGCTTTGGATAAATCCCTAATCCACACTGACTCAATAATGGTCTTACCACGTCCCCGTGAGGTACTTCGACCCCTCGGTGCCCCTACTACCAGACCTCCTCCTCGACCCGTCAATCGGAGCACAGCTGCACTGTTTACAGACATGGAAAAATTTCTCTGCACAGGGAGAAAGGGGTGGGGGTGTTTGTATTTGGTCACAATGTTTGATTTCAGAAAGGGGATATTCAGGTTTCTCAAGGTTAGTGTTTTGACATTATGTCAAGTGCTACCTGCTCTTCCTCTGTAAAAGGTACAAGTGCCAGTGGAGGCAGGGGGTCCTCTTGTAGAATGGGCAGAAATTCCTTATCATGCAGGTCTATAGGGATCTGGGGGAGAAAATAAATAAATAATGTCACTTGGAAATATAGGATTGACTTAAGTATTCAATAATAAAAGGTACCCTAGTTCCTATCCAGATCATGTACATGGATCTGTAACTGTATGTAATATATTAAAACACAGAATTTAGCCGTACCTTGTTGTCCTTTACATAAAGTGCTAACATCTCTTCTCTCCCATAACGGTAGTCTGCAAGTTTATACTTTGGCAAAGCAGGTGAGAGCGGTGGTGAGGCAACAGTAGCACTGTTGCCCCCACCTCCTCCCCCAGACAAGGCTCGGAGCCTGGGAGAAAGGATAGAAAGGAGTAGGACATGTGGGAAAGTGAAATGCAAATTTTAGGTAAAGATTGCAAGTTTAAAAGTAGGGAAATCCAGCCCATATCAAAAATATTAATTCAACACGTCTTCAAACGTTATGACATTTGGATTCTCAATATCATGAATTTATGTTCATCTTAGTTACTAACCATTCTGGTCCAAAGTTAAGTGTCTGAGTTTCTGCCATTCTTCCTTGAAGTTCTATGGAGGGGGAAATTATCATCATCAATGCTAGCATCAACATGCTAACCCAAAATGTCACAAGTTGAATAATATCCATATGGAAAAAAACATTAAATAATTAATAATTCCAGGACTCAACATTAAACATTTTTGGCACTGGGCCAGTGGGTTTGAAACTTACTGGCCCCAAGACAATTTTTACTGGCCCCCCCTCCAAAAGTTGTAATTTATCATTGTTACAACAAAACCAAAGACTTATAAGTTGTGTTATTCTGTTTACATGTTTAACCATTTATTAAACGCATCCTGGATATAAAAAGAACAAAAATGAAATCACATTTCTAGTGATAAAAAATGTAAAGGTAATAGTCAGCAAAACAATTGACTTTTAACTTCAAACATGACGTGCTCTCTTCCCTGCTGACAGCCATCTCTGCACAACTCTGTCTGGCTGAAACTGAAACCTCTGGTCCCTCAATGCTAATATATAAAAGCTTCCATAGCATTTCATCAGTATGATACTAAGTAGGCTACCCAAGTCGACACCATTCTTCTGCTGCAGTTCAATAGCCCGGGGGAACGAGGCGAACGGCTGTCCCGTCTTAATGACGTGATATGCCGTTGTTATAAGTCATGCAATAACACGATGGGCATCTACATTTAAATTCCTGACCAGCATGGTCAACGGCCTGGAAGATGGATCGACAACCATCCGCTTAGCTGTCACGCAAACCAGGTGCTGTCTGCTAGCATGGATGGGTCAGGGATTGTTTTAGAAAATTGTCGGTGCCTGTGTAAAAAGATCCACTTTTGTCTGCTTTAGACGGGAACATACGACCGACGACACAGTGCATCTTCGTTCCATAAAAAAAAGTTGCTTCCGTTTAAGCTCGTAGCTCTACTTTGCTGCCATCTTCACTTTATTGTCTCGCGCCAGTTGTTTATTATCAATCATTATTAAAATTATCAAGATTAGAGAATTACAATTTGACAACCACTAGTCACTCACTACTCAACTCTTGATTTGCCAACTGTGCGCCCCACGAGATGCAAAGTTATTTATGGATTTAGCAGATAGCAAAACACTCAAGTTACAGTTGCTACACAAAGTAGCGTATGTGCATGGAAATTGTAATAATAAGTTTCCCCGTTTAGGAATAGGTTCTCCACAAACACCTGCAATTGGCAAAAATGGGTTCTCTCTTTGCCAATAGTCCAGCTAACTGAAATGACCTAGATCATTGGTCTCAAACTCAATTTATATGAGGCTACTGCCCAGGTGGTCTTTTCCCAAGGGTGCCGCTTTAACAATTGTGGAGGGAGAAGGAACTGTATACTATACAATCAAATAAGCACAACAGGAGGGGGGGGGGGGGGGGGGGGGGGGCAGATGGCTGAGCGGTTAGGGAATTGGGCTATTGCCTTGCCCAAGGACACAACGTCAGTTGGCACTGCCAGGAATCGAACTGGCAACCTTCGGATTACTAGCCCGATTCCCTCACCGCTCAGCCACCTGACTCCCTGATAAATGACTAAATGTAAGCACAAGACTATCAACCTTTCCTTAGTGTGACACCTGGCAGCACTTCTGCTGAGACATAGTTGGTTGGAGATGGTTAACAGTCTGGATCTGTACTTGGATTTCATGAAATTCATAAATGAGAATAGTTAGAAGAATAGAAGAGAATAGAAGTCTGGAAAGGACGGGGGCAGCTAACGCCTATATTAGGCTACATCGGGGGCTTATGTGACATGTTGATTGCGACTACTCAAGTCAATTCTTGTGATTCCACCAGACAGCACACTTCAGAAGCAGCTCTCCACTCTGCTTCTCTAAAGACAGGCGTCTTGTCTATTCTTGACGGACACCTCGTGTCACACAGCCACACAGTTTGAAGTTGAAATGCGGCAGGTGTATGGCTCAGGACCAGTGTTAACACAGTTACTTTGAAAAAGTAACTTAGTTACGTTACAGTTACTTGATTTTAAAAGTAACTACGTTAGATTACAAGTTACTTTATTAGTTACATTCAGCAGCTGCCGACAACACCCCCGCCGCCTCAACATAAAAATAGGTGCGTTCGACTTCATGCAGCGCCGCCGGTGCTGCATGAAGCACCGAACACACTTATTGACAACAGTCTCTATAAGTTTGACTGTGCAGTGCTGCGACTCCAAATGTTTCTTCAAATTTGATGTAGTGTTTTTGTATACAACAAAATATATAAAGTATATATATAAAAAAGTATAGTGTACAACAAACCTTGATATTTCCAACTTTAGCTGACAAATACTCAAAATAGTGATTGTATTTCCAACTCGAAAATGCGCATCTCTCTCCTGCTACATTGTTGTTTGTGTCGCTGAGTGGTAGGTCTATGTATATTAGGGCTGTAACTAACGATTATTTTAATAATCGATTAATCTGTCGATTCTTTTTTCGATTAATCGATGAATCGGATAAAAAAAACAAAAAAGCATTAATTTCCAACCCTTAATTCAAAAACAGAACTGACAGTGCAAATTCACGGTGCAAAAAATCTTCAGAATGTGCACAAACAGGCACACAATTGATTTGTATTTTTTTATATTAGCGTGGACTTAATGCTATTTTACATTTACATTTAGTCATTTAGCAGACGCTCTTATCCAGAGCGACTTACAGTAAGTACAGGGACATTCCCCCGAGGCAAGTAGGGTGAAGTGCCTTGCCCAAGGACACAACGTCAGGGACCGGGAATCGAACTGGCGACCTTCGGATTACTAGCCCGACTCCCTCACCGCTCAGCCACCTGACTCCCTATTTTCCAAGATGAGCAATTTATTTGAGTTTTGTTTAAAACTTTAATGAAAATTTAAAGGTTCTGGAAGTAGGCCAGACTGTTAGAATAATCTGGTGTATATTTAACCTTTTAAGAATCCTGTTAAATTTGCCTGAAAACGCCTAAACAGCATACCCAAAGTAAATTGGAAGCTGTTCTTGAACCATTTGGAGTACATGCATGTAAATGATCTCTTTTGAAAGCTGACACTCTGAAGTTATTTCCCCTGTTGTCAGGACCCCTGTCAGTCCTACTAGTGTTGAGTAATAGAAGCTTGAACACAAGGAAAGTGAAAATGTCTATTTCCGCCTAGATTTTGTTTTGAAAACAGAGGCCTGAAGAGGCCTAGAGGTGGTAGGTATTAGCTGGAAGACTAAATTGGACCACAGGTTGAAGCCTTACCCAATTCAAATCAAAAGTCAAACATAATACCACAATATATTCATATTTGACACATGTTTTTATAAGAGTACATCCATTCATTTTCTAAAAGGGCCTTTTGGAGACTCCAAAATGACCCTTTGTAACCAAGGTCAAATACTCAGGATAAAAGGTATTATTTTTCATAATTGTTATCTCTAATGAAAGGTGGTACTTAGAACTATCATATATAATAGCTAAATCCCTAATTAGTATTACTGAAACACAAAAATTGAAGCATGAACACATTGGAGTGCTTTATCTGATTCCCAGGATTGGCGCACAAAGAAAACTGATTGCGCAATTACCATATTGCGCAATCGACTTTTATTTTGACGGCTCCACAGACACATACAAATGAGGTATTGGCATTTTCAGCTAGCTTTCAGCTACAAGGCTAACGAGCTCATTTCAGAGCCAGTCGAAGCCAGTTCGAGAAATTTGTTTAGAAAGTGTGGGGGGGGGGGGGGGGGGGGGGGCAGGACGCACAGACCTAATTGGCCTAACGGGGCATGGAAGCTCCTATTGGGTCAAACAAGGTGTCAATCAAAAGGGGAGGGTTCAACGGACATTTTGATGCCTTCATATCGTAAATACTCCGTTGCTAACCGGAGAAAAGAACACTTATGTGAACAAGTTGTTTCTTCCGTCGGCTAACTTCCATAATGAAACAAAGGATAATGGCTATTCATGAATGTAAAACATTGTATTTGGACGAATTACTTTACATGGTTAGATACTTTGAACCCTTGGGAATGTACGCAGATCAAGTTTTGATGTGTTGTTTGCATACCTGGACGACACAGAACCTTTGAGGGTAAGTAGAGACGTTTGGCTTTGTAAACAACACCAAAGTGGTGACTGGACAAAGACGTTGACTAAACTTGTTGTTGTGACTCGATCTTGAAATGGTTTACATATCTACAAGCACAAGAATCGTAGCTTTCCAATGATGTATAACATGTGTCGCGTCTAAAAAATATATTTGTTAGAATTTAGTGCGTCGTAACTGAGGAAGGGGGGGGCAGCATTTTTGTAACGCGGGCGAAACAGGAACATAAAAAGGTTACGATTTTTAGACACAATTTTGAAAAAAGTTAAGATTTGCGAGGATTAAGCTATTTTCAAAGATTAGTGATTTTCTATCATTTTATTTGAAACTTCATTGAAAAAGTAAAGGCTGTGGAAGTATACCAGACATTGTTAACCTGTTTACGTTCCTGTATCGCACCCCCTTCCTCAGTTACGACGCACTAAATTCTAACAAATATATTTTTTAGACGCTACACATGTTATACATCATTGGAAAGCTACGATTCTGTGCTTGTAGATATGTAAACCATTTCAAGATCGAGTCACAACAACAAGTTTAGTCAACGTCTTTGTCCAGTCACCACTTTGGTGTTGTTTACAAAGCCAAACGTCTCTACTTACCCTCAAAGGTTCTGTGTCGTCCAGGTATGCAAACAACACATCAAAACTTGATCTGCGTACATTCCCAAGGGTTCAAAGTATCTAACCATGTAAAGTAATTCGTCCAACTACAATGTTTTACGTTCATGAATAGCCATTATCCTTTGTTTCATTATGCAAGTTAGCCGACGGAAGAAACAACTTGTTCACATAAAAGTGTTCTTTCTCCGGTTAGAAACGGAGAATTTACGATATGGAGGGATCAAAATGTCCGTTGAACCCTCCCCTTTTGATTGACACCTTGTTTGACCCAATAGGAGCTTCCATGCCCCGTTGACAGCCCTCTAAAGCCAATTAGGTCTGTGCGTCCTGCCCCCCCCCCGCCCCCCCCCCCCCCCCCCCCCCCCCCACACTCTTTCTAAACAAATTTCTCGAACTGGCTTCGACTGGCTCTGAAATGAGCTTGTTAGCCTTGTAGCTGAAAGCTAGCTGAAAATGCCAATACCTCATTTGTATGTGTCTGTGGAGCCGTCAAAATAAAAGTCGATTGCGCAATATGGTATTGCGCAATCAGTTTTCTTTGTGCGCCAATCCTGGGAATCAGATAAAGCACTCCAATGTGTTCATGCTTCAATTTTTGTGTTTCAGTAATACTAATTAGGGATTTAGCTATTATATATGATAGTTCTAAGTACCACCTTTCATTAGAGATAACAATTATGAAAAATAATACCTTTTATCCTGAGTATTTGACCTTGGTTACAAAGGGTCATTTTGGAGTCTCCAAAAGGCCCTTTTAGAAAATGAATGGATGTACTCTTATAAAAACATGTGTCAAATATGAATATATTGTGGTATTATGTTTGACTTTTGATTTGAATTGGGTAAGGCTTCAACCTGTGGTCCAATTTAGTCTTCCAGCTAATACCTACCACCTCTAGGCCTCTTCAGGCCTCTGTTTTCAAAACAAAATCTAGACGGAAATAGAAATTTTCACTTTCCTTGTGTTCAAGCTTCTATTACTCAACACTAGTAGGACTGACAGGGGTCCTGACAACAGGGGACATAACTTCAGAGTGTCAGCTTTCAAAAGAGATCATTTACATGCATGTACTCCAAATGGTTCAAGAACAGCTTCCAATTTACTTTGGGTATGCTGTTTAGGCGTTTTCAGGCAAATTTAACAGGATTCTTAAGAGGTTAAGATACTCTGGTGTCTGTTTGAGGTTTTATATTCCCAAAAATATTATAAAAAGTCTAAATTTTTCAAAATGGTATGGGTTGTTTTCACCCGGTCCCTAACGCGATGCTGCAAAGTAGCGTCTTCCGAATGTGAGACGAATGTCGAATATGAAACTAACTTCACCTTGGTCAATTAACACATTGTTTCGATGCATTTAGTGTGAAATGCTCCCACACTTTGGATGACTTGGGTCGTACTGATTTCTCTGCCTCCACCATGTGTTTCAGAACAACGTTACTCAACAACGTCTCTCCGATGGCCTTTCCTCTACCTCCGCTCCGCGCTCAACTAAACTTTTTTTTTTTATACTCAAACATCTCCAACATATTGAGTGGCGTAATAATCGCGCGACACAACGAATCGATAATGAAATTTGTTGCCAACACTTTTAATAATCGATTTTAATCGATTCGTTGTTGCAGCCCTAATGTATATACACGTGACGTGACCCTCGTGCTGAAAATGTGATTTAATTGTCGCATAGGCTTAACTCCCAGAGACGCAAGAAGAAATCAAATATATATTTTACTATTAATGACAAAATAGTAACGCACAGTGACTTGGACAAGTAACTTTAATCTGATTACTGGTTTGGAAATAGTAACGCGTTAGATTACTCATTACTGAAAAAAGTGGCCAGATTAGAGTAACGCGTTACCGGCATCACTGCTCAGGACCCATGGATGTGTAGTGCAGCGTGCGATGATGACTGGATGTAGGGCTGTCACGATAACTACCTTTTCTTATGCGATATATTGCACCAAAATTAATTACGATAAACAATATTATTGCACACACGTCAATTGTAATTTTCAATCCATTTTATGCCACTGATTACATAACTCGCCTTGGGGGGGTCATTTTCACGGCTGTTCGCGCGTCTGTCGCACCCCATCATCCCTTATTGTTTACAACGTTAACAGGGCTACTTGGTTGGCGTTGCCTTTTCAGCTTGAGATATACAAGTGGAATGGTTGAAATGTGTGTCTCATGGCCAATGCGTGAGAGTTGGCAGCCCTGTGTTTGTCAAAAGTTTGCAGCATATTTGTAAATGCTGGTTTTTCGACCATGTTTAATGGCTGCATCTCTTTGGCTATATAGCGAATTACGCTATCCGTGAGTGTGCGCCATTTCGCGCTGTCACGTTTATATTTGCACTGTCGGGAAAAGGCATCTGTAACAGAACTGTATGGAAGACCCCTTTCCAGCTCCAGCTGTTGTTCACAGGTTGAAAAACTGGATGGGATAGTTATGTATTGGTAGGTGAGATGTTAGGTTAGTTGCCTCTTTTCGTTTCCACTGTTTTTAAACAAAGTCGACATACCAGCTTGTTCACGTTAATTGGCTTTCATCTCATTCGGCTTAAAGACTAAATGTTCCCACACCGGAGCTGAAGATTGCGGCTTTGAAACCAAGTCAATTTTTACTTGTTCTTCCTAACAGCTGTAGATGTCACAAAACAGAACACTTTATAACACAGTGAGTTCACACCTGTCGGTGTCCGCTCTGTGTGTGTGTGTGTGTGTGTGTGTGTGTGTGTGTGTGTGTGTGTGTGTGTGTGTGAGACCCTAGTCCCGCCTACGCTTTCGACACAGAAAGCAGACAAGATGACTGAGGCAGCGGGATCGACTAAAATGTTGATGACATTCCTTTTTATGTAAAAATTAATATAATAGTTTTTTATTATAAAAATGATCAGTTGCAATATATCATGGCACAAAAAATGATTGCACTCATTTCCATATACCATGCGATAAGTCAATATATTGACTATCGCGACAGGCCTAACTGGATGGACTGGATGTTTTGGATAAACTGTTCAATAGATATTTGGACTACAAAGTTACTTGTGTTGCATCACAGGTTTACCAAAACCGAATGCGCACCCTTTTCAGCACTACACTGCCTGAACTTGGCCTAGTCAGGGCTCCAGACTAACTTTTTTTACTAAGAGTCCCTAACAGAATTTTAGGGGCTCAGGCAGAAAATGAAGGGTCGCACACCTGAAATCAAACTGCATGCAATTTTCATCCATCTTGGTCGCATATGCCCACCAAATTTTATTTGTGAAACCTCAAAATATATTTGTGAGTGTAGCAGACTACTTTTTAGGGTTGGGTACTGAAACCCGGTTCCACTATGGAACCGTTTCCTACGCAACCGATAGGAATCGGACCGGATTAGAACGCAAATTTTGGTTCAACTTAATGTGTTGACAAATATTTTCGCTCTGTCGCTCCAAAACGGACGTAAAAATATCACACTTTCTCAGTAGGCTACTGTTAGCTAGCTACTGTAAATGTAGGCTACTTTTAAAATGCCATATTTTCCTTCTGGGCTCACCAAATCGGACGTAAAAGCATATTAACCATTCACTGCACATGATCGCTAGTAATGACACACTACTTGAACCTGTCCAGTGAATTATGTACAAGTGGACACTGCACCTTTAGGGGCCTGTGAGGTCTGGGCTACGTTGTGGGTAGCTAGCTATGTTTTCTGTTAAAAAGTATTGTCTTTACAGGCCTACTTGAACAAACTACGCACAAAGCTGTGTGCCAAAAGGGAGAAAAACCGTATTTTCCGGACCAGTCAGCCAGTTTTTTCATAGTTTGGCTGGTCCTGCGACTTATAGTCAGGTGATACTTATATATCAAAATATACATAATTTAACATGTTTTTAAATGTTAACTCATACTGACTGACATGAACTAACGAGTTCAATGGATTCAGTGATATGTAATGAGATCGGGAGCTTGGTGAACTAGCTTACCGGTAAATTGCTTGTTGGACTCCCTAGCTTGTTATGTTAATTTAGCCTATTCAGCCTAACTGTTAATAACTGAATACAGTACTGTGCATAAGTCTTGGGCACCCAACATTTTTTACACAAATAATGTCTTATACTGTATTTCTTCAATTAAATGCTACAGCTGTTCTTGAATTGTTAAAATGTTTCGATGAGTGCGGTGTGTACGAGGGCAGCTTTTATTATTAATATTTAATTCGTAATTAAGAACAACACAGGAATTGCGCAAAGCAGTTAATTAATTAGTAGGCATCTCTGGTGTCTCGTCGGTGAGGAGGCAGATGAGGATACTAATAGTGATGCAGAAAGGTTTGTATCGTACCTATTTCTAGTAAAAATAAATTAGAATTATAGTGAATTATAGTTAATGTTGCTGCATTTTTTCGTTTAAGTGTATCAGATTTGAATGCAACATTTAATAAAATAAATATATGTAATCAAAAACAAATATTTGTGCAGCAGTATAAAAGTGCAATTTTGCTAAACGTTTAGTAATTTTTTTTTATTTCATTATTTCTTAAAGCATTTTTCCTTAACCTTTTTAATTTTTATTGTGCCTAATACTTTTGCACAGTACTGTACATTTCTAAATAAATGGGACTTATAGTCCAGTGCGACTTATGTATTTTTTCCTTTTCATGAAGCATTTTTTGACAGATGCGACTTATACTCCGGAGCGACTTAGTCTGAAAAATACGGTATGCCGACCTCTCATATTTACAACTCCTCACAGGAGCATTTGTGTGAGTGCAAATAACTTGTGGCAAGACATGTTTTAATTTCTCTATAAAATGTTAGCTAGTTGCACAGTAGTATACCTGCTGTGAGCCGTTTTCCATAGGTATCTCTGCTATGAGTTAGTGCAAACTGCTAAATTGATTTAGGCTACTCGGTGTAGAATGATGGTATTTTGGTGAAATAGCTAATGTGTTAGAAGTAGCCTAGTTGGAGAGCTCACTGTCTGCTGTCTCTGGTGTCCATTTTTACTGTTACAGCTCAGGGGAACATTTCATTTATATGCATCTGTATAAGGGATGGAAATTAGCACCCGCCACCAGCCAAATGCGGGTGATTTTGTGTTGTGGCGGGTAAACTCGTTTCACCTACCGGCCACCGTGGCGGGTAAATACAATTATTACACGGCTGTTCTTAATGCTGTAGAATGCCCCATTCACTTCAATGGGGCTTCCCAACGTTCTGCAGTCAATTATTTTTCGATAACAGACCGTTGCTATGTATAACTGACCGCTGTCAAGAGAAGTGGCCTTTTTGCCTCGGATTCACGTCTTTCGTAGCACTCCGCAAGTAGTCCGGTAACTTTTCAACTCCAGCGTACTCCGTTGCTTAGCGACGTCAGCTGATTTGAAGCCTAAGGAATGTTCAACGTCTATTAAGTTCAACGTCTTTGGCGAACTATTTCTCTGCTGATCAACACTACAAATGGTAACATATAAATTGTAATAAGACACACTGTTAAGTTTTTTTTTTGGCAAGTAGCCGTGTAATAAGCGGGATAATGCATAGAACGCCGTTGTCATTATCGGGAAAATGAGCCCCTTCAGAGCGAAGCTACAACCCTCCGCTTCGCGTCGGGGTGCTGTTCGCCCTGTCGTGGAAGAAGAACGCTCAGGAAAGCACCTCTGAAACTTCAGAATCTGATTCTGATGAGCAGGAGTAAACTGTACTGGGATTGGGGAGGATGGGTGGAGGAATGTTAGTTTGTTGTTTAATCTGCCCTACTCATTTAATGAAATGTATATCAGTTCGTGGTTTGTGCATGTATAAAAGAGAAAGTGTCAGTGTTTCATTGAGACTGAGATTAAATAAACTGCTTAAGTATTGTAGATCTTGTAGTATTAATTTTTCACATGCAGTTACACATTGTCGGTTAAAAACAAGAAAGTGGCTGGTAAAAACATTGAGTGGCTGGTAGATTTTGAAATCCACCAGCCACAGTGGCCAGTGGACACATTTTTTTATTTCCATCCCTGATCTGTATGTTTAACTCATTGAACAAATACATTGTAATTCTATATGGTTTTGTTCGGCTTGACATAGCGTCCATTATCTGGGTCGGAGGTAGGCACTAGGCAGCGAGGAGCGGAGCTTCAGCTTCTTCAGGCGACACGCCCCCCAGTTTCAAGCAGAGAAGACTGCAGATTTTTTCACGATTTAAAAGCCTAATTTAACATACTTTCTGTGTTATTTTTTCATTCAAATTTGGATGGGTGGTTAATAACAAATTATTCTGTGGTGTGGCGAACTTAAAACTCGTTTCCAGGTACACTTTACAGGATCTTTAACTTGACATGTTTACTTCTGTTCAAACCATTTGATGTGTTGCTTAAAAACCAAATAAATATTGTGTTCAACAAAAATATTTTAGAGCTGTGGTATGTTTTCTCAAGTTTATCATACCGTCAAAATCTGATACTGGCCCATGCCTAGATGGGGCACAGTGCTCGCGATGATGTCGGTGACACACACAGATTTCTGGAATTATAGATAGTGCAGTGCCCGTAATACAGCTGGTGATGACATTACGGTATGAACGCGAATACCGGTATTGCGTTGTGCCATGATATGGATTTTGCCATATCATGGATATCACAAATAAATGTATTAAGTAAAGTGTTTCTGTTTGGTATTTGAAGTGATACAGCCTCGTGGTCTAGTTCAAATTTGTATCTTTTACAACAACAAAAAACATGCAGCATGGACGCTGCGAGCGTCCATGCTGCGATGGATGTCTGAGTTAATGTCTGGCATTAATGATGTCTGAAAATAACGCCAGTGGGGTTGATTTGCCGGACGAAGAAGAATTGGTAAAAAAAGGGGGCCTCTGTCGTTTGGAAATGGTTTGTTATCCGACATCAACCAACAAACAGTAGCCTACACTACAAGTTGTGTCGTGGAATTGTGCTAGCCAAAGGTGGAAACACGAGCAATCTTTTTCACCACCTGAAAGCCATGCATGTGTGCGAAAATGAATGCGTTTGATAAAATCCAATGCCAGGTTGGTTAGAATTGTGAAATGTTTATTGTAGGCCAACAGAATCGAGTATTCAGCCATGTAATAATTGTTTATAGCTAGAGTTAACTCACTACAAATATTTACGTTTTCTTGCGATCCCATAAACGTAGGCAACTGTTGAACGCATAGGCCACTAAGAAGTCGCTCTTCCGTGGCAATTGAACACTACAAAAATTGCTAAATTCAACTCATGCGACACACCGGAGTTACCCAATCCAAATCCGTCCGAGTGCAGTAGATTAGCCGCTGCATTGCGGATTGCATTGTCATGACATTTTAAGAATAACTAATATATCATGACATACAAATTATACCGTGATAAACATTTTAGGCCATACCGCCCAGCACTACTCTGAAGTACGTATTCAACCTCCACATCTAGTCAAATTTCCAATACTGTGGTAGCTTACATTCATACAAATGATTATGTAGCCTTCTTTTGTCTGCTGTTTCCTACGTTATAAATTGCTTATGTTGATCAAAATTTACTATATTGGTTCTCTGTTAAATTCTCTTACCAGCACAAACATCTTAACATTTAAGTCATAACAGAAGTAATTACATGCACAATGGTTGAGACAGTTGTCATAATTGTAGGCCTCATTCACCTATTTTCCTTACTATGCTTAGTTTCATTGCGAATGCTTTGGATTATAAAGTACCAGGTTCTCAAGATAACCTATTCTTAGGAAACTCATTGCAGACCAGAGGACCAATCAGAGTGAAGAGGCTGTGACCGAAGAGAGCAAGCCAAACTGATGTAATTGGGTGTGCTTTGCCTTCGGCAAGGGCACAACCTTTGTTCTCTCACATATATATTATTATTATTATTATTATTATTCTTTTTATTCTTTTTATTCTTTTTGCCCCCCTAAAACTCAGTCAATATTTGGCCTACATAGACAACGTAGGTGTCAACAGTTTCGTCTTGGTAGCGATTGAGTTGCTTCTATTGGAATTTACGTTCCGTTGCATGGTTTGGGCTCAAGTTAAGTTTTTGTGGCGAAAAGTGAAGCTAACGGTGGCTAATTTGCTAGCCACAGTCACTGACGTTACTAACGTCACTACGTCACTAACGTCACGAAAACACGCGTGACTACCTTTGGCAGAACATTCGTTTCGCATCTGTTAACTTGGGGGATAGCTAGGCTAACTATAGCTTTACTGCAAGGCAGCTGCAGAAACGCCACAAGCAAAGAGGCCAGGGTAATAACTATTTACTCATTTTACTTTGAGATATGACACACAATTGTGATGTGTAATGTACAATATAAGCTGATATTATTAAGGAAGTACATCTACTTTCGGAAACAGTAGTCTACTATTTCACTGAAGTATTAGCATCATGACATTAGCCTGTGTTGCCCGGGCAACACATACTACAGTGGTCTATGATGTATCTGTTTTCAATCGTTAAAATAAACATTCCTCACATATACATTTTCGTTGTAGGATTTATTCTGACATTAGAAAACGATTTGTTGGTGAAATCACCATTACCTGTGGTTTCAAACCAGTGTAGCTCACTGCAACGCTGTAGCCTCCCCGAGACACTAGTGTGAGTAGCTAACAAAAACTCCTCAGCTGTTCAAGTCAAACGGCGACAGAACATGTTCGGCACTCCCCTTACTCAAAAGTCTTTCAATAGTTGAAACAATCTGACTACTAACCTGAACTTCATTGCCACAGCCTAAACTTTGTCAATCTGTTCATGAAAATAATTAATTTCAGCCTAAACCGTACAACGGAACGTTAAATTGAATTCAACCAACGCAATCGCTACCAAGACGAACACAGTACTGTACTGTAGTAGTAGAATTTACCGGGGCAGCTTCTCCACACAGGGCTATATCGCATTTTGCGTTGTTACTGACAATGATCGCTACCAGTGAGCTTTTTATGAATGAGCGATTTTCCACTAAATAAATGTCAAGCTTATTTACGTTTTTGGGGGCATATTTTCAGTTAGCAGATGGTACTGTTTGAATCGCGATTCTATCTTCTGCCGGTAAAGTCATAGAATAATCTTCAAAGGGGGTTCTTTATTAATGAATGAATGCAATACGAGTAGGCTAAATGCTTGAAAATATCACGAGAAGGGACAACTTCAAAGGACGTTTAAGTCATAGAGATTAGGTCCATTTTAACACCGGTCTGCCAAATGTATTCGTTTTGATTCAGCCTGTCAGCTGCCTCTTGCAGGGGAAATGAGAAGACATCATATTTCATTCTACACTTCACTCGTATTTTGAGTTGTAAATGAGCAGCAAAAAAAGATGCTTTTAAATCTATGTAATCTTTATAAATAATAAGTAGGCCCGATGCATTTTTATATAAAATATACAGACCCCTGTGCAACCAACGCAAGCAAGCACACCCTACAATTTCCCCAGAAATTGTATCCTCTCTAGTTATTTTTTCATTATTTGATGTCGAAATTATCCAAACAACGTCAATCGTGGCACTGCACTCCGTTGGATTATAAAGAGGACACATGCGGAATATGAACTTTGCAGAGTGCCCGGTTCTTGAGCTGATTATAGGAAACTAAACCTATGATATTGATGCATTTTTATTGACTGACGCGTAACTGCCCTGCGTCAGTCCAAAATCCGGAACGATTTTGGAATCCCTGCTGGACGCATTGTTTAGGTCTCGAAAAGAGGACATGTCTGGGTAAAAGAGGACGTCTTCACCCAAGTCTGTTCGCACAAACAGTTTAACTTATTAACTTATTCTAAAACTGCCGCGGGGCAGTTATGTGACAGTCAACATAAATGCAGCAAGACACCCCATGCAACTGCCGACAGCCACAAGACACCGGGGAGATGTTCCGTGACACTTGCCGCACTGGAACGAGACACTGGGGAGATGTTCCGTGACAGCTGCAGTACTGCCGCGTGCCACTATCAACAGTACAGTACCGTTTTTGTTCTTACTTCTACTGAAAAAACTTCTATGAATAACAGGCATTATAAAATGTCTAATTTAACGTAATGTAGTGTTTACAGGTACTGACTAAAGGTCAAGTATTTCCAACTGTTAGTTAGCCTACCTTGGTGCTGGAATGTATAGCGTTCGTTAGTAATTACATTCGTCTAATAGAGCTAGCACTACTGCTTTTCATATTAGAATACCTCTATTTGCACATGGTATGTCAACTTGTACGACTGACAGTCATATTCCTATGCTACTTTCTACCTACGACGTTGCTGGTCTACCTACAGCCTACTACTAACTAGCTAGCTCTACTAGTTCTAATAATTAGATGGACTAAATTGGTCAAGCTAGGTTATCTGCCAGCTACTGTAGTAGCTAATCTATATTTGAACAAACTTTGACAGTACTCATAGGTGGACGCTCGTCAGGTTGGCTGTAAATACTAGAATAACCCCGGTCCTCCACGCTGGACGGCAGTACCACCACTAGCTAATTTCATTGGTATCCAACTATTATTAACCGGTGAAACTAATACAGCTGCAGCAGTTGTACCATGTCAGGATCGGGTTGAAGCCTGTAACAACAGTTGTCGGGTGACTTCTGACTACTTGAGCTATACATTGCCGAGTTTAGTTTAGTTCAAATTAACTCAACTGATTCCAACCCGAGTATGGCTCTAGCATTACGATAACTTCGTATGCAGTCAAATGAAGCTAGCTGTGAATTCTAACTTGCTAACGGTTGTTGTCAAAATCTAAATAAAGATCACAATAATGTAGTCAAACTGTCATAATACCCCACCAAAGACGGTCAAAGCGATCTGACACGAGTTAATCCACAGATAGCCGGGCCTCAACACTTCAACTAGCATACTGTAGTAGTAGCTTGTTAGCTAATAGCAACTAGTTTGCTTTGAGGCCTTTAATTTAGCAAAAGCCTGTGGCTACAACAGGTTTGTTCAGTGCAAACCCATCCCCTCTTCTGCGCTCCTTTGGCGGCTATTGACCATACTTGAGGCCGGAGTTGTAAGGCCAAGTAAACATGCAGGTATAACAAGAGACTCAGGCACTTTAATTAGCTCAAACGAGGGTCTATAACACAACTATGCACTTCTATCGATGTCTACGCTACACATAAAAATTAAACTGTATATGTCTTACCTCTACTTTTAATGATAGCACAGGTTTTGTATTCGAGTAGTGTGTGTCTCTCTCCGTTTTCCACAAGATGGCTGAGAACGAGTCACGTGACAAAAGATAAGACCCCGTATGCCACGAAAAGATTTGCTGACTGGCACATTCATTACCGAACCGGTGCCTCATATAGGCCGTTGCGTACGCACAAAACAGGGCCTGAAAGACGCCTAAGCCACTTCCCACGTAAAAGTTGGGATCTAGAAAAACAAACTTGACGTGAGAATGTTCGCTGAAAAATTATCCAGATTCGTAGGCTAGCCGAAGACCTGTCACTTTCACTTGATTGCAAGGTTTAGCATTGAAGACGTGAATGATTGGTTATTTTACCGTTTTTCACAATTGTTATAACACTAAACCGCATTCTCTGAACACAGGTGGCCTAAACCCATTTGTACAATCAGTCACTCTTTTGGCAAAACTCTATACAACATTCTCACTCACTAAAAACATGTTGCACTGTGATGCACCTACATTTAGTCATTTAGCAGACGCTCTTATCCAGAGCGCCTGTTTGCCGCAAAAACAACTCGAGAGGGTACAGTTTCTGGGGAAATTGTAGGGTGTGCTTGCTTGCGTCGGTTGCAGAGGGGTCCGTTTTTTAATGACATTTTTAAAACTGATATTTCTGTATATTTGTTATTAAATGCATACTTATTATTTAAAAAGATTACATAGATTTAAAAGCATTTTTTTTTTGCTGCTCATTTAGCCTACAACTCAAAATACTAAGAGTGAAGTGTAGAATGAAATAGTTGTCTTCTCATTTCCCCTGCAAGAGGGAATGGTGATCGGCTATATACAGTAGCAGCCTCATAGTTGAATCAAAACGAATACATTTGGCAGAACGGTGTAAACATTGACCTAATCCCTATGACTTAAACATCCTTAAAAGATCCTGTAAAGTAAATTCCATTTTTGCTTCTACGTACATTATATACGTTTGAAATGAGTTCCTCAAAGCATGTGCAAAGCGATAAAACTTTGTCGCACTGAAATGTGCAGTTAGACCGAAGAACAGTTTCTCTTCCGTTTACAGATCAGGTTTTAATGGGCGGAGCCAAAAAATGCCCTATCTACGTCATTTCGCCCCATCTACGTCAGATCACTGAATGGCTCCTCCTGCTGTACTGTTATTGTAGCTTACATCAGCTAGCTAGCTAGCTTTAGGATGTCTCCCACCACCCGCAACTGCATCTTCACTGGATGCAAGAACTTCAACTGCGCTGCAACGCCATTTAAGTTCCCTGTTGATAATGAAAGGAAAAATAGGTGGATAGATTTTGTGAAGAGCCACGCTCATGGAAAGCTTCGGATAAACTCCAACAGCCGCCTCTGCGCCACTGACCATTTCACGACGGACAGTTTTAACATGGACCAGAGACAGACGGGGTTCACCAACACACGGCTTCTCTTGCAGCGCGGAGCCGTACCGAGCATCGCCCGGCCGTTCATCCTCCGGTCGCACCTGGACCATCCACCGCCGCCAGCAGTTCATCACTCAGTTCTGTGTGCTTGTTATAATTATACTAGATAACTTTTCCAGAGGTATCTCTGCTATAATTATTGCAAACCGCTAACTTGATATTAGGCTACTCTGTGTAGAATGATGGTATTTTGGTGAAATGGTAGCTAATGTGCTAGAAGTAGTTGGAGAGCTCACTGTCTGCTGTCTCTGCTGTAAATGTTTACTCCTGTGTTACAGCTCAGGGGAATATTTCATTTATATGCATCTGTATGTTTCACTCATTGAACAAATACATTCTAATTATATACTGTTTTGTTCGGCTTGACGTAGCGTCCATTATCTGGGTCGTAGGTAGCTTACTTGAGAGAGGCGGCGCCTTCCAGCGAGGGGGCCGAGCTTCAGCTCCTTCAGGCAACACGCCCCCCCAGTCTCAAACAGAGAAGACTGATGATTTTCTTACGATTTCAAAGCCTAATTTAACATACTTGTCTGTGTTTTTTTTCATTCGAATTTGGATGGGTAGTTAATAACACATTATTCTGTGGTGTGGTGAACTTGAAACTCGTTTTTAATTCCACTTTACAGGATCTTTAAGTTTTTCCCTTCTCGTGATATTTTCAGGCATTTAGACTACTGTTGTGTTCTGTAATACTGTTCTATATTGTACTACCACTGGGAGGCACTGTTCCGTAATGAATGCTAGTTAGTTTACGTACATGGGGGCAGACTCGTACCCGAAGACCGAGTCGGGAAATGAACAAATCGTTTGTTTCCTCTGGCTACCAGTACTGAGCCTATGCAGGTCACGTGAAAAAGGACTCGGTTGGCTGAAGAACGAAACATTGATCCGAAGACACGGTCGGGAGGTGAAAGATTCGTTCATCTGCCGGGTACGAGTCTTTGGATCCTTTTTCACGTGACCTGCATAGGCTCAGTACTGGTAGCTAGCGAAAACAGAAATGATTCGTTCATTTTGACTGGGTCTTTGGATACGGATCTTTGGATCATTTTTCATGTGACCTGCATAGGCTCAGAAGAGGAAACAGAAAGGATTTGTTTACCTCGTTCACTTTCGTGTGACTAGGTTTATTAGGACGTGAATGATAGTTGTTCACAAGTAGCCTAATAATTACAGGTTTTGTTATTTTAACTTTTTTTGTACTTTACTTATAGTTCAATGCAGTGTAATTGTTTGCTGTGATAATTAAATGCTAGTGTGATAATAAATGACCAAAAAGAAAAAAGATTTGTTAATTTTACTGAACGAGATTCAAAGAACCGAATCAGTAAAATGATCCGAACTTCCCATCACTAATTAGTGAGGAATGTTTATTGAAAACGGATGCATCATAGACCGCTGTAGTATGTGTTTCCCGGGCAACAGAGGCTAATGTCATGATGCTAATGCTTCAGTGAAATAGTAGACTACTGTTTCCGAAAGTAAATGTACTTCCTTAATAATATCAGTTTATATTCAGGGTTTTTCCTGCATAGAGAAAATGTTGTCGCGCGCCAAAGATTTGCGTATTGGGCTAGTAATCAGAAGGTTGCCAGTTCGATTCCCGGCCGTGCAAAATGACGTTGTGTCCTTGGGAAAGGCACTTCACCCTACTGGCCTCGGGGGGAATGTCCCTGTACTTACTGTAAGTCGCTCTGGATAAGAGCGTCTGCTAAATGACTAAAAATGTAAATGTAATGTCTTCTTGTCGGAGAATTGCACCGACACGTGCTTCACACCGCAGTTGAGATTGCGTGTTTAGCCTGTTATTGTATAAGTCTATAGTTCTTGCAAATTTAAATGAAGTTAACTGGTGATTTTCGTTGTTTGTATTCTTCCCCTGCTAGCTAAATTGTCTGTTGATTCGATAGCGATTGCTGCCCTTGCCCTTGTATTTTAGGTGCATTATTATGCTGAAGTAGTTTTAATTAATAAAAAGTGGGTTTATTGTTATTATTTGCTACAAAATGCTTAGCCTATCAAGATCAAATGAAGCAGGCAGTGTACATGCTTCAGAGTGGCCTACCTTAATCGATTTATGAACTTTATGAGTGTAAGGTGTCTTTAAGTAGCCTAACTTTATTGCTTTAGGGGAAATAGGACGAAAATATGTGCAATATTACATTAGCTATTAGACTATTACAGGGGGGGGGGGTGCAAAACACCTGGGAATAAATACATTGATTAGAAAAAAGAAGTAAAAAAGAATACATTTACATTTAGTCATTTAGCAGACGCTCTTATCCAGAGCGACTTACAGTAAGTACAGGGACATTCCCCCGAGGCAAGTAGGGTGAAGTGCCTTGCCCAAGGACACAACGTCAGTTGGCATGACCGGGAATCGAACTGGCAACCTTCGGATTACTAGCCCGATTCCCTCACCGCTCAGCCACCTGACTCCCCCCATATATATATAATTTTTTTTGGAGCACCGAAGACCCATTTTGACCCAGGAAAAACCCTGATATTGTACATTACACTTCACAATTGTGTTTCATATCACAAAGTAAAATGAGTAAATAGTTATCACCCTGGCCTCTTTGCTTGTGGCGTTTCTGCAGCTGCCTTGCAGTAAAGCCATAGTTAGCCTAGATATCTCCCAGAAGTTAATGAGCTGCTAAACTAATGTTCTGCTAGAGGTAGTCACGCGAGTTTTCGTGACTTTAGTGACGTTAGCAACGTCAGTGACTGTGGCTAGCAAGTTAGCCACCGTTAGCTTCACCTTTCGACACAAAAACGTAATTTCTACTTAAACCATGCAACAGAACGTAAAGAAAAATACAAGCAACTCAATCGCTACCAAGACGAACCTTTTGACAGCGATATTGTCTATGTAGCCCAAATATTGACTGATGCTTAGGGGGGCAAAAAGAAATAATAACTAGAAACGGCTGTTCCTGCAAAACAGCAGTGAGAATGCTGAAAACCGAATGGGGATAGCTGACCATGCTAAAAAGCTGAAAATTTAGAAAATTGAGTAGAAAGTTATAAGCTGAAGTGCCTGAAAGGTATTTTTGAAAGGTGCTGGAGCTGGACGAAGGTATAAAACTACAGAAAAAAAAGAAAAATGCAAAAAGAGATAATTCTGAAGAATTTGAAAATTTTGCAGAAATTAGAGTTTCAAAAGGCCTGAAATGTGTGGTAGAAAGGACCTGCAGCGAGATGAAGGCAGGAAAGTACAGAAAAGAGAAGAAAAATTCAAAAGTAATGGAAGGTACTGCTGTGAAAGGTATTTTTGAAAGGACCTGGAGCAAGATGAAAGCAGAAAACAGAAGAAAAGAGAAGAAAATAAGAAGAAAAATGCAAAACAAAAAGGGGAAACATTCTGAAAGATGAGCTGCAGGAAAATTAGAAAATGTAGCAGAAAACCAGTTGCTGAAGTCTGGGTTGAACGAATTTGAAGGTAAAAGGACAACACTTGACTGACTTGAACTTGCTGGAAAAAAGGCAGAATTGATTAAATGGCTGAAAAAAAGTTATAAGTCCTAGCAGAAAAAGTTGAAGGTTTAAAGAAGGAGATGGGAGATTAATTCTGTTCATATTTTGAATTCTTTTTCAATTCTTGAATGAAGTCACCTAAAGATGCTAAATAAGTTGAGAATAGGAAAACATTTTCAGAAATGTAGTTGCTGGAACTCTTTTCAGAGCTGGAAAGTACTTGTGGAAGGACGTGGAGCTGAATTAGCATTGAAAAACAAACTACTGTAAAACATGTAAAAAAGAACAGTGCTGAACAATACAGTGTAAAGAAGTTCAACTGTTAAACAAATATATATTTAAAGAAGCCAATATGACCATTGGTATGTACTCTGATATTAGAAGGAAAGGAATAAATGAAAGCTTAAACTGGACAAGTCCAGTAAGATTAATGAATGTTCAGTTTTTATGAAGGCAACACAAGAATAGTTTTTTAAAGCATTAGAAACATTTTAATAAAATATTAACAATACAACAGATTTTTAAACGAGAGGTATATTTTTTGATTATTACAAAAACCTCAAAAACACTTTACAAAGTAGTTGGAAAAACAGAAATTACAAGGTTCAGTCATGTTTACTTTATTTTTTTACATTCTTTATCATTTAGCAGACGCTCTTATCCAGAGCGGCTTACAGTACGTACAGGGACATTCTCCCCGAGGCAAGTAGGGTGAAGTGCCTTGCCCAAGGACACAACATCATTTTGCACAGCCGGGGAATCGAACCAACAACCTTCTGATTAATAGCCCGACTCCCTAACCGCTCAGCCATCTGACCCCATCTTCTGTTATGGATTTCAAATAATGTCCATTATTATGTGATATGTTATGTTATATTTAAACAATAATATTATTAATCAAATATAAGTCTTATGTTAATCATTTTACAACAACAAAAAAATACCATTATGAATATTAGTTATAATAAAATATTTTCCTAAACCAAAATACCAGCTGATACCCCACACTAAGACAGAATTCACTCAATCGTGTGTTCCATTTCAAAAGTGTGTTTTTTCATCCATTTGCAATTTTTGGGGTCTTTAGAATAGCCAAATAAAATGTTCTATAAACTGTTCTGCTATCATTAGTGTCCATATGGTGGACAGTTGAGAAAATTGTATTTATTAAATAATAACCTGATCATCAATGCAGGTGGCCGTGATGGAGAGCATTCCCAAATGTCAGGAATGCTCTCCATAATGAGTCAACACAACATGAGTGTGGGTCCTGTCTTATTCCTTTTATAATTACTACTAAATCCATCCAATCCACTTATTTCATGTGTACATTTATATGTGATCACTGAAGAGGTCAGTTTATTTAGTTTAACTACGTCATTGTTTCAGTGATAACCAAAATACAGGAAAACATGATGGAGAACAAAAGAAGACTTACATTTTTGTCAAAGGACAAACTTAAATATATCAAATAAAATGTTTTTGTTTGGATTGAAGTAGTTCTATGTTCCTAAAGTATTTCATTATGTCTCACCCTAAAACTGTTGGATATATTCAATAAGAAAAAACAAATAACAGAAAGAAGATAGACAAATAAATTTGTACAAAAACAAAATTCCCATAATTGGTTTCTGTGATCATATTGAAAGGCAGGGCTGAACAATGTAAGTCACCAACACACTAAACCTGCTCAGATATCCTGTGTCATTTGCATTATTACTTTTTTTCTGTGGTTTTATGGGAACCAAGTTTGAATTTAGTCCTTCTTTCTTGGTGAATAAAACAAGGCATAGAATTTGTGAGTTATTTACATTTACATTTTACATTTAGTCATTTAGCAGACGCTCTTATCCAGAGCGACTTACAGTAAGTACAGGGACATTCCCCCGAGGCAAGTAGGGTGAAGTGCCTTGCCCAAGGACACAACGTCAGTTGGCATGACCTGGAATCGAACTGGCAACCTTCGGATTACTAGTCCGACTCCCTCACCGCTCAGCCACCTGACTCCCTGTTATTGTAAAAACTGTGTCTTTACCATAACTCACAAGGTAAATATGAGTTGGTTATTACTGTTTGTTTATCAGTTTCCAAGTACACTGATAAAATACACTGTTTATAAGTGTTTTATTGAACACTGATTAACAAAGATATAACAATTTCAATGACACTCAGTTTTGTTCAGCGGTATCTCTTTTCACTTGGTGGGGTTTATTTTATATGTGTGAGTCCTGTCTTGTTCCTGCTATAAGTACGACTAAACCAGTTCTCTCTGGTGTGCTCATGAGTACATTTGCACATGATATCTGAAGTAGTCAAAGTTTCTAGTGAACATTGACCAGATATGAGGAAACATGATGGAGAAAAACACTATTGCATTGTTCTGAAACATGAAATAAACATTCACATTTACACAGATGGACAGGATAAAATGTTACTTAGAGTCCTCCATTTTGTCCACAGTTCACTTTTATGTGGTTGCTGTTTGTTGAATCTGATGGTGCAAACTAAAGAGTCAAAGGAGCACAGAGTCAATGTGAAGATATAAAGTGTTCTCACCATGTGACCTTTTTCACTTTCACTGGCTGCTGAACTGCTACTTCCATGTACCTGCTCAGTGTTCGCTGCAGCACTGGAAAGATGGGTACAGTCCTTCAAGAGGAAACCAGGAGTATTTTTACCTTTGAGCCTCATTATGAAGGCCTGATGCTGCACAGAGGACCTGCTGCAGCTTTAGCTGACGCAGTAGGACCTCCTCTCTCCTGATGCAAATCATCCTCACAGATGACAGCTAAATAACACAGTAAAGCACTTATTACTTATTAAGCACTTATTAATGTAACGAAACATGTCACAGTGACAGCTTTTATTTAGTCAAACATTTATAATACTGGTTTGATTAAACAATAAACCTACAGAAGATCAGTGCACACATTGTAATTACTGTGAATGTTGATTAAAGTTAGTGTATCAGTGTGTTACTGTGATGAACAGAATCAACATACTTGCACAATTTCCCCTCTATCTTGAGGAGGCCCTTGGTCCCCTTCACATCCTTTATGGATGTGTGTGAAGACGGGTGACAGACATGTGACCACCAACCAAAGAGTCAACAGCAGTTTGTCTCTACTAGAGAGGAAGATGATGCAAGCATGAAGGTGGAACTGATCCTGAGGAAACAACAGAAGACAAATATATTGTCATGAACTTTAGTCTTTAAAGTCACAAGCTGAAAGGTCACATGATGCATGATAAGTTTATACCTTGAACAGTGCTGCAGAGCACAAACTATCTCCTGTCAGTGAGATTTAACATGTGGATGTTTCAGAAGTGTTGATGATAACTTTCTGTTCATCTGTGAGGGTCTCAGCTATGAAGGATTCACAGGAGAGGAAGGCCTACAGAAAGACAACAGAACTGGGAATTAGCATACTCAGAGTAATGACGTTAATATTTTGTATTTCCAAAGACAAGATCTCCACTCTACCTTCTGAAAGCTGAGAAGAACCCTGGTCACTGGCAGGAGGAGGACACGTCTCTGTATGATGCAGCAGTGCTGAGTTCACTGTTGCTGGTGGTATGAGGCAGCATGATGTGTGGTTTTTCTCAGGGTCAGCCAAGTGGTCAGGTGAGGGTTAACAGGGGCCATTTTATGCTCTGCTTTGAAGAAAGACTGGGATGGCAGGATGTAGAAGATTTCTCTGTGATGGGTCTGGTTTGGACTGACAGTTCATGAAGATGATGTTGAAGTGTGTGTTGTTGTGCTGGAGTTGGTGCTGAAGGGTGTTGTGATGGAGGATACAGGAGAACATGTCTCCTGTCTGGAGGAAACAAAGCTAAACATCGAAACAGTTTTAGTTATAGTAGAGTTATAGTTCTTTGACCGGCCACCCCACCCCCAACCCACTTTGCCCTCCAACCCAGTGGGGTATCAGCTGGTGTTATTGGTACATCAGAAAGCATGTGCTGCACCTAGAGCTCATGCTTTCTGATGGTAAATGTAGCAGCTTTTATAGAGCTGCTCAGACAGTGGTGGCCTGTGCATTTATCAATCCGGACCCAACCCACCCAGATAAATGCACAGGCCACAATGTGTTGAATATAGAGGTCATACAGTTAGGTCCATAAGTATTTGGACATTGACACAATTTTCATCATTTTGGCTCTGTATACCACCACAATGGATTTGAAATGAAACAATCAAGATGTGCTTTAAGTGCAGACTTTCAGCTTTAATTTCAGGGTATTTACATCCAAATCAGGTGAACGGTGTAGGAATTACAATACATTTTATTTGTGGCCCCCCCCTTTTTAAGGGACCAAAAGTAATTGGACAATTGGCTGCTCAGCTGTTCCATGGCAAGGTGTATGTTATTCCCTCATAAAGGGAGTTCGTTATTTCATTGACAAGGAGCAGATAAAAGGTCTAGAGTTCATTTCAAGTATGGTATTTGTGTTTGGAATCTGTTGCTGTCAACTCTCAATATGAAGTCCAAAGAGCTGTCACCATCAGTGAAGCAAGCCATCGTTAGGCTGAAAAATCAAAACAAACCTATCAGAGAGATAGCAAAAACATTAGGTGTGGCCAAATCAACTGTTTGGTACATTCTTAAAAAGAAAGAACGCACTGGTGAGCTCAGCAACACCAAAAGACCCGGAAGACCACGGAAAACAACTGTGGTGGATGACAGAATAATTCTTTCCCTGGATAAGAGCGTCTGCTAAAAATGACTAAATGTGAAGAAAAACCCCTTCACAACAGTTGGCCAGATCAAGAACACTCTCCAGGAGGTAGGCGTATCTGTGTCAAAGTCAACAATTAAGAGAAGACTTCACCAGAGTAAATACAGAGGGTTCACCACAAGATGTAAACCATTGGTGAGTCTCAAAAACAGGAAGACCAGATTAGAGTTTGCCAAAAAACATCTAAAAGAGCCTGTACAGTTCTGGAACAACATCCTATGGGCAGATGAGACCAAGATCAACTTGTACCAGAATGATGGGAAGAGAAGAGTATGGAGAAGGGAAGGAACTGCTCATGATCCAAAGCATACCACCTCATCAGTGAAGCATGGTGGAGGTAGTGTTATGGCGTGGGCATGTATGGCTGCCAATGGAGCTGGTTCCCTTGTATTTATCGATGATGTGACTGCTGACAAAAGCAGTAGGATGAATTCTGAAGTGTTTCGGGCAATATTATCTGCTCAGATTCAGCCAAATGCTTCAGAACTCATAGGACGGCGATTCACAGTGCAGATGGACAATGACCCGAAGCATTCTGCGAAAGCAACCAAAGAGTTTTTTAAGGCAAAGAAGTGGAATGTTCTGCAATGGCCAAGTCAATCACCTGACCTAAATCCAATTGAGCATGCATTTCACTTGCTAAAGACAAAACTGAAAGGAAAATGCCCCAAGAACAAGCAGGAACTGAAGACAGTTGCAGTAGAGGCCTGGCAGAGCATCACCAGGGACGAAACCCAGCGTCTGGTGATGTCTATGGGTTCCAGACTTCAGGCTGTCATTGACTGCAAAGGATTTGCAACCAAGTATTAAAAGTGACAATTAGATGTAAAAAAAAAAATATATATAAAATGTGCCCCCCCCCCTTTTTAAGGGACCAAAAATAATTGGACAAACTAACATAATCATAAATCTAATTGTCACTTTTAATACTTGGTTGCAAATCCTTGGTGTTGCAAAACACCTGGCAATGGAACAGCTTAGCAGCCAATTGTCCAATTACTTTTGGTCCCTTAAAAAGGGGGGGGCCACATATAAAATGTATTGTAATTCCTACACCGTTCACCTGATTTGGATGTAAATACCCTGAAATTAAAGCTGAAAGTCTGCACTTAAAGCACATCTTGATTGTTTCATTTCAAATCCATTGTGGTGGTATACACAGCCAAAATGATGAAAATTGTGTCAATGTCCAAATACTTATGGATCTAACTGTAAATGTAATTATAATATTATACCTATTATCGTTTTAATATATTATCATAATTGGATTCATTATAACTTATGTGTCATATTATTTAAATTGTAAGTATTATAACAGCTGTAAATACTCTTTTATGAGGAGAAACATTCAATATTGAGAAAACTTACAGTATCTGGGAAAAATTCATTATCTGATTCTGTTAAATATCAATAGCATTTTGTGATAAAACTTTTCTTAATACTTATCTAAAGAAAACATTATTATCTCTTCACCAAAAATACAAACTTCAGGCAGTAATTCTTTACATTTTTCATGATTTTTAAGACTCACCGACCTCTTCATGGTTCACTGGTTGACAGGACACAGAATAATGGGTTGTGATAGCTGTAATACGTCCTCTTGATCCCTGACTGGAGACATCTCTGTGGCTGGGAAATGAAAATGAGATCAAGCAGTGTGTTCTTGTCTGTGGTGGCAGAGGTGATCAGCTGTAAATATCCCTTAGACTGAAACAGATCTAGAATTGCTTTGTTGACCCGAGTACCTGATTCTCATTGAAGTCTCCACACACAATAATAGGGTGACAGTCCAACACCTCAAGTGCATCCAAAAGACTTACCAGGTTTTGGTCTCAGACTGTAGTCAGGAGGTCTGTACACAGCTGCAATCACTGCACAGAATGGAGCCTCAACCTTCAAAGCCACAAACTCAAGATCAGTCACATTATGCAAATACTGTCTTTCACGCACCTGGATGTGGTTTCTCACATAAACAGCAACTCCACCACCTCCTTTGCTGGCCATCTGAGGATATCTAGTGTAGGATGTGAACATGTTGTAGCCGTCCAGCTGAAGACTGTCTGCAACAAAGGAGCCTTGCAGGTGAGTCTCTGTCAGACACAGTACATCTGCTAGCCTCAGCTCATAATGTCTCTTGATGTCACCGATGTGAGATGGCAGTCCCTCTGTGTTGTGATGAACAAGGGTCAGAGTGTCAGGCCTGTTTACTGTTTCTTTCACCTGAAGAAGAGGCATCATGTGATCCACATCGGCTTGTCTCATGGTCTCGAGCGCTGCAGTCACTCCAGGATTAGCGTATATTTTCTTTTCATCCAAATCTAGTAAATAAAGACCACTGAGAGACGTCACTCTGCTGAGAGCTACATAAGCCATACCTGCTTCAAAGATGTTCTGCAGTGACACCACAGCTGCATGTGTTGTGAGGCCCTGGGTTTTATGGACAGTGCACGAGAAAGCCAGCCTCACAGGAAACTGTCTACGTACCACTCTGTTCTGTTTCAGCTGTTTCTCTGCTCTCTCGATGTAAACCAGATTGACAGATTCTGGAGCTCCACTCTGGTTTCTTGTTACACCTGTCTGATTGTCCATCCTCAGGCCCAGCTTAGTGATGTGTTGATCATCTTCAGAAGTCACAATGCTCATCAGTGTGGCAAAAGCACCATTAACCTGACCATTCTGAACATCAAAGTTTCTGGTGAGCATGACACAAGCCCCTTCAGCAACTTTCAGTTGCTGAAGGGGCTTGTGTCTGCTAAATCATTTCGACCTCCCTTACATGGTGTGTCTTTTTGTGTCATTGTGCCTGTTCGGGGATCTTTCTGGAAGTTATCTGCATCGATCATTATAATGTTGGAATGCAACAAAGACAATGTTGCTGAGTTGTGTTCATCAACCAACTTATTTGTGGAGAAAATGTGCAGAACCTCAGTGGGACAACGAGCTTGTTCAGTGATGGTCTGTGACAACAAATCTCTGTCAGCCTGAGACAGCTCATCTGCCTTTTGTTTCACCCGAATCCTGTTCAACATGACTGCAAAGGCAACATCATCTTTCTGTCTCATGATCTCAGTCAGAGTGATCATCTGAAAATGTTCCTGCCACAGGTCAATATCTGCTGGATCGTGTACACAGAGTGGTTTAGACTGTCGCACAGGTGGCAGCTGGTAAAAATCTCCAACAGCTAGAACTGACATTCCACCAAACGCTCTCTGATTGCCTTTGATGTGTTTCAGTCGTGCGTCCACACAAGCAAAAAGAGGCTTTCGAAACCATTGAGATCTCATCGATTACGATGATTTGAGCATTAAACAGTTCAGATCTGAGTTCATCCAGTTGGTTACCAAGTCCTTGGATTGGTGGTTTCAGACTGCGTGGAAGCTTCAGTAGAGAGTGAAGTGTTGTGCCACAGATTTACATTTACATTTAGTCATTTAGCAGACGCTCTTATCCAGAGCGACTTACAGTAAGTACAGGGACATTCCCCCGAGGCAAGTAGGGTGAAGTGCCTTGCCCAAGGACACAACGTCAGTTCGCATGACCAGGAATCGAACTGGCAACCTTCGGATTACTAGCCCGATTCCCTCACCGCTCAGCCACCTGACTCCTGACAGATGTTGAAAGCTGCAGTTCCAGTGAAAGAAGAGAGTAAAACAGTTGGGTTTGATATTTCAAACTCCTCTGAGTAGAGTTGCAGTTTGCTCAGTATCTTAGATGCCTCTGAGTAAATGCATTTTATCAGGTGTGACATTCCTGTTCCTGCACCACCGTTGACATAAAAGAAAAACTGCTCTGGATTTAGGCCACACACAATTTTATTGCACCAGTCTCTGATTGCATAGAACACACAGGCCTGCTTCTGGTTCAGGTTCTGATACATGTCGTAGCACAGCTGGATCCATAGCTGGGGGTTCTCTGATGGCTCTCATTTCTGTTACAGCAGCAGACTAAGGACAATATTCGGCACATTTTCCTGTTTGTTGTCTGGCTATCTTTCCTGCTGTTCATCATCACACGGCAACCTCACAACTTCAGATTCAGGAGCAAGATTACACCATTCATCAATCACATGGTCTCTGCTCTCCTCAAACTCTACAAGTGCATTCCCAATCTCCTCAGTGTTTTTCTCATATTTGTCTCTGTTTGTTTTGACAATATGTTTCACACTCTCAGGACGGTTTGAGCCTGGTAGCTGGACCCAGCCAGAGTTGTAAAAAGAGTCGTAGATTGGCACTTCGTATTTCATACTCAGATCGGTGAGGAAGGTACCGTCTCAGTAATCTGGCATAAAACTGCTCTGGGTGTTTCTCCTTTGAACAGTGGTAATATCTGATGACAAAGGGCTTATCATTTTTCCGCCTTTGGACAAATCCCAGCTCATTCAGAAGTGGTAAAACGCCATCACGCTTTGAGTGGTCTGCACTGACAAACCTGCAGGTAGCAGCAAAATCAGCCAAGCACATCTCCTCATACTCTGGTGTCTCAAGTCTGGCTTTGTATTTGTCACTTGCATTTGCATTTAGACATTTAGCAGACGCTCTTATCCAGAGCGACTTACAGTAAGTACAGGGACATTCTCCCGAGGCAAGTAGGGTGAAGTGCCTTGCCCAAGGACACAACGTCAGTTGGCATGACCGGGAATCGAACTGGCAACCTTCGGATTACTAGTCCGACTTCGGATTACTAGTCCGACTCCCTCACCGCTCAGCCATCTGACTCCCATTAACTAACTCCCACTTAAACTTGTCATCCAGACATTACAAGACTCTGACGGGGTGTCCTCCAAGAATGACATGGGGCGACTCATTTTCACTGGATTGTCATCAGTAGGAATGAACACAACACTGCGTGAACACTTTTTCATCTTTATTCCATATGCACGAGTCACACACTCCTGAGCACAGATCTCTCTCTTTTTTGAGTAAGCCTGCATGACAGCCCTCATCTCATCACACTCATTAACTCTGTCCATGTTGGAATTTTCAATGTTTTCAGGTACTCTGACAGACCACTTTCCTTCTTTGTGATGTATTTAGTCAGATACTGTATACACGAGTAAGCATTCAGAATGAAAGACACATCGATGTTACTGTCCCAGGCTTTAAGCAGATGTGTCATGGCCGTATGTATCTACGTATCATGGCCCGTATCAGATTCAAAACCCTGGTACTGACCTTCCGAGCAGTGAACGGGACTGCACCCGTCTACATCAAGTCTCTCCTGCAGCCTTACCTACCCGTCACCTACGGTCTTCTTCAGACAACCGCCTGGTGGTCCCACCGCTCAAGACCGCCCGGTCCCAACACAAGCTCTTTTCCTGTCTGGACCCCCAGTGGTGGAATCAACTCCCCACCTCCATGTTCCAAATGGGGGGGGGGGCTGTCGCTGTCTTGGTGTGTGGGGTTGCATCAAATTCCCCTTTTTTGCTCTGTTAAATTGCTGCACCAGTCCACACTTGACCGGTGGGGATCTCATTCTATTATGACTGTAACTGTTAGCTGCTCCTGGCATTCTCTAATCCCTGCTCTCCTCTCTCTGTCCCCCCCCACACACATCCCTTGTGGTGTGGGGGGTTTGAGTTGTCAGCACCTGCCTGGTCGTCGGTCAGCCAACGCTGGACCTGGTCGCGAGTCTCCCGGTCCTGTCCTACATCTATAAAGTTGAACAATGGATTTTGGTGTTTTAAAAACCCACCGACACTGTATGACTATGTTTAGCCTGTTTTCTGCTCCTCTCTCTCACCAACCGTCTCTGGAGGAGGGGATCCCTCTCTGAATTGCTCCTCCCAAGGTTTCTTCAATTTTTTTCTCCTGTTGAGAGTTTTTTGGGAGTTTTTCCTTGTCCTCCTTGAGGGTTTAGGTTGGTTGAGGGGCAGTTCTATGGGCATATGTGAAGCCCTCTGTGACATGCTTGCGTGTAAAAAGGGCTATACAAATACATTTGATTTGATCAGAGACACTGACTGTCTCTCCACCTTCAAGAAAAGACTCAAGACGCACTTGTTCCAGGAGTACAATGGTACTTAGGAATGGTTCGCTTGACCCGATGATAGTTTCCTAAAGGATCACAATGACTCTTGCTTAGAGACTTGTTGCTCTTGTGGTTAGTGGTAACTGATTTACATTTTTGTACTCGCTGTGATATATTGTTTTTATTATTGTTGCTTGTTTTTTCTACAGGTACACTTGCACTTATAGCGGTTCATGTTGTTTAATTGTAACTTGTTTAACTACATGCTCTTATGGTTCTTCCCTTTGGCACTTACTTTGGTTGTTCACAATGTGTGCTTCATGTTTTGGCTACTCGCAATGTTTTTGTGGCTATCTTGTTGTTATTATCAGGGACCTATGCACTTTGTAAAGCTCTCTCTTGGAAGTCGCTTTGGAATATGAATGAATGAAATGAATAATTGTAAATGTGTAAATGTAAGTAGTTTGGGTCTCTGGCAAAACGAACAACTCCCTGATGCACGAGAGAACAAGCTCAACCCTCTTTTCATCTTTCTGTTTTAATTGCACTGTATATTATATGCTGGGGCAGGGAAAGATAGCCAGTTGGACTTCGTGAACCAGCCCAAACTCTGTTGCGGGTAGGGAAACGTAGACAGCCCCAGAGCTCTGTACTTGTTGATTTCCAACTGCTGCATTAAAGCTGATATTATCGGACCTCTGCGACTCCAGACCACTCTTTCTAGAACACAGATTTGTGTCATTGAATACCATCATTACATATTGGAATAGACACAAAAGATTTAGAATCCTTCAACTGGTGACCCCGACGCTGAAAAGAGGGAGTCCAGAGGGTTCCGGCCCAACCGACGGATCGGGGGAGAGACCCATACACCGGTGCGAGGAGACAGACGTAATCGTCAGAGGCCTCAACATAAAAAAAGGTAAGCAGACACCTGTTAATTCAAAGTACTGCTATTCGGAACTGAGAACCAAATTTAGACGATTACTATGTTTCATCGTACCTAGTCAAACCAACAGTGGTGGGAAATCAACCGTTTTTGTGTTTTGTCCTTGTCCAAGGGGAGGTTAGAGTCCTCTCCAGGGGTTAGAGTCCCTAAATTCGTTGTCCTTGTCCAAGGGGAGGTTAGAGTCCTCTCCAGGGGTTAGAGTCCCTAAACTCGTTGTCTTGTCCAAGGGGAGGTTAGAGTCCTCTCCAGGGGTTAGAGTCCCTAAATTCGTTGTCCTTGTCCAAGGGGAGGTTAGAGTCCTCTCCAGGGGTTAGAGTCCCTAAATTCGTTGTCCTTGTCCAAGGGGAGGTTAGAGTCCTCTCCAGGGGTTAGAGTCCCTAAACTCGTTGTCTTGTCCAAGGGGAGGTTAGAGTCCTCTCCAGGGGTTAGAGTCCCTAAATTCGTTGTCCTTGTCCAAGGGGAGGTTAGAGTCCTCTCCAGGGGTTAGAGTCCCTAAATTCGTTGTCCTTGTCCAAGGGGAGGTTAGAGTCCTCTCCAGGGGTTAGAGTCCCTAAATTCGTTGTCTTGTCCAAGGGGAGGTTAGAGTCCTCTCCAGGGGTTAGAGTCCCTAAATTCGTTGTCTTGTCCAAGGGGAGGTTAGAGTCCTCTCCAGGGGTTAGAGTCCCTAAATGTGTTGTCCTTGTCCAAGGGGAGGTTAGAGTCCTCTCCAGGGGTTAGAGTCCCTAAACTCGTTGTCTTGTCCAAGGGGAGGTTAGAGTCCTCTCCAGGGGTTAGAGTCCCTAAACTCGTTGTCTTGTCCAAGGGGAGGTTAGAGTCCTCCCCAGGGGTTAGAGTCCCTAAACTCGTTGTCTTGTCCAAGGGGAGGTTAGAGTCCTCTCCAGGGGTTAGAGTCCCTAAACTCGTTGTCTTGTCCAAGGGGAGGTTAGAGTCCTCTCCAGGGGTTAGAGTCCCTAAACTCGTTGTCCTTGTCCAAGGGGAGGTTAGAGTCCTCTCCAGGGGTTAGAGTCCGTAAATTTGTTGTCTTGTCCAAGGGGAGGTTAGAGTCCTCTCCAAGAGTGTGGTGTGTTTTTTCCTTTGACCAAGAAGTTAAAGAAATCCCGAGGAGAGTTGGAGAAAGGTGGGGGCTAAAAGAGTCAGTTACGTTGAGATCTTACAAAGGTTATCCCAGAGGGTATACCCCTGGTTTATAAATAGGTTCTAATACAATTGGAAGAGTTATACTAGAGCAAAATTAAGTGAATAGACGGTAAACGCTAAACAGCTGTGTTGGTCAAAGAATGGTTTGAGGAAATGTATGTGAAAAATTATGAGGAAGCAATTGGAAAGTTACATAAAGGATTGGTTTAGAGAGGATCATGGAAGGTTATGAAATAAAACAAGAACGTTTTGTGGATGTGAAGAGATGATTGGTTTAAACACTGATGTTTTGAAGAGGAAACTATGAATATACTTTGAAGGTATATGGGATAACATTTTAAGTCAAAATAGTAAAATCTAGGGTTTTTACGAGTTTTGATAAAGGTATTAGATATAATTTGGTTAAAAATGAGAAAGAGAAAATAACTAAATGTACTTTTATTTGGAGTTTAATTGTAATTTGGTTTTAAGTTTTATTTGAGAGTTTTATCAGAGCCTGGCATACTGTTTGGGATAAACAGTTAGGCTGTGATAATGTTGTATTATGAAGAGGGTTATTATAACATTCAGTTCTGAAATAATTTGGGAAGACTCATCAAGTCTGATAAATTGTGGTTATGATGGTTTGAGCTAATTGGCTCGTTTTGAACAGCAGCAAAACGAGTTATGAAGTTCTACCTATCTGACCTTTATAGAAAATATAGTTGGGAAAAATGTTTGGTTAATAGCTACATTAAGAACATGATTTGGTTTATATTTCATTTAAGAAGCATACGGATTCTGGTTTGGCATAATGAAAATTGCTTTGATCATATCTTTGATAAAAAGAGCTGTGATTTGGTAAAATAGAGAATCTAAAACAATATTGGTCTTAAACGTAACTGTTTTAAAAGACAGAAAAGGTTTTTTGGAATGAAAGGAATTAGACTAACAGTTGATTTTCTAAAGAAGGGAACAAAGAAACAGATTGTCATTTCTAGGCATGACTAATAGGAGTTGACTATCAAACGATGATGTATGGTCTTATTAGATGCTGTTACATGTGTTTGCTCAACAATAAGAAAACTGAAGGGTCAATACTGCCTGGTAATTATAGATACAGTATGTTTACTATGTGAATTGAAGTCTTTCCCAGTCCTATACCAGATGCATAACACCATTTGAATTGATTTATTGGAGATCATATGTAATACCACAACTTAAACCTTTCACATAGCATGATGAAGAGGCGAATCAAATGGTTAACCAATTTGATAAAAAATGCTAACTAGAAAAGAGATGTCTTCTGCTAAATTCTGTTCCAGGTGAAGCAGTAAACCAAAGAGTGGAGGAGTCAAACGAGGAGATTGGGTATTGATTAAAGTTATCAATGAAAGGAGGGATCTTATGAAAACTTTAAAATATCCTGTCTAATTTCTGGTTTTTCTATTTGTTTTGAATTTAGTTTATTTTATTACAATTCAAAAAGCTTGGCTAAAGTTGTATGTATGTGGTGAAGGGGGCCTGTGAGTATGTCCAGGTCTGCCGTGGAGACATGGATGTCGAATGTCCACTCTGTGGAGTGACGGTGGGTTTTCCCCTATATCATCATTAGGGTTTTCCCACTGTGTCCAGTGTATCCTCACCACATGGCCATAACGCTGCATAGTCTCATCATTATTGTTGATTTGTATGCCAACATTGTGTAATCAGTAATGGGATATTTTTAAATTTGTGTTTGTTGTGAAAGGAGGGATTTATTTGAACTTTAAAAATATCCACTTTAAATCCTTAAATGGGTTCTTGATTTCAATATCTGTGTTTAATCATTGGTGTTCGACTGTTCGCATCTCATTTGACTCAGTTACTGCTTGATCATGGGAGATAAGGTGATGCTGGGACTGTAACTCTTTTCTGCTTCAGGACGAGTCAGACCGGCGGGTCTGACTACCTAACCCCTGTTCTAAGGCCCCATTCCCCTGGAGACCATGTCCCCCCCCGTTTCTTACTGGATGATCTACCCCTTCCCCTTGGAGACCCTGCCCCATCTGCCCCTATGCCTCATCAGACCTAGGAGTGGTCTGCCCCCCCCTTCCCCTTGAAGACCCTGTCCCACCTGCCCCAATACATCATCAGATGTTCGGGGAAGCCTGTTGTACATTTATGGACAGGACCATTCAAGGTCATCGAGAGAACCTCGCACGCCCTAAGGGTGCTGGGGAAAGGAAGTACGTGGTACCACTGGAGCATGTGTTGTGCTGCTCCAGAATCCAGTTGTACGTTGCAGGAGTTGGTGGAGAAGGGCCAGTGAACCTTTTGCTATTGCTACGAATGTGAGAGTCCGGAAAAGAGGGTTACGACTAGGTCAAGAGTGATACTGCTTGACCTAGCCTTCACACTAGAATAGTACTGGACTAAGAAGGTTTCCGCTATTTTACTTAAGAGTGGGCTATATCAATATCAACATGATCGTTGCTCTATCCCGTGTATCAGGTCCCTGTGCAACCAGATCATTGGCTCAGCTGTGGAGAACCCAAAGACGGGGTTCCAAATGCCGTTGCTGGGGCTGGCTGACCAGGACGAGGAGGCGGTGGTTGGTCCGGGCTATGTTGATTGATCTCTGGTGTTTTCAGAGATCAAAAGAGGGATTAAAGAATATATTGTGCTTATTAAAGTTATGCATTGTGCTTATGAAAGTTATGAACTTAGAAGTGTTCTCAGGCTTAAACATAGGGTCTCACACTGAGTGTGGGAAGCAGGCTGTTCTTTGTGTCTCTATCTTTTCATTTTCAGAAACAACCTTGAATCTGGGTGGAGATGGCACCCGAGCAGGTGGGACGCGGAGGCAAGAACAACTCCCTGATGCACGAGAGAACAAGCTCAACCCTCTTTTCATCTTTCTGTTTTAATTGCACTGTATATTATATGCTGGGGCAGGGAAAGATAGCCAGTTGGACTTCGTGAACCAGCCTAAACTCTGTTGCGGGTAGGGAAACGTAGACAGCCCCAGAGCTCTGTACTTGTTGATTTCCAACTGCTGCATTAAAGCTGATATTATCGGACCTCTGCGACTCCAGACCACTCTTTCTAGAACACAGATTTGTGTCATTGAATACCATCATTACATATTGGAATAGACACAAAAGATTTAGAATCCTTCACAAGGTACAACGTCGCGGCAACGTTGCCCACGGGTCTAAAAATAACGCAACCAGCCGACCAAGGTACGACCTCGTGGCAACGTTTTCCATGGGACCAACTGGCAACATTCCCTTTATAATGTTGCTACGACGTTGCCACGACGTTGCCAGAAGGTAACGTCGCGGGTTACCAACTGAGCACTTACTGGCAACGTTGCCGCAACGTCATGTGTTAGCTGGGTAGTTATAAAAATAATATTATAGTCTTAACAGCTGAAATTATAGTTGGGATAGTAATAGCAGTAGCAGATGTGTGCATTGAGTGCGTTTACTCGGCTTTCTTAGTAGGATTCAATGTGTTGATTGAATGAAACATACAGCAGTAGGACCGATACAGGAAGACACAGCGACACTTTGTTGCTGAAGGATGATGGTGCAAGTTTTGTCCGCGGAGCATACAACGATTAATAAAAATAATCATGTAGACGCACTTATTGAGTAATCGCATAACTAATTACACATGTAAACGGAGTAATTGTATGGCTTAAACCGACAATTGCTAGTAATCGGGTTTCTCATGGTTATGTAAACGCACTCAGTGGCGTAGTAGAATAAAACAGTTCCATTAGCAATAGTAGTAAAAGAGATATTAGCAGCACCTGCAGAGTCACCTCTTGTAAATTGTATTAGGTTGAAATACTATCAAACTCTGTCTTGTGACTCCACTAATCAGCTAATACCAATCACCAGTGATGCGTGTCAGAGCCATAGAAAAAGAGATTTGCGACACGCTTTGATCTCGCCGACATGTGATCACGTGGTTCACGTAGCTCGCTGTAGTTCCAAAAAACCACACTGCTGTCAACCGGTTTGAATGGTTTTCAATGAAGCTGGCCAATGGAAGTCGCTTTCTCAGGCAAATGATGAATGAAACAGGCTCGGTTAAAGAAATCCGATATTCTGGCTATCTTCAGCAGTCTCGTATCTACAAAAGGCAGTCCTCCCTGACACCCTCCACTACACTGTTTGGTGTAGTGGAGGGTTTAACCTCTACTGTACTGTAGCTAGCGAAATCCTAACGTTAGGGATGGGCGATATAAACGATATGCGATATAAACGATACAAAATTGGCCTACGATAGAGATTTTAATTATATTGCACTATCGCGATAATGCATGTTGATGATGCAAACTACCCGCAAAATTTAAAGGATGCAACGCGTCTTCGTATTCATCATCTTGAGCAAACATGGATGTAAGCGAAACGGAGGAGCTGGTTAAAAAGACCGGTGCAACGTCCATTATTTGGACTTGGTTCGGATTTAAGACGTCCGACAAACAGCAGCAAATTATACTTTGTAAAGTGTGTGGGGCAATAGTCCTGGCTAAGAAAGGAAACACAACCAATCTTTTCTACCACCTCAAAACCAAACATGCTACTGAATACCAGCATTGCCAGGCAATGCAGCCAAGTTCCAATTCGAAGAACGCAGGGCAGCGTCAGATCCAACAACAACAGATCCAGACCTCCATCCAGAAGGCATTTTCAAAAGGTACTCCTTACTGTAGAAAGAGCCCGCGATGGACTGAAATTACAAGGGCCATACATTTTTACTTGTGTAAGGACATGGTCCCGTTTCAAACTGTAGAGAGGCGCGGCTTTAAAGCCATGATCAAGGCTATTGATCAACGTTACGAAGTGCCAAGCCGCAAGTATTTCACAGAAACGGAGATGCCAAAATTATATGCCGAGTTCCGCGAAAAGGTTCAAAAAGAGCTGTGTGACTTGAAATACTTTGCCACTACAACGGACCTGTGGTCCAGCCGTACCATGGAGCCCTTCATCAGCCTGACCAATCACTATATAGCGGACGATTGGAATCTTGGCAGCCGGTGTTTGCAGACGTCGTACTTTCCTGCTGAACATACGGCCGAGGAGATAGCACATGGACTCAAGGAATCGCTTGAGTCCTGGGGTTTAAAAGAAGAACGCCAAGTATGCATCACTACTGATAATGGAACGAACGTGGTCAAGGCAGCGTCTCTGAATGATTGGACCAGGCTGCAATGCTTTGGGCACAGGCTGCACCTCGCCATCGGTAGGTTAAAACATTTTGTGCATAATATAATGTTGCATTTGCGTTTAGAGATGTAGAATTTGCCTCGGTTCAGTTGTATAGCCAATGCTATTTTAATGTTGTTGCATTTGTGTTAACCTGTTAATTAGTAGCGTCACACATATGTGATCGTTCGAAAGCGGGCCCCACAGAGTACCGTCACACATGTGTGATTCTGAACATTTCAACCGACTATTTTCCGATAGACAAAAACCATATGACAAACGCTATATTATGGCTTTAAAATTTACAATTAGGAGGCTAACAAGTATCACTAGCAGGTAGTAGCATAGCTACGAGTATTATGCTAGGTTGCTAGGTAACGGAAGCTAACTAAAGCTAGCTAGCTTCCGTATTGCACAAATAATTCACTCTGGTGGAAGCGTCGGAAATATTTAAAACTCACTCGTTAACATTAAGGGATGTTCATATGAAGATTATAGATGAAATGAACTAATATTATCTTATAAATTTGTCAACAGAAAAAAGTGTGAAAGACCCCCGAATTGACCATGCTGTTGCCTTATGCAAGAAGACACTCTTGGAAAAGAAGAAAAGAGTTGAAGAAAGCCCAGGCAGAGTACCATCTTCCCTTTCATCGGCTCATCACAGAAACACCAACAAGGTGGGGGTCACGCCAGTTGATGATCCAGCGGGTGCTTGAACAAGAGAAGGCCCTATCACAGGTACTGAAAGCAAACAGGAAAACCAGACACTTGGTACCCACTTGGCAAGATAGAGATATCTTGGAATCTATAAGCAAGACCCTCGGCCCACTGCTGGAATTCACAGACGCGCTGTCTGGAGAAGAGTATGTCAGTGTGTCGTACATCAAACCCGTTCTCCATCTTTTCAACAACACTGTTCTTGCTGCATCTGATGATGGCACAGAGCTGACCACAGACATGAAAAAAGTCATCCTGGGGTACTTAAACACGAAATACTCAGACCCAGAAACGGTTGACCTGCTGGATATGGCCTCCTTGGTCGACCCACGGTTCAAAGGTAAATATATAGCTGATGAACACCAAGAGTTCATCAAGACCAGAGCGGTAGCAGAAATTCTGTCACTGTTGGAGGTGCAAGCTGCAACGGTCACAGAGCCACACACAAGCACAGAAGCTGCAGCTGATGGTGCTGAAGCTGCTGGTGGTGCTGAAGCTGCTGAAGTAGCTGTTGAGAGGCAATCCAAGAGGGTGAAACGGAGCCTGGGAAGCTTTTTCAAAAAGGGCTCCAATGGCACAGCTGCTCTCGCTGACAGAGAGGCCATCGAAGTGGAGCTAAAAAGTTACCTGCAGACAATGCAGGTTGATGGAGAGACTGACCCACTGGACTGGTGGCGGGTGTACCAAGCTAATTTTCCAAGGGTGGCAAGACTGGCCCAGAAATATCTCTGTATCCCGGCCACAAGTGCTCCTTCAGAAAGGGCATTTAGCATTGGTGGCAACATTGTTACATGCCACCGGTCTCTGTTGAAGCCAGAGACTGTGGACAAGCTTGTGTTCCTGGCAAATAATCTTTAGGGCCTAACAAATGACAAATGGTGTAAACACAATCTCAGTGAGTGCCCGATTTTAAGATTTGTTGTTGTGTTGCTTTTTAATTGAGAAGACACCAGTTTTTCCTATTCTGTGCATCTTGTGTGTCCTTTAAGAAAATAACTAAAACTACATTTGGTGCCTTCTGCACCGTTTTGCTCTTTTTACTGTCTATGGCATGGCACTACTGTAAAGAAACTTTTATTCTTGAAACATTTTCTTTAGTTGACATATTTGCCTTATACTGGAAGTATTTTCTTTATTCCAAAAAAATATTATTATTTAATTTTGCACTTTATTATGTTTTAATTTGAAGTATTAATTCATAGTATCCGTTCCTTTATTAACAAGACACCTGTTTTCATTTCATTACAAGAACAAAATGTTTAAAACCAAATGCGTTACATTAGGCTGCATGTTCAAACTTTGTTTGAAAGGCTTTTATTTAAAGTATCTGTGCATTACAAAAAATAATTTTCTTTGCCTAATACTGAAAGTATTTTCAGTACAGTGTCTGTTCCTTAACTAAAAAGACACTCTGCAATATTATGTTGTATAATTACAACATAATGCATTTTTGCACAATAAATGTTCTCAAAACTACATACGTTTCTTTCTTTATTAAAAGAAAATAATACATTTAGCAGTTTGGCTTTCTTAGGGTCTATGTAACCTGTACTGAAATGGTTCTATTATAATTAATATATCGTGATATATATCGTTATCGCAATATGCCGCAATGTATATCGCAATATGGATTTTAGGTCATATCGCCCATCCCTACCTAACGTAAACAATGTGAATCTGATAGCACATAAACAGGCTAAATAGCCTAAATTTCAAACATATACGTATTAACATGCCCCATCCAATTTCTGAAAATATGTTTGTATATTTAAAACTATTTCTGTAAAGAAACTCACCTTTGAAGTAGCTAATTTCCAGTTGAAATCCAATGCGTACAAGACGGTGTTGAACCCCTGCAAAATCTCTTCTGAAACCCCAGTTTCAGCAGTCTCGTATCTACAAAAGGCAGTCCTCCCTGACGTGTTTGGATCTTCTGGCTATGATACATGTACAGCTAGCTAGAGTAAAAGTGTTGCTTACGTAGACCTACAGTCTAGCTCCAACTGCATTTAGAATCTAACAAGCTTACGATAAACTTTAACTAAAGCTGGCTATATAAAATACTACTAATAACAATTGATATGTGGTGGTCGAAATATGAAATAATGCAGGATTTTCGTGAATTCGTGAATTTACCAGCTAACTTGCTTCGGACCCCGTAATCTGCAATTCATTGTTGCTAGCTCTACTAACTAGGCTAATAAGAGCTCTATAGAAGACTTACTTTGTATGCCAAAGAACACCAATAACTATCAGAATCAGAATCAGAATCAGAAAGGGATTTATTCGCCATGAAAGTTTGCACAGACAAGGAATTTGCTTTGGCAGGAAGGTGCATACAATAAACATATACCTAAAATTTAAATATGTGGACTAACTATACTAAGGGTACATAAACTAGCAGTACTAAGTGGGATAAATATAAGTTGCCGTAAATTACAATATAAAAATACAAAAATACAAATATTACAAAAAATACAAATGTACAAGATACCATGTTGTGGTGCAGTGCAAAAGCAGTGTGTTTTAAGCAATAAGTCATTTGAGTCAGTGTGGTCCCTTGGCCTTGTTGAAGAGGCCAACAACGGAAGGGAAGAAACTGTTTTTGTGGCGTGAGGTATTGGTCCTGATAGACCGCAGCCTTCTGCCGGAGGGGAGTGACTGAAACAGGGAGTGTCCAGGGTGGGAGGAGTCGGCCACAATCTTCCTCGCTCGCCTCAGGGTCCTCGAGGTGTGCAGGTCCTCGAGGGTAGGCAGATTGCAGCCAATCACCTTCTCAGCAGTACGGATGATACGCTGCAGTCTGCTCTTGTCCTTGGCAGTGGCAGCAGCGTACCAGACGGTGATGGAGGAGGTGAGGATGGACTCAATGATGGCTGAGTAGAAGTGCACCATCATTGTCTTTGGCAGGTTGAACTTCTTCAGCTGCCGAAGGAAGTACATCCTCTGTTGTGCTTTCTTGATGAGGGAGCTGATGTTCAGTTCCCACTTGAGGTCCTGGGAGAGGATAGTGCCCAGGAAGCGGAAGGACTCCACAGTGTTGACTGGGGAGTCACACAGGGTGATGGGGGTGAGTGGGGCTGTGTTCCTCCTGAAGTCCACAACCATCTCCACTGTCTTAAGAGCATTGAGCTCTAAGTTGTTCTGGCTGCACCAGGTCACCAGGTTGGCCGCTTCCCACCTATAATCAGACTCGTCTCCACCAGAGATGAGCCCAATAAGGGTGGTGTCGTCCGCAAACTTCAGGAGTTTGACGGACGGATGACTGGAGGTGCAACTGTTGGTGTACAGGGAGAAGAGTAGAGGAGAAAGGACGCAGCCCTGAGGTGATCCGGTGCTGATGGACCGGGAGTCAGAGACTTGTGTTCCCAGCTTAACGCACTGCTTCCTGTCAGACAGGAAGTCTGTGATCCACCTGCAGGTGGAATCAGGCACGTTCAGCTGGGAGAGCTTGTCCTGAAGCAGGGCGGGGATGATGGTGTTGAAGGCAGAGCTGAAGTCCACAAACAGGATCCTGGCATAGGATGCTGGGGAGTCCAGGTGCTGTAGGGTGAAGTGGAGGGCCATGTTAACTGCATCGTCCACAGACCTGTTGGCTCTGTAGGCAAACTGCAGGGGGTCCAGTAGAGGGTCAGTGATGGATTTAAGGTGTGCCAGCACCAGGCGCTCGAAAGACTTCATTACCACAGAGGTCAGGGCGACGGGTCTGTAGTCATTATGTCCTGTTGGCCTTGGCTTTTTGGGCACAGGGATGATGGTGGAGGACTTGAGACAGGCTGGCACATGGCATGTCTCAAGGGAGGTGTTAAAGATGTGGGTAAACACCGGAGACAGCTGGTCAGCGCAGTGCTTGAGGGTGGCTGGAGAGACAGAGTCCGGCCCAGCTGCTTTGCGGGGGTTCTGCCTCTTGAAAAGTCTGTTAACTTCACCCTCCTGAATGGAGAGAGTCGTCACTGTAGAGGGGGGGAGGTGGGAGGCCTCCTGGGTGGGAAGGGGTAGTTCAAGACTGTCCAATTGTCTTTCAAATCTGCAGTAGAACTCATTCAGGTCGTTGGCCAGGCGGGAGTCGTTAGTGGAGTGGGGGGCTCTGGGCTTGTAGTTGGTAATTTGCCTGAGCCCTCTCCAGACAGAAGCAGAGTCGTTTGCAGAGAATTGGTGTTTTAGCCTCTCTGAGTACAGTCGTTTAGCCTCCCTCACCGCCTTGCTAAACCTGTTCTTTGACTCCTTGAAACTGTCTTTGTCCCCACTCCTAAACGCGGCCTCTACTTTGACAGACTATAAGCCAACTGACTTCTGGTTATGCTACACGTGCTCTCTAGCTAGCTTCAGTAAAAGTGTTGCTTACTAGACCTACAGTCTAGCTCTAACTGCGTTTCGAATCAAACAAGCTATAATCTTACGATAAACTTTATCTAAAGCTAGCTATATGAAATACTACTAATAACAATTGATATGTGGTGGTAAAAATATGAAAAAAATTAAGGATTTTCATCAATTTACCAGTTAACTTGCTTCGGAGACACTGAAAATGAATGGGGTTGAACGGTGGGAAAATGCAATGTTTGGAACTACAGGTCGCATGTGACACGCTTTACTTCCGCATTCCTCGATAACAATGGTAGTCTATGGAAGTGTCGCAACCATAGATATATATAAACACTAGATGTCTCGTCCGCGTTGCCGGACAACGGAGTCGAACGTCCGCACATGGCGGCCATCTTGCTACAGTCAACTTGCTCACCCATAACATTGTGTTGATGCTACATGTACTTTTTAAATGACCATAACTTGCTCAATTTTCAACCGATTTTGAAACGGTTTGGTTTGTTATCAACGTCAGAGAATAACCCTTATTCATAAGTATGCCACTGCATACTTATGAATATTTTTTTATATACAATAGAAGTATGCAGTGGCATACCGACATCTCTGACGTTGATAACAAACCAAACGCCGTAAGACATCTAGTGTTTATATATATATCTATGGTTGCAACTCTCTTTTTCTATGGCTCTGGTGCGTGTCTGTCGTTGCCACGATGATGGTGCAGCTATGATTGCTAACGCGCTGAGGGCAGAGAATAACAGAAATGTAGCTAGAATCCACACCTCAAACAAGTTAACCTAGACGCAAAACTATACGTCCAATCCAAAAAATAAGGATATTACCCAAGACTCTGCCGAAACCAGAGATGTCCTTTATATTTCTGTGCGGTCAGAAATACGACTCTACCGGCAGTTTCAAAATCTTGTTCTTTTTGCTTTCTCTGACGATTTTGTCACCAGATTTGCATTGGTCTCTATGGGGCGAGAGTTGGACTTTGTCTCGCTTTCGTGGGGCTCTGAACAAATGTGTACGTCTGTTGGATTCAACAGACAACTGTCTACGACCAGCACAAAATTAGCTATCTATTGATCCAAAAATGAAGCATGAAGAACGAAAATTGTGGCAATGCTGGCAAACTAGAAATATTTTTTCAACGACATCCGAAGCTGCCCTCCACTCTAAGCGTTTCAGTCTGCACTCTAGGGTTTCACGTACACACCCATGCAAATCTCAGAAACGGCTTGAAAAAGTCATGAAACATAATCAGTGATTTTGAAAAAAGTTGAATAGATATCAAAAAGCTGAATTATTTAGCTTAGGGTTTTGTCAACATTTTAAAGTTTAAATGGTGGCTTTAGCTGAAAGATTGAGGAAGAAGAAGGATTTGGAAGTTGAAGAAGTTTAAAGAAGTTTGAGAGGATTTGAAAGAAAACTCCATTGGAAACCCATGTTAAAAATATTATGAATATTGATTATATTAATTCAAGCATAAGAGGTACAAAGCTGAAAAGTCATAGCACCCATGGCCTGAAACTACTATTATTGGGTGTGCTCAAGCCTTCGGCGAGAGCGCAACCTTTGTTCTCTCACATATATATTTATTTATTATTATTTATTTTCGCCCCCCTAAGGATCAGTCAATATTTGGACTACATACACAACGGCGGTGTCAAAAGGTTCGTCTTGGTAGCGATTGCGTTGGTTGTATTTTTATTTACGTTCCGTTGCATGGTTTAAGTAGAAATTGCGTTTTTGTGGTGAAAAGTGAAGCTAATGGTGGCTAATTTGCTAGCCACAGTCACTGACGTTACTAACGTCACTACGTCACGAAAACACGCGTGACTACCTGTAGCAGAACATTCGTTTCACATCTGTTAACTTGGGGGATAGCTAGGCTAACTATAGCTTTACTGCAAGGCAGCTGCAGGAACGCCACAAGCAAAGAGGCCAGGGTGATAACTATTTACTCATTTTACTTTGTGATGTGAAACACAATTATGAAATGTAATGTACAATATTAGCTGATATTATTAAGGAAGTAGGCCCACATCTACTTTTGGAAACGGTAGTCTACTATTTCACTGAAGCATTAGCATCATGACATTAGCCTCTGTTGCCCGGGCAACACATACTACAGTGGTCTATGATGCATCTGTTTTCAATCTTTAAAATAAACATTCCTCACAAATACATTTTCGTTGTAGGATTTATTATGACATTACATTACAAGTAAACGATTTGTGGGTGAAATTATCATTACCTGTGGTTTCAAACCAGTGTTGCTCACTGCAACGCTGTAGCCTACGCGAGACACTACAAAAACATCTACACAGCTGTAGGAAGTCAAACGGCGACAGAACATGTTCGGCACTCCCCTTACTTAAATCAAAAGTCTATCTAACTACTAACCTGAACTTCATTGCCACAGCCTAAACGTTGTCAATCTGTTCATGAAAATGATTAATTTCAGCCTAAACCGTACAACGGAACGTTAAATCCAATTCAACCAACGCAATCGCTACCAAGACGAACACAGCAGTACATTTACATTTAGTCATTTAGCAGACGCTCTTATCCAGAGCGACTTACAGTAAGTACAGGGACATTCCCCCGAGGCAAGTAGGGTGAAGTGCCTTGCCCAAGGACACAACGTCAGTTTGCATGACCGGGAATCGAACTGGCAACCTTCGGATTACTAGCCCGATTCCCTCACCACTCAGCCACCTGACTCAGTAGTCTACTAGTACTGTACCGTAGTAGTACAATTTACCGGGGCAGCTTTTCCACACAGGGCTATATCGCATTTTGCGTTGTTACTGACAACGATCGCTAGTGAGCTTTTTATGAATGAGCGATTTTCCACTAAATAAATGTCAAGCTTGTTTACGTTTTGGGGGGCATATTTTCAGTTAGCAGATGGGACTGTCTGAATCGCGATTCCATCTTCTACTGCCGGGTAACGTCGTAGAATAATCTTAAAAGGGGGTTCTTTAATAATGAATGAATGCAATGAGTAGGCTACATGCCTGAAAATATCACGAGAAGGGAAAAACTTAAAATGACGTTTAAGTCATAGAGATTAGGTCAATTTTTACACCGGTCTGCCAAATTTATTTGTTTTGATTCAACGATGAGGCTGCCTCTTGCAGGGGAAATGAGAAGACATCTATTTCATTCTACACTTCACTCGTATTTTCAGTTGTAAATGAGCAGCAAAAAAAAATGCTTTTAAATCTATTTAATCTTTATAAATAATAAGTATGCATTTTCATATAAAATATACAGAAATCAGTTGTAAAAATTCAAAAACGGACCCCTGTGCAACCGACGCAAGCAAGCACACCCTACAATTTCCCCAGAAATTGTACCCTCTCTAGTTGTTGTTGGAATGCTGCTTCAGCATTTCAACAACAACTAATAATAGTAAGTTGAATAAAGATTCAAAGAACAAGCTGAAGAAGTTCAACCTGCCAAAGACAATGATGGTGCACTTCTACTCAGCCATCATTGAGTCCATCCTCACCTCCTCCATCACCGTCTGGTATGCTGCTGCCACTGTCAAGGACAAGAGCAGACTGCAGCGTATCATCCGCACTGCTGAGAAGGTGATTGGCTGCAATCTGCCTACCCTCGAGGACCCTGAGGCGAGCGAGGAAGATTGTGGCCGACTCCTCCCACCCTGGACACTCCCTGTTTCAGTCACTCCCCTCTGGCAGAAGGCTGCGGTCCATCAGGACCAATACCTCACGCCACAAAAACAGTTTCTTCTCTTCCGCTGTTGGCCTCTAAAACAAGGCCAAGGGACCACACTGACTCTAATGACTTCTTGCTTAAAACACACTGCTTTTTGAACTGCATTACAAAATTGTATCTTGTACATTTGTATTTTTTGTAATATTTGTATTTTTGTATTTGTATATTGTAATTTACGGCAACTTATATTTTGTTATTGTATATTTAATTCTATTCTAATCCCACTTAGTACTGCTAGTTTATGTACCCTTAGTATAAATAGTCCACATATTAAAATTTTAGGTCCCTATATGTTTATTGTATGCACCTTCCTGCCAAAGCAAATTCCTTGTCTGTGCAAACTTTCGAATGGCGAATAAATCCCATTCTGATTCTGACAATACTTGGAATGCTGAAGCAGCATTCCAACAATAAGTTGAACTAGAAAGGTACATTTCCTGAAGAAAATGTGTGTGCTTGCTGAAAGCAGTTGAAACGATTGTTTTAATAGTGAAGGTTTTCAATTTTTTTTAAAAGAGGTATGTGCTTTAAAAACAAAATGGTGAGAAAAAGTGTTAAAAGTATATCTGTCATTGTTATGCATTGCGATATTTTCTTACTGTTGAAAATGGAGAACAAACAGTGATGAAAAGAGTATCTTATTGACTTTCATACATTTTTTATCGTTAAAAGTAGTGGTGGGCATAGATTAATTTTTTTAATCTAGATTAATCTCACTGTAATATTGGCGTTAATCTAGATTAAAATGGCTAATTTGAATTCCACCGAAGGCATTCAGAATATGTGTGCTACCCAAATAATGACTAAAAGTAAGTCTTTGAGAACGGGTTTCTCAAGCCAGGTGGCGCATTAGACCAGGGGCTCATCTCCTGTTTCCAAAATGCATCACAAACTGCTTGAGAAAGCTGTTCTACTATGATAATTGGTGATGAAAATAAATTATGTTCAATAAGATTGTGTTTATTAACTGTTTATTAGATTAGTTAGCTTGGCTGATAGAGCTGTGCTGACGGGCTTGCCTCGGTTACACTCAAACAGTAGTTTGACGACGACTCTTCCCCTGCGCTACATCAGTGCTTGGCCTGGCATCTTCCGCCTTAGCTAAAGGATGCTTTGCGTTTAGGTGGTATTTGAGACTGGAGGAACTCCTACAGTAAACTAATTCCGCATAGCACAAGGTGCAAACAACCTAGTCTTGTCGAGGTTTCCATTGGGAAGCTTCTTAAAAATACATTTTCCCTGAAGCAAACCAGGCGGTTTCATAGCTGCATCCATGTTAGCAGGTCACGTTTGATGTGATAATTTCATACACAAGGCACAACACAGGTTCGAAGACTCGTTCTCGCCCCCTAAAGTGCAATTCGGCTAGGTATACATCCGCGCTAAAATATCAAGGTGAAAGTCATCATAGCTTGCGTAGTATAGACCCAGCTCCCAACCCAACTTTGAGAATAGATTAACGCTAGCGTGTTAATGCCGATAACGGCCCACCACTAGTTAAAAGTATTAAAGAATGAAAGATTGAGAAACAGAAAAAAGTTTGAAGTTAGAAAAATGAGCAAATATAGTGATGAAGAGTATATTGCATAACAGTTATCAATATCATAGCAGACAAAAGTATGTCAGCAGTATGAAGGTGAAAAAAAGTGTTGCTTTGAAACCATAATGGTGAGACAGTGTTAAAAGTATCTGTCATTGTTATGCATTGCAATATTTTCTCACAGTTGAAAAAGGAGAAAAAAGAGTGATGAAAAGGGTATCTTATTTAATTTCATAAATGTTAAAGCGTTATGTTAGAGCCATTTTATTTAATTCTAAACCTTTTACATTTTTAAACCTTAGTATTAGTTAGACTTGTACACTTCTTATTTAAGATTATTATATGTTTAATGTGTGCACCTTCCTGCCACAGTAAATTCCTTGTCTGTGTGATGTTTCTTGGCGAATAAAACCCATTCTGAAAAGTATTAATAATTGAAAGATGTAGAAACAGAAAAAAGTTTGAACAGTGGAACAGTGAAGAGCGTTGGCCAATCGGATTGGTTCCTTGTTTCTTGTAACGTAGCAACTGTTGGTCATTGTCAACATTTCTAACCTAGAATCTAGGTTTTAGGTTCAAGATGAAGGAGAAACTAATCATGTGTGCCTGCACAACCAGTCCTGTTCAGACACTTAATTTAAAGATGACATCAAAATAATAATCCATAGTGCAGGGTTGCCAATGTTGTCGTTGTCCCTGGTGAGTTTTTTAAATTCAATCTCGTCACATTACGTGACTTTGTTGTGCAACTGGAAAAGCTAGCTACTCTAACTCAGAATGCTGCTGCAAAAAAAGCAGAACTATTGTGGGTGGTAAATAAGATCATGCTACATCTAGCCAGCGGATCATTTCTTGCAAGTGTGTCAAAGTGGTATTTTTACAGACTTTATTAACACCGTAGGCGTGAATAATGCATGCATCGTCATTGTCGTCCATCTTTAGCCGAAGAAGCTAGAGAGGATGCAATGGGAGATTTCCTACAGTAAGCTAGATACTACTGATGTGTCGTTCGTGAACGATTCGTTCATTTTGAACGAATCCTTACAAGGACTCGGGAGTAACGAGTCCTTTCAAAGAGTTATTCGTTCATTTTCTCGTGGCCGCGCATCGGGACTGTTGCATAGGCTCGTCCAAGTAAACAGAAATGATTTGTTCATTTCCCGACTCGGTCTTCGGGTACGAGTCTTTGGATCATTTTTCACGTGACCTGCATAGGCTCTTTAGTGGTAGCTAGAGGAAACGCTAGAGGGAACGATTCGTTCATTTCCCGACTCGGTCTTTCTACGAGTCTTTGGATAATTTTTTTCACGTGACCTGCATAGGCTCTGTAGTGGTAGTTAGAGGAAACGAACGATTCGTTCATTTCCCGACTCGGTCTTTCTACGAGTCTTTGGATAATTTTTCACGTGACCTGCATAGGCTCTGTAGTGGTAGCTAGAGGAAACGCTAGAGGGAACGATTCGTTCATTTCCCGACTCGGTCTTTCTACGAGTCTTTGGATCATTTTTCACGTGACCTGCATAGGCTCTGTAGTGGTAGTTAGAGGAAACGAACGATTCGTTCATTTCCAGACTCGGTCTTTCTACGAGTCTTTGGATCCTTTTTTCACGTGACCCGCATTGTATTTTTTAGTTAGAGGAAACAGTTTCCCCATTCCCTTTCGCGTGGCCGCTGTTTTCGTAAGACGTGAATGATATTCGCTCAAGTCATCATACTGACTTGTTTTGTTATTTTCACTTTACATTTACACACAGTTTAGTGCAGTGTATTTGTTTGCCGTGATAAATAAATGCTAGTGTGATAATAAATGACCAAATCATACAAACTGTCATGATACATTATTTTAATGCAAACATTTATTTTAAAATAGTATCTGCTGGTGCACATGTCATGCACTAATGCACTGCTTCAAATTGAAAACGGAGACGATCTTTTGATTACAGACAAGTTCCTTAACCTCTGTTGTCAATATCGCCGATAAAAAGTAAATACTGTTACGAAGCATTTGTCTGTAGGTAACGAACGATAGACGTAGCCAGTTTCGCCGTTCTATGGCAGCTACAGTACTGTATGATGACAGTCGTAGCTAGCGTTGTAAGCACTCATCACTAGAATGGCCATAACTTTAAAACAAAAGATCATATTTCAAATCTGTCTGCTGTTCTAATTTGCCCACACAATTATGTATATATATCAACTCTAACATGGCCTGTATCTTGTATTGAAAGTGCTCGAAAATTAGCTTGTCTAATGTATGGTGGACTGAGAAAACATTTGTCAAAGCGGAGCGAGCGGATTTCGTGGGAGAATTCCTACTGTGTTAGATTTACTGCTTCAAATTGAAAACGGAGAATATATTTAGAGTAAAGACAAGTTTCTTAACGTCTGTGTTCAATATCGTCAACTAAAAGTAAAAACGTTTCAGTTACGAAGCTTTTGTTCGTAGTAACGCCAGCTGCAGTAAACCTTTCGTGACCCCGGTTTGGCTGTTCGTGACAGTCGGATATGACAGTGTTGAGCCTCGATTTTTGCAGATTTCTGTGAAACTTTCTTAAAGAAAAATAATCTAGCTAGATTATGTACACTTTAAGTTCAATGTACATACCTTGTTTGGCCAATTTGGTCGATTGTGGAAAAAAGTAGAACCGTTTTTAGTTATGGAGAGCCATCGCGCTAGCTTGGAAATGCATTATCCCACTCATCACTTCAGTGGTCATAACTTTTAAACAAAATAGTCTATCTTAAATCTGTCTGCTGTTCTGAATTCACGACAAAAGAACGCACATTTCATACGCTCTAACATATCCTCTATCTTGTAGTGAAAGTGGTTAAAAATGAGGTTTTCTAAAAAAGTAATGCAGACAGAGAAGATTTTTGTCAGAATGGCTACGTGAAATCGTCTTGATAAAGGATGATTTGCCTAACATGATCATATAAATATTTACATCATTAGAAAGCCCTAAATCTTGTCTTCAAAATGGTATAAACAGTTCAGGTATATTATTTGAAAAAGTCTGCATATTCAGGCAGGAAAGTGTTAAACAGTGTCAAAAATGTACGCGGTGAGAAACAGTTCTGTCAGTGCATGATGTGTTCAATTGACTTGAACATTCTGAACCATTGAAACCCATTCATTTTTTTTAGCACTTTAAACTTTAATACCTTAAAAACTTTAAAAGTTATCAATGAGAAAAGTAATAGCGCACTAGAGCAGTTCAGACTTTATCAAATGAAGTTTGAACGGTGTTTCTAGCTTAAACGGTGTGAAAGGAGTTGGCGACGGAAAAAAGTGGGAGGAAAATAAAAAAAAACTAGAGAGGGTACAATTTCTGGGGAAATTGTAGGGTGTGCTTGCTTGCGTCGGTTGCAGGTGGGTCTGTCCTCTAAGTTTTTCCCTTCTAGTGATATTTTCAAGCATTTAGCCTACTCATATTGCATATTTCATTAAGAACACCCTTTGAAACAGCTGCGAACCCCCTTTGAAACAAGCTACTGTAACAACGTTGTCACTGGCAGTATATTTCAGATGGAATCGCGATTCAAACAGTACCGTCTGCTAACTGAAAATATGCCCCCCAAAAACGTAAATAAGTTTGACATTAATGTAGGGGGAAATGGCTAATTCAAAATAAGTTTGCTAGAGGCAAGCTAGCTGCTGTTGCTCCACATTTCACTGATTGTTTGAAAGCGCCGGAAATGAGAATGTTTCTTTTGACATACAGTTTAGCTGTGGCATTGAAGACAGTAGTACTGTCACACAGTACTACACTGCCAGTGGGCGAGCCGAGTCTGACTGAGGCTAACGTCAAAACAAGCCGCGGTGTCACTCAAATTCCAAGTTTGACACAAATCACAATAATATGCTGACCCGCTGGCTGTCTTCGCAATCGCCATATCTTTAAAACGCTGCCCTCCTTCTGATTAAACAGCTGTGTAGATGTTTTTATAGTGTGTCTCGCGTAGCCTACAGCGTTGCAGTGAGCAACACTGGTTTGAAACAACAGGTAATGATAATTTCACCAACAAATCGTTTACTTGTAATGTAATGTCATAATAAATCCTACAACGAAAATGTATTTGTGAGGAATGTTTATTTTAACGATTGAAAACAGATGCATCATAGACCACTGTAGTATGTGTTGCCCGGGCAACAGATGCTAATGTCATGCTAATGCTTCAGTGAAATAGTAGACTACCGTTTCCGAAAGTAGATGTGGGCCTACTTCCTTAATAATATCAGCTAATATTGTACATTATATTTCACAATTGTGTTTCACATCACAAAGTAAAATGAGTAAATAGTTATCACCCTGGCCTCATTGCTTGTGGCGTTTCTGCAGCTGCCTTGCAGTAAAGCTATAGTTAGCCTAGCTATCCCCCAAGTTAACAGATGTGAAACGAATGTTCTGCACGCGTGTTTTCGTGACGTTAGTGACGTTAGTAACGTCAGTGACTGTGGCTAGCAAATTAGCCACCGTTAGCTTCACTTTTCGCCCCAAAAACTTAACTTGAGCCTAAACCATGCAACGGAACGTAAATAAAAATACAAGCAACTCAATCGCTACCAAGACGAAACGTTTGACACCTAGGTTGTCTATTTAGGCCAAATATTGACGAAGATTTAGGGGGGCAAAAAGAAATACAAATAATAATATATATGTGAGAGAACAAAGGTTGTGCCCTTGCCGAAGGCAAAGCACACCCAACTAGAAAGGTACATTTCCTGAAGAAAATGTGTGTGTTTGCTGTTGAAAAGTTGAATAGTGAAGAAGGTTTTTAAAAGTTTTTAAAAGAGGTATGTGCAATAAACAATGTGAGAGTATGTTATGAAAGTATAGGTGAGAAAAAACATTTAATGCCATCACGACAGAAACATATTTACATATGCATTTCAATATTTTCTTACTGTTGAAAAAGGAGTGATGAAATGAGTATCTAATTTACTTTCATCAGTTTAAAAGCGTTAAAAGTATTCAAGCAAATATAGTGATGTTAAAAGTATAAAGCAGACGGTGACCTCATCAAAAACAGGTTTTATTTGTTTACATTTAGAAAACATTTTGTGAATCGACAATTTTGAAATAATTAGTAGCAGTAGTTAGTATCAGCATGTCAAAACTAACATGCAGACAAGCCTCATATATTGCACATACAAACAAAAAATTATCACCATCTCTCCATGAGAAAAAGCTATTGTAAATATTTGTAAATAAATGACACAATTGTATGTATTTCGTGGCTAAAAAACTCATTTTTGCCAGAGTGACAAATTTATCAACACAGAGTTTTCTGAACATTGGGCCCTTTGTTTGATATTTATGAATAAATATATTAGAATTTCAATAGTTTACAATATTGTTCATTTCCTACAATCAAAGGCTTTTCACATTGTTTCCAGACCTAGGTTAATACTCACAGAAGTTCAAGACTTCAAGGACCAGTAGCCCTGGACTTACAGTCTTATCAACATTGTCATTTAAACTATACCAACATTAAGCTCAGTTTACTGAGGCTCACTGAAACACTGGGTTTTCCTTACTTTGATGGAACATTGGGTTAGAATCACTAGTTGACTCAAGATTAGAAGACGAGCTTGGGAGAATCTGTTTTCCAATTAAATCTCTTGACAAGGCTCTATGAACCAAGTCATTTTTTAGCCAATCTGAGGATAATACATTTATCTTGGATTACACAGTCAATTTACAATTTAACACTTGAATATTCGTCTTTTCATTAGAGTTTGGGTTACCCCAAGAATAGGTATACACGTGAAAAACCTTGAATATACCTACCAGCTGAAACCCCCTAATGACTCATTATGATACAAATATGTAATTTCTTCAAGGTTAATTAGTTCATATGCATGTAACAATTAAACAATTGACAAACAAAAACAACAAAAACACATTTCAACAACAACAACAAAAACACATTTCCATCCTTCATCTTTCATATATATTTAAGAAAAAACTGACTGAAAAGGGCAGGATGACATGAATAATAAATACAAGTAGTAAGACCAACAGTGATTTTTTTGTTGTGGTCAAAGAGAGATATTTTACAAAGGACGTGATAACAATTGTTACCTTTACAGCTGGTTTAGGGAGGAGCTTGATGCTGTACAAAGGTGGGGCTGTCACTGTGACAGTGATGACTGACTGATGACTGATCTGCAGCAATTTGTTTCCTTCCAGTCGTACACCTGATCTCTCGCTTAAGAACCAACTGTAGTTAGTCTCTACTGAACTGAACAGTGCACAGCAATGGATGCACAAATGGAGATGGAGGGTAGGAGGACACAGCTGGTCCTGACAAGAGAAAACAGGAAGTTATTGTTATAAACTAAAGTCTGAAACTAAACTTTCTAAAAAGGTTTATAATTCACAATAATGAAATACCTTATTTTCTGCTGCAGGGCAGATCAACATGTATGTCCAGTACAACTGAATACGGCTGCATGATGTTCTGCTTCTTTTATGTGTTTAGCCCTCTGCAGTCCTGAGTGTCTTCACTGTGAAGTGGAGGGATCACAGAGGAGGAAGACCTGAAGGAACAAGTTAATATTACAATGTTATATTAGATGTACAATTAGTGTTATTAAAATGATTGCATTGATACAACATTAATACATGAATGAAAACAGAATTAAAACAAAACATTGGGAATCACATATAAAATGAAATAAGAAAACAATTATTATTATTATCTGTTGTGAAGTCACCTTGACACTGGCAGGGAGAACATGTGTCTCTGTGGTCCAGCAGTGATGTGTCCACTGTTGATGAACAGTTAAGATAGTGCTCCAGGCCAAGACCGGCACGGGTCCTTACATATTACTCACAGGAGGACTGTGTCTTCTGTCCATCCGAAAGGAAACTTAATATTACAGAGGACACACAAGAACTGTGTCTCCTGTCCATTACAAAGGAAACTTAACATTGCAGAGGACACAGGAGGACTGTGTCTCCTGTCCATCAGAAAGGAAACTTGACATTACAGAGGACACAGGAGAATTAAAATGAAATGAATGTGGATGGAAGTGTGGGGTTTCAGCTGGTAGTTATATCCGTACATCAGAAAGTATGACATCTAGAACACATACTTTCTGATGTATGTCTGCTACACTAAACGTCAGCAGCTGTGTACAGCAGCTGTGTACAATGCTGTACACAGCTGCTGACAGAGTTTTGGCCTGTGCATTTATCAACCCTGACCCAAACCCACCCTGATAAATGCACAGGCCAAAATGTGTTAACATTTTGCTAAACAGAACATGGTTACCTGGAAAACTACAGTCAGGTCCATAGATATTTGGACATTGACACAATTTTCATCATTTTGGCTCTGTATACCACCACAATGGATTTGAAATGAAACAATCAAGATGTGCTTTAAGTGCAGACTTTCAGCTTTAATTTCAGGGTATTTACATCCAAATCAGGTGAACGGTGTAGGAATTACAACACATTTGATATGTGCCCCCCCCCCCCTTTTTAAGGGACCAAAAATAATTGGACAAACTAACATAATCATAAATCTAATTGTCACTTTTAATACTTGGTTGAAAATCCTTTGCAGTCAATGACAGCCTCAAGTCTGGAACCCATAGACATCACCAGACGCTGGGTTTCGTCCCTGGTGATGCTCTGCCAGGCCTCTACTGCAACTGTCTTCAGTTCCTGCTTGTTCTTGGGGCATTTTCCCTTCAGTTTTGTCTTTAGCAAGTGAAATGCATGCTCAATTGGATTTAGGTCAGGTGATTGACTTGGCCATTGCAGAACATTCCACTTCTTTGCCTTAAAAAACTCTTTGGTTGCTTTCGCAGTATGCTTCGGGTCATTGTCCATCTGCACTGTGAAGCGCCGTCCTATGAGTTCTGAAGCATTTGGCTGAATCTGAGCAGATAATATTGCCCGAAACACTTCAGAATTCATCCTACTGCATTTGTCAGCAGTCACATCATCGATAAATACAAGGGAACCAGCTCCATTGGCAGCCATACATGCCCACGCCATAACACTACCTCCACCATGCTTCACTGATGAGGTGGTATGCTTTGGATCATGAGCAGTTCCTTCCCTTCTCCATACTCTTCTCTTCCCATCATTCTGGTACAAGTTGATCTTGGTCTCATCTGCCCATAGGATGTTGTTCCAGAACTGTACAGGCTCTTTTAGATGTTTTTTGGCAAACTCTAATCTGGTCTTCCTGTCTTTGAGACTCACCAATGGTTTACATCTTGTGGTGAACCCTGTATTTACTCTGGTGAAGTCTTCTCTTAATTGTTGACTTTGACACAGATACGCCTACCTCCTGGAGAGTGTTCTTGATCTGGCCAACTGTTGTGAAGGGGTTTTTCTTCACCAGGGAAAGAATTCTTCTGTCATCCACCACAGTTGTTTTCCGTGGTCTTCCGGGTCTTTTGGTGTTGCTGAGCTCACCAGTGCGTTCTTTCTTTTTAAGAATGTACCAAACAGTTGATTTGGCTACACCTAATGTTTTTGCTATCTCTCTGATAGGTTTATTTTGGTTTTTCAGCCTAACGATGGCTTGCTTCACCGATGGTGACAGCTCTTTGGACTTCATATTGAGAGTTGACAGCAACAGATTCCAAACACAAATACCATACTTGAAATGAACTCTAGACCTTTTATCTGCTCCTTGTCAATGAAATAACGAACTCCTATGAGGGAATAACATACACCTGGGGGGTATTCGTCGTAGCTCGCTAAGCGGTTTAGCGAGCAAATTTTCAGGCTAAGATAAAAAACGCCCCTCTTTTTGGTTCGTGGAAGCAACTTTCGATAAATCACCATAGTAACATATCAATTAGCACTAACCTGCTCCAGAGCAGGCTAACGTAAGTGTAGCTGGATAAGCTTGCCACACCCCCGGAAAATAACATGGCAGCTCCCTTTTTGAGAGACCCAGTTGACCAAGGAGCTATATTTTAGTTCGATTAGCTTTCCATACCAATAGAGTTCTTCGCGATTGCCAAGATCCTTTATTTCACACGGATGAGTTCTTGTTTGAGCGATATCGATTCAGCCGACAAGGACTCATTTATTTGCAAGACCTTCTCGGGCCATACATTGCAAATATATCACACGCCACAGCAAGCTTTATGCTTTATTATGAGCTTATGCTGCTGTATGTGAATATGTAACGCTATGTTTTACGAAATGTCTTATCTGTTGTGCCTGTGCTATTTATATGTTTCACTGTGGGAGAGTGGGAAACGTCATATCGATTCCTTTTTATGTCTTGACATGTGAAGAATTGACAATAAAGCTACTTGAAACTTTAACTGTGCTTCAGACTGCATAGCCTTGAGGTTTTTTGCGTCAGGTAGGCTATAGGCTACATTTTTATACAGTATAGGCGATGCAGAAAACATTGGCAAAGCCGCAGCATGCGTTGCTGTAAGAAAAGTGTACTTGGCGCTTAACCAGCTGATGAATCAATTCATCATATTCCCTGGCCATGTCCCAGTCAATGACATCAAAGAGGGATTTACACATATGCCTACATGCATATACACATATATAGTACATGATATAAGCGCAGTAGCTTACATATATCCTCATAATTGTCTATGAATTCGTATCAATTAGATACTCTTTGGCCTTGTTTTTATTTAGCGTACTTATTCTGAAAGAGTTGAGATCATTATTTTCGCTAGCAAGATCTCATTCGATTATTAATTTCCATTAAGCCTATACCAGCAGGCACAATTAAAGAAATGTGATCTGATTGATTGGGGTAATGAGGCACTTAAGATGAGCCTATACATTTCCCCAAAACTTTCGCATTTAGCTTATCGGCAATTGTTTCCCAAGCTGCTTGTTTTGCTCTGGCAGCGGTGGCGGTGTTTGACTTAGCCATGATAATATGCTTATTGTCTTCTTAGAGACTCATTATAATAGTTTGCTCGGATGGCGACAATAGCCTATCACCGCTCTCTCTTTCGTCTTTTCCGCCATCATACCGTTAAAAAATCACGGTTTTGGTGATCGACCTTTCCTGCCTTTTGAAGTAGGACGTGCACGTGCAATTTCCCTGATAAGTTTAGCCTGATTGAAATTAACCACATGATTTGGATGCGGATCAGCCGTTGACGAACCGATATTTGCTGTTCTCACTCATCTCGCTAATGTTAACGGGCTAAAGGGACAATTGATTAACTTAGCTTCAACCCTTACAACGAACGGGGCCCTGGCCATGGAACAGCTGAGCAGCCAATTGTCCAATTACTTTTGGTCCCTTAAAAAGGGGGGGGCCACATATCAAATGTGTTGTAATTCCTACACCGTTCACCTAATTTGGATGTAAATACCCTCTTCAGAGGATTCAGAACGCAGCGGCCCGCCTGGTCTACAATCTACCCAGACGCTCCCATGTTACCCCGCTCCTCATCTCTCTCCACTGGCTACCTATCATGGCCCGTATCAGATTCAAGACCCTGGTATTGACCTTCCGAGCAGTGAACGGGACTGCACCCGTCTACATCAAGTCTCTCCTGCAGCCTTACACCCCCACCCGTCACCTACGGTCTTCTTCAGACAACCGCCTGGTGGTCCCACCGCTCAAGACCGCCCGGTCCCAACACAAGCTCTTCTCCTGTCTGGCCCCCCAGTGGTGGAATCAACTCCCCACCTCCATCAGAGATACTGACGGTCTCTCCACCTTCAAGAAAAGGCTCAAGACGCACTTGTTCCGGGAGTACAACGGTACTTAGGAATGGTTCGCTTGACCCGATGTTAGTTTCCTCAAGGATCACAATGACTCTTGCTTAGAGACTTGTTGCTCTTGTGGTTAGTGGTAACTGATTAAAATTTTTGTTCTCGCTGTGATATATTGTTTTTATTACTGTTGCTTGCTTTTTTCCACAGGTACACTTGCACTTATAGCAGTTCATGTTGTTTAATTGTAACTTGTTTAACTACATGCTCTTATGGTTCTTCCCTTTGGCACTTACTTTGGTTGTTCACAATGTGTGCTTCATGTTTTGGCTACTAGCGATGTTTTTTGGCTATCTTGTTGTTATGATCAGTGACCTATGCACTTTGTAAAGCTCTCTCTTGGAAGTCGCTTTGGATAAAAGCGTCTGCTAAATGAATAAATGTAAATGTAAATTAAAGCTGAAAGTCTGCACTTGAAGCACATCTTGATTGTTTCATTTCAAATCCATTGTGGTGGTATACAGAGCCAAAATGATGAAAATTGTGTCAATGTCCAAATATTTATGGACCTGACTGTATATGACCCATAATATTATCCAATACTGTGAACACTTAAAATGACCCTAAAAATGGATTGAAAATGGATATTGTGCAACAATATATATATTGAAAAATGGATACAGTGCATTTTAACCAGATGATTAGGTTTTCTTTACATCAGCAGCTACATGATCCCAGATTAACAACAATGTGGTATTGTTCAAAAATACATGATTCTCAGTGGATGTTGGTCTTACCTGACAATTCTAAGACCTGTTGGAGGAATGTAGACAGAAAACATGATTGTGGCAAGTGATATTTTTTTTGTGTACCAGAATGAGACACATTGTAATTTGTACTACTTTACACATTTGTATCTTGTACTTTTGTACAAATTACAATTAAACAACATCAACCTCAAAAGTGCAAGAGTGTACTTTACATTTTTCTATAAACTCAGCTGATACCTTTATGAACTGTTAGAGGACATGACACAGTAGACAGGGTTGTGATAACTGTAGTAGGTCTGCAAAACACCTGAATGGACCAAATGCTGTGGTCTGGTAATAAAAATGTGATCGAGCAGAGTATTTTTCTCAGTGGTGGCAGATTGGATCAGCTGTGTGAACCCTCTACTATGTAACAAGTCTGAGATGGGCTTGCTTGTGTTGGCCAACAGGTCCTCGTTGAAGTCTCCACAGACAATGACTGGGTGGTGATCCAAAATCTCCATAGAGTCCAAGAGGTTACGCAGGTTTGGCAAGAATTGAGTCAGGCTGTAATCTGGGGGTCTGTAAACGGTTGCAATTAATGCCCTTACAGGGGATTCCACTTTAAGGACAAGAAACTCTAGGTCGGTTACACTCTGCATGTATTGCACGACATGTGCTTTGAGGTGGTTTTTAACATACATAGCTACTCCGCCACCATTTCTGTTGGACAAATGCTGATAGTTTGTGTAAGACAAATGCCTGTTGCGCTTAAACATCATATAGCCATCTAGTTGGAGATTCTCAGCAACAACAGATCCTGACAAGTGAGTTTCTGTGAAACACAAAACGTCGGCAAGGAGCAGTTCATGATGACTCTTGACATCATTGATATGAGATTGGAGTCCCTCTGTATTGTGGTGAATGACGGTTAGCTTTGGTGTCTGGCTGGTTGTTTTTGCATCTTTTAAAAGTGGCATAACGTTGTCCATCGTGGCTCTTCTCATGCCCTCCAAAGTGGTTGAGATGTCAGGATCGGCATATTTTTTCTTTTCATCAAAATCAGTGAGATCAGCAATCCACCAAGTGAGGTTGTTCGGCTGAGTGCTACATATGCCATACCAGGTTCAAAAATCCCTTGAACCTTGTGTATCGTGCATGCAAATGCTAGTTTCATGGAGAACTGACGACGAACCACACCATTTCTTCTCAATCTTTCCTCTGTTCTTTCAATGTACACCAAGTTCTCAGGTTCCCCAGGTATTTTATTGTGGTGTCTCTGCCCAGCGCCCGAATGGTCAAGTTCTAAACCAATCATTTGTACAACAGTCTTGCCATCTTGGACACGGGTAACTATTCTACATATCTTGCCAAATGAGCCGTTCACCAATCCATCCTCCACATCTATGTTTCTGGTGAGCATTACACGAACACCAATTGCAGTTTGTAGTGTGTCAGGGAGATCTCCTTTGTGACCTTTAAATGGTGAAGCTTGTCTCTGCATCTGGCCTGTTTGTGGATCCTTTTTGTAATCCTCTGCATCAATGTTTACAATTTCAGTATATAGAGCAGAAAGGATGGCTGAATTGTGTTGGTCCACCTCCTTGTTGGTAGGAAAAATATGCAGTACATCCTTTGATAAATCTGTTGAGTCAATCACTGCCTGGCAAATTAGTTCTTTGTCTGCCACTGATAAAGCCTCCTTCTTTTGTTTAGTACGGATTCTGTTCAACAGTTCTGCAAAAGCAACATCCTCTCTCTGTCGCATAATTTCTGTAAGAGTGATCATCTGAAAGTGGTCTTGCCAGAAGTCAAGGATGTGCTCCTCAAATACACACAAAGGTTTAGCCTTTCCAAGAGGTGGCAGCTGATAGAAGTCTCCCACTGCTATTACAGAAATACCTCCAAAAGGCTTCTTGCTCCCTTTGATTTGCTGGAGCCTCCAATTCACATATGCAAAAAGAGGTTTTGAAACCATTGACACCTCATCAATGATGATTATCTCTGCATTTGACAGTGTTGCCCTCACTTCATCTAAGCAATTTCCAAGTCCTTGGTATGGAGGCTTTAAAGATCGAGGTAGTTTAAGGATGGAATGCAGAGTTTTGCCTGAAATGTTGAAGGCTGCGGTGCCAGTAAAAGCAGTCAACAGAACAGTGGGCATAGACATGTCACTTTCCTCACGGACTCGGGGGAGTTTGCAGAGTATCTTTGATGCCTCTGTGTGGATGCACTTGATAAGGTGTGATTTGCCAGTGCCAGCGCCACCCGTTACAAAGTTGAAAAACTGATCAGGATTTTGACCACAAACGCGTATTGTGCACCAGTCTCGGACTGTATAGAATACACTGGCTTGTGTCAGGTTTAGGCTTTGGTACATCTTTCGCATTACTGCTGGGTTTATTTTAGGAACTTCCATTGCTGCGGTACTACTTCCTCTATCTGTGGCATTAGCGCTATATTAGGGAACATCATCTTGTTCGTTATGTTCGTCAGGGTGTACTTCCTCCCGTTCTGCAATGCTTTCCAACCGAACCAACTGTTGCTGGAGCCAGTGTTGTCCACGCATCCTCAATGGGTCCATTTCGTTCAAACTCCTCAATGGCCTTGTGTACTGCCGTGTTGTGCCTTTCGTACTCGGCCCTGTTCATGTTGACTATATCAAACACAGACTGCAGGTACTCTGTTCCTGGAAGCTGCACAGAGGCGCCAGTTAAAAATGATTCATACGTTGGAAAACGTTCCGTTTTCAGCTGCAAGTCTGAGCGATAGGGAAGGTACAGTTTTAGTAACGTGCCGTAAAACTTCTCTGGGTGCTTTTGCTGTGAAAAACGTGCATATCTGATGATTGCGGGTTTCCCGTGTGTTCGTTTTTGAATGGCTCCCATGTCATTTAGAAGGGACAATACATTTTTACCGTTCCTTTGTCTTGAGTAGATAATCCTGTAGGTTGAAGCAAACTCTGCCATGCACATGGTTTCAAATTCAATGCCTTCTGGCCTGGCTTTGTATTTATCTGTCAACCCCGACATCCACACATCCTCAGAATCAGGTGTTTTGTGATGTAGACTGCTCATCGGAAGACTCATTTTTAGCGCATTGTCATCCGTCGGTATGAACGCAACACTTTGTGTACACATCTTAATCTTCAAACTGCATACGCGGGCAATGGCCTCTTGAGCACTGACCTCTCTGTTTTTAGAGTATGCCTGCATGATCTGTTTCATTTCTTCACGGTCAGTTGTGTCGGCTTGACTCGTGTCTTTCATTATTGTTTTGAGGTATTCACTCAACTCGTGTTCAGCCTTTGAAATGTAGGATAGAATGTACATGACACAGCAGTAGGGATTCAATATGTATTGGATGTCCATGTTGGCATTCCATGCTCTTAGCAAGTGTGGATTATATCCATTCACCCAACAGTCCTTTGGATCACGCTTCATGACAACCACGCTGGAGTTGGTCAGAGACTCATCTCAAGTTGCACTGTGCAAGCAGCTGTGCAGTGTTTTCAAAAGATTGGTTAGGGTCTGTCAGCAAATCCCACACTGGTTTTAACTTCATTTTGGCATTGTCTGGGGTCATGATCGATTCAGCACTCGATTTAGCCTCGCCACTTGCTTCTCTGACATCCGCTAACAACGGTCGGGTGATCATGGTTTTCTTCACAGGAGGTTTAGGAAATCCGAACCTACAGTGTTTATTACCTTTTTTACAAGACTTTGAGTGCTTTTTGCTGAGAGTCTGTACTTCCGTTACAATTTTGTAAAGTTCTGGATCAGTGTTGGGGTTCGGCAGCTGACATGTTATGTGCCTATCGACAAATTCACAAACCTCCTGATCAGAGTTCTCCTCGAATACCGGTGCATTTTGAATCCATACCAACATATGAATATGAGGGCTCCCTCTTGCTTGGTACTCAACACGGTAAAAATAGTCAACCAAGTGTCCCAGGGGCTGTGCAGGTGACATGAGCAGGTCTCTCATTAAAGCTTCAACGCGTTTTTCAAAAATGCGCATGGTTGTCACTGGGTTGCTTCTCAGTATGTCGCATTTTGTGGACCCGTCTAGTTCTGAAAAGTTAACTTGTTCACCTTGCTGTGCCTTTATTGCTGTTATCACTTCTGGCCATCTCATTTCTGCTGCACTAAACGTACAGAAAAAGGTCGGAGTTCCAAGTTGCCTGAGCATAGCAAAATTATCTTTCAGGGTTTTATCCCAATAGGCTGGAGTCCCTCTCAGTGGCATCATGAATCTGGTTGCATCTTTGTTTTGCACCAATCTTTGAACCTCGCGTTTGTCTTGCAGCAATCTGTTGCATATTCCGCGTCCATCTCTGGTTCTTACTTTTCCTTTGCGGAGCTGTATGCTCATACTGGAAGAAGCCATGTGAATCTCTGTCACAGACTGTGCAAAGAAAATGTAATTTTTTCATTCGGTTGAGCTCATCTAATGTGTTCTCTCCAGTAGGGAACTGAACTGGGAAAGCCATAGCCTCCAATTTTGGAACTCTGAAAAAGCTTACAGGGCTATTTCCTTCGGCAGGGGCAACACAAAATACACCGTCACCGTAACTTAATATCTCTTGTCCAATGTCAGCTGGTTGCAAACATGTGTCTAATACAACACCAGTTGTCTGGTTATTCCCTTCTTTGTCTGAGTTAAGTTCCAGATCATCTTGTCCATGTTCTTCTGTGTTACTTGTTTCATCCCTGCTGTCAGTGTCCATCAGATCGCTTGTGTCATTGACAAAATTACCTTGTGCCATGCTGTCAATGGTTGGATCACAAGAGGCGGCATCATCTCTAACAGATATGTCCTTGTACTCGGAATGAATGTCTTTAAGCTTCAAAATGGCTGTCAAAACTTTCTTCATGTTCAGTGTCTGGAACTGATAATGACCTTTATAGCTCAGGCGTCTTTTTAACTTCACTTTCATCAGCTGACTTTGTCTATTTGGTCTTGGTAAACAGTTTACAGTCGTTTCCACCTCTGAAGGTACACAAACCACAGCACCATGAATTGCTCTCTGTTGTCCTTTGGGAAGGGTGATTATTTTAGCAAATGGGATGTGCTTGGCTTTAATGTGTCTCTCAAGTATGTTTAGATCAAAGAGTTCAGAGGGAATGGGTGACAGCTCTAACTTGTTTACCACAGCTATGACCGGTATGTTTCCCACCTTAAGATTTTCATGACAGCTATGACAGACCCATTCTTCTCTCCTCTCAGGAACAGTACATTGCTCAAGATCAGCGCATGTTTCAGTGCAAACATGAAAATATTTGCCTCATCTTGACTATAGCGGTCTGTGACACGAGATTTCAGTTTTCTTCTGAATGCCTCATCTTGACTATAGCGGTCTGTGACACGAGATTTCAGTTTCCTTCTGAATGCCTCATCTTGACTATAGCGGTCTGTGGCACCAGATTTCTGTTTCCTTCTGAATGCCTCATCTTGACTATAGCGGTCTGCGGCACCAGATTTCAGTTTTGAACGGTATTGTATGTCATTTGAATATCTATGAAGTACTGACTGTTGTTTTTTCACTCTGTACTTAAGACAACTTGCATATTTGTTCCTATCATGCAGCAGTTTGTTTTTATATTTAGCAGACTCAAAAAAAATATATGCAGTTTAAATGCGGAATCTGCATATTTTTGTCTACATTTCTGCTTCCTTGACTCATTTCTTTGTTGTTCTCTCTGTTTTTTCATTGTCTTAATTCTCTTCTCTTTGCTCAATTTCTTGAGGGGGTTCAATGTTGGAGGTTCATCACAGTTGATGCACAGCTCCTGAGGATTAGATGTATCTTCAATCGCAGGACTCTGAGGATTGGATACATGTATGTCTTGGTTGTCATTTGCGTAGCTTATTACACTCTGGAAGGAAAGTGGCATGAAATCATAGCTGCTGACAGACACATCTGAAAACATTGTGTGGATCCTATCGATCATTTCACCTAAATGTTTGAAAGTGAGCATTATGGCCGTACCATTCAGACATGCAAACCCCTCAGGCGTTCTTGAGTGAGGATCAAAGATTCCATACCTTCCAGAGCTGTCTCTGAACAGAGCAATGGTGTTTGAAGCCAGTGTGAGCAATGCATAGTTAGCACCTGATGCCAAAGACTCAAGTCTTGTTGAAAGATTAAGGTACCACTCCTCCATCTCTTTACTCGGGGCAGAAGCTCTCATGTAACCATTCATAACAGGTGATTTTAATACAATGTACCGATGTCCATCAGTCGTTACTCTGCATGGAAGTTCATCAAATGCCAAATAATTAGATACAAGTTTTCCCTCTTTCATCAGCTTTTTCTTAACCTCTCTGTACATGGCGTCACCTTTCTTTAATATATCATCAAGGTCCGGTCCTTGCAGATGCTCATTCTCAAAGTGATGGACAAGAAATGTTAGCGCATTACAAGTGCACTGTCGATTATTGGAGAAAGAACCGTATTTATTATCACTTTGACTGTGGGAAGCTTGAACACTTACAACATCCAGTCTGTGGGTGTTTTCTGCATTTTCAATGTGAGTGTGCTGTACCACCTGTTGTCTGTTCCAAGGACCTTGCATCTGATTCTGTAAATCTGGCATGCTTACAGTTGTGAGATCCAACTTCGTCCAGCGCTGCTTTGCGGCTGCAGATCTTTTTCCTTACCTCGGCATTTTTGTGCAGAAGATTAATTACAAATAGTAAACCAGCAGTTTTCTTTTTAATGACAGTGAAGTATTTCGATAAGTGATTACAATAACAAAACACTTCAGTTACAATCAGATGTATTAGTACAACTACAGCAAAACAGTATAGAACCAATATTCTATAATTCACAAAAAAACTAAAGACAATAATTTACTCAAAGATGAAGGTCGGAGATTTCTAAAATGCTTTCAGGGAATTTCACAGAAACAAGTTAAACAGTTGTCAAGCCTGCAGTAATAAAGTTTGTGTGTGTGTGTATATATATATATGAAGTTGTTTTGAATTCAGCAATATACAAATATATATCAGTAGTATTCAAAGATGGATGTTAAACTTGTGTGGGGTGTGTAGTTAAACACAATATCACCCAAATGCTTACAGTTGGACACAGTGAATTTTTTCTTCAACCAACAATGATAATTCAGATATTTCAAGTTGTTGTTATAATTCTGGTATTTCAAGAAAGGATTTTTCTAGCAAGGTGAGGTTTAAAGAAAACCCAAACCAAGAGAGATTCAGATCTTTCAAGTTGTTGTTATAATTCTGGTATTTCAAGTTGATTTATAATTCTCGTATTTCAAGAAAAGATTTCTGGCAAGGTGAGGTTTAAAGAATACCCAAACAAAGAGATATTTATTTCAGTTCAAGGTAAGGTTTTTTCAAACCAACACCGAGAATTTGGTGGGGATGAGACCAACACACCCAAGGCACACAGCTTCCTCTCTCCCAGGACAGACCTACCAAAGAAATGAAGTAATTTAGTTGACAGAACCATAAAAAAATGGTTGAACATCTAGTTCATAAAGCTGTACACAAATGAAATATTACCGCCCATTTAGAGTAATGTGTGTATAAAATTTTCAACACAATTTCAGAGCTGTATGTGTCTGAAACATTTTTGTACATTAATCATAATAGCTCATTGTACATAATGTTAAGGAAAAAAATAAACCCTCAAAAAACTAACTTACCAGTTCTTGAGAAGAAATATCTGCCTGGAGAGCGAGTGTCTACTGTTAAGGAAAGGAAATGTATTTCAATGTCATCGTCGTCTTCATAGAAAGATAAATGTAATGGCAGCATTTGTGTGTCTATGCGAACTCACCACAGGTCAATGTAGGGCGGTCACCACGATGAGTATCTGCCGTTAAAAGAAGGGAATTCATATTAAAGTCATTGTCTATTTTGAAAGTGTATGGATGTGACCCATTATTGACGATTCAAACTCTGACGTTGATGACATATTAGGATTGGATTTCTAAGCAGGGATGTTTAGATATGCTGTAGGTGTCTATTTACATATTAAAGTACAATGCTGTGACATAACGTTTTATATTTGGAGTATAAGCTAACTCCATTTACATTTTCGTAAAATTCCGAGTGTCGAGAGCTAGCCGACCTATAATGGGCTCCCCGGCTTACTGTACAGTACACTAATGCCAATTTGGTTTATTTTATCGTTACTACAGTACAGTAAGTCAGAGCATAAGAAAACTCACCACAAGTCAGTGAGGCGTACAGCAGTCACTTGGACAAGCACTGTAAGAGAGAAGATTGTTTTCAGAAATTATTTCCACCCATTGACTCCGAGTCATAATTTTTCAGCTAGAACAGCAGACCATGGTTAGCTACCTAGCTAACAAGAATGCTCATTACTGTCGCGCTCGAGCTAGCTACGGTAGTCATAAGTTAGCTAGCTAGTTAGCTGTGTTAAAACGTACGCTTTCTAGATAGCAAGTTGGTAGTACTAGAGGTACTCCTGTAAATACTTAAATAGCCTACCCCAAGGTAAACATCATTTCGTATAATATTTTTTGATATCTATTAGCAATGTTTACCAACCTTTCAAGCAAAATAACTGGACTTACCTGTCGAGTCAACTGTAGCAACTGCTTGAAAATGACAGTTGGCTTGTTAAGTTTCAGATTGAGCGCGTGACTCGATGAGCGGAGCAGTTTAACAAGCCTAGCAACCTATGTTTCATTGACTTCCATTGATTTTAAAACATGACCATTTCTAAATATAGAAAGATGGGGGGTTTAAAGCTGTAAACAGCTGGTCAATAGAACACATTGATGTTTGAATGGAGTAGGTAGCTTAAACAAGTAGTGAGCAGCAAGGAAGTACATTTGTGACATTTAAACCTATTAATGTTTTAAGTGCTTTGTGCTGCCATATTGCATAAATAACAACAGTTACTAGTAGCTCTATCAATATCATAGCAGACAAAAGTATGTCAGCAGTATGAAGGTGAAAAAAGTGTTGCTTTGAAACCATAATGGTGAGACAGTGTTAAAGGTATATCTGTCATTGTCATGCATTGCAATATTTTCTTACGGTTGACAAAGGAGAAAAAAGAGTGAAATGAAAAGGGTATCTTATTTAATTTCATAAATGTTAAAGCGTTATGTTAGAGCTCAATGCTCTTAAGACAGTCACCCCCATTACCCTGTGCAGCCCCAGTCAACACCGTGGAGTCCTTCCGTGATTGGGAACTGAACATCAGCTCCCTCACCAAGAAAGCACAACAGAGGATGTACTTCCTACGGCAGCTGAAGAAATTCAACCTGCCAAAGACAATGATGGTGCACTTCTACTTCCACGTCTGTTTGAAGTTTCTTGGCGAATAAAACCCATTCTGATTCTGAAAAGTATTAATAATTGAAAGATGTAAAAACAGAAATACAGTTTGAACAGTGGAACAGTTTTTCTATATAGTGATGAAGAGTGTTGGCCAATCGGATTGGTTCCTTGTTTCTTGTAATGTAGCAACGGATGGTCATTGTCAGCAAACCTAGAATCTAGGTTTCAGGTTCAAGGTGGAGGAGAAACTAATCATGTGTGCACACCCAGTCCTGTTCAGACACTGAATTTAAAGATGACATAAATATAATAATCCATGGTGCAGGTCTGCCGATGTTGTTGTTGTCCCTGGTGAGTTTTTTAAATACTTTTAAATTCAATCTCGTCACATTACGTGACTTTGTTGTGCAACTGCAAAAGCTACTAACTCTGATCAAAATGCTGCTGCAAAAAGGCTGAACTATTGTGGGTAGTAGATAAGATCATGTTACATATAGCCAGCGGATCAAGTATGTCAAAGTGGTATTTGTACAGAACACCGTACTGTAGGCGTGAATAATGCATGCATGGTCATCATCGTCGTCCATCTTTGGTCGAAGCGAAGCTAGAGAGAGGATTCAATGGGAGATTTCCTACAGTAAGCTAGATCTACTGCTTCAAATTGAAAACGGAGACGATATTTTGATTACAGACAAGTTCCTTAACCTCTGTTGTCAATATCTCCAAAAGTAAATACTGTTACAAAGCATTTGTTTTTAGGTAACGAACGATAGACGTAACAAGCTAGCTATGTGACTGTTCTATGGCAGCTATGATGAAAGCGTTGTAAGCACTCATCACTAGAATGGCCATAACTTTAAAACAAAAGATCATATTTCAAATCTGTCTGCTGTTCTACATTGCCCACACAATTACGTATATATATATATATCAACTCTAACATGGCCTGTATCTTGTATTGAAAGTGCTAGAAAATTAGCTTGTCTAATGTATGGTGGACTGAGAAAACATATTTGTCAAAGCGGAGCGAGCGGATGTCGTGGGAGAATTCCTACTGTGTTAGATTTACTGCTTCAAATTGAAAACTGAGAAGAAATTTAGAGTAAAGACCAGTTTCTTAACGTCTGTGTTCAATATCGTCAACGAAAAGTAAAAACTTTTCAGTTACGAAGCTTTTGGTCGTAGTAATGCCAGCTGCAGTAAACCTTTCGTGACCCCGGTTGTTCCCAGCTGTTCGTGATAGTCGGATATGACAGTGTTGAGCCTCGATTATTGCAGATTTATGTGAAACTTTCTTAAAGAAAAATAATCTAGCTAGATTATGTACACTTTAAGTTCAATGTACATACCTTGTTTGGCCAATTTGGTTGATTGTGGAAAAAAAGTAGAACCGTTTTTAGTTATGGATAGCCATCGCGCTAGCTTGGAATTGCGTTATCCCACTCATCACTTCAGTGGTCATAACCTTTAAACAAAATAGTCAATCTTAAATCTGTCTGCTGTTCTGAATTCAAAACAAAAGTACGCACATTTCATATGCTCTAACTTATCCTCTATCTTGTAGTGAAAGTGGTTAAAAATTAGGTTTTCTAAAAAGGTAATGCAGACGGAGAAGACTTTTGTCAGAATGGCTCCGTGAAATCGTCTTGATAAAGGATGATTTGCCTAACATGATCATATAAATATTTACATCATTAGAAATCCCTAAATCTTGTCTTCAAAATGGTATAAACAGTTCAGGTATATTATTTGAAAAAGTCTGCATATTCAGGCAGGAAAGTGTTTAAGTGTCAAAAATTGACGCAGTGAGAAACAGTTCTGTCAGTGCATGACATCACAATTGAATTTGACTTGAACATTCTGAACCATTGAAACCCATTCATTTTTTTTAGCACTTTAAACTTTAATACCTTAAAAACTTTAAAAGTTATCAATGAGAAAAGTAATAGCACACTAGAGCAGTTCAGACTTTATCAAATGAAGTTTGAACGGTGTTTCTAGCTTAAACGGTGTGAAAGGAGTAGGCGACGGAAAAAAGTGGGAGGAAAATGTAAAACAAATACTAAATAAAAAAATTATAAGTATGCAGAATAACATTAGTGTTTTTGCTTGCAGCAAACACACTAACTAACAATAACAATAGGTTTCCTCCTTACGGAGGAATCCTAATAAATATAGCTGCAAGCAGCAATGGCGGATTCCTCCAAAACATTGCGAACCATTGAAAAATGTATATTCTTCACAAATTGTCACTGTATAGAAAAATCCATGCTGCAGACTTACCAATGGGATACCAAATCTGAAATGCAATACCATCAAGATCCACAAGAGCTTTTATTTCAAGCCAAGGAGTGAATGGAGGGGGCTTGGTGAGCCTACCCATTCCAGAAAGCCTTGTATTTTTGTGTATCAGGGCGTGGCCTGTAGCGTCACTTATGGGTGATACTGGGCCATTTGTGGTGTGGTAGTTACTCTTGGCCTATACTATCAATGTTTCAGGATTTTGAGAACTTTTTACCATTGCATACAAAATCGGAAATGCAATACCATCAAGATCCACATGGGCCTTTGCTAAAGACCAAGCAATGAGTGGGGGCTTGGTCAGCCCACAATTGCCTGAAATGTTGTGCATGCGTCTCGCCAAGCTTGCGCGTGTGTCAAGGGAAAGGCTGAGTGTGTGAGAATGTGGAGAGCGCGCTGAGAAGCAGGGGAGACATTTCATTGGAAATTTCATTAGCAATTAGCCAAGCATGCATGTTTCAAATATTCACCAACAATCTACTTTTCATCTCACAGTCAACCTTTTCTCAGATTTGTGTACTAAACATTCTCAAGAGTCTTCATATGAACTTGTGATTGAATCAGAGTATCAGTTTTTTACTGGCGGATGTGTAAAGTATTATTTTAGCGTGAGCGATAAATTCGATTTGCTTTATATCAATCATTTTTTGAGATATGAAGTTGCCTTTGCACATGGTAACATGTTGTAGTGTCGTCCACCGATATACCAAGTTTAGTGTTGATATCTCAAAGATTTGCTGAGATTTGACCCAAGTTCCTGTTTGGTTACTTTTTTGCTGATTTTGATTGGCTGTGCCGGACAAACGGTTTATAAAATCAAAACGCCATGGGATAACTTTTGTGAGGCTTGGTCTGAAGCTCATCTCTGGTCATTTTGAAGAAGATATGACAAAAATTGTAGGAGGAGTAGGCTTTCAAAGGTTTTTGATACAACCGGAAATAGCGGAAAATCTATATAACCGGAAATAGACGTCATAGGGTGCGTTGAACTCGTCTTGATCCAGGGAATCCAATGGTACCTCATTTTTGAAAATCAGTTATACGGTTCAAAAGTTGCATGTGTAAACACAAGTCCAACTTTGACCCATTGGTGGCGCTAGAGTGGTCTGATGGGATACATGAAACTTGGTGTAGGTATAGAAGGAACTGGCCTTAATGAGTGTGCCAAATTTAACAAAAAGTTATCCAAGGGTTCTAGGGGCTGCCATTGACTCCCATGGAACTAGAATAATAATAATAAATATAACTGCAAGCAGCAATGGCGGATTCCTCCAAACATTGAAAACCACTGAAAAATGTATATTCTTTACAAATAGTCACTGTAAAATTCCATGCTGCAGACTTACCAATGGGATACCAAATATGAAATGCAATACCATCAAGATCCACAAGGGCTTTTATTTCAACCCAAGGAGAGAAGGGAGGGGGCTTGGTTGAGCCTACCCATTCCAGAAAGCCTTGTATCTTTGTGTATCAGGGCGTGGCCTGTAGCGTCACTTATGGGTGATATTGGGCCATTTGTGGTGTGGTAGTTACTCTTGGCCTATACTATAAATGTTTCAGGATTTTGAGAACCTTTTACCATTGCATACAAAATCGGAAATGCAATACCATCAAGATCCACATGGGCCTTTGCTAAAGACCAAGCAATGAGTGGGGGCTTGGTCAGCCCACAATTGCCTGAAATGTTGTGTATGCGTCTCGTCAAGCTTGCGCGTGTGTCAAGGGAAAGGCTGAGTGTGTGAGAATGTGGAGCGCGCGCGCTGAGGAGCAGGGGAGACATTTCATTGGAAATTTCCTTAACAATTAGCCAAGCATGCATTTTTCAAATATTCACCAAATTTCAACTTTTCATGTAACAGTCAACTTTTTCTGAGATTTGTGTACTAAACATTCTCAAGAGTCTTTATGAACATGTGATTTAATCAGAGTTTTTTGACTGGCGGATGTGTAAAGCATTATTTTAGCGTTAGATAGAAATAAATTAGATTTCCTTTATTTCAATCATTTTTTAAGATATTAATTTGCCTTTTCACATGGGAACATGATGTAGTGTCTTTCACGTGACACACCAAGTTTGGTGGTGATATTTCAAAGATTTGCTGAGATTTGATACAACTTCCTGTTTGGTTGCTTTGTTGACGATTTTGATTGGCTGTACCGGACAAACGGTTTTGAAATTCAAAAATCTGTTGAAGAATTCAGTGAGGGTTGCTCTGACGATGATACCTGCCAATTCTGGGGAAGATTGGACAAAAATTGTAGGAGAAGTAGCGAAAAAACGTGTTTCCTAAATCTTTATTGTACAAAAAAATCCAATATGGCGGCCGTTATAGGTTATTGAGGCTTTTTTGTTCCTCATGAGAAATAAGGCATATCTAATGAATTTCAGAATTTTGGGACAAATGGGATGCGAATGGCATCACTTTGTAAATGGAAAATTGGGGCTTGGCCGTAGCGCCACCTATGGATAATGGTGCGTCATTTGTGGTGTGGTAGTTACTCCTGGCCTATACTATCAATGTTTCAGGATTTTGAGAACTTTTTCTAAAATGCATTACCATCAAGATCCACAAGGGCCTTCACTTCAAGCCAAGGAATGAGTGGGGGCTTGGTCAGCCCACAATTGCCTGAAATGTTGTGTATGCGTCTCGCCAAGCCCGCGCGTGTGTCAAGGGAAAGGCTGAGTGTGTGAGAATGTGGAGCACGCGCGCGCTGAAGAGCAGGGGAGACATTTCATTGAAAATTTCGTTAGCAATTAGCCAAGCATACATGTTTCAAATATTCACATAAAATCGACTTTTCATGTTACAGTCAACTTTTCCTCAGATTTGTGTACTAAACATTCTCAAGAGTCTTCATATGAACTTGTGATTGAATCAAAGTATCAGTTTTTGACCGGCGGATGTGTAAAGCATTATTTTAGCGTGAGCAATAAATTCGATTTGCTTTATATCAATCATTTTTTGAGATATGAAGTTGCCTTTGCACATGGTAACATGTTGTAGTGTCGTCCACCGATATACCAAGTTTAGTGTTGATATCTCAAAGATTTGCTGAGATTTGACCCAAGTTCCTGTTTGGTTACTTTTTTGCTGATTTTGATTGGCTGTGCCGGACAAACGGTTTAGAAAATCAAAACGCCATGGGATAACTTTTGTGAGGCTTGGTCTGAAGATCATCTCTGGTCATTTTGAAGAAGATATGACAAAAATTGTAGGAGGAGTAGGCTTTCAAAGGTTTTTGATACAACCGGAAATAGCGGAAAATCTATATAACCGGAAATTGACGTCATAGGGTGCGTTGAACTCGTCTTAATCCAGGGAATCCAATGGTACCTCATTTTTGAAAATCAGTCATACGGTTCAAAAGTTGCGTGTGTAAACACAAGTCCAACTTTGACCCATTGGTGGCGCTAGAGTGGTCTGATGGGATACATGAAACTTGGTGTAGGTATAGAAGGAACTGTCCTTAATGAGTGTGCCAAATTTCACAAAAAGTTATCCAAGGGTTCTAGGGGCTGCCATTGACTCCCATGGAACTAGAATAATAATAATAATAATAAATATAACTGCAAGCAGCAATGGCGGATTCCTCCAAACATTGCAAACCACTGAAAAATGTATATTCTTTACAAATAGTCACTGTAAAATTCTATGCCGCAGACTTACCAATGGGATACCAAATATGAAATGCAATACCATCAAGATCCACAAGGGCTTTTATTTAAAGCCAAGGAGTGAAGGGAGGGGGCTTGGTTGAGCCTACCCATTCCAGAAAGCCTTGTATCTTTGTGTATCAGGGCGTGGCCTGTAGCGTCACTTATGGGTGATATTGGGCCATTTGTGGTGTGGTAGTTACTCTTGGCCTATACTATAAATGTTTCAGGATTTTGAGAACTTTTACCATTGCATACAAAATCGGAAATGCAATACCATCAAGATCCACATGGGCCTTTGCTAAAGACCAGGCAATGAGTGGGGGCTTGGTCAGCCCACAATTGCCTGAAATGTTGTGTATGCGTCTCGTCAAGCTTGCGCGTGTGTCAAGGGAAAGGCTGAGTGTGTGAGAATGTGTAGCGCGCGCGCTGAGGAGCAGAGGGAGACGTTTCATTGGAAATTTCCTTAACAATTAGCCAAGCATGCATTTTTCAAATATTCACCAAAATTCAACTTTTCATCTTACAGTCAACTTTTTCTGAGATTTGTGTACTAAACATTCTCAAGAGTTTTCATGAACTAAAGGCAAACAAATCAACAGTTATTGGCCAAAAAACATTTTTGGTTCCTACGGCCACGCCGATCACATGACACGATCACATGACACCAAATTGATTGGACATCCTCAGAAGACGGTTCCGAGTCATCTTACCAAGTTTGGTGTTGATATTTCAAAGATTTGCTGAGATTTGATCCAACTGCCTGTTTGGTTGCTTTGTTGACGATTTTGATTGGCTGTACCGGACAAACGGTTTTGAAATTCAAAAATCTGTTGAAGAATTCAGTGAGGGTTGCTCTGACGATGATACCTGCCAATTCTGGGGAAGATTGGACAAAAATTGTAGGAGAAGTAGCAAAAAAACGTGTTTCCTAAATCTTTATTGTACAAAAAAATCCAATATGGCGGCCGTTATAGGTTATTGAGGCTTTTTTGTTCCTCATGAGAAATAAGGCATATCTAATGAATTTCTGAATTTTGGGACAAATGGGATGCGAATGGCATCACTTTGTAAATGGAAAATTGGGGCTTGGCCGTAGCGCCACCTATGGATAATGGTGCGTCATTTGTGGTGTGGTAGTTACTCCTGGCCTATACTATCAATGTTTCAGGATTTTGAGAACTTTTTCTAAAATGCATTACCATCAAGATCCACAAGGGCCTTCACTTCAAGCCAAGGAATGAGTGGGGGCTTGGTCAGCCCACAATTGCCTGAAATGTTGTGTATGCGTCTCGCCAAGCCCGCGCGTGTGTCAAGGGAAAGGCTTAGTGTGTGAGAATGTGGAGCACGCGCGCGCTGAAGAGCAGGGGAGACATTTCATTGAAAATTTCGTTAGCAATTAGCCAAGCATGCATGTTTCAAATATTCACATAAAATCGACTTTTCATGTTACAGTCAACTTTTCCTCAGATTTGTGTACTAAACATTCTCAAGAGTCTTCATATGAACTTGTGATTGAATCAAAGTATCAGTTTTTGACCGGCGGATGTGTAAAGCATTATTTTAGCGTTAGCGATAAATTCGATTTGCTTTATATCAATCATCTTTTGAGATATGAAGTTGCCTTTGCACATGGTAACATGTTGTAGTGTCGTCCACCGATATACCAAGTTTAGTGTTGATATCTCAAAGATTTGCTGAGATTTGACCCAAGTTCCTGTTTGGTTACTTTTTTGCTGATTTTGATTGGTTGTGCCGGACAAACGGTTTAGAAAATCAAAACGCCATGGGATAACTTTTGTGAGGCTTGGTCTGAAGATCATCTATGGTCATTTTGAAGAAGATATGACAATAATTGTAGGAGGAGTAGGCTTTCAAAGGTTTTTGATACAACCGGAAATAGCGGAAAATCTATACAACCGGAAATTGACGTCATAGGGTGCGTTGAACTCGTCTTCATCCAGGGAATCCAATGGTACCTCATTTTTGTAAATCAGTCATACGGTTCAAAAGTTGCGTGTGTAAACACAAGTCCAACTTTGACCCATTGGTGGCGCTAGAGTGGTCTGATGGGATACATGAAACTTGGTGTAGGTATAGAAGGAACTGTCCTTAATGAGTGTGCCAAATTTAACAAAAAGTTATCCAAGGGTTCTAGGGGCTGCCATTGACTCCCATGGAACTAGAATAATAATAATAATAATAATAATAATAAAACTAACAATAACAATAGGTTTCCTCCTTACGGAGGAATCCTAATAAAACTAACAATAACAATAGGTTTCCTCCTTACGGAGGAATCCTAATAATAAAACTAACAATAACAATAGGTTTCCTCCTTACGGAGGAATCCTAATAAAACTAACAATAACAATAGGTTTCCTCCTTACGGAGGAATCCTAATAAAACTAACAATAACAATAGGTTTCCTCCTTACGGAGGAATCCTAAATATAGCTGCAAGCAGCAATGGCGGATTCCTCCAAAACATTGCGAACCATTGAAAAATTTATATTCTTCACAAATTGTCACTGTATAGAAACATCCATGCTGTAGACTTACCAATGGGATACCAAATCTGAAATGCAATACCATCAAGATCCACAAGGGCTTTTATTTCAAGCCAAGGAGTGAAGGGAGGGGGCTTGGTGAGCCTACCCATTCCAGAAAGCCTTGTATCTTTGTGTATCAGGGCGTGGCCTGTAGCGTCACTTATGGGTGATATTGGGCCATTTGTGGTGTGGTAGTTACTCTTGGCCTATACTATCAATGTTTCAGGATTTGGAGAACTTTTTACCATTGCATCCAAAATCGGAAATGCAATACCATGAAGATCCACATGGGCCTTTGCTAAAGACCAAGGAATGAGTGGGGGCTTGGTCAGCCCACAATAGGCTCTGTGCACAATCGTACTGACGAACTTCCGCCGTAGCCCAAATTCGGCAAATCAGTTTCCGGTTTACTTCCTGTCCTCATCCGAATTAGTGAACGAACAACAAGATGAGTGGTGCAGTTGTACGGAAAAAAGAAAGTAAAAAGAAATATAATGTACGTGATACATTCAAGTTCCAAGGTACTGTGCGTGGGTCTAAGGAACACTGTTGTGTGCCACTTTGCTCGGCTTCAGGCCGTTATAACAACCATTTGAGCTTCCACTGCTTCCCGAAGGACACCTGCCTTCGTGCGCGGTGGCTGCACAAAATAAGGAGGGTGGAATATTCGGTGACCCAACACACCAAGGTTTGCAGTCGACTTTTCGAAGACCATGAAATCGTCACTACTGCTAAGGGTAGACGGGTTTTGGCAGCAGGCTCTGTTCCTTCTTTATTTGAGTGGAACAAATACACCAGTAAGTCACGGGCTGGTGTTTGGGAGCGCCGATCTCGACCACCAAGTCCGGAACCTGACCCGGCAGAGCCAGAGGAGGACAGCGAGCAACCCGCCATGGTCCCGATGGTCGTGGACCACGACTATGGGGCCAGCGGTACCGTATGTGTGGACAGGGAGCAGTATGGAGATATGTTGAGGGAACTTGAGGCGCTGAGAGAGCAGGTCCAAACGTATCATCTTTCCAACTTTGGACTGAAACGGTTTGCTTCGTCTCCTGAAGACATCAGATTTTACACCAGGTAAGCTAGTTATTAGATCAACATCTTCTCTTAACTTGATTATTTCCTCTTTTTTTCTTAAAGGTCTCATGACATGAAATGTTCACTTTAGGAGGTTATTGAACATTAATGAGTTCCAAGGCTGAATTTCGGGAAAGAGACTTCAGATATTAGGGGACCATTAAGGCCTATATAAAAGCATACAAAAACAGCATGTCATGGGATATTTAATGTTATTCTTAAGCTTGTATGACAAGACAACTGATTTCAATTGTAATGCTGTATTTTAGATTCCCCTCATACAAGCATCTGATGGCGTTTTGGAACCTGATCGAACAGCCAAAATAATTAGGGTCACCAGAGCAAAGAAAACCTACGCCACTAGCACAACAACTGAAAGCCCTTTAACCAGACCAACTGTAAGTACCCATTCACCCAAAAAACACACAGACACAGATCCCTAAGCATTAAAAGGGTGGTTTTGAACTAACACTCATTAAACACTTCTCCCCACAGAAACTGCTGCCAATAGATGAGCTCTTCCTGACATACCTGTCCACTGGCTGTACCCAGAGGGAGTTGGGTCATAGATTTAACATCCACCGAGCAACCGTCAGCCGAATCATCGTGACCTGGGCCAACTTCCTCTACAGCTTACTGGGCTCAGTCTGTATATGGATGTCTCCAGCAGCTGTGAAGGCCCATCTTCCACACGACTTTGATGGCAGCTACAGTGACACACAGGTGGTCCTCGACTGTACAGAGCTACGGTGTCAAACACCGTCATCCATGCTCCTTCAGAGCGAAGTTTTCTCGACCTACAAGTCCCACTGCACCTTTAAGGCCATGGTGGGCATGTCCCCTCACGGAGCCCTGAGTTTTGTTTCAGCACTCTTTGAGGGTTCCATGAGTGACAAGGAGGTGTTTCGTCAGTCAGGGATTGCACCACTCTTAACGCCTGACATGGCCATCATGGTTGACAAGGGATTCTTGGTGGATGACTTTCTACCTGGGACTGTTCATCGTCCTGCCTTCCTCTCCAAGAGGGCCCAAATGCCAGAGGTGGATGTTCTGAAGACGCAGTCCATCGCCCGTTTGAGGGTGCATGTCGAGAGGATGATCAGAAGAGTTAAAGAAAATAAACTCTTTGATACCACCATCCCTCTCTCCATTGCAGGGAGCATAAACCAACTCTTCACTGTCGCTTGTCTCCTCTCAAATTACCAAAATGGACCTCTTGTCAAGAAATGGAGATATGAAGTTTGATATTGTAGCTTAATCTTTTTCTGAGGAATTTGATAACTATTGTTCTGTTAAACATACAGAATTCATGAAATGAAATCATTTTAATTGCCTTTAATATCAAGATAATAAATATTTCTTGGCGTGCTCACAGCGCACACACACATTTTATTGTGTTTACTTTTTGGGAAGGCAAGGTTAATCATGGAAAACATCTGCCATTGAAAGTTAAAGATGCACAAACATTAACATAAAATAATCTCAATCATAAAACGTACCATTAAAAGTGAAAATTAAAGAACAGATCTTAGAATATTTTATCTCAATCCTGAAGCATTACACATTTCTGCAAGTAGACATAAAAATAAAACCTGTCTACTTTCTCTCTGATTATATCCAAAACATCATTGTCTCTGTAAATTCTTTGGATGAGTACATCTTCCTCAGCTGAGACTACAAAATCACACCAACTCATTCCCGTTATTAGCATCTGCCCCTGTACTTGCCAGTAGTAAGCATGCTTTTATTTTAGCTCCAATTTGCCTGACTTCATTTTGAGATACGGGCAGTCCACATAGCTTTTAACATTTGGGCACTTCATCTCAATCAGCCCAAACTGACATGGCTCTGAAGGGTCAAAGATTAACCCGTCTGGAGACGCCCCCAGCCAAGGAGCGTCAGGGTGAATTACCAATCCACAGGGGTAGTGGTTGACCCTTTTCATTTGGCAATATTCCCAAATAGCATCTGCCTCTAATTCGAGCCTCCTCTTCATAGCTGCCGTCTGACGTGTCCCTTGCAGTATCCGGTTAGCCAGACCTTCTTCAGAGTTCTCTCCAACCTGGCAGATCTCCCTGAAATGTGACGCCGTCAATCTATGCCTCCTTAGCTGATGCCATTCAGTACATGAACTTTGTGCTCTGGTAGCACATTCAAATTTGTGCATCATGTCCCAGGTGACCTCCAGACTCCTATGGTGTAGCTGTTGTGGTTCAGTACAGACAAACATGCAACTTGATGGCTGTAGGCAGTAATTCTGAAGAGGCATAGATGGACGTGGTGGGGCAGCATGGAAGGACAGATCTCTCTTTGCTGTTGCTGGTTGTTGGTAGGACAATGGACTTCCGGCTTGAACCTTGCCACGGGCAGAGTCAACCAGGGGAATTTCACAGCTAATGCCCATGCTGCAGATCATCGGCGCCTCCGCTGTAGAAAAATCTTTATACGCCTCTGTCACCTAGGGATGTAATAATATAATGATTAGCAATATCAAACAAAATGATTATACCATACATTTTCATGGCCACAATATGTTGCGCATCATGCACAACGCCAGACACCATTACAAATAAGTTCATAATAAAGAACCCTTGTGTAAACATTTATTTTGTTTCAGTTCAATCAATTCTTTCTTCAAAAGCAGAATACTTGTTTGTATAATTGATGGGTCATAGTACATTTAATCAAAAGGAGAGGAAAAAGAAAATCATGAAATACTAGTATATTGTTTGATATGAAATCCCTACTAACCCGAAGGACAGTAAGATCAGGCAATTCCCCACTGAGGCCTTTGTAGAGTGTGCTCCTGTGTGGAACATAACACTTTCATGAGTGGAAAGTGGCATATCCACACAGGTATTTTAATTCAAACAGGCAACATATTGGAATACATCGACAATATTCAGGTTTTACCTTACACCATCTTTGGTTGCTCTACACTTTGGTTTAGCAGAAAGCACAGCCATCTTATCCACAGGGCCTGGCTTTACACCCTATCAAGTTAAGCACAATACAGTTAGAAGTTAAATATAGTTAGAAAATATATCCAACAGCTCTGTAATTACAGTGCAAACTTACCAACGTTCTGGGCTTGTGCCACTGCTGTTCTCCTTCAGTACAGCTTAGCACAGGAGGGACCACTGGCACCTTCAGCTGAGCGTAATGTGCTGACTGGAACAGCAAAGCGACACAGTGGTTGCATAAAGCTGCTCCAGCAACACATGTGCAGCTGTGATGAAGCAGCTCCACAGGAATGGAATCTTTCAGTACCACCTGCATAAGTAAAATGTCATAGTAAATACTTATCTTAGCTTGGTCACTGTTTAACCATTCTTTTAGGACACAATCTTGTTTTTACAATATTTTCTATATCTAATATTCTAGAATCACAGATCAAATGTCATGTATTTATGTTGGATTAGAGTATGTTGTATAATATGCCAACTGCATTAAATCAACATCCATAATCGTTTTTCTTTGAAACATGATAGCCTAATACCTTAACCACAAGATTGCATCTTAAATGAATGACAGTTGGGGGAAACTTGAATAAGAACACATTTAACCCGGAGGGGATCAGCTAAGTAAACTTACCTGCCAAATGAAGATCATTATATTTGAGAGTTATAATAAACGTAAATGACCTTAGCTAAATCCCCAGGAACTTTAGGAACGCCGGGTTATTAAAGTAACAAGCTTTTAAGTGTTGGCTGAACCTGAATTTGAATTTATCAATCCTAACTTCACCATACACTCAAACTGTGAGGTTTCTCAGCTTTCCTCATGGACCTGTAGCACAATGCCCTGACCACGACTTCCCCTGTGTCCTGATCTTTATTAGAAACTGAGAGGGGCAGAAATACAAATGATAATACATAAAAACGGACAGTTAGCGTTTAAAATAAAGAAAAACAAGCTTCTATACTACACTAAAAATGAACACATCGCTAACTAGCTTAGCCGCTAGCCGGCCGGAACACCACATTAAATTACTTACCCTCATAGTTGTGCAGATAACTGGATATTTAAAGTTTGAATCCCTTGTCCCGCTTGCTTGTTGGAGCAGGGGAACAAGCATTTACGATGCGATGGACGTCACTGACGCTTATTTTAGGCAGGTCTTGGAGACATCTACTAAAGCCGGACATTTTGGCAAAGCGGGTGATCGCCTCCAGTAAACCGGAAACTGATTTGCCGAATTTGGGCTACAGCGGAAGTTCGTCAGTACGATTGTGCACAGAGCCTATTGCCTGAAATGTTGTGTATGCGTCTCGCCAAGCTTGCGCGTGTGTCAAGGGAAAGGCTGAGTGTGTGAGAATGTGGAGCGCGCGCGCTGAGGAGCAGGGGAGACATTTCATTGGAAATTTCCTTAACAAATAGCCAAGCATGCATTTTTCAAATATTCACCAAAATTCAACTTTTCATCTTAAAGTCAACTTTTTTTCTGAGATTTGTGTACTAATTCTCAAGAGTCTTCATGAACTTGTTATTGAATCAGAATTTTTGACTAGCCGATGTGTAAAGCATTATTTTAGCGTTAGAAATCAATTAGATTTCCTTTATTTCAATCATTTTTTAAGATATTAATTTGCCTTCTCACATGGGAACATGATGTAGTGTCTTCCACGTGACGCACCAAGTTTGGTGTTGATATTTCAAAGATTTGATGAGATTTGATCAAACTTCCTGTTTGGTTGCTTTGTTGACGATTTTGATTGGCTGTACCGGACAAACAGTTTTGAAATTCAAAAATCTGTTGAAGAATTCAGTGAGGGTTGCTCTGACGATGATACTTGCCAATTCTGGGGAAGATTGGACAAAAATTGTCGGAGAAGTAGCGAAAAAACGTGTTTCCTAAATCTTTATTGTACAAAAAAATCCAATATGGCGGCCGTTATAGGTTATTGAGGCTTTTTTGTTCCTCATGAGAAATAAGGCATATCTAATGAATTTCAGAATTTTGGGACAAATAGGATGCGAATGGCATCACTTTGTAAATGAACAATTGGGGCTTGGCCGTAGCGCCACCTATGGATAATGGTGCGTCATTTGTGGTGTGGTAGTTACTCCTGGCCTATACTATCAATGTTTCAGGATTTTGAGAACTTTTTCTAAAATGCATTACCATCAAGATCCACAAGGGCCTTCACTTCAAGCCAAGGAATGAGTGGGGGCTTAGTCAGCCCACAATTGCCTGAAATGTTGTGTATGCGTCTCGCCAAGCCCGCGCGTGTGTCAAGGGAAAGGCTGACTGTGTGAGAATGTGGAGCGCGCGCGCTGAGGAGCAGAGGGAGACATTACATTGAAAATTTCGTTAGCAATTAGCCAAGCATGCACGTTTCAAATATTCACCAAAAATCTACTTTTCATGTTACAGTCAACTTTTCCTCAGACTTGTGTACTAAACATTCTCAAGAGTCTTCATATGAACTTGTGATTGAATCAGAGTATCAGTTTTTTACTGGCGGATGTGTAAAGCATTATTTTAGCGTTAGCGATAAATTCAATTTGCTTTATATCAACCATTTTTGGAGATATGAAATAGCCTTTGCATATGGGAACATGTTGTAGTGTCGTCCACCGATATACCAAGTTTAGTGTTGATATCTCAAAGATTTGCTGAGATTTGACCCAAGTTCCTGTTTGGTTTCTTTTATTGCTGATTTTAATTGGCTGTGCCGGACAAACGGTTTATAAAATCAAAACGCCATGGGATAACTTTTGTGAGGCTTGGTCTGAAGCTCATCTCTGGTCATTTTGAAGAAGATATGACAAAAATTGTAGGAGGAGTAGGCTTTCAAAGGTTTTTGATACAACCGGAAATAGCGGAAAATCTATATAACCGGAAATTGACGTCATAGGGTGCGTTGAACTCGTCTTGATCCAGGGAATCCAATGGTACCTCATTTTTGAAAATCAGTTATACGGTTCAAAAGTTGCATGTGTAAACACAAGTCCAACTTTGACCCATTGGTGGCGCTAGAGTGGTCTGATGGGATACATGAAACTTGGTGTAGGTATAGAAGGAACTGGCCTTAATGAGTGTGCCAAATTTAACAAAAAGTTATCCAAGGGTTCTAGGGGCTGCCATTGACTCCCATGGAACTAGAATAATAATAATAAATATAACTGCAAGCAGCAATGGCGGATTCCTCCAAACATTGCAAACCACTGAAAAATGTATATTCTTTACAAATCGTCACTGTAAAATTCCATGCTGCAGACTTACCAATGGGATACCAAATCTGAAATGCAATACCATCAAGATCCACAAGGGCTTTTATTTCAAGCCAAGGAGTAAAGGGAGGGGGCTTGGTGAGCCTACCCATTCCAGAAAGCCTTGTATCTTTGTGTATCAGGGCGTGGCCTGTAGCGTCACTTATGGGTGATATTGGGCCATTTGTGGTGTGGTAGTTACTCTTGGCCTATACTATCAATGTTTCAGGATTTTGAGAACTTTTTACCATTGCATACAAAATCGGAAATGCAATACCACCAAGATCCACATGGGCCTTTGCTAAAGACCAAGCAATGAGTGGGGGCTTGGTCAGCCCACAATTGCCTGAAATGTTGTGTATGCGTCTCGCCAAGCTTGCGCGTGTGTCAAGGGAAAGGCTGAGTGTGTGAGAATGTGGAGCGCGCGCGCTGAGGGTCAGGGGAGACATTTAGTTGGAAATTTCCTTAATAATTAGCCAAGCATGCATTTTTTAAATATTCACCAAAAATCAGCTTTTCATCTTAGAGTCAACTTTTTCTGAGATTTGTGTACTAAACATTCGCAAGAGTCTTCATGAACTTGTGATTGAATTAGAGTTTTTTGACTGGCGGAAGTGTAAAGCATTATTTTAGCGTTAGATAGAAATAAATTAGATTTCCTTTATTTCAATCATTTTTTAAGATATTAATTTGCCTTCTCACATGGGAACATGATGTAGTGTCTTTCACGTGACACACCAAGTTTGGTGGTGATATTTCAAAGATTTGCTGAGATTTGATCCAACTGCCTGTTTGGTTGCTTTGTTGACGATTTTGATTGGCTGTACCGGACAAACGGTTATGAAATTCAAAAATCTGTTGAAGATTTCAGTGAGGGTTGCTCTGACGATGATACCTGCCAATTCTGGGGAAGATTGGACAAAAATTGTAGGAGAAGTAGCAAAAAAACTTGTTTCCTAAATCTTTATTGTACAAAAAAATCCAATATGGTGGCCGTTATAGGTTATTGAGGCTTTTTTGTTCCTCATGAGAAATAAGGCATATATAATGAATTTCAGAATTTTGGGACAAATGGGATGCGAATGGCATCACTTTGTAAATGGAAAATTGGGGCTTGGCCGTAGCGCCACCTATGGATAATGGTGCGTCATTTGTGGTGTGGTAGTTACTCCTGGCCTATACTATCGGAAACACACTAGATCTAGTGATAACAACTGGACTAAATATCAATAATATTTCAATAACTGATCTACCCCTCTCAGACCATCATTATATACTTTTTAATGTGGAAATTATCCTAACAAAAACCAAAAAAGAATTCTTAGTCCATAGAAGATATTTAGACGATACAGCTATGATGACATTTTCTGAACAATTTGCTCTACATGAGCCGACTTACCATGATTGCTCTCTGAATGAAATGGTAGAGAACCTCAATTATGCACTATTATCTGTGTTAGACTCTGTTGCACCACTGAAAACCAAAAAGAAGTGCACAAGCAGAACCTCCCCATGGCTGAGAAATAAAAATGTTAGTGAAACGAAAAGAAAATGCCGTGCAGCAGAGAGAAAATGGAGGAAAACAAAGATCACTATCCACTACAATATCTACAAAGATACACTAACCACCTTTAACAAAACCATCCGTCTAGCAAGGAGAGAATATTTCTCCAACATTATTACAGAAAATGCCAGAAATTCCAGAGTTCTTTTCTCCACCATTGACCAGCTGCTAAACACTGTCCCTGCCCCACCTCCATCCTCAGCAGTTAAATGTGAAGAGCTTGCTTTGTTCTTCAAGAACAAAATAACTTTGATTAGAGCGAGTATTATTAATAGTGGGGTCGAAACTGACATCAGTAGATTCTGCAACATAACCATGAGCACATTTACCTGTATCACACTTAGTGAACTTTCCAAAATTGTCAGCGAATCTAACTCCACAACCTCAGATATTGATCCTATACCCACAACATTCTTTAAGCGAGTGTTTGATAGTGTCTCAGGTCCGGTGCTAGAGATTATAAACACATCCCTTAGAACTGGCGTCTTCCCAGATGCCTTCAAAACAGCTGTTGTAAAGCCCCTATTAAAGAAACCCAAATTGGATAACAGTCTACTTGCAAATTACAGACCAATATCAAACCTCCCATTTATTAGTAAAGTACTGGAAAAGATAGTTTTAGTCCAATTAAATTATTTTCTTGAAGAAAATAACATCCTGGAAGTCTCGCAGTCAGGTTTCAGGAAATATCACAGTACTGAAACTGCTCTCACCAAAATAATTAGCGACCTCAGACTAAACTCTGATGCAAATAAAGTCTCTATCCTTATCCTGTTAGATCTCAGTGCAGCATTTGATACAATTGATCACGACATCCTAATCAATAGACTGGAAAAGCTTATTGGGTTCACGGATAGTGTATTGAACTGGCTGAAATCATATATCACAGGAAGGAAGTTTTATGTTAGTTTAGGTGACCATAGGTCCAAGAAACATCAGAACTGCTACGGGGTTGCTCAAGGAAGCTGCTTAGGTCCATTACTTTTTTCTCTTTATATGTTACCACTCGGCGACATAATCAGAGAACATAACATAGATTTCCATAGCTATGCGGATGACACACAACTATATATATCCACTGAACCCAACGATGCAACGGCCATCAATTCCATTACAAACTGCCTGTTGGCAATAAACAAATGGATGAATGATAACTTTCTTAAATTAAATGAAGACAAAACCGAAGTCCTACTATGTGGCCCCAAATCCAAAAGAGAGATGCTTATTAAGAATCTTGGAGGCTTAACCCCCTGTCTTAAACCAGAGGTGACGAGTCTCTGCGTAATCCTGGACTCAGATTTGAATTTCAACTCTCACATTAATAAAGTGACCAAAACAGCTTTCTTTCACCTGAGGAATATAGCAAAGGTACGACCATTCATAAACCAAAATGATGCAGAGAAGTTAATTCATGCTTTTATATCCAGCCGGCTGGACTACTGTAACGCACTTTTCACTGGTCTTCCCAAGAAAACCACTGAAAGACTACAGCTCATTCAAAATTCTGCAGCTAGATTATTAACCAAAACTAAAAGGAGAAAACACATTAGTCCTGTCCTAGCTACTTTACACTGGCTCCCTGTTACCTTCAGAATTGACTTTAAGGTCCTTTTTCTCACATACAAAGCTCTACACGGACAAGGACCTAGCTACATTGCTAACTCCTTTATAAACTACACACCAGCTAGAACACTGCGATCATCAAATGCAGGCCTATTAGAGGTCACCAGAAGCAGTCATAAGAAGATTGGTGATTCGGCCTTTGTCAATTACGCCCCAAAACTATGGAACAAATTACCCATAAATATTAGGGAAGCTAACACTCTAGACATTTTTAAAAGACAGCTTAAAACCTACCTTTTTACCGAAGCATTTAAGTAATTTTATCTCAAAAGGGTTTTCCTACTTTTTAAAGTTGTTTTCTCTCTTGAACAGAGATCTTATTGGGATTTTTATTATTGTTTGAATTATTTATCACTTGTATTATTGTTTTTATTGATTTTATGTAAAGCACCTTGAGCTACAATTCTTGTATGAAATGTGCTATATAAATAAAGTCTTACTTACTTACTTACTTACTATCAATGTTTCAGGATTGTGAGAACATTTTCTAAAATGCATTACCATCAAGATCCACAAGGGCCTTCACTTCAAGCCAAGGAATGAGTGGGGGCTTGGTCAGCCCACAATTGCCTGAAATGTTGTGTATGCGTCTCGCCAAGCCCGCGCGTGTGTCAAGGGAAAGGCTGAGTGTGTGAGAATGTGGAGCACGCGCGCGCTGAAGAGCAGGGGAGACATTTCATTGAAAATTTCGTTAGCAATTAGCCAAGCATGCACGTTTCAAATATTCACCAAAAATCTACTTTTCATGTTACAGTCAACTTTTCCTCAGACTTGTGTACTAAACATTCTCAAGAGTCTTCATATGAACTTGTGATTGAATCAAAGTATCAGTTTTTGACCGGCGGATGTGTAAAGCATTATTTTAGCGTTAGCGATAAATTCGATTTGCTTTATATCAATCATTTTTTGAGATATGAAGTTGCCTTTGCACATGGTAACATGTTGTAGTGTCGTCCACCGATATACCAAGTTTAGTGTTGATATCTCAAAGATTTGCTGAGATTTGACCCAAGTTCCTGTTTGGTTACTTTTTTGCTGATTTTGATTGGCTGTGCCGGACAAACGGTTTAGAAAATCAAAACGCCATGGGATAACTTTTGTGATGCTTGGTCTGAAGATCATCTCTGGTCATTTTGAAGAAGATATGACAAAAATTGTAGGAGGAGTAGGCTTTCAAAGGTTTTTGATACAACCGGAAATAGCGGAAAATCTATATAACCGGAAATTGACGTCATAGGTTGCGTTGAACTCGTCTTGATTCATGGAATCCAATGGTACCTCATTTTTGAAAATCAGTGATACGGTTCAAAAGTTGCGTGTGTAAACACAAGTCCAACTTTGACCCATTGGTGGCGCTAGAGTGGTCTGATGGGATACATGAAACTTGGTGTAGGTATAGAAGGAACTGTCCTTAATGAGTGTGCCAAATTTAACAAAAAGTTATCCAAGGGTTCTAGGGGCTGCCATTGACTCCCATGGAACTAGAATAATAATAAATATAACTGCAAGCAGCAATGGCGGATTCCTCCAAACATTGCAAACCATTGAAAAATGTATATTCTTTACAAATTGTCACTGTAAAATTCCATGCTGCAGACTTACCAATGGGATACCAAATCTGAAATGCAATACCATCAAGATCCACAAGGGCTTTTATTTCAAGCCAAGGAGTGAAGGGAGGGGGCTTGGTGAGCCTACCCATTCCAGAAAGCCTTGTATCTTTGTGTATCAGGGCGTGGCCTGTAGCGTCACTTATGGGTGATATTGGGCCATTTGTGGTGTGGTAGTTACTCTTGGCCTATACTATCAATGTTTCAGGATTTTGAGAACTTTTTACCATTGCATACAAAATCGGAAATGCAATACCATCAAGATCCACATGGGCCTTTGCTAAAGACCAAGCAATGAGTGGGGGCTTGGTCAACCCACAATTGCCAGAAATGTTGTGTATGCGTCTCGTCAAGCTTGCGCGTGTGTCAAGGGAAAGGCTGAGTGTGTGAGAATGTGGAGCGCGCGCGCTGAGGAGCAGGGGAGACATTGCATTGGAAATTTCCTTAACAATTAGCCAAGCATGCATTTTTCAAATATTCACCAAATTTCAACTTTTCATGTTACAGTCAACTTTTTCTGAGATTTGTGTACTAAACATTCTCAAGAGTCTTTATGAACATGTGATTGAATCAGAGTTTTTTGACTGGCGGATGTGTAAAGCATTATTTTAGCGTTAGATAGAAATAAATTAGATTTCCTTTATTTCAATCATTTTTTAAGATATTAATTTGCCTTCTCACATGCGAACATGATGTAGTGTCTTTCACGTGACACACCAAGTTTGGTGTTGATATTTCAAAGATTTGCTGAGATTTGATCCAACTTCCTGTTTGGTTGCTTTGTTGACGATTTTGATTGGCTGTACCAGACAAATGGTTTCGAAATTCAAAAATCTGTTGAAGAATTCAGTGAGGGTTGCTCTGACGATGATACCTGCCAATTCTGGGGAAGAATGGACAAAAATTGTCGGAGAAGTAGCGAAAAAACGTGTTTCCTAAATCTTTATTGTACAAAAAAATCCAATATGGCGGCCGTTATAGGTTATTGAGGCTTTTTTGTTCCTCATGAGAAATAAGGCATATCTAATGAATTTCAGAATTTTGGGACAAATGGGATGCGAATGGCATCACTTTGTAAATGAACAATTGGGGCTTGGCCGTAGCGCCACCTATGGATAATGGTGCGTCATTTGTGGTGTGGTAGTTACTCCTGGCCTATACTATCAATGTTTCAGGATTTTGAGAACTTTTTACCATTGCATACAAAATCGGAAATGCAATACCATCAAGATCCACATGGGCCTTTGCTAAAGACCAAGCAATGAGTGGGGGCTTTGTCAGCCCACAATTGCCTGAAATGTTGTGTATGCGTCTCGTCAAGCTTGCGCGTGTGTCAAGGGAAAGGCTGAGTGTGTGAGAATGTGGAGCGCGCGCGCTGAGGAGCAGGGGAGACATTTCATTGGAAATTTCCTTTCCATGCATTTTTCAAATATTCACCAAATTTCTACTTTTAATGTTACAGTCAACTTTTTCTCAGATTTGTGTACTAAACATTCTCAAGAGTCTTTATGAACATGTGATTGAATCAGAGTTTTTTGACTGGCGGATGTGTAAAGCATTATTTTAGCGTTAGATAGAAAAAAAATTGATTTCCTTTATTTCAATCATTTTTTAAGATATTAATTTGCCTTCTCACATGCGAACATGATGTAGTGTCTTTCACGTGACACACCAAGTTTGGTGTTGATATTTCAAAGATTTGCTGAGATTTGATCCAACTTCCTGTTTGGTTGCTTTGTTGACGATTTTGATTGGCTGTACCAGACAAACGGTTTCGAAATTCAAAAATCTGTTGAAGAATTCAGTGAGGGTTGCTCTGACGATGATACCTGCCAATTCTGGGGAAGAATGGACAAAAATTGTCGGAGAAGTAGCGAAAAAACGTGTTTCCTAAATCTTTATTGTACAAAAAAATCCAATATGGCGGCCGTTATAGGTTATTGAGGCTTTTTTGTTCTTCATGAGAAATAAGGCATATCTAATGAATTTCAGAATTTTGGGACAAATGGGATGCGAATGGCATCACTTTGTAAATGGAAAATTGGGGCTTGGCCGTAGCGCCACCTATGGATAATGGTGCGTCATTTGTGGTGTGGTAGTTACTCCTGGCCTATACTATCAATGTTTCAGGATTTTGAGAACTTTTTCTAAAATGCATTACCATCAAGATCCACAAGGGCCTTCACTTCAAGCCAAGGAATGAGTGGGGGCTTGGTCAGCCCACAATTGCCTGAAATGTTGTGTATGCGTCTCGCCAAGCCCGCGCGCGTGTCAAGGGAAAGGCTGAGTGTGTGAGAATGTGGAGCACGCGCCCGCTGAAGAGCAGGGGAGACATTTCATTGAAATTTTCGTTAGCAATTAGCCAAGCATGCATGTTTCAAATATTCACATGAAATCGACTTTTCATGTTACAGTCAACTTTTCCTCAGATTTGTGTACTAAACATTCTCAAGAGTCTTCATATGAACTTGTGATTGAATCAAAGTATCAGTTTTTGACCGGCGGATGTGTAAAGCATTATTTTAGCGTTAGCGATAAATTCGATTTGCTTTATATCAATCATTTTTTGAGATATGAAGTTGCCTTTGCACATGGTAACATGTTGTAGTGTCGTCTACCGATATACCAAGTTTAGTGTTGATATCTCAAAGATTTGCTGAGATTTGACCCAAGTTCCTGTTTGGTTACTTTTTTGCTGATTTTGATTGGCTGTGCTGGACAAACGGTTTAGAAAATCAAAACGCCATGGGATAACTTTTGTGAGGCTTGGTCTGAAGATCATCTCTGGTCATTTTGAAGAAGAAATGACAAAAAATGTAGGAGGAGTAGGCTTTCAAAGGTTTTTGATACAACCGGAAATAGCGGAAGATCTATATAACCGGAAATTGACGTCATAGACGAGTTGAACTCGTCTTGATCCAGGGAATCCAATGGCACCTCATTTTTGAAAATCAGTCATACGGTTCAAAAGTTGCGTGTGTAAACACAAGTCCAACTTTGACCCATTGGTGGCGCTAGAGTGGTCTAATGGGATACATTAAACTTGGTGTAGGTATAGAAGGAACTGTCCTTAATGAGTGTGCCAAATTTAACAAAAAGTTATCCAAGGGTTCTAGGGGCTGCCATTGACTCCCATGGAACTAGAATAATAATAATAATAATAACTAGAGAGGATACAATTTCTGGGGAAATTGTAGGGTGTGCTTGCTTGCGTCGGTTGCACAGGGGTCTGTATATTTTATATAAAAATGCATCGGGCCTACTTATTATTTATAAAGATTACATAGATTTAAAAGCATCTTTTTTTTGCTGCTCATTTACAACTCAAAATACGAGTGAAGTGTAGAATGAAATATGACGTCTTCTCATTTCCCCTGCAAGAGGCAGCTGACAGGCTGAATCAAAACGAATACATTTGGCAGACCGGTGTACAAATGGACCTAATCTCTATGACTTAAACGTCATTTTAAGTTGTCCCTTCTCGTGATATTTTCAGGCATTTAGCCTACTCATATTGCATTCATTCATTAATAAAGAACCCCCTTTGAAGATTATTCTACGACTTTACCGGCAGAAGATAGAATCGCGATTCAAACAGTACCATCTGCTAACTGAAAATATGCCCCCAAAAACGTAAATAAGCTTGACATTTATTTAGTGGAAAATAGCTCATTCATAAAAAGCTCACTGGTAGCGATCATTGTCAGTAACAACTCAAAATGCGATATAGCCCTGTGTGGAGAAGCTGCCCGGTAAATTCTACTACTACAGTACAGTACTACTAGTAGACTACTGCTGTGTTCGTCTTGATAGCGATTGCGTTGGTTGAATTCGATTAAACGTTCCGTTGTACGGTTTAGGCTGAAATTAATTATTTTCATGAACAGATTGACAAAGTTTAGGCTGTGGCAATGAAGTTCAGGTTAGTAGTCAGATAGTTTCCCTACTGAAAGACTTTTGAGTAAGGGGAGTGCCGAACATGTTCTGTTGCCGTTTGACTTAAACAGCTGAGGAGTTGTTGTTAGCTACTCACACTAGTGTCTCGTGTACAGTAGGCTACAGCGTTGCAGTGAGCTACACTGGTTTGAAACCACAGGTAATGGTAATTTCACCAACAAATCGTTTACTAATGTCAGAATAAATCCTACAACGAAAATGTATATGTGAGGAATGTTTATTTTAACGATTGAAAACAGATACATCATAGACCACTGTAGTATGTGTTGCCCGGGCAACACAGGCTAATGTCATGATGCTAATATGTCAGTGAAATAGTAGACTACTGTTTCCGAAAGTAGATGTACTTCCTTAATAATATCAGCTTATATTGTACATTACACATCACAATTGTGTGTCATATCACAAAGTAAAATGAGTAAATATTTATCACCCTGGCCTCTTTGTTTGTGGCGTTTCTGCAGCTGCCTTGCAGTAAAGCTATAGTTAGCCTAGCTATCCCCCAAGTTAACAGATGCTAAACGAATGTTCTGGCAAAGGTAGTCACGCGTGTTTTCGTGACGTTAGTGACGCAGTGACGTTAGTAACGTCAGTGACTGTGGCTAGCAAATTAGCCACCGTTAGCTTCACTTTTCGCCACAAAAACTTAATTTAAGCTTAAACCATGCAACGGAACGTAAATTCCAATAGAAGCAACTCAATCGCTACCAAGACGAAACTTTTGACACCTACGTTGTCTATGTAGGCCAAGTATTTACTGAGTTTTAGGGGGGCAAAAAGAAATAAAAATAATAATAATAATAATAATATATATGTGAGAGAACAAAGGTTGTGCTCTCGCCGAAGGCTTGAGCACACCCAATAAAACTAACAATAACAATAGGTTTCCTCCTTACGGAGGAATCCTAATAAATATAACTGCAAGCAGCAATGGCGGATTCCTCCAAACATTGCAAACCACTGAAAAATTTATATTCTTCACAAATTGTCACTGTAAAAATCCATGCTGCAGACTTACCAATGGGATACCAAATCTGAAATGCAATACCATCAAGATCCACAAGGGCTTTTATTTCAAGCCAAGGAGTGAAGGGAGGGGGCTTGGTGAGCCTACCCATTCCAGAAAGCCTTGTATCTTTGTGTACCAGGGCGTGGCCTGTAGCGTCACTTATGGGTGATATTGGGCCATTTGTGGTGTGGTAGTTACTCTTGGCCTATACTATCAATGTTTCAGGATTTTGAGAACTTTTTACCATTGCATACAAAATCGGAAATGCAATACCATCAAGATCCACATGGTCCTTTGCTAAAGACCAAGCAATGAGTGGGGCTTGGTCAGCCCACAATTGCCTGAAATGTTGTGTATGCGTCTCGCCAAGCTTGTGCGTGTGTCAAGGGAAAGGCTGAGTGTGTGAGAATGTGGAGCGCGCGTGCTGAGGAGCAGGGGAGACATTTCATTGGAAATTTCCTTAACAATTAGCCAAGCATGCATTTTTCAAATATTCACCTAAATTCAACTTTTCATCTTACAGTCAACTTTTTCTGAGATTTGTGTACTAAACATTCTCAAAAGTCTTCATGAACTTGTGATTGAATCAGAGTTTTTTGACTGGCGGATGTGTAAAGCATTATTTTAGCGTTAGAAATAAATTTGATTTCCTTCATTTCAATCATTTTTGAAGATATTAATTTGCCTTCCTACATGGGAACATGACGTAGTGTCTTTCACGTGACACACCAAGTTTGGTGTTGATATTTCAAAGATTTGCTGAGATTTGATCCAACTTCCTGTTTGGTTGCTTTGTTGACGATTTTGATTGGCTGTACCGGACAAACGGTTTTGAAATTCAAAAATCTGTTAAAGAATTCAGTGAGGGTTGCTCTGACGATGATACCTGCCAATTCTGGGGAAGATTGGACAAGAATTGTAGGAGAAGTAGCAAAAAAACGTGTTTCCTAAATCTTTATTGTACAAAAACATCCAATATGGCGGCCGTTATAGGTTATTGAGGCTTTTTTGTTCCTCATGAGAAATAAGGCATATCTAATGAATTTCAGAATTTTGGGACAAATGGGATGCGAATGGCATCACTTTGTAAATGGAAAATTGGGGCTTGGCCGTAGCGCCACCTATGGATAATGGTGCGTCATTTGTGGTGTGGTAGTTACTCCTGGCCTATACTATCAATGTTTCAGGATTTTGAGAACTTTTTCTAAAATGCATTACCATCAAGATCCACAAGGGCCTTCACTTCAAGCCAAGGAATGAGTGGGGGCTTGGTCAGCCCACAATTGCCTGAAATGTTGTGTATGCGTCTCGCCAAGCCCGCGCGTGTGTCAAGGGAAAGGCTGAGTGTGTGAGAATGTGGAGCACGCGCGCGCTGAAGAGCAGGGGAGACATTTCATTGAAAATTTCGTTAGCAATTAGCCAAGCATGCATGTTTCAAATATTCACCAAAAATCTACTTTTCATGTTACAGTCAACTTTTCCTCAGATTTGTGTACTAAACATTCTCAAGAGTCTTCATATGAACTTGTGATTGAATCAGAGTATCAGTTTTTTACTGGCGGATGTGTAAAGCATTATTTTAGCGTTAGCGATAAATTCGATTTGCTTTATATCAACCATTTTTGGAGATATGAAATAGCCTTTGCACATGGTAACATGTTGTAGTTTCTTCCTTGTGACATACCAAGTCACGTGTTGATATCTCAAAGATTTGCTGAGATTTGACCCAACTTCCTGTTTGGTTGCTTTTTTGCTGATTTTGATTGGCTGTACCGGACAAACGGTTTAGAAAATCAAAACGCCTTGGGATAACTTTTGTGAGGCTTGGTCTGAAGATCATCTCTGGTCATTTTGAAGAAGATATGACAAAAATTGTAGGAGGAGTAGGCTTTCAAAAGTTTTTGATACAACCGGAAATGGCGGAAAATCTATATAACCGGAAGTTGACGTCATAGGGTGCGTTGAACTCGCCTTGATCCAGGGAATCCAATGGTACCTCATTATTGAAAAACAGTCATACGGTTCAAAAGTTGAGTGTGTAAACACAAGTCCAACTTTGACCCATTGGTGGCGCTAGAGTGGTCTGATGGGATACATGAAACTTGGTGTAGGTATAGAAGGAACTGTCCTTAATGAGTGTGCCAAATTTCACAAAAAGTTATCCAAGGGTTCTAGGGGCTGCCATTGACTCCCATGGAACTAGAATAATAATAATAATAAAACTAACAATAACAATAGGTTTCCTCCTTACGGAGGAATCCTAAATATAACTGCAAGCAGCAATGGCGGATTCCTCCAAACATTGCAAACCACTGAAAAATGTATATTCTTTAAAAATTATCACTGTAAAATTCCATGCAGCAGACTTACCAATGGGATACCAAATCTGAAATGCAATACCATCAAGATCCACAAGGGCTTTTATTTCAAGCCAAGGGGTGTAGGGAGGGGGCTTGGTGAGCCGACCCATTCCAGAAAGCCTTGTATCTTTGTGTATCAGGGCGTGGCCTGTAGCGTCACTTATGGGTGATATTGGGCCATTTGTGGTGTGGTAGTTACTCTTGGCCTATACTATCAATGTTTCAGGATTTTGAGAACTTTTTACCATTGCATACAAAATCGGAAATGCAATACCACCAAGATCCACATGGGCCTTTGCTAAAGACCAAGCAATGAGTGGGGGCTTGGTCAGCCCACAATTGCCTGAAATGTTGTGTATGCGTCTCGCCAAGCTTGCGCGTGTGTCAAGGGAAAGGCTGAGTGTGTGAGAATGTGGAGCGCGCGCACTGAGGAGCAGGGGAGACATTTAATTAGAAATTTCCTTAACAATTAGCCAAGCATGCATTTTTCAAATATTCACCAAAATTCAACTTTTCACCTTACAGTCAACTTTTTCTGAGGTTTGTGTACTAAACATTCTCAAGAGTCTTCATGAACTTGTGATTGTATCAGAGTATCAGTTTTGCACCGGCGAATGTGTAAAGCATTATTTGAGCGTTAGAAATAAATTAGATTTCCTTTATTTCAATCATTTTTGAAGATATTAATTTGCCTTCTCACATGGGAACATGATGTAGTGTCTTTCACGTGACACACCAAGTTTGGTGGTGATATTTCAAAGATTTGCTGAGATTTGATCCAACTTCCTGTTTGGTTGCTTTGTTGACGATTTTGATTGGCTGTACCGGACAAACGGTTTTGAAATTCAAAAATCTGTTGAAGAGTTCAGTGAGGGTTGCTCTGACGATGATACCTGCCAATTCTGGGGAAGATTGGACAAAAATTGTAGGAGAAGTAGCGAAAAAACGTGTTTCATAAATCTTTATTGTACAAAAAAATCCAATATGGCGGCCGTTATAGGTTATTGAGGCTTTTTTGTTCCTCATGAGAAATAAGGCATATCTAATGAATTTCAGAATTTTGGGACAAAAGGGATGCGAATGGCATCACTTTGTAAATGGAAAATTGGGGCTTGGCCGTAGCGCCACCTATGGATAATGGTGTGTCATTTGTGGTGTGGTAGTTACTCCTGGCCTATACTATCAATGTTTCAGGATTTTGAGAACTTTTTCTAAAATGCATTACCATCAAGATCCACAAGGGCCTTCACTTCAAGCCAAGGAATGAGTGGGGGCTTGGTCAGCCCACAATTGCCTGAAATGTTGTGTATGCGTCTCGCCAAGCCCGCGCGTGTGTCAAGGGAAAGGCTGAGTGTGTGAGAATGTGGAGCGCGCGCGCTGAGGAGCAGAGGGAGACATTACATTGAAAATTTCGTTAGCAATTAGCCAAGCATGCATGTTTCAAATATTCACCAAAAATCTACTTTTCATGTTACAGTCAACTTTTCCTCAGATTTGTGTACTAAACATTCTCAAGAGTCTTCATATGAACTTGTGATTGAATCAGAGTATCAGTTTTTTACTGGCGGATGTGTAAAGCATTATTTTAGCGTTAGCGATAAATTCGATTTGCTTTATATCAACCATTTTTGGAGATATGAAATAGCCTTTGCACATGGTAACATGTTGTAGTGTCTTCCTTGTGACATACCAAGTCACGTGTTGATATCTCAAAGATTTGCTGAGATTTGACCCAACTTCCTGTTTGGTTGCTTTTTTGCTGATTTTGATTGGCTGTACCGGACAAACGGTTTAGAAAATCAAAACGCCTTGGGATAACTTTTGTGAGGCTTGGTCTGAAGATCATCTCTGGTCATTTTGAAGAAGATATGACAAAAATTGTAGGAGGAGTAGGCTTTCAAAAGTTTTTGATACAACCGGAAATGGCGGAAAATCTATATAACCGGAAGTTGACGTCATAGGGTGCGTTGAACTCGCCTTGATCCAGGGAATCCAATGGTACCTCATTATTGAAAAACAGTCATACGGTTCAAAAGTTGAGTGTGTAAACACAAGTCCAACTTTGACCCATTGGTGGCGCTAGAGTGGTCTGATGGGATACATGAAACTTGGTGTAGGTATAGAAGGAACTGTCCTTAATGAGTGTGCCAAATTTCACAAAAAGTTATCCAAGGGTTCTAGGGGCTGCCATTGACTCCCATGGAACTAGAATAATAATAATAATAAAACTAACAATAACAATAGGTTTCCTCCTTACGGAGGAATCCTAAATATAACTGCAAGCAGCAATGGCGGATTCCTCCAAACATTGCAAACCACTGAAAAATGTATATTCTTTAAAAATTATCACTGTAAAATTCCATGCAGCAGACTTACCAATGGGATACCAAATCTGAAATGCAATACCATCAAGATCCACAAGGGCTTTTATTTCAAGCCAAGGGGTGTAGGGAGGGGGCTTGGTGAGCCGACCCATTCCAGAAAGCCTTGTATCTTTGTGTATCAGGGCGTGGCCTGTAGCGTCACTTATGGGTGATATTGGGCCATTTGTGGTGTGGTAGTTACTCTTGGCCTATACTATCAATGTTTCAGGATTTTGAGAACTTTTTACCATTGCATACAAAATCGGAAATGCAATACCACCAAGATCCACATGGGCCTTTGCTAAAGACCAAGCAATGAGTGGGGGCTTGGTCAGCCCACAATTGCCTGAAATGTTGTGTATGCGTCTCGCCAAGCTTGCGCGTGTGTCAAGGGAAAGGCTGAGTGTGTGAGAATGTGGAGCGCGCGCACTGAGGAGCAGGGGAGACATTTAATTAGAAATTTCCTTAACAATTAGCCAAGCATGCATTTTTCAAATATTCACCAAAATTCAACTTTTCACCTTACAGTCAACTTTTTCTGAGGTTTGTGTACTAAACATTCTCAAGAGTCTTCATGAACTTGTGATTGTATCAGAGTATCAGTTTTGCACCGGCGAATGTGTAAAGCATTATTTGAGCGTTAGAAATAAATTAGATTTCCTTTATTTCAATCATTTTTGAAGATATTAATTTGCCTTCTCACATGGGAACATGATGTAGTGTCTTTCACGTGACACACCAAGTTTGGTGGTGATATTTCAAAGATTTGCTGAGATTTGATCCAACTTCCTGTTTGGTTGCTTTGTTGACGATTTTGATTGGCTGTACCGGACAAACGGTTTTGAAATTCAAAAATCTGTTGAAGAGTTCAGTGAGGGTTGCTCTGACGATGATACCTGCCAATTCTGGGGAAGATTGGACAAAAATTGTAGGAGAAGTAGCGAAAAAACGTGTTTCATAAATCTTTATTGTACAAAAAAATCCAATATGGCGGCCGTTATAGGTTATTGAGGCTTTTTTGTTCCTCATGAGAAATAAGGCATATCTAATGAATTTCAGAATTTTGGGACAAAAGGGATGCGAATGGCATCACTTTGTAAATGGAAAATTGGGGCTTGGCCGTAGCGCCACCTATGGATAATGGTGTGTCATTTGTGGTGTGGTAGTTACTCCTGGCCTATACTATCAATGTTTCAGGATTTTGAGAACTTTTTCTAAAATGCATTACCATCAAGATCCACAAGGGCCTTCACTTCAAGCCAAGGAATGAGTGGGGGCTTGGTCAGCCCACAATTGCCTGAAATGTTGTGTATGCGTCTCGCCAAGCCCGCGCGTGTGTCAAGGGAAAGGCTGAGTGTGTGAGAATGTGGAGCGCGCGCGCTGAGGAGCAGAGGGAGACATTACATTGAAAATTTCGTTAGCAATTAGCCAAGCATGCATGTTTCAAATATTCACCAAAAATCTACTTTTCATGTTACAGTCAACTTTTCCTCAGATTTGTGTACTAAACATTCTCAAGAGTCTTCATATGAACTTGTGATTGAATCAGAGTATCAGTTTTTTACTGGCGGATGTGTAAAGCATTATTTTAGCGTTAGCGATAAATTCGATTTGCTTTATATCAACCATTTTTGGAGATATGAAATAGCCTTTGCACATGGTAACATGTTGTAGTGTCTTCCTTGTGACATACCAAGTCACGTGTTGATATCTCAAAGATTTGCTGAGATTTGACCCAACTTCCTGTTTGGTTGCTTTTTTGCTGATTTTGATTGGCTGTACCGGACAAACGGTTTAGAAAATCAAAACGCCTTGGGATAACTTTTGTGAGGCTTGGTCTGAAGATCATCTCTGGTCATTTTGAAGAAGATATGACAAAAATTGTAGGAGGAGTAGGCTTTCAAAAGTTTTTGATACAACCGGAAATGGCGGAAAATCTATATAACCGGAAGTTGACGTCATAGGGTGCGTTGAACTCGCCTTGATCCAGGGAATCCAATGGTACCTCATTATTGAAAAACAGTCATACGGTTCAAAAGTTGAGTGTGTAAACACAAGTCCAACTTTGACCCATTGGTGGCGCTAGAGTGGTCTGATGGGATACATGAAACTTGGTGTAGGTATAGAAGGAACTGTCCTTAATGAGTGTGCCAAATTTCACAAAAAGTTATCCAAGGGTTCTAGGGGCTGCCATTGACTCCCATGGAACTAGAATAATAATAATAATAAAACTAACAATAACAATAGGTTTCCTCCTTACGGAGGAATCCTAAATATAACTGCAAGCAGCAATGGCGGATTCCTCCAAACATTGCAAACCACTGAAAAATGTATATTCTTTAAAAATTATCACTGTAAAATTCCATGCAGCAGACTTACCAATGGGATACCAAATCTGAAATGCAATACCATCAAGATCCACAAGGGCTTTTATTTCAAGCCAAGGGGTGTAGGGAGGGGGCTTGGTGAGCCGACCCATTCCAGAAAGCCTTGTATCTTTGTGTATCAGGGCGTGGCCTGTAGCGTCACTTATGGGTGATATTGGGCCATTTGTGGTGTGGTAGTTACTCTTGGCCTATACTATCAATGTTTCAGGATTTTGAGAACTTTTTACCATTGCATACAAAATCGGAAATGCAATACCATCAAGATCCACATGGGCCTTTGCTAAAGACCAAGCAATGAGTGGGGGCTTGGTCAGCCCACAATTGCCTGAAATGTTGTGTATGCGTCTCGTCAAGCTTGCGCGTGTGTCAAGGGAAAGGCTGAGTGTGTGAGAATGTGGAGCGCGCGCGCTGAGGAGCAGGGGAGACATTTCATTGGAAATTTCCTTAACAATTAGCCAAGCATGCATTTTTTTAATATTCACCAAAAATCAACTTTTCATTTTACAGTCAACTTTTTCTGAGATTTGTGTACTAAACATTCTCAAGAGTCTTCATGAACTTGTGATTGAATCAGAGTATCAGTTTTTGACTGGCGGATGTGTAAAGCATTATTTTAGCGTTAGAAATAAAAAAGATTTCCTTTATTTCAATCATTTTTTAAGATATTAATTTGCCTTCTCACATGGGAACATGATGTAGTGTCTTTCACGTGACACACCAAGTTTGGTGGTGATATTTCAAAGATTTGCTGAGATTTGATACAACTTCCTGTTTGGTTGCTTTGTTGACGATTTTGATTGGCTTTACCGGACAAACGGTTTTGAAATTCAAAAATCTGTTGAAGAATTCAGTGAGGGTTGCTCTGACGATGATACCTGCCAATTCTGGGGAAGATTGGACAAAAATTGTAGGAGAAGTACCAAAAAAACGTGTTTCCTAAATCTTTATTGTACAAAAAAATCCAATATGGCGGCCGTTATAGGTTATTGAGGCTTTTTTGTTCCTCATGAGAAATAAGGCATATCTAATGAATTTCAGAATTTTGGGACAAAAGGGATGCGAATGGCATCACTTTGTAAATCGAAAATTGGGGCTTGGCCGTAGCGCCACCTATGGATAATGGTGCTTCATTTGTGGTGTGGTAGTTACTCCTGGCCTATACTATCAATGTTTCAGGATTTTGAGAACTTTTTCTAAAATGCATTACCATCAAGATCCACAAGGGCCTTCACTTCAAGCCAAGGAATGAGTGGGGGCTTGGTCAGCCCACAATTGCCTGAAATGTTGTGTATGCGTCTCGCCAAGCCCGCGCGTGTGTCAAGGGAAAGGCTGAGTGTGTGAGAATGTGGAGCACGCGCGCGCTGAAGAGCAGGGGAGACATTTCATTGAAAATTTCGTTAGCAATTAGCCAAGCATGCATGTTTCAAATATTCACATAAAATCAACTTTTCATGTTACAGTCAACTTTTCCTCAGATTTGTGTACTAAACATTCTCAAGAGTCTTCATATGAACTTGTGATTGAATCAAAGTATCAGTTTTTGACCGGCGGATGTGTAAAGCATTATTTTAGCGTTAGCGATAAATCCGATTTGCTTTATATCAATCATTTTTTGAGATATGAAGTTGCCTTTGCACATGGTAACATGTTGTAGTGTCGTCCACCGATATACCAAGTTTAGTGTTGATATCTCAAAGATTTGCTGAGATTTGACCCAAGTTCCTGTTTGGTTTCTTTTATTAGGGTTAGGGTTAGGGTTAGGGTTAGGTGTGGCAGTAATCACGAGGAAACACCCTGTGGGACCCCAACGGGACCACAGTACAGGTGAGACCCCATTTAGGCACGCGCACCTGAAACCCCACTCACTCTGTCCCCCTGAAATGAATGAATGAGCAGGAGTCTGTTTTATAGGCTCCTCCCTTTCCCCTGCCAGACCTATCGACCAATAGGAGTAGTATTAGTAACCCTCAGGGATACAGTTGTCTGAAGACTTTACTACTACCAATTGTAACATAGGATATTCTTCTTGGACGTATTGTTCCTGATGATCCTATGTCCATGTCTTGTTTTCTTCTTTCCAACCTGACCTTATTGGCAAATGGGAGCCTATCAGTATTAACAACCCCCAGGGATGACATACTGTTGTCCGAAGACATTAACACTACCCATTGCTAAGGTCATCAGGATAAAAATATCTTGAGTCCAAGTCTTCATCCAACATCTTGTGTCCAAGTCTTCTTCCAATATCCTGTGTTCAGAATATCCTTGTCTTGTTGTCTTCTTTCCAACCTGACCTTATTGGCAAATAGGAGCCTATCAGTATTAACAACCCCCAGGGATGACATACTGTTGTCCGAAGACATTAACACTACCCATTGCTAAGGTCATCAGAATAAAAATATCTTGAGGGTTAGGGTTAGGTTTGACGTCTGAAAATCCCCCGAGCCCAGTAGTTCGGTACTTCGACCCACTTAGGCTCAGGACTGAGGCACACGCTATGCCAATGCTGAGTCATCCACCACATCCGAACAGGGGCTAGGCCCCTCTAGGAACCCCGAGGGGAACCCAGGCCGGGTAACCCCTGAAGTGCTCGCCACCCGACACAAGGTGAGTGAGGAGCACCCAGAGGGACAGTAATATATAAACATACAGTAAGAAACAATGCATAATATATAAGTATAGGTCGAGCACATGGATAGCCGTCTCCGTATCCACTTGACATGTTCAGGTAGCAGGGTCAATGCGGAAGCATGCTCAGGGTCAGAAAGGCCCCTTGTTGTTAGTAGAAGTTATTATCTGGAGGGTCTCTGTCCACCTGGGGACAAAGTAAACACCATCAGAGTATATAAAAGTCATAAATTGTTTGAAACCGAGTTATTATTCCAACTATGGTATTGATCCTTAGAGTCCCGATCCCCAAGGGGTCAAGGTACACATCCTCAGATTATAAGTCAGGTTTGATGTCTGATGATCCCTCGAGCCCAGCAGTTTCGTGCTTCGACCCGCTTAGGTGTGAACTCTCACTGGTTGGGGTTAGAAAAAATGACAGTGAGGTGGCCCAGTGATCAGAGATAAACCCACTGGGGGGAAGCAACGGTTAAGTTTTAGGCGTAGACCCCCCCAGGTTGGGGTTAGGATAAGTGACAGGGGGGCTATCCCACCCCATTAAGTCACAGTAGGTTAGTCGTCCGGTTAAGTTTTAGGCGTAGGCCTTCCCAGGTTGGGGTTAGGATAGGTGACAGGGGGGTTATCCTACCCCATTAAGTCACAGTAGGTAAGCCTTCCGGTTAAGTTTTAGGCGTAGACCCTCCCAGGTTGGGGTTAGGATAAGTGACAGGGGGGCTATCTCACCCCATTAAGTCACAGCAGGTCAGTCGTCTGGTTAAGTTTTAGGCGTAGACCCTCCCAGGTTGGGGTTAGGATAAGTGACAGGAGGGCTATCCTAGCCCATTAAGTCACAGTAGGTCAGCTTTACGGTTAAGTTTAGGCGTAGACCCTCCCAGGTTGGGGTTAGGATAGGTGACCGGGGGGCTATTCCACCCCATTAAATCACAGTAGGTCAGCCTATGGGATGGTGACGGTTGGGTTGAGGTACGCGGAGGAGGGCAAGAAAGGGAGCAATATGCAGGCGTCTAGGGGGAGTACCCGAGGAACGCAGGAGGGATAGATAGAAATTAAATAAAGGGCCTGTGTGGACATATGAGGTGCAACTGAGTGTGTGAGTGCGTGTCCTACCTTGACCGGGCAGCTAACTTAATCTGAAAAGCTAAAAAAGGTTCTACCTGGAAAGTTAAGAATCTATACCAATCCCGGGTGCAGATGTGGGGAGGACCCCAAGGTAATGCAGGGCTGTGGAAGGAGGGGGTTAATAAACAAATACATGAGTGTCATAGCCCTGTCCTCACTGCACATGAGTGCGATGAAGATAAAGCCATGCAGACAATAGTGGTGGGAGTGGGGTGAGAGAGATATAGAGAGAGGCGCTCCTGTTAGAGCAAATAAAAGTTGTAGTCAAAAACGCAGGACTCCATTCCCTGGGCGGTGCCTCCTGCCGGGCCCATGCCAGAAATTAAGCAGGGATATACGGGGTCCTAACTGGCCACGACCGGTTTCGTCCTCTCCCAGGACTCGTCAGGTGACGGAAATAAAACATGAGCAGGAACCAGGGCCATCCTAGGCTACGGACTGACAGGGGACCTCGAGGCTACACCAAAGAAGGAGGATGGTGGTCACCCCGGTGCCCTCCTGGCAGCCCACCAGAAGCGGTATTCAGAATTATTGTCTAGGGAAAAGAATAGAGAGGGAGAGAGAGAGGGCGCGTGTGTGTGCGAGGCATGTGTGTACACTCAGGGTGGTGAACAAGCTAAGTGGGAGGAGAAGATCTGTAAAAGAAGAAGCATGGGTTAGGATTAGTGAAAGGGGGTCCAGAAAAACCTGTGGAAGGAGGGGGGGGGGGGGGGGGTTGTCTTTATGTGTGAGTGCTTAATGCACAGAGAAGCCTAAAATATGTGTGTGTGCCTAGAGAAGGAGAGAGAGGGGAACAGACCAGTAGAGAATAGTAGAGAGAGACAGAATGTGTGTGTGAGTGTGTGAGAGTATGTGTGTGAGCAAAGCCTGAGATTATGTGTGTGTGCTTATGCACAGAAAGGAACGTGTGAGCATGGAATGGGAGGGGGAGGAGGGAGAGGGAAGAAAAGAGAAAGTACATTATATCCATGCATACATATACACAGACATGCAGTACAAGCATGCACACACACTATCAGCAGTTCATGCAAACGCGTGGGGTATGAGTATGAGGTGGTAGGCCCAAGTTATTAATAAATGCACCCTATTAAATCAATCAACCAACCAAACTAGACTAGAAAGAAAAACTTACATATGGCCCCAGAAGATGGAGAAGTGAAGATGAGATGGGAGATCCTAAGATGGATGCTTGCAGCGCGTGGTAGCAGCAGGTGCGTTTATGGGCAAAAAACAAGTGGGCTAATTAGCAACAGGTCCGCTAGCACGCATGCGTTCAGAGCGTGGTACTGAATATGACACAAAACAAGCTAATAATTCGATAAAAAAACTAGATAAACAATTTATGGATAGCAAAAGCAAGTTAGAAAACTTATTATTGAGGGGTGGGAAATGGTCTT